>NC_090834.1:58829246-59453092 GCF_028021215.1 Eschrichtius robustus | reverse complement strand
GAGAGAACTCTGCCCTTGCCATTATGTTTGTATGGGGCCTACACCATCAATGTTGGCTCCCTTTTGTCCTGTGGCAGGCTGCTGCCTAGCGACAGAAAGGATGCCTGAGACTCGTTATCACCATTTCTTGTTCTAGCACTTGGGCATGGCCACTTAACCCCTCCGAATCTGGCTCCTAATCTGTCACGTAGGGATGATACCTCACACCGATCAGAATGGCCATCAAAAAGTCTACAAACAGTAAATGCTGGAAAGTGTGGAGAAAAGGGAACCCTCCTGCACTTTTGGTGGGAATGTAAATTGGTACAACCATTATGGAGAACACTATAGAGGCTCCTTAAACTAAAAATAGAACTACCATATGATCCAGCAATCCCACTCCTGGGCATATATCTGGAGAAAAGCATCATTCGAAAAGATACATGCACCCCGATGTTCATTGCAGCACTATTTACAATAGCCAAGACATGGAAGCAACCTAAATGTCAATTGACAGATGAATGGATAAAGAAGATGTGGTACATATATACAATGGAATATTACTCAGCCATAAAAAAAGAATGAAATAATGCCATTTGCGGCAACATAGATGGAACTAGAGATTATCGTACTAAGTGAAGTAAGTCAGACAAAGACAAATATCATGATATCGCTTATAGGTGGAATCTAAAAAATGATACAAATGAAGTTACTTACAAAACAGTCACAGATGCAGAAAACTTATGGTTATGGAGGGAAAAGGGGGGAGGGATAAATTGGGAGATTGGGATTGACGTATACACACTACTATATATAAAATAGATAACTAACAAGGACCTACTGTATAGCACAGGGAACTCTACTCAATACTCTGTAATGACCTATATGGGAAAAGAATCTAAAAAAGAGTAGATGTATGTATTTGTATAACTGATTCACTTTACAGCAGAAACTTAACAAACACAACATTGTAAATCAAGTATCCTCCAATAAATTTTTTAAAAAATTAAAAAGTAGGGGAGATACCCACATCTCTCCCCACCCTCCCAGCCCCGCCTTGGGGTCAGATAGAGTGTAAGAAGTGATGAGTATTTTTATGAAACACTTAATGATCTTTACAAAGCACCATGCACATTGGGAGGAGTTAGTCATTCAACAAGGATTTCTTGCATTATACACATCAGGCTTTGAAACGGAGGTCTCCATTCTGTACACAAGAATGTGTCAGCGCTGAAACTGCTCTTTTGAAAAACAGCTCTAAACAAATGTAAAGTGTTTCGAGGTGTTTTGGTGGGTGGCATGGACACAGTGTTGAGACATGGTCCATAAGCCTAATTAGCTTAATTTTTATGGGTTTTTTTTTTAACACCTGGCAGATGAGTTTATTTAGGCCACCTCATCCATACATATTCTCTCACACAGCTTCTGGCTGCCTTGCTGAACGCTGAACTAGTGCCCAGAGCTCTTAATTTTGCTCAAAATAGATAGAAGCTTGCTTTCTTTTTTTTTTTTTTTTTCCCCTCTTGGCGCATCTAATCATGGTTTTGTAGGTAGACAGCTCAGCCTTGTGGATTTTAAATGAATAAAAAAAATACATGTCTATGAAATAATTCCACACTTTTTTAGAGACTGGCGATGTCAGCAAAAAATCCAGAAAAAGCATGGTCATGCGTCTCGATAAAAATGCAAAAGACAGCCAGTTGGAGAAATAGCTATAGTCAGCCAAGCCCAAGCCCAGAACTACAAGGGGGAGAGTGGTAGGCTCAGATCCTTTTGGTTTTGTACAGAACACAAGTCTAATGAACTTCCTTTCTCTCAGTCCCCATTAAAGTACAAGCAGCAAATTAGAAAGGAATCAAGGTTGGGAGTAGACAGAAATAGTGGATAACCTGACTCGAAGAAGCAGATACAAACAGGCAGGAAGGAAGCAGTCTGGGCATCTTGAGTGAGAAGCCCTCGGCCCCGTAGAGCAGCCGGTCAGAGGGATTCAGATCCCAGCCCCACCGCTCACTGGCTGTGCGGCCCAGGCAAGGCGCTTGACTTCTGAGCCCACGTGCTCCTCTGAAACGTGGTCAGCCCCTTGCTCAGGTTTTCCCCTTGCGCCTGGACAGAGACTCCTCTGGCCCTAGGAGCAAATTAGTATTCATTCTTCAAAACCCATCTCAGATCGCCTTGGGGTCCAGAGCATGGCAGGAAAGGAGAAGACCCCCACCTGTCACTCTCTACCTGTTGTGAATAACTTGGGGCTAAATCATTTCACACAGCCTGCTTCTAGTCAGGGTTTTATATGTAGCAAAACAGCTACTACCCTGCCATCTACTCAAGATCCTCGACACAGTGGTTGTAAAGTATATCACAAAAATTAACAAAACAGCTAGCTTAAAATAACTCAGCTTAAATGATTTTACTGTTTCTAAATAGCCCTCAGTCATCAGAAAAAGGATAAATTCATTTTAGTTTGATAGGAAAATGCATAAAATATTTTAAGGGAGTATATTATTCAAAATGGTTAAAATAAATTGATACTTTAAGGGATAGACTTGTTCTCTCAAAAATTTACTTGCAAAAAAGTTTTTAATTCACTTTGAGGGGATACCTTATTCCTTAAAGAAACCGGAATCACTGTGTCTTCCTCTTTGAGGTTTACTGTGTTGTGAGGAGACCCCCAGGCTACTTTACATGCAGATGGTCTGTGAGCTTTCACTCATGCAAGCTGAGGTCTGTCTCCAAGCTTGCTGGCCACGGGGCCAGGCCTTTTGCTCCCAGAAACCTGCCAGTTGCCTTGACTTCTCTGCCCAGGGCACAGGCCAGGGCAGAAAGGGCGACCTTGGGGGGACCAGGGGAGGGCAGGCATTTAATTGGCCTTTTGAAGGAGATTGCTGAGGTTTAGGGGCGAGAACTGGTGGCTGCGCAGGGCTTGGCCATGGCTGGGGTTGCCACCTGGATTGCAGTCACCTCCCCCCTGGCGCCCTTCAGCCACCTTCTCGCCCTCCAACCCATTCTGCATACTGCAAACCCAGTGACCCGTCCTACACACAGCTCTAACCCTCTAGGAACTGTTAAATAAAGGGAAAAAATCAGACACATACTAGTTAACCAAATCGTTGATGAGGGGAAGTTTCTCTTACAGAAATATTCCAAGTAAAATAAAATTCAGGAGGGATAACAGAAGTAGACTGTCACCACTTTACGATTCCAGTGAATCTAATGCATCTAAGACAATGATCATCGGTGACTGCTAATATCACAAAAAGAGAGAAAACTAAGCCACACTAAGCCACTATTAAACTAACTAACTAAGCCACTAACTAACTAACTAAGCCACTAACTAACTAACTAACTAAGCCACTAACTAACTAACTAAGCCACTAACTAACTAACTAAGCCACTATTGGTCAGAACAGCTCTGGATCTAACTACTAGGAAAATCAGAGGGCAAGTGAGCATGTTAACACCTGGAACATGCAATCAGCAAAATCTAGACAGTGGGAAACTCTATAGGATAAAGAACTTGGTTTCCTCAATAAGTATATTGCAAGAAAAAAAGAAGGAGGGGGAAAACCTGTTAAAAAGAGACATGAGACTTCCCTGGTGGCCCAGTGGGTAAAACTCCACGCTCCCAGTGCAGGGGGCTGGGGTTTGATCCCTGGGCGGGGAACTAGATCCCGCATGCACACCGCAACTAAGAAGATCCTGTGTGCCGCAACTAAGACCCAGCGCAGCCTAAATAAATAAATAAATAAATAATTTTTTAAAAAAGAGACGCAATAGGCATATCAGTTAATCCCATCATGGACCTTGTTTGGTTCCTGTAAATCAAACAACCTTAAAATAAAGGCATAATCAAAATGTAAACACTGACTAAATATTTGATTGTATTAAGGACTTTTTTTTTTAGATCTGATAGTAGTAATAGTAAAAAATAGTGTAAGTTTTTTGAGAAGTCTGTCTCTTAGAGAGGCATATGAAACATTTACAGATGAAGTGCATTTGTCTGGGATTGGGGTGGGGTATGCAGTGGGGTATAGATGAAACAAGATTGGCCATGGGTGATGGTAACTGGAGGTCACCCTGTTGCCTCTAGCCCACACCCTACCCTCCAGCCAGGTGGATGCTTGTCATTCCCAGAATGCCCCTGCTCCCGCATGCCCCAGAGCCATTGCCCCCATGGCAAACGGCAAACCAAACCACTGTTCCTCCTATAAGCCAGAGTTCAGCCATTCTCCTTTCCTCGTTGAAGTCCTCCCTGCCGTCTTCCCCAGTCTCCATCCCCACCTCCACCCTGAAACAGGTAGGCCTCCCTCCTTTGGGATCCTCCCACCACCTGTGTGTGCTCCCACAGCGGCCCTTACATTTTCTCTAAGTGTCTGTTTCCCTGTCTGTCACCTTCAGCAGGCTGTGAGCTCCCAGAGGGCGGGCACCCTGTTGTAAGGCACAACTAGTGCTCAGGAAAGTTTGCTAGACCAGTGTGCTGAGTGCCCGTTTTACAAATGAAGCAGTTGAGGCCCAGAGAAATCAGTGTCATAGCCAAGTTCCCAGAGCTAAAACTTGACAAGAGCTAGGACTTGAAACCAGAAGCTTCGAGTCGTTTCTCTACATTCCAGCTGAGCTGCAGGGCACAGTTCCCTGCATGCATTCATTCATTTAGCATTGATTGGGCGCCCCCTATTGACTGGCCCTGGTGGAACAAATCATGGGGCAGTGCTATGAAGGAAAACCACAGGCGACCAACCATGGGAATCTGACATGGGGGAGCCACTCTGCCCTGGGATCTCAGGCAAGCCTCCTTGGGGAAGTGAGATTTAAACAGATTTGAAGCTATAGAGAGCCCATTCCAGGCCAAGGGGGCCGCATATGCAACGCTTTGGAGTAGAGAGTGACGAGCCATGAGGCTGGACAGTGGCAAACTGGGTCCACAGACAACACCTCCACACCTACCAGGGTTGTTTCCTTTCAATTATATTTTGCACTGTAGTGTTGATGATTTTTAAAAAAAAAATATAAGTACATCCTGACCACTCTGGCTGGCCCCCTTAGGACTCGGCTTCAGCGCTGGCCCCTGCATTTGTGTCACCAACCCACTGGCACAAGGAATTCTACTGTGGGTGGAAGTTTCTGATGTACGGTCACAGCCCAGATGTACAGAAATGTAACTTTATTTCCCCATAACAGTCTTCATCCAAGCTCATGAATGCCCTTTTCAGCTAATGGCAGAAGACTCTTCTTTTTTTTTTTTTTAATAAATTTATTTATTTATTTATTTATTTTTGGCTGCGTTGGGTCTTCATTGCCGCGTGCGGGCTTTCTCTAGTTGCAACGAGTGGGGCTACTCTTCGTTGCAGTGCGCGGGCTTCTCATTGTGGTGGCTTCTCTTGTTGTGGAGCACGGGCTCTCGGCGCGCGGGCTTCAGTAGTTGTGGCACGTGGTCTCAGTAGTTGTGGCTCACAGGCTCTAGAGCGCAGGCTTAGTAGTTGTGGTGCACGGGCTTAGTTGCTCTGCAGCATGTGGGATCCTCCTGGACCAGGGCTCAAACCCGTCTCCCCTGCGTTGGCAGGCGGACTCCCAACCACTGTGCCACCAGGGAAGCCCGCTGGCAGAAGACTCCTGATCTTGCTATTTCAAGGCAACTCAGTCATTTCTGGTTAAACCATATCTTCTATGGGGTAAGTGTTCAAATTTCCAAATCCTCCCTGACCCCACCCTTCACCCAAGTGGCCCCAGGGCTTCTGACAAGTCTCTCTGAACTGCCCATAGTGTGGCTTATTTGGATGTTGGCTGCTGGCCTCCATTTTTCTGATCTCTGGGTCCTCACACCTGTGTCATCCTTCCCTAGGACCCTCTCAGCCCTGCTCGGCTCCCTTGGGGACTCAGGCCACCTGGCCCACCTTCTCTCACCTCCTTGTGAGGCTGCCCTCAGGGCTCCCGGCCTGGACTTCTCGCCTCTGCTAGTTGGCTGCCCGGCACCCTGAGGAGCACAGAACTCCTATGAAGGCTTGCCTAGGTCTACCTGGCAGACTGTGGGCAGTTGGGTCCCTTGTCTGTGACTGGCCCAAACCTATCTCCTATTTAGACCCCAGACGGGGTCAGGGACAGGGGAGGAAGGGCCCCTCTCAGCCTCCACCAATCTTTTGGGGTCTAGCTCCACCCCTTCCAAATAGCGCCCCCTGCAGCTCTTCAAGTTTCTACTCCCTTTTTGCAGAGGTGGGAAAACACCCCTGCATCACCACCTGCATGCATTCTCTTCTCCTCCATGGCAATATTTTTGTTTATGGCTATACACTAAAGTTCCCTAGGCTCCAGGCTCTGTCTAGTCAGACAAAACTTTTCTTGCTCCACAAAGCCTGCCCTTGCAATGAAAGCCTGGCTTTTGAGACATTCAGCCCTTTAATTCCCTATCTTGTGCTGGACTCTATCTACTCTGCCCTGGAGGCAGTACATCTCTGTTCTCTCCCGGTTCTACCAATCAACCGAGGAGCGAGGGAGGCCCGAGCAAGCTGGCACACTCCTTCCCTTTCCCCACAGCCTTCCTTCTTCGTGAATGAACAAAAAGCACCACAGGAACAGCAGAATCCAGACCTAACGCAGCCAGCTGCTACCTGAATCCACTGGTCCTTCGGGAACACCCACTGCTGAGGTTCTGCTCCAATCGGTCAGTCGGTCAGGAGGAGTTGGCCCAGACCTCTGCACCTGCATCAAAGGCGCTCCTGTGCAAGGCTCTCACTGAGCACCGGGCTGCAGGTTTAAACTACAAAAGGAAGCATCCTAGGAAGCCAGACAGGGGGACCAGGTGCCCAACCACTCTGCTTTTCCCAGTAGAGCATTTTGTTTGTTTCTTTGTTTCCCCTGAACAAGGAACAGTAGTTAAGGGCTAGATTAAAGGTAGGAGGTTGACATTCTTATAAAATTATCAGTTGGCCCATCCAGAACCCCATCACCCTGCCTAGATCAATGCAGAGAGAAATGCCTGAATCCAACACCAAAATAAAACTGGTTATTTCATGGGGGAGGCGATTTAGGGTCAATTTTTACTTTCTTTTTTAAACTTTTATGTATGGCTTATTTTAAAAAAAAAAATCAACTATGATGTTCATAAAAACAAGCAATTCACTACTTTAAAAAACTGCTGAAGGTTGGAACAAGTAGATGCATTCGGAGTTTATTTATTCCCTCTCACAACAGTATTTAGTGAGCACTTAGTACACGTCACGCCAGGAACTGCACTAGGGGGACGGCAGTGAGCACGGTGCCTGCTCCCAGCAGCGCAGGGGCTAGTGGGAGAGGCAGGCAACAGAGAACACGCGCACGAGCAAGAAAATGCCACAGTGATGGGTGTAGAGAAGCAAATACAATACTCAAAAGTATTGGCAGCAGGATCTTGATGAGATATCTGTACACCCATGTCCATAGCACTGTTCTCAACAGCCAAAGGTACAAACAGCCCAAGTGTCTATCAGCAGATGAATGGAAAAACAACATGTGGTCTATACGTACAACAGAACATTGTTCAGCCTTAAAAGGGAAGGAAATCCTGTCACATGCTCCACATAGATGAACCCAGAGGACATTATGCTAAGTGAAATAGGCCAGTCACTAAAAGACAACTACTGTATGCTTCCATCACAGGAGGTTCCTAGAAGAGTCAAATTCATGGGGACAGAGAGGAAAACGGTAGCTGCCAGGGGCTGGGGGCAGGGACGATGGGGAGTTGTTGTTAAATGGATACAAAATTTCAGTTTTGCAAGATGAAAAGTTCCGGAGATTGCACAACAGTATGAATGTACTTCACACTACTGAATTGTACACTCAGAAATGGTTAAGATGGTACATTTCATGTTATGTGTATTTCACTACAATTAAAAAAAACCCACCAGCACCCAGGTGTGATCAGTGCTGCTGACATGATTGGGAGGCTGGGCAGGAAATGACAAGGGGCAGGGCCCTCAGGGAGAAGGGGTCACTGAAGTGTGCAGGCGAGAGAGCTGGTGAGGGTGGAGTGGCCTGAGCAGAGGTGTCTGGGGAAGATCCGGGTGAACTGAGGACTGGAGTGACCTGGAGACGGGGATGGGCAGGCCATGCCACGGGGGCCCCTGACAAGTCATGGCAAGACATGTATCCAAAGGCAAGGGAAGGTTCTGGAGGACTGAGTCACAGAAGCATTTACAGAGATCAACCTTCCTGCCAGTTGGATGGGGTGGGGGCAAGAATGGGGCCAGGAGAGCAGTGAGGAGGCACCCACGGGAGCCCAGGCTGGGGGGCAGGGGGTGCCCTGCACTCAGATGGTGGCAGCATGATGGAGAAGACAAATTTGGAGAGGTGAGGGTGACGGAATCAAAAGGACCAGCTGGTGGCCTGGCCATGGCGAATGATCCTCAAGTTCCCTCTGTAATCTATCTGTCCTCCGTAGCCTCCACGATTTTAGAATTCTTCAATGTGTTATCATGTTTGATCCTTGTAACCGCCCATGGCTGGGCAGAGTGGATGAAAAAACAGGGTTCAGAGGGCTAAAGGACAGGGGCCATTTCTCAGGTCTCACAGTGTCCGACACCCCAGCCCACCCACCAAAGCCACCTCGGGGTCAACATGAACCCCTTGTACCACCCCTGGCCCCGCACCCTTACTGGTAAGAAGCTGCTGCTTTGATCTCCTTCTCCTACAGCATAGCAAGCAGCATCATATCCAAATACTCTCAAGTTGTGCTTTGATTCATACAAGTTATCTCTATTGCTTTCTCCCATCTGCTACCTTCCTACTTTCGATCAGAGAGCAGGAAAGTAGATTGGTTTGGCTCCTTCTGCTTGCCACAGAGCTATGGAGGTTGAAATTTTGTGTTTTTCCAAGAGGCTATAAACAAATGGATATATTTTTTTTTCTTTTTAAATTTTTGGTTGCTCACTAATTCTTATGAAAATCCTCTCACTCCCCAAGTGAGAGCTCCAACCCTTTAAGCACTGCCCCTATCTCCCACAAGCTCTCAAAAAGACCAGTGATGGTTTGGCAGTGAGCTATTGTGATTTTTTTAGAAGAGTATGTTTCAGCACATCTCTGAGCTCGTAGACCAGAGAGGTGATTCTGGCCCCGAGTCACAGTGAAACGCCTGCAGGGACAATGTGGGGAATGCAATGAGCAAGGTGGTCCAGGTGTCTTAAGATAAATCCTTTCAACACAGAAGCTGCTGCACTAAACAGGGAACAGTCTTCAGTGTCACATCACACTCCCCACCATTTTTCCTTAAATGTGGGGCCCTCTTGGTCTGTCTTTCACATTTCCACTGTGAGAGAGAAACGACTTTAAGAAAGATCCACTTCCCATCTACCCAAAAAGAATTCAGAGTAATGATAGTAAAGATGATCCAAGATCTCAGAAAAAGAATGGAGGCACAGACCAAGAAGATAAAATAATTTTTTTTTTCTTTTGGCCATGCCGTGTGGCTTGTGGGATCTTAGTTCCCTAGCCAGCGATTGAACCCAAGCCCTCGGCAGTGAGAGCATGGAGTCCTAACCACTGGACCACCAGGGAATTCCCAATACGAGAAATATTTAACAAAGAGCTAGAAGATATAAAGAACAAACAGAGATGAACAATATAATAACTGAAATGAAAAATACACTAGAAGGAATCAATAGCAGAATAAATGAGGCAGAAGAATGGATAAGTGAGCTAAAAGAATGGTGGAAATCACTGCCATGAAACAGAATAAAGAAAAAAGAATGAAAAGAAATGAGGACAGTCTAACAGACCTGTGGAACAACATTAAACACACCAACATTCACATAATAGGGGTCACAGAAGGAGAAGAGAGAGAGAAGGGGCCTGAGAAAACATTTGAAGAAATAATAGCTGAAAACTACCCTAACACGGGAAAGGAAACAGTCACCCAAGTCCAAGAAGTGCAGAGAAACCCAGGCAGGATAACCCAAAGAGGAACATGCCAAGACACATAGTAATCAAACTGACAAAAATTAAAGACAAAGAAAAAATATTAAAAGCAACAAGGGAAAAGCAACAAATAACATACAAGGGAATCCCCATCAGGTTATCAGCTGATTTTTTTTTTAGCAGAAACTCTGCAGGCCAAAAGGGATTGGCATGATATATTGAAAGTGATGAAAGGGAAAAACCTACAACCAAGAATACTCTACCCAGCAAGGCTCTCATTCAAATTCAACAGAGAAATTAAAAGCTTTACAGACAAGCAAAAGCTAAGAGAATTCAGCACCACCAAACCAGCTTTAAACAAATGTTAAAGGAACTTCTCTGGGCGGAAAAGGCCACAAATAAAAACAAGAAAATTACAAATGAGAAAGCTCACCAGTAAAAGCACACAGAGAGTAAAAGTAGGAAATCATCCACACACAAATACGATATCAAAACCAGCAATAGTGAGAAGAGGAGAGTAGAAAGGAAGGATATTGGCAATGCATTTGAAATTTAAAAGACCAGCAACTTAAAAGAATCTTGTTTATATATAGACTGCTATATCAAAACCTCATGGTAACTGCAAACCAAAAATCTACAATAGATACACACACACAAAAGAAAAAGGAATCCAAACACAACACTAAAATTAGTCATCAAATCACAAGAGAAGAGAACAAAAGCGGAAGGGAAGAAAAAAGACCTACAAAAACAAATCGAAAACAATTAACGAAATGGCAGTAAGAACATACATAGTGATAATTACCTTAAATGTAAACAGATTAAATGCTCCAACCAAAAACATAGACTGGCTTAATGGATACAAAAACAGGACCCATATATATGCTGTCTACAAGAGACCCACTGCAGAGCTAGGGGCACATACAGACTGAAAGTGAGGGGATGGAAAAAGGTATTTCATGCAAATGCAAATCAAAAGGAAGCTGGAGTAACAATACTCATATCAGACAAAACAGACTTTAAAATAAAGACTATTACAAGAGACAAAGGACGCTACATAATGATCAGGGTATCGATCCAAGAAGAAGATATAACAATGGTAAATATATATGCACCCAACATAGGAGCATCTCAATATGTATGGCAAGTACTAAGAGCCATAAAAGGAGAAAATGACAGTAACACAAAAATAGTGGAGGACTTTAACACCCCACTTTCATCAATGGACAGATCATCCAGACAGAAAATCAATAAGGAAATGCAGGCCTTAAATGACACATTAGAACAGATTGACTTAATTGATATAGAGCATTCCATCTGAAAGCAGCAGAATATACATTCTTTTCAAGTGCACATGGAGGAGAGACCTTCAAGATGGCAGAGGAGTAAGACGTGGATATCACCTTCCTCCCCACAAATACATCAGAAATACATCTACATGTGGAACAACTCCTACAGAACACCTACTGAACGCTGGTAGAAGACCTCAGACTTCCCAAAAGGCAAGAAACTCCCCACGTACCTGGGTAGGGCAAAAGAAAAAAGAAAAACCAAAGACAAAAGAATAGGGACGGGACCTGCACCTCTGGGAGGGAGCTGTGAAGGAGGAAAAGTTTCCAAACACTAGGAAACCCCTTCACTGGTGGAGACAGGGCGGGGGGCGGGGGGCAGAGGGGAAGCTTCAGAGCCATGGAGGAGAGCACAGCAACAGGGATGCAGAGGGCAAAGCGGAGAGATTCCCGCACAGAGAATCGGTGCCGACCAGCACTCACCAGCCCGAGAGGCTTGTCTGCTCACGTGCCGGGGCAGGTGGGGGCTGGGAGCTGAGGCTTGGGCTTCGGAGGTCAGACCCCAGGGAGAGGACTGGGGTGGGCTGCGTGAACACAGCCTGAAGGGGGCTAGTGCGCCACGGCTAGCCGGGAGGGAGTCCGGGAAAAAGTCTGGAACTGCCTAAGAGGCAAGAGACCATTATTTCGGGGTGCGTGAGGAGAGGGGATTCAGAGCACCGCCTAAATGAGCTCCAGAGATGGGCGCAAGCCACGGCTATCAGTGCGGACACCAGAGACGGACATGAAATGCTAAGGCTGCTGCTGCAGCCACCAAGAAGCCTGTGTGCAAGCATAGGTCACTACTCACACCTCCCCTCCCAAGAGCCTGTGCAACCCGTCACTGCCAGGGTCCCGTGATCCAGGGACAACCTTCCCAGGAGAACACACAGCGCACCTCAGGCTACTGCAATGTCACGCTGGGCTCTGCCGCCGCAGGCTCACCCCTCATTCCGTACCCCTCCCTCCCCCCGTCCTGAGTGACCCAGAGCCCCCTAATCAGCTGCTACTTTAACCCCATCCTGTCTGAGTGAAGAACAGACGCCCTCAGGCAACCTACATGCAGAGGCGGGGCCAAATCCAAAGCTGGACCCCAGGAGCTGTGCGAACAAAGAAGAGAAAGGGAATTTTCTCCCAGCAGCCTCAGGAGCAGCGGATTAAATCTCCACAATCAACTTGATGTACCCTGCATCTCTGGAATACCTGAATAGACAACGAATCATCCCAAAATTGAGGCGGTGGACTTTGGGAGTGACTGTAGACTTGGAGGTTGCTTTCTGCATCTAATTTCTTTCTGGTTTTATGTTTATCTTAGTTTACTATTTAGAGCTTATTATCATTGGTAGATTTCTTTATTGATTTGGTTGCTCTCTTCCTTTTCTTTTTATATATAGATATATATATATATTTTGCTTTTTCTCTTTTTGTAAGTGTGTATGTGTATGCTTCTTTGTGTGATTTTGTCTGTATAGCTTCGCTTTTACCATTTGTCCTAGGGTTCTGTCTGTTCACTTTTTGTTGTTGTTGTTTTTTGCCTTTTTTTTTAGTATAGTTCTTAGCACTTGTTGTCATTGGTGGATTTGTTTTTTTGTTTGGTTGCTCTCTTCTTTCTTTCCTTCCTTTTTTTCCCTTTCTTATTACTTTTTAATTTTTTTATTTTTAGTAATTAAAATTTTTTTAAATTTTAATATCTTTATTTTATTTTATTATTTGTTTCTTTCTTCTGTCTTTTTTCTCCCTTTTCTTCTGAGCCCTGTGGCTGACATGGTCTTGGTGTTCCAGCCAGGTGTCAGGCCTGTGCCTCTGAAGTGGGAGAGCCAAGTTCAGGTCATTGGTCCACCAGAGACTGCCCAGCTCCAAGTAATACCAAACGGCAAAAGCTCTCCCAGAGATCTCCACCTCAATGCTAAGACCCAGCTCCACTCAATGACCAGCAATCTACAGTACTGGACACCCTATGCCAAACAACTGGCAAGACAGCAACACAACCCCACCCATTAGCAGAGAGGCTGCCTAAAATCATAATAAAGTCAAAAGCACCCGAAAACACACCACCGGACGTGGTCCCGCCTACCAAAAAGACAAGATCCAGCTTCATCCACCAGAACACAGGCACCAGTCCCCTCCACCAGGAAGCCTACACAACCCACTGAACAAACCTTAGCCACTAGGGGCAGACACCAAAAACAATGGGAACTACGAACCTGCAGTCTGCGAAAAGGAGACCCCAAACACAGTAAGTTAGGTAAAATGAGAAGACAGAGAAACACACAGCAGATGAAGGAGCAAGGTAAAAACCCACCAGACCAAACAAATGAAGAGGAAATAGGTAATCTACCTGAAAAAGAACTCAGAGTAATGATAGTAAATACAATCCAAAGTCTTGGAAGTAGAATGGAGAAAATACAAGAAACGTTTAACAAGGACCTAGAAGAACTAAAGAGCAAACAAACAATGATGAACAACACAATAAATGAACTTTAAAATTCTCTAGAAGGAATCAATAGCAGAATAACTGAGGCAGAAGAAAGGATAAGTGACCTCGAAGATAAAATAGTGGAAATAACTACCGCAGAGCAGAATAAAGAAAAAAGAATGAAAAGAATTGAGGACAGTTTCAGAGACCTCTAGGACAACATTAAATGCACCAACATTTGAATTATAGGAGTCCCAGAAGAAGAAGAGAAAAAGAAAGGGACTGAGAAAATATTTGAAGAGATTATAGTTGAAAATGTCCCTAATATGGGAAAGGAAATAGTCAATCAACTTCAGGAAGTGCAGAGAGTCCCATACAGGATAAATCCAAGGAGAAACACGCCAAGACACATATTAATCAAACTATCAAAAATTAAATACAAAGAAAAAATATTAAAAGCAGCAGGGAAAAGCAACAAACAACACACAAGGGAATCCACATAAGGTTAACAGCTGATCTTTGAGCAGAAACTCTGCAAGCCAGAAGGGAGTGCCAGGACATATTTAAAGTGATGAAAGGGAAAAAACTACAACCAAGATTACACTACCCAGCAAGGATCTCATTCAGATTCAACGGAGAAATTAAAATCTTTACAGACAAGCAAAAGCTAAGAGAATTCAGCACCACCAAACCAGCTCTACAACAATGCTAAAGGAACTTCTCTAGGCAGGAAACACAAGAGAAGGAAAAGACCTACAATAACAAACCCAAAATAACTAAGAAAATGGTGATAGGAACATACATATAGATAATTACCTTAAATGTAAATGGATTAAATGCTCCCACCAAAAGACATACACTGGCTGAATGGATACAAAAACAAGACCCATATACATGCTGTCTACAAGAGACCCACTTCAGACCTAGGACACATACAGACTGAAAGTGAGGGGATGGAAAAAGATATTCCATGCAAATGGAAATCAAAAGAAAGCTGGAGTGGCAATTCTCATATCAGACAAAATAAACTTTAAAAGATAGACTATTACAAGAGACAAAGAAGGACACTACATAATGATCAAGGGCTCAATCCAAGAAGAAGATATAACAAGTGTAAATATTTATGGACCCAGCATAGGAGCACCTCAGTACATAAGGAAAATGCTAACAGTCATAAAAGGGGAAATCGACAGTAACACAATCATAGTAGGGGACTTTAACACTCTACTTTCACCAATGGACAGATCATCCAAAATGAAAATAAATAAGGAAACACAAGCTTTAAATGACACATTAAACAAGATGGACTTAATTGATATTTATAGGACATTCCATCCAAAAACAACAGAATACACTTTCTTCTCAAGTGCTCATGGAACATTCTCCAGGATAGATCACATCTTGGGTCACAAATCAAGCCTTGGTAAATTTAAGAAAATTGTAATCGTATCAAGTATCTTTTCCGACCACAGTGCTATGAGACTAGATATCAATTACAGGAAAAAGTCTGTATAAAATACAAACACATGGAGGCTAAACAATACACTACTAAATAACCAAGGGATCACTGAAGAAATCAAAGAGGAAATCAAAAAATACCTAGAAACAAATGACAATGAAAACACGACGACCCAAAACCTATGGGATGCACCAAAAGCAGTTCTAAGAGGGAACTTTATAGCAATACAATCCTACCTCAAGAAATAAGAAACATCTCAAATAAACAACCTAACCTTACACCTAAAGCAATTAGAGAAAGAAGAACAAATAAACCCCAAAGTTAGCAGAAGGAAAGAAATCATAAAGATCAGATCACAAATAAATGAAATAGAAACAAAGAAAACAATAGCAAAGATCAATAAAACTAAAAGCTGGTTCTTTGAGAAGATAAACAAAGTTGACAAACCATTAGCCAGACTCATCAAGAAAAAAAGGGAGAAGACTCAAGTCAATAGAATTAGAAATGAAAAAGGAGAAGTAACAACTGGCACTGCAGAAATACAAAGGATCATGAGAGATTACTACAAGCAACTATATGCCAATAAAATGGACAACCTGGAAGAAATGGACAAATTCTTAGAAAAGCACAACCTTCTGAGACTGAACCAGGAAGAAATAGGAAATATAAACAGACGAATCACAAGCACTGAAATTGAGACTGTGATTAAAAATCTTCCAACAAACAAAAGCCTAGGACCAGATGGCTTCACAGGCGAATTCTATCAAACATTTAGAGAAGAGCTGACACCTATCCTTCTCAAACTCTTCCACAATATAGCAGAGGGAGGAACACTCCCAAACTCATTCTACGAGGCCACCATCACCCTGATAGCAAAACCAGACAAAGATGTCACAAAGAAAGAAAACTACAGGCCAATATCACTGACGAACATAGATGCAAAAATCCTCATCAAAATACTAGCAAACACAATCCAACAGCACATTAAAAGGATCATACACCATAATCAAGTGGGGTTTATCCCAGGAATGCAAGGATTCTTCAATATACACAAATCAATCAATGTGATACACCATATTAACAAATTGAAGGATAAAAACCATATGATAATGTCAATAGATGCAGAAAAAGCTTTCGACAAAATTCAATACCCATTTATGATCAAAACTCTCCAGAAAGTAGGCATAGAGGGAAATTACCTCAACATAATAAAGGCCATATATGACAAACCCACAGCCAACAACGTTCTCAATGGTGGAAAACTGAAACCATTTCCTCTAAGATCAGGAACAAGACAAGGTTGTCCACTCTCACCACTATTATTCAACATAGTCTTGGAAGTTTTAGCCACAGCAATCAGAGAAGAAAAAGAAATAAAAGGAATCCAAATCGGAAAAGAAGAAGTAAAGCTGTCACTCTTTGCAATGACACGATAGTATACATAGAGAATCCTAAAGATGCTACCAGAAAACTACTAGAGCTAATCAATGAATTTGGTAAAGTAGCAGGATACAAAATTAATGCACAGAAATCTCTTGCATTCCTATACACTAATGATGAAAAATCTGATAGAGAAATTAAGGAAACACTCCTATTTACCACTGCAACAAAAAGAATAAAATACCTAGGAATAAACCTACTTAAGGAGACAAAAGACCTGTATGCAGGAAACTATAAGACACTGATGAAAGAAATTAAAGATGATACAAACAGATGGAGAGATATCCCATGTTCTTGGATTGGTAGAATCAACATTGTGAAAATGACTATACAACCCAAAGCAATGTACAGATTCAGTGCAATCCCTATCAAACTACCAATGGCATTTTTCACAGAACTAGAACAAAAAAATTTCACAATTTTTATTGAAACACAGAAGACCCCGAATAGCCAAAGCAATCTTGAGAAAGAAAAACGGAGCTGGAGGAATCGGGCTCCCGGACTTCAGACTATACTTCAAAGCTACAGTAATCAAGACAGTATGGTACTGGTACAAAAACAGAAATATAGGTCAATGGAACAAGATAGAAAACTCAGAGATAAACCCACGCACATATGGTCACCTTATCTTTGATAAAGGAGGCAAGAATATACAATGGAGAAAAGACAGCCTCTTCAATAAGTGGTGCTGGGAAGACTGGACAACTACATGTAAAAGAATGAAATTAGAACACTCCCTAACACCATACACAAAAATAAACTCAAAATGGATTAAAGACCTAAATGTAAGGCCAGACACTATAAAACTCTTAGAGGAAAACATGGGCAGAATACTCTATGACAGAACCTCACAACTTTATGAGCAGAAAAGACAACTTTCAATTTGATTTTTTAAAAATGTGTTCCAAAAACAAATTTAAGTGACACACATTACGGCACATAAAATAGAATGGTGACATAAAATAGAAGCAGGGGAGGACCAAAAACGATATACTGAAGGTGAAGAGAAGGCACAGGGAATGAGGCTGATCCACAAAAATGCATTCCAGAAAGTCCGACTCACTGGCTAAAGGTGCCCAGAAATTTGGCCGTAAGGTGTCTCGAAGCCATTGGAAAGAGGAAGGAGTGATCAGCTCCTGGATCCACCTCAGCCATTAATTAAGAAAACAAAAAGACTGCCCCCAAAAGGCAACTCTACTTTTCTAGCACGAAAACCATTCTCTGTGCTTTAAAAGGTCCTCTGGCACCCCAAAACTTAACTCCAAACCTTTCCCAACTTCAGACCAAGGACGAAATGGCCAACAAGTCCCCCTCAGCAAGTGCTGGTTGGGTTCGTGCAGCCCAGAGGGCTGAGAAACAGAAGCCTATTAAAAATGTCATTCCAATTATTTCCCATCCCTCTAAGGCTGTTTATAGGAACCATTATTGAGTATAATAGCATTTTAAATGCCAGGCTCAGTGGGTGAAAGGTTAAAAGTGAAAACATGCTAATACACTAATGCAAAGAAGACCACTAAATTATGTAGGAGGGACCAACACACACACACACACACACACACACACACACACACACACACACACACACACGGAGTTTCATTGAACTTTTAACTCAAACAGGGCATCAAGCACAAAGGCAGTGACATTGAGTGTGCTTGTGTAGCCATTACAAAACTAAAACCGTTTCACATGCTGTGTCCTATTAGGGGCACATGAATCTGAGCTCCCAGTTGCAACTAGACCAAGGATGTCAGTAAACAGCTGCCTCCAGCAAAATATCGTGGACTTGGACTCCAGTCCCACTTCTGCCGGGGGTGGGGATGGGGTGGGGGGAGCTGTGTGACCTCAGGCAAGGCACTGCACCTCTCTGGGCCCCAGACTTTCTCATCCATGAACAGCAACAACGATAACGATGGTAAATGTTATCGAGGGCTTACTCAGTGCCAGGCATGGTTCTAAGTGCTTTATAGAAATTATTTCATGCAATTTTCACAATGACCCTATGAGGCAGACACTCATAATAGTCCCATTTTACAGATAAGCATAGAAAGAATCAGGCCAGCTGAGGTGGTCAGAATGGATGTCCTCAAAGGTCCTCACTACCTTCAGCTCCAGAAGACTATCATTCCTGGTTCCGCTTACTGTCAACGCCAAAAACACAGCCTTATGCTGACAGCTTGCTAAGAGGTCTTCCCACACGTTTAAAATATATTACTGCTTCTGCATCTTGTGAAGACAAGGTCCAGGTGTCATCTGTATTCAATAGCGAGAAAACAAGGCCTCTCGAGTTAACCTGACAGCCTCAGACTCTGGGCCCACCTGGGCTTCCCAATGTCCCGATCTGCTCTCTTTCACTGCAAGCCAATATCTGAGCACCAAAGATAAGAGAGAAGAGATGTGATGAAGGCAGTCTCATGGCTTTCCTTGTAGGCGGTATTTTCTTTTTAAATTTATTTATTTATTTTTGCTGTGTTGGGTCTTCGTTTCTGTGCGAGGGCTTTCTCTAGTTGCGGCAAGCGGGGTCCACTCTTCATCGCGGTGCACGGGCCTCTCACTATCGCGGCCTCTCTTGTTGCAGAGCACAGGCTCCAGACGCGCAGGCTCAGTAGTTGTGGCTCACGGGCCCAGTTGCTCCGCGGCATGTGGGATCTGCCCAGACCAGGGCTCGAACCCGTGTCCCCTACATTGACAGGCAGATTCTCAACCACTGTGCCACCAGGGAAGCCCTGTAGGCGGTATTTGACCTTTGGTTTGGTTTATTGTTTATTTCTTGGCCACATTCACGTCCTGGTCCTTGGAAGGGGCTGCATTGGAAGACTAGCCACCAAGGATAGGAGAGGGGAGGAGGCCCCGTGTTCACAGGCAGCCCTGCTCCAAACCACTCTGCCCCATGAACACCGCTTCTCCCACCTCGGGGCTGAAACACAGATTCCACGTGGGTGACATGTAACCCCCATGACTGACAGCAGGGATGCTCATGCCTTCCTCCTCAGGAGCACAGGTAGAGCCAAGTGACCTGTCCCCATCTCCCAGCCCAGCCTGCTCTCAGGAAGCCAAGCGATCTCCACTCAGAATTTCCCAAAATCGATTTTGCATCTTTCTGCCGAGGTGGTGAATAGAGAAATTTCAGTCAGACAGGAAAACACTTAAAAGTCATGCCCAGGGCTTCCCTGGTGGCGCAGTGGTTGAGAATCTGCCTGCCAATGCAGGGGACACGGGTTCGAGCCCTGGTCTGGGAAGATCCCACATGCCGCGGAGCAACTAGGCCCGTGAGCCACAATTACTGAGCCTGCGCGTCTGGAGCCTGTGCTCCACGACAAGAGAGGCCGCGATAATGAGAGGCCTGCGCACCGCGATGAAGAATGGCCCCCACTTGCCACAACTAGAGAAAGCCCTCGCACAGAAACGAAGACCCAACACAGCCATAAATAAATAAATAAAAATTAAAAAAAAAAAAGTCATGCCCAATTGGTGAGGAAGCGTTTTTTAAAAAAAATAAAACAGTCTTTTAGCCCTTCTCACCTGGAGTGTTTGCTTCCTGAGTCCGGCTGGTCACCTGCACACACCTTTTTATGGCCGGGACTCGATGGACATGGTTTGCAGCCCCTCTGTCACTCAATAAAAGGCAGATACAGCTGAGACAAAGATGCTTTTCACGCTTGCTTTCTGAAATTCTCCATCTGGATTACCAGGGCCTGGTGGGGAGGCCCAAGTGCTTACAGCCAGGGGCACGGTTCTGACAGGACCTTCTGTGTGACTTTTAGCAATGCCTAGAGATTCCGTTTTCTCACTTGAAAAACTGTCTTGTTATAAGAACTAGGCAAAGCTATTCAGACACACACCCACAGATTCTCTACAAGCTCGTGTTCACCATGCTGAGAAGACTCACTATTAACAGTCACGATCATAGTTTTATATCGGATTAAAAAATGACACTGTATATCGTTGAGAAAAACCCATAATTGGAGCAGCCATGATAAAATGATAGTAATTGCTTTAGCACATTCATCAGTTCCAAGGTCTAAACTTTATATTGGAATCAAGAGGAATTTAGAAAGGGTCACTTATAGAGTTTTAAAAACTTTGAAGTTGAGCTTTTTATAAAAGATACATAGGAAGACGGAATTTGAAGTTAATCCAGTACTAAAACACGGGAGGTGGTCTAGGGACAGCTCTTCCCCACCTCCTTTACAGCTACAGAATAATTAGAACCTTAAGAAGACTACATATTTATGCAATCTATGCCTAGATAGATTGAACTTGACCCACTATGTGCCTTACAGATAGCCTTAGATAAAATACATACATTCCGTGTAATAAATATATTTCTTCTCCTAATATATATACACTCTCATCTGCTCCCTTAAAAAAGAGCTCTGGGTCAATATTTCAAATACTCTTACTTGATTATACATTTCACTCCCCTTTGCCCGCAACCCCAATAGCATTCCCCTTATTTGGATGGCTCAGCACACTCATAAACCATTCCTCATGGAAGCTAAAAACTAAATAAAAACATAGAAGTGCTTGCTCATTAAAAATAAAAAAAAATAATAAAGTGTTCACACAAAAAAACTTTTTAGAATATCAATGTTCTTAAAATGGGTTTTTCTTGCACTGCAGGCACAGTTCAGATTTTTTGTGGATATGCTAAAATACACACGTGGGTCAGGACAAAATATTGTTACTTTGGGCAAAAGCCACCTGGTTCAGATGCAATATCATCTTTAAAATAAGTTAAAAATCAACACAGAAAAAAGAAAGGGTTTTAGAATGTAGAATTTTAGGCTCCAAGTGATTTTTGGAGGGTTAAGATTAAGTAACATTGATTGCAGAAAGGGAACCACTGAACCAATACATCACAGCATCTTCTGAGCTGCAGTTTCTAAAGAAGCTTTAGCTCCATAAGGCGGGAAGCACAAAGAGGGAGGCAATTCTAACCGGTACAGATGTGTCTGAGATAGCCAATCACTAATCATTGGCAATCATCAAGAGTGGCTGCCAGGGGCCTCCCTGGTGGCGCAGTGATTAAGAATCTGCCTGCCAAGGCAGGGGACATGGGTTCGAGCCCTGGTCCGGGAAGATCCCACATGCCGTGGAGCAGCTAAGCCCGTGCACCACAACTACTGAAGCCCACACGCCTAGAACCCATGCTCCGCAAAGAGAGAAGCCACCGCAATGAGAAGCCCACACACCTCAACGAAGAGTAGCCCCCGCTCACTGCAACTAAAGAAAGCCTGCGTGCAGCAACAGACCCAATGCAGCCAAGAAAAAAAAAAAAAAAGAGTGGCTGCCAGGGAGAACCATCCCCAAGGAACTCATGGCTTTTCCTCCTGTTTGGGGGAAATGAAAGATTATTCAGGGGCCCTCAAGAGCCAGGGTAGCTGGACCAGGCAGGGCCCAGGTAGATTTGCCTTCATTTGCATATTTACAATTAGGGTAGGAAAGAGCAGGCAGACAGTGATCTGCTGCCACCATTTTTAATTATTCTCCACCGTCTGGAAAGTTTCCTACTTAAAACATCAACATGTCTGTCCCCACATTCTGACTGAAGAGCCAGGCACGTGGAGTAGAGCTTGCTAGAGAAATGAACTTGAGACGGGCAAGAGGCGTCCCCAGGGGCTACCACCTGGGCCTGTCGGCTGACGGCTGATTCACACAGGGAACCCACAGATTCCTCTCGTACTTGTGTCGGGTATATTAAGAGAGGCCTTAGCTCAGGCTATCCACCTCCGCCCATACTCAACCTGAGCAAACTAGGGCAAGAAGGCAAATAAATGAGTTTTTGCAGTAAGCAATTCCTCAGAAACTGAAGATGTATGACCTCTGCTGTCCCAGTTTCTGCACACCCCTACCCCACTGAGGGGTGAGGGATTAGGTGACGGGTCCCAGCAATGGGCCTCTGTAACACCATCTAATATGAGGAAGAGCCTTACCTTCCACACTTGCAAGAAGCTGAGGCCAGGCCAGGAACTCTGCTCTGCGCATCCTGAGTCCGAATCACCTCTTTCCTATTTTCACGGGACCTGCGTTATAACCCCACTCTGTGCTAGCATCCAGCCTATTTTGCATGAGCCTACAAAGACTTGCCAAGGACCACCTGCAGACGGGCATGTGAGAAGAACTTAATGGATGATGATATGATTCAGGTGAATTAAATCAAGGCCATCAAGGTGAATGAAAAACACCCAGCACAAACAGGGACAAATATCCCTGTTTGTCAGCAAATAATATTCACAAGGGGATGTTCCAAATCGTCTTCAAAGTGGAGAAGGAAAATAACAACATAAAAGGCAAGAGTTCCCAGAAAATGTACAGATAAACAGAAAATACAAATCTAACCCCAATGGCACCGCTTGAAGTAAACACTACCCACGCTTCACCACAAAATTACCCCTAAACCGAATAAACACAGCCTAGGCAAACGCTGATATCTAGGTTACATGCTATATTCCAATATCCTTTCTCCCTCTCTCTCTCTCTACACACACACACACACACACACACAAACACACACAAACACACACACTCAGATAGTACTAACTATATATGTTAGTACAAAATCTCATTTTACTAGTTGAAAGTGGTATTTTTAAATGACATCTTAAAATGTGTGGTGCTTTCTCTCTGTCCAGGAGGCCAGCCTCCATCACAGCCTCTCAGCACCCCAGGAAGCTGCCTGTGACCTCACGCAGGTGAAGGCAGCCCAGGAAGAAAGCCAAACCTCAGAGGGAGAGGCCAGACTGAGTCTGAACTCACAGCGGGTCTTCAGAGGTGACGAGAGGTGGCAGGCACCCGCATCCGATGCTCAGCGTGCAGCCCCGCCCTCGCCTGCTGATGAATCCAGGCCTTGGAGTAAGAGCCAGGGGCCAGGTGTGCCCCAAAGAATGAAAACTCCCTCGCTGAATTCAACACTGCTCTCACTGACATGGAGCAGGGACAAAGGAGACCAGATGGACAAATGAAGAAGCCTTCCTGCTGAGGGAAATCCAAGTGACGTCAGGGCCTGGGCCCAAAGAAAGGAACCCCAGAAATCCCGAGGGAGAGAAACGGCGGGAGAAGTGATTCCTCCTGGGTGTGTGGGCATATTAAAGGCTACAGAACTTGCAACACAGCAGGTAGGGCCAGAGTCACGTGACAGAGGTGGTTTAGTTTTAGGAAAACATGAGCCACTACATTAGATTTAATATTGCTGATATGAATTTAATTGGCTTTGTAGTTTTGTGTGGTTTTAATCTGTAAACTTGTTTTGGTTTTATAGTTGTAAGAGAGCTATAAACTTTATATTCAGGTTTTTGTTTGTAAAGTGTTCTGAGAGTAAAAATGGAAGGGTGGGGCCGTCTATGCTGACGAATTTTTCCTTCTGGTTGTTCAACACTACCACCCCCAACCTCCCAAGAAACAGGCTTGACTTCAGGATTGGGCCATACCTGCCCATCCGTGAGATAGGAGATAGGATAGGGCATTCACCTGCCCCCAACCTTGACCTTTGTTCTAGATTCTTGAGTGCCCGCTGTAGCCAGCCCTTTCTTCTAGACACTGTCCCTCCTTACCATTTCCATGGATGCCTTTAATCCCTTAGTTTCCGTCTCCCTTGGGTTCCGCCTCTTCTTCTGCTCACCCTCTGGAGGGCCTGGGCAAGAAGGAAGGGGGCTTTGCATCCTGCTGGCAGAGCATCCACCAGACAACCTGATCTTTGCAGTGCCCAGATGGGGCCCCTCCTAACATTGCTGTGCCAAAAGGGTTTCTGTCTCTCGCTTCACCTTGGCCGTATTCCCAAATACCCCCTCTGTTTTCTGGCTTCAGTGTGGGCCAGGCCCCAGGAAGGGGTTGGAGAAGGGAAGAATCCTATGCTGCTACAGACTTGCTTAGGTAATATTATAAATGAAAATAGGCTTTCAATCTTAGGGGAGCTCCAGGAATTTTTAACCTTAAAAGAGTACATACATCACTTTTTGTATGGGGTCACAGGTCTTATTAGGGATTTTGTACTTTAAGTGCAGTGGGAAATCTTTGATGGGTCTTAAGCATGGAGAGTGACATGGTCTAGTACATGTTTTTAAAAGAATTCAGTGGGAGAAACTTCCTGTAATGGTGGCAGTATGAAGTAATTGCATGAACCTTCCTGCAGATAATAATTATGAAATCTGGACAAAATTAAAAAAATATATATTTACAGGCCCTGAGAACTATCTCAAAACAGAAGCCAGGGGCGAGTTTACTCTTAAAAAACTACAATTGGAAGAGGTAAGAATCATGATGGTGCTCTCAAACCCCCACGGCTAGAGCAGGTGGAAAACCACAGCCTCACCACGTTTAGGTTGCAGAGAGTAGAGTTCAGAACTGAAAGAATAGGTGTAAATTTAAGGGGGAAATTCTGGAAGTGAGAGAATTTCAGAAGGCCTAAGACCCAAAATCTGAGCAAAAAGTCTGTCCAAATCTTTAGCCAAATGCTAGAGGGCCTTGTGAAAAAACTAGGCAGGGACCAGAGAGGAAGCTACCCTTGAAAAACAGAGCTGCACTAGGCTGGGAAGATATGTGAATGTGCTGCTTTTAAAAAACTGAGTGAATTTCCCAACCTGTGTGCAACACACGTAGCAGAAAGTTAAAACCTTACTGGCTTGAGGTGTCAGAGGACAGAGCCCAGGACTGACACAACAGCTGGAAATTTAGGAGAGAATCCATGGAAACAAGAGGATTACAGAAAAATGAGCACCAAAATCTAAATGTAAGCTGCCCAAATCCTTGGATGATTGCCAAATTACAGAGGTGCAGGGAGACACCTAGGAGCCAGACTTAAAAAAAAAAAAAAAAAAAACAGCAGCTGGAATCTGTAGGAACTGAGCAGAGGGATCTTCCACTGCACACTGTGGAAGAGACAGAGTTTGCAGGAAACAGGAAAACGTGATTCTTACTCGGGGAGGAAAAAAAGGCAAACTAACAAGTGATTCTGAATGGGGCATAGATGTTGGATTTAGCAAACAGATTTCATGGCAGATTTTATACATACAAAGAAGAAGAATGTGTTCAGAGATTTAAAGAAAAAAGTGGTTTTAATTAGGGAAGAGAAAGGGAATCTCAACAGAGAAATGGAAATTATATATTTTTAAAAACTAAATGGAAATTACAAAGCTGAAAAGTACAATCATTGAAATGAAAAATTCACTGGCTGAGCTCAACAATAGATTGGAGAGGCAGAAAAAAAGAACTACTGACCCTGAAGATAGACTAACACAACTCAATTTGAAAAGGGGAAAAAGAAAAACTGAAGAAAAATGAACAGAGCTTTGGAGACCTGAGGGATAACATCAAGAAGTCCAAAATTTGTGTAACTGGAGAGACAGAAGGAGAGGAGAGAGCAATAAAAAGGTGTTAAAAGGTATTTGAATACAAACTAGCCAAAAACTCCCCAAATTTGGTGAAAAACTAACTTCAAGAGCTAAGAATCTCAAATCCCAGACAGCAAAACACAAGGAAAACCACTTCTAGGTGTATAATAGCCAAACTCATGAAAGTCAAAGATAAAGAGGAAATCTTGAAAACAGACATTAAAAAAAAAAAAAGATACCATACATAAAGAAGAACAGTGATACAACTAATGGCTGATTTCTCATCAGAAACGATGGAGGTCAGAAGAACAACACATTCAAAGTGCTGAAAGAAAAAATTATCACCAATAATTCTATATGTAGCAAACTATAATAAGACATTTTAAGATAAATAATTAAGGAGATAATTTATCACCAGGAGTCCTTCATGACAAGAAATGCTAAAGGAAATTTTTCAGGCTAAAGGGAAAGAAGAAAACTGGAATTGGTAAATATGTGGGTCAATTAAAAGATTACATATGTATTTTGGGAGGTTATAAAGTATACACATAAAATTGACGACAATAGCATTAAGGACAGTGGGGGTGGTAGATAAATGGAAATATATTATTGCAACATTCCCAAATTTTACCTAAAGTAATTCATTAACTCTAAGTGGACTCATAAAGATATGCATATGTATACATATCACATACATAGGATCATAAGGAAGATACATATTGTAATCTCTAGAGCAACCACTACAAGTTGTGTAAAGAGAGATAGCTAGAAAGCCAATAAAAATGGAATAAAATGGAATATTTTAAAAATATATGATTGGCACTTTGGGGAGACTCTGCTGAAGTTTAGATGATGCTTCTTTAGTGGCTGATGATGATTTAGACATTTTCAGTTTAAAGTAATTTTCATACCACTTCGGTGGACTATGAATTCCAATATATCCCCCATCTGAAATTTCTCTGAAAGTTTCACAACAAGTTGCTGCATAGATGGCTGTAGAGAGAAGACTTGGGTTGGAAGTAAGGAGGTTTAAAACCCAAATTGATGAGAGCTCCTTCAGTGTCAAATGGAAGAAGTTCTCCAACCTGAGGCTTCACCAAACTCCAGATCATTACCAGCCGTGTGGCTGACAGGGTCTTGGTGTTCCAGACCTGGGTGTCAGGCCTGAGCCTCTGAGATGGAGAGCCGAGTTCAGGACACTGGACCACCAGAGACCTCCCGGCCCCATGTAATATCAATAGGCGAGAGTTCTCCCAGAGATCTCCATCTCAATGCTAAGACCCAGCTCCACTCAACGACGAACAAAATCCAGTGCTGGCCACCCCATGCCAAACAACTAGCAAGACAGCAACACAACCCCACCCATTAGCAGAGAGGCTGCCTAAAATCATAATAAGGTCACAGGCACCCGAAAACACACCACTGGACGTGGTCCTGCCCACCAGAAAGACAAGATCCAGCTTCATCCACCAGAACACAGGCACCAGTCCCCTCCACCAGGAAGCCTACACAACCCACTGAACCAACCTTAGCCACTAGGGGCAGACACCAAAAACAATGGGAACTACGAACCTGCAGTCTGCGAAAAGGAGACCCCAAACACAGTAAGTTAAGCAAAATGATAAGACAGAGAAACACACAGCAGATGAAGGAGCAAGGTAAAAACCCACCAGACCAAACAAATGAAGAGGAAATAGGCAGTCTACCTGAAAAAGAACTCAGGGTAATGATAGTAAAGATGATCCAAAATCTTGGAAATAGAATGGAGAAAATACAAGAAACGTTTAACAAGGACCTAGAAGAACTAAAGAGCAAACAAACAATGATGAACAACACAATAAATGAACTTTAAAGTTCTCTAGAAGGAATCAATAGCAGAATAACTGAGGCAGAAGAAAGGATAAGTGACCTCGAAGATAAAATAGTGGAAATAACTACCGCAGAGCAGAATAAAGAAAAAAGAATGAAAAGAATTGAGGACAGTTTCAGAGACCTCTAGGACAACATTAAATGCACCAACATTCGAATTATAAGGGTCCCAGAAGAAGAAGAGAAAAAGAAAGGGACTGAGAAAATCTTTGAAGAGATTATAGTTGAAAATATGGGAAAGGAAATAGTCAGTCAAGTCCAGGAAGCGCAGAGAGTCCCATACAGGATAAATCCAAGGAGAAACACGCCAAGACACATATTAATCAAACTATCAAAAATTAAATACAAAGAAAAAATATTAAAAGCAGCAAGGGAAAAGCAACAAATAACATACAAGGGAATCCCCATAAGGTTAACAGCTGATCTTTCAGCAGAAACTCTGCAAGCCAGAAAGGAGTGCCAGGACATATTTAAAATGATGAAAGGGAAAAACCTATAACCAAGATTACTCAACCCAGCAAGGATCTCATTCAGAGTCAATGGAGAAATTAAAACCTTTACAGAGAAGCAAAAGTTAAGAGAATTCAGCACCACCAAACCAGCTTTACAACAAATGCTAAAGGAACTTCTCTAGGCAGGAAACACAAGAGAAGGAAAAGACCTACAATAACAAACCCAAAACAATTAAGAAAATGGGAATAGGAACATACATATCGATAATTACCTTAAATGTAAATGGATTAAATGCTCCCACCAAAAGACATAGACTGGCTGAATGGATACAAAAACAAGACCCGTATACATGCTGTCTACAAGAGACCCACTTCAGACCTAGGACACATACAGACTGAAAGTGGGGGGATGGAAAAAGATATTCCATGCAAATGGAAATCAAAAGACAGCTGGAGTGACAATTCTCATATCAGACAAAATAGACTTTAAAAGAAAGACTATTACAAGAGACAAAGAAGGACACTACATAATGATCAAGGGCTCAATCCAAGAAGAAGATATAACAATTGTAAATATTTATGGACCCAACATAGGAACACTTCAGTACATAAGGAAAATGCTAACAGCCATAAAAGGGGAAATCAACAGTAACACAATAATGGTAGGGGACTTTAATACCCCACTTTCACCAATGGACAGATCATCCAAAATGAAAATAAATAAGGAAACACAAGCTTTAAATGACACATTAAACAAGATGGACTTAATTGATATTTATAGGACATTCCATCCAAAACAACAGAATACACTTTCTTCTCAAGTGCTCATGGAACATTCTCCAGGATAGATCATATCCTGGATCACAAATCAAGCCTTGGTAAATTCAAGAAAATTGAAATCGTATCAAGTATCTTTTATGACCACAACGCTATAAGACTAGATATCAGTTACAGGAAAAAACTGTAAAAAATACAAACACATGGAGGCTAAATAATATGCTATTAAATAACCAAGAGATCACTGAAGAAATCAAAGAGGAAATAAAAAATTCCTAGAAATGAATGACAATGAAAACACGACGACCCAAAACCTATGGGATGCAGCAAAAGCAGTTCTAAGAGGGAAATTTATAGCAATAAAATGCTACCTTAACAACAAGACACATCTCAAATAAACAACCTAACCTTACACCTAAAGCAGTTAGAGAAAGGAGAACAAAAAACCCCAAAGTTAGCAGAAGGAAAGAGATCATAAAGATCAGATCAGAAATAAATGAAAAGAAACGAAGGAAACAATAGCAAAGATCAACAAAACTAAAAGCTGATTCTTTGAGAAGACAAACAAATTGATAAACCATTAACCAGACTCATCAAGAAAAAAAGGGAGAAGACTCAAATCAATAGAATTAGAAATGAAAAAGGAGAAGTACCAACTGACACTGCAGAAATACAAAGGATCATGAGAGATTACTACAAGCAGCTATATGCCAATGAAATGGACAACCTGGAAGAAATGGACAAATTCTTAGAAAAGCACAACCTTCCGAGACTGAACCAGGAAGAAGTAGAAAATATAAACAGACCAGTCACAAGCACTGATATTGAGAATGTGATTAAAAATCTTCCTACAAACAAAAGCCCAGGACCAGATGGCTTCACAGGCGAATTCTATCAAACATTTAGAGAAGAGCTAACAGCTATCCTTCTCAAACTCTTCCAAAATATAACAGAGGGAGGAACACTCCCAAACTCACTCTACGAGGCCACCATCACCCTGATACCAAAACCAGATAAAGATGTCACAAAGAAAGAAACCTACAGGCCAATATCACTGATGAACATAGATGCAAAAATCCTCATCAAAATACTAGCAAACACAATCCAACAGCACATTAAAAGGATCATACACCACAATCAAGTGGGGTTTATCCCAGGAATGCAAGGATTCTTCAATATACACAAATCAATCAATGTGATACACCATATTAACAAATTGAAGGATCAAAACCATATGATAATATCAATAGATGCAGAAAAAGCTTTCAACAAAATTCAATACCCATTTATGATAAAAACTCTCCAGAAAGTAGGCATAGAGGGAAATTACCTCAACATAATAAAGGCCATATATGACAAACCCACAGCCAACAACGTTCTCAATGGTGGAAAACTGAAACCATTTCCTCTAAGATCAGGAGCAAGACAAGGTTGTCCACTCTCACCAATATTATTCAACATAGTTTTGGGAGTTTTAGCCACAGCAATCAGAGAAGAAAATGAAATAAAAGGAATCCAAATCGGAAAAGAAGAAGTAAAACTGTCACTGTTTGAGAAAGAAAAACGGAGCTGGAGGAATCAGGCTCCCGGACTTCAAACTATACTACAAAGCTACAGTAATCAAGACATTATGGTACTGGCACACAAACAGAAATAGATCAATGGAACAGGATAGAAAGCCCAGAGATAAACCCATGCACATATGGTCACCTTATCTTTGATAAAGGAGGCAAGCATATACAATGGAGAAAAGACAGCCTCTTCAATAAGTGGTGCTGGGAAAACTGGACAGCTACATGTAAAAGAATGAAATTAGAACACTCCCTAACACAAAAATAAACTCAAAATGGATTAAAGACCTAAATGTAAGGCCAGACACTATAAAACTTTTAAAGGAAAACATAGATCGAACATTCTATGACATAAATCACAGCAAGATCCTTTTTGACCCACCTCCTAGAGAAATGGAAATAAAAACAAAATAAACAACTGGGACCTAATGAAACTGAAACGTTTTTGCACAGCAAAGGAAACCATAAACAAGATGAAAAGACAACCCTCAGAATGGGAGAAAATATTTGCAAACGAAGCAACTGACAAAGGATTAATCTCCAAATATACAAGCAGCTCATGCAGCTTAATATCAAAAAAACAAACAACGCAATCCAAGAATGGGCAGAAGACCTAAATAGACATTTCTCCAAAGAAGACATACAGATTGCCAACAAACACATGAAAGATTGCTCAACATCACTAATCATTAGAGAAATGCAAATCAAAACTACAGTGAGGTATCACCTCACACCAGTCAGAATGGCCATCATCAAAAAATCTACCAACAATAAATGCTGGAGAGGGTGTGGAGAAAAGGGAACCCTCTTGCACTGTTGGTGGGAATGTAAATTGATACAGCCACTATGGAGAACAGTATGGAGGTTCCTTAAAAAACTAAAAATAGAACTACCATATGACCCAGCAATCCCACTCCTGGGCATATACCCTGAGAAAACCATAATTCAAAAAGAGTCATGTACCACAATGTTCACTGCAGCTCTATTTACAATAGCCAGGACATGGAAGCAACGTAAGTGTCCACTGACAGATAAATAGATAAAGAAGATGTGGCACATATATACAATGGAATATTACTCAGCCATAAAAAGAAACGAAACTGAGTTATTTGTAGTGAGGTGGATGGACCTAGAGGTTGTCATACAGAGTGAAGTAAGTCAGAAAGAGAAAAACAAATACCGTATGCTAACACATATATACGGAATCTAAAAAAAAAAATCGTTCTGAAGAACCTAGGGGCAGGACAGGAATAAAGCCGCAGACGTAGAGAATGGACTTGAGGACACAGGGAGGGGGAAGGGTAAGCTGGGACGAAGTGAGAGAGTAACACTGACATATATACACTACCGAATGTAAAATAGATAGCTAGTGGGAAGCAGCCACATAGCACAGGGAGATCAGCTCAGTGCTTTGTGACCACCTAGAGGGGTGGGATAGGGAGGGTGGGAGGGAGACACAAGAGGGAGGGGCTATGGGGATATATGTATACGTATAGCTGATTCACTTTATTATACAGCAGAAACCAACACACCACTGTAAAGCAATTATACTCTAATCAAGATGTTAATATATATATATATGATTAACACAAAAGAAAGTTGGAAAGCAGGAACTAAGGAACAAAACCCAGAAGAGACAAATAGAAGACAAGTAGCAACATGGCAAACTAAAATAAAACCATTTCAGTAATTACAGTAAATGCAAATGGAGCAAATATTCCAATCAAAAAGCAGAGATTGTCAGACTGGATTAAATAAAGCAAGAGTAAAGTCTTTGCTGCCTAAAGAGACATACTTTAAATATAAAGACACATACTAAAAATAAATGAATAAGATACACCATGCAAATGGTAAGCATGAGACAGCTGGAGTGGCTATATTAATACTAGATAAAGTAGACTTGAAAATGAGTGTATCACCAGGCATTAAAAATAAAATCCAGAATGACAACAAAGAGCTCAATACTTTGAGAAATATAAGAATGCTAAAAGTCTATTTTAAATGGGAGCAGTTTGTTGTATGTAATTATACCTCAGTAAGGTGGGGTTTTTTTAAGCACAGTGGATGCAGAGGGGTGGAGGGATAGAAGGGTAACGGGCTAGAATAGAGGCAGAATGGGGCTGTAATGCACAGAGGAAAGGCAGGTTTATCGGGAGAAATATTGATTTCAGGCTTAGATGTGTTCAGTTTGAGACGCCTGTCAGACTCACGGGGTAGATATTGCTACCTGCTGGATGTGCAGATGAGAGGTCACTGGCGTTAGTCAGAAAGAGGCTGTAGAGCAGGAGGCGCGGGCTCAGAACTAAATTCTGGGCTTCATTTAGAAGCGGGAGAAGGAAGAGGTCAGGAGCCCTCGCGGGAGACTAAGAAGAAATGGCCAGAGAGCAGGGAGGGAACCCGGGATTTCAGAGAAAAGGGTGTTTTAAGGAAAAGGGCATGGCCAGCAGCAGAAAGTGCTGCTGAAAAGCCAGGTGTGAGCCTGGTGCAGTGGGGAGGCGGCGGGCAGGCGCCGGGTGTCTGTCCCAGGGCTGATGGACCGATCCTGGGAGGAGTGCAGGCCAGGGCTGTGGCCTCGCACTCTGCCCTTGGCCAGGCCTGCTGGCCAGGCAAGCAGTTAGCAAACCTTTGCTGAGCCCCACCTCCGTGACCTCCCTCTGCTGCTTGGTCCTTGGGGCACAGAGAAGACCCGACCCAATCCCTGCCCCCCACCCAGGAGTTCCCAGTCTGGGACACATAGACGGATAATTGCACTGCCTGGTATGGGAGCTCATAGATTTTGGAGGTGAGATGGGGAGCAGGGAAAACCTCAAAGAGGAGCAGTGTTTGACCAGGGCCAAGAAGGAGGAGTAGGAGTAAGGGTCTTCCAGATAGTGAAAGGGAGGTTGAGTTTGTTCTGCTTGAGCCAAAGGGTGGACGCAAGATCTACGGGTGGGTGGAGGTCCCAAGGAGGCAGACGTTCACCCCACACAGGTTTCTCACAGCTGCGTCCGGCCAGGGTGCAAGGGGCTTCCTGGGGAGGGGTGAGGACCTGTGCAGGTGTGGATAGGTGCGCCAGCAGAGGCTGAGCACCCATGAGGAGGAAGACGGCAGAGGGTCTGACCTACCCCCACCCCCCAAGAGATGGGTCACTGGAAACGCAGGCTTGCCAGATTCGATTCCCATGCACGCTGCAGCCCTGACAGTTTTATCAGACATGTGCAGTCCAGCTGCAGAGGCCTGGCCGGGATGGGGCCCCAGCATCTGCCTCTTCAGAACCCCTGCTCTCCTGGCCCTGGCCCAGCCACCAAGGCACTCCCTGCTGAAATGAAATGTACCTCCAATGTGGAGAGGCCTGAGAAGAGGAGGTCTTCAGGCTGTAAGGTGTACGAGGTTGGGGAAACATGCAGACAGAAGTTCCAGGAGTACAGGTGGGGTCTGGGGGTGCCCGGGTCTGCAGGGGAGGCCCTGGTTCTGGTCACACAACTTACAGCCAGAGACAGCGTCTTAGAGAAGTTACAAGCGAGGCCTGTTGAGGAAAAGATTTCCTCTGGGACAGTCAGGCTTCATCGGGACAAGGTGCATCAGTATACTCACGTGGGGTTTTGTCAGTTGGGATGCACAAAGTGCGCAACTTATTATATACAGATACGTTTGCTGCTTGTAGAACCGCTACAGGTTTGCCAAAAACACAGGACTCCTGACAAATCTATTTTGTGTGATTGTCATAAGAGAAGAGAAAAAAATGAATGGTGCATTTATAGTTCAACCTGCTGCTTTATCGCTTATATCCCTGACAGGAGAAAACTTGCATCTTGAGAATACATTGATGAGAACCAAATCTTCCACTTACCATTTTACACAATGTGACGACTGGCAGAATTTTCCACAGATTATCGCCTGGCTCTGTCCATTTCAAATATTGCTTCTCCACCCCTGCCCACATGCTGCCAGTGCCAGGCTCTGTAGGACAAGTTGATGGCACAACATGACACACGGCCCTGCACTGCGGTGTCGTGATGCGGGGTACGCCTGTGCAGGGGGCAGTGGGAGTATCCTGCAAGCCATGCCACCCCAGGATGGTCGACACTAATGGAACTCGGCATGAAGGGATTGCCGTGGACACATGTACACCCCTGGATCCAAGTGAAACTCAAACTCAACTCAGCTTCCCCCCTCTCAGATTCCAAGAGTATCTACAGCCACTCCAGAGGAAGCAGTGTAGTGGAAGTCAAAGTGGGGAGACACACAGAGGTCTGAACCAACTGGAGTTAAAACATTATATTCTTGCAATTTTCACAAAAACATATAATCCTGTGAACACATTGCTAGACCCACCCTCTCACCCCTACCTGAGCCTTGAAAGGAGCTCGGGCCAACGCGGGATGGAAGTTCCAGCTGCATTAGCTCCTCAGGAAATCAGGGTCCGGTTTCTTCAGGTTCCTTCTCCAGCTCAGTTGAACCCTGTCCCTCTCTGCTCCACACCCTTCCGTGGTTCCCCATTGCCCTCGGGGAAAAGCTGGACATTCAGGGTCACGGGGGCTTCATTAGCTTCCCTTGTACCTGAGGAGCTGTAGGGGGTGGGCTTTTGGGGAAGAGCAAAGATAGGGAGCTAGTGGGTGAACTCTGAGGACAGCAGGGATGACAGGCTTGGGGGGCAGTAACCCCCAGGGGCACCTGCGGGGAGGAGGCTTTGTAGATCCCAAGGAAACCCCTGGCACTCACCTGATGAGGGTGCGTGGTTCAGGGCAGTACCCACATCCTGATGCCTGCATCTCCCCCTGCTGAGGCCGGACCAGAGCCCCCATTTTCCTGTGAAATTTCTCTCTGGACTGTAGGGCAGGGGATGGGGCTGGGGCTGGGGAGTATGGGTGAGGTGGTGGGAGGGCCATGGAAAGGACCCCGGACCTAAAATCCACAGACCTGAGTTCAAGTGCCTGCTCTACGCTTTATTGTCTGCATGACCTTGGCCAAGTGACAACATCTCTGAATTTCCGTGCCCTCATCTAGAAATCAGGGAATACTTGTTTCATCTCCAGGCTCTTGCGAGAGACATATGAAACAAGTATCATGAGGGTACACGCACACAGTAGGGCCTCACTGCTCCCAGCCCGGCAGAAGACACGGAGCTCCTTTCCCCGTCTGGGTCCTGAATGACTGCTGAACCTCCCCTGTAGGTTAAGCAATCATGTTGGCTTTATTTATTACCTTCACAAACTCCTCTGAAGAGGAACTGTCACTTCGCCCCATCCCAAAGCCCCACACAATCCTCGATTTCCAGTGCTGGCTGCCTCCTCACCCTTCTGTGTGGGAGAGTGTGTTGGGCAGGGGCCAAGGAGCCAGATGAGCTCTGCGCTGGGCCAGGCCTCAACCTCCCGCCTGAACCTCGAAGGGTGAGCCGGCCGGATGAGCCCAAAGCGGCCCCTCCCGTGGGCCTCTGGTTCCCGCGATCATTCTTCTCATGTTCTCCGGACCAGCCTCCTCCAAACCCCTCTCAGCACCGCCTCTGGGTCTTCTCTGGAGACGCCCTGTCTGCCCGTCACACCTGCAGGCACCCGCCTGGCCACCTGCCTGGGCCTTGCTTACTCAAGGTTGGAGGCTGAGGAGTGGTCTGAGGGGGTGTGAGTGCTCACAGGGCCCCCAGAGAGCTGGGACTGACCCAGCTGGTGACACCTGGACCTGCTTTGCCCCTGGGGCCCCCTCCGTCCAGGTGGCCATGTGACTCAGGGTAGGTCCAGGTGGCCATGTGACTCAGGGTAGGTCTCTTCGCTTGCTCAGCATGTTTTCTGAGAGGCTGAATGGGGCTGTTGAGACGTTCACAGGAAAGGGCCTATCCCTGCTCAGGGAAGGAGCCCCTCAGTCCTCGCTGACAGGGTGCTTGTCAGCGTCCCCTGCAGAGGCTGCCCAGGCTCTTCAGAACCAGGCGCCCCGTGGTGGGCCCTCCCAGTGTGGGACGATCAGTCCCGGGACCCACAGTGCGGTTGTCCACCGCCTTTGCCTGGCGATGTCCTCCATCCCCACGCTGTGTGATCCTGGAAGTCACCTAGGCTCTTTCCTCCCATTTCATTTGTATTCTGAGCAGCATTTTACCTTTTACATTCATCACGCCTTTCCTTGGAGTCTTGCAGTACTGTGCATCCTCTGAGCTATGAACCATCGTTCCATTTCACAGATGAAGAAACCAAGGCTCAGAGAAGGGGGGTGGGTGGGCCGAGCTTACTGAGTGGTAAGGGACGTAGTCTACCCAACTCAAAACCAAAGCCATCCTCTCTCCACCCCTCCTGGGGCCTGGCAGGGAACAACATTTGAGTTGGTGACTGCGGTTGCTGAGAGTGGAAGTGAATTAACAGAGCCATTCTTCAATGAGGCATTGTGGGCCCCAGAACAGATGAGTGTTGCAGGGAGGTGGGGACTGCAGCCTGGAATAGTCAGGCTACGGGCATTGAAGGTCGCTCTCGATTCATGGGAAAGGCCTCCCTCTCTGGCCTGGCGCGTGATCGGGGCTCCAGCACTGCAGCGGGCGGCAGGCAGGCACGGCACAGAGGTTGGCAGGGGCCAAGCACGAGGGTCTTCAAATGCTGGGGGAGGAGCTGGGTGCAGAGCCTGAGCAAGCAAGGGTTTCAAGCTGGGGCCCGGCCTCCAGGCAGGCATTCCGAGGGCACTGACTGTGCGGAGGCCCTGTGCTCAGCACAAGGGCTGTGCCCGTGTCTCCTACAGCGGGCACACGGCAGGCTCCAGCCAGGTGGGAGCCGGACAGCTGAGTTCTGGTCCTGGTTGAGCCTTTAGTCCCCTGTGTTGACCCTCCCTGCACCTGAGTGTCACATCTACTGAGGAGGGGGACATTCCCTGCCCTGTCAGCAGCTTTGGGCTCCCGGGAGCTGGGGCAGACTGCCCAGAGCCCCAGCTGGGCTCTTCCTAGCTTCCTCCCCTGCCGCAGTGGGTATCAGACCCTCCCTGTCCTTCCTCCTGGGTCAAGGGGATGAATGCCGAGGCCCTCTGTAAACATGAAGTGCGGGACTCATGAGGCATCCTTACTGAGCAGGGAAATAGAAACATTTTTCTCTGGACCTGGTCTCCAGTCATGTTTGGATTATAAGATTTATGGGTCTTAGCTGTTTCTTGTACACTCACTCATCCATCCCTCTATCCATCCAACAGCCACCAACCAGCCCCAGGAGCTGCAGCCAAAACCCGGACACATGACCCAGAGCCAGCCTCGTGCCCTCCGCCCAGTCCAAGCCCTGTAAACACTTCGTTAGTCTTAGAGACGACCTGGGGTTCCCGCACTCCACTTTCCAAATGTGGAAACTGAGGTCCAGAGAGAGGCAGGAAAGAACCCGAGGCTGATCTCACCAGTTCCAGCCCTCAGCCTCAGCCTCTCCCAACCCTCTCCGCAGGCTGATCTCTGACCCTGGCCTGGGCCGGCCTGGGGTTTCTCAGGCTTGGAGTGAGTCCAGTGGGACAGGGGCCAGGCCACCTCCCAGGCTGGAAGCAGCACAGCCCCTACCCACCCGCTGGAGCTCAGGCCCAGGCAGGGGTGCGGAGAGCGGGGTGGGGGTGGGGGGTGGAGGGAGGGGGCCGCTGAGGCCCAGCCCCCCCTGCTCTCCAGCACATGATATTATCTCTGGCCTTGGCTCAGCACTCAGAGCAGGATGCAGCTTTCAACACCTCTCTCCCCTCGGGCGGGCTCGGGGCTTTTTGAGTTTCTCACGGCGTGGATGGAGGGGCGCGGCCTAGGCAGAGGAGGGCCCCAACCAAGGCCACCCCCCACCCCCAGGCGGCCAGTCCTCAGACAGTCACAGCCCCTAATGTGGGAGGGGGAAGGGCCACGGTGCCTGAGAAGGGCTCCCAGGAGTGGTTCCCCTGACCATCTCCCCCATCCCCTCCCCCTTCTGTTGTCCATAATCCAGGGCGCCTGTTCAAGGAATTCTACCCCCCCCCCGTGTGTTAGTGATTTATTTAGACTCGACTCATCCCGCCCGCCCGGCATCCTGCCCGCATGGCGGCGGGTGACAGACCCCTCCCCACCCGCTGCCCCCTTACCCCATCCCTGGGGCCGTTTTCATCTCCAGCCCGGCAGGCTTGGCCCTGCTCCAGGCTGCGCCAGATGGTGGGGGCTCTGCTGGACGTGGCTTTCAGGGAACCCCAGAATCTCACTTCTGGTACCCAGCCAACCCCCTCATATTCTGTGGACCCTCCTCCTCAGTCCTGGTGGGGGCCCTTCCTTCCCAACAGTGGAGGTGACAGGTGATCTTTAAGAGCAAGAGGAAGCCTTCTGGGTCCTTAATCCAATCTTCCCATTGAATAGATGGACTAGAGGCCAAGAGAAGCAAAGGCCGGGAGGCAGTGGGGAGGTCCCAGCCCCGTGTCTGACAAAAAGACCTTTAAGAATACTGAGAACCATCCCCCCCAACCCCTGCGCCCAACCCACATCTAAACTCTCCCACCAAGAAAGGGTTAATGTCCCCACTTTACACATGAAGAAGTGAGGCTGAGCCTGGGAAAGTGGCCCACAGATCAGCAAGGTGGGCCAGAGCACAAGCTTGAGCCTGTCTCTCTCCGTCTCTCTCTCTGTCTCATTCAGGCTGGGCCTCCAGCTCCCAGGCCATTCACTGCTCTGTGTGACCAGGACTGTCCCAGCTGCAGGGGTTTGGGGCCCAGTGGGAGGCGGGTGGGAGCCTGTGTGTCATGTGCTCGTGCGCAGCTCTTAGGTAGGGGACTGCGGGCATGCCTGCCTGAGCCCCCTGGAAACACCAGTGCACCGTGCTCATGACCGCTGTGGGGTGGTGTCCAACCCTTGCCCCTTGGCCCCTCAGCACCTCCCCTAGTCCTGGTGAGCGTGAGGAGGGAGCCGGCCCATTCTCCCACACAGCCTGCAGCAAGAGAGCACTGGGGTAGGGGCACTTCATGCTGTGGCCTGAGAGATTCACTTACCACCGGCTCTGGATCCTGAGACCCATGATCCCAAAGGGGAAGCAGGAAGAAGCTTCTGTGTTTCCGGTTCTTCTCAGCGAGTACCCTTCCCCTCCTCAAGGTAGGCAGAGGAGATGAACCATTGTACAGATGAGAAAACTGAGGCCCAGGACTGGCTTGCTACATTACCCTAAGCAAGTCACTGACTCTCTGTGGGTCAATTTCTCCATCTCAACCTGAGGGGAGGGGAGCAGTTAGATAAGATACCCTCTGGGACCCTCTCTTCCCAGGCAGCCACACCCCACCTGGCCTCCTTCTTCCACTGCCCAGCGTGAGGCCAGGTGCCTGGTGACAGAACCCCGCCTGCATCTGCATGCCCACTCGGGGTGCAGATGACATGGATGCACAGCTGAGCTCCTGCCATGTGCCAGGTACAAGCCCTGTGCACACCTTCTCTGACTAAAGCCTTAAAGCCACTTTTTTTTTGGCTGCGTTGGGTCTTTGTTGCTTCACGCGGGCTTTCTCTAGTTGCGGCGAGTGGGGGCTACTCTTTGTTGCGGTGCGCGGGCTTCTCATTGCGGTGGCTTCTCTTGTTGTGGAGCACGGGCGCCCTCTAGGTGCGTGGACTTCAGTAGTTGCAGCATGCGGGCTCAGTTTTTGCGGCACACAGGCCCTGGAGCGCGCGGGCTTCAGTAGTTGCAGTATGTGGGCTCAGTAGTTGTGGGTCGCGGACTCTAGAGCACAGGCTCAGTAGTTGTGGCACACGGGCTTAGCTGCTCCGTGGCATGTGGGATCTTCCCGGACCAGGGATCGAACCCATGTCCCCTGCGTTGGCAGGCGATTCTTAACCACTGCGCCACCAGGGAAGTCCAAAGCCACTTTTAAGGTCTGTGTGAATAACCCCATGTGATAGAATGAGGCTCAGAGAGCTTAAATGACTTATCTAAGGCCACACAGCTTCTGGGGACACCAGTGTCACCCTCCCTGCCTGCTTGCTTGCCAGGGCTCCCTGGCCAGGGTGGAAGAAGGGTCTGGACCAAGGCAATAGGCAAGCTGCTTCGGTTCTCCAAGTGCAGAGACTGGGCAGGTGGGGGACCAGAAGGTGGAACTGAATTGGGTGATTGGGGTTTGGGTCTGTGGCTACCTGATGGTTTGGGGGGTTCTCCGATTGGGTCTATGAGCTTCTCCCTTCCTCCCACAGAAAATCCTTCCTGGTTCTGAACAAACAGAACCCCCTCTGGGAATGGCTTCTTCCATTTGCCCAAAGATAACAAGACGCCTGGGCTCTCCATCCCTGGGCATGAGGTGGGGAGGCAGGTGGCTCAGGGAGAACCACTTGGCCACTGACCGCTCTATGCTCAGCCCTGGCCTCTGGGGAATTCTGGTGCAGCCCTGGGCCCCAGGCAGGCAGCACCCTCCCACCCTGGTCACCACTGTCTGTGGGGGAGCGCTTGGCTGGGAGAAGAAGCCCCAGGGACTGGTCCCTGCTGCGCTGATGCCCTCTCTGCAGCCTGGGAGTCTCCTCCCCGATGTGGACCTGTAGAAACAGCTGGAGCAGACATACCTGGAGAGCTCTGGGGCAGGCATATTTGGGTTCAAGTCTTGCCAGGGACAGGTTAAAACAGATTAGGCTCCAGGTGTCAAACGATCTGACTCAAATCCCAGCATTAGAGTTTACAAGCTGTGTGGCTGTGGGCAAATCACTTCACCTCTCTGAGCCTTGGTTTCCTCATCTGTGGAAGAGGAGTAATAACAGGGACAGACTCATTGGGGTGTTTTGAGGATTAAATGAGTTAAGGCAAAGCACTTAGCCTGACTAATGGCACAAGGAAAGCAGACCACCGGTGTTGACTATTATCATTGCTGTGACTAGTCCTTGAGCCCTCTGGGCCATGGATCCTCTTCATGGGGCGGGATTCCTGATTTAGGTCTCATGGGGTTGTTTCGACCAGCCTCTGTACAAGGTCCCTGCAAGGAACACGGTCCATATGTGTCGGCTCTCCCTTCCCCTCCATTTCCTATCTGTGAAATGGAGAGAGTAAGACCCTTACTTATCCACTCTCTAAAGGGCCACAATAAGGGATGTGAAAGTGATAGGAATAAAAAGTGAGATCATAATAGGCCCAGAATCTGGGCATCACTTTTCAGTTAAGGCCCAGAGAGGGAGAGTGACTTGCCCAATGTCACATAGCAGTTAGGGCTGGTTCGGGGTTACAAAGTCAGTTCTTCTGACTCCAGCTCTTCCTCTGAGTGATCCTCAAGGGCTGAGCAGACAGAAGTGCCTAGAAATATTTCTTGGATGAGGGTTAAATAGCCACAGGGTGGGATCATGGAGGTCTTGAAATCTGGATATGATCCAGCAGGCTGGAGGGTGCCCTGGGGGATTTGAGCATTTTGGGGGAGCCACCTATTGACCCTGTGAGCAGAGCCCAACCCTGGGAGATGGTGAAGGTGAGAAGGGCCCAAAGATCTGCCTGTCGAGGGAGTGGCTGTGCTGGCTGGAAGCTGCGGGGCAGCCTGGGAACCATGATGTCCAGGCTCATCCTGGTCCAGATCCCAAACACTGGCCCAAACCCCAGGCTTGGCAGGGTCCTTCCTGCTGCACCCATCAACACCCCCTTCCTGACCTCTCGCTAGGGAATGAAGGACTGGCTGGGTGTGGCTGATGTCAGGGTCAGGGCTCCCCTGATATCAGACATCCAGAAGGCCAGGTCTAGGCCAGATGTCATGGCAGCAGGGCCGGGCCTGGGCTGTGGATGAAGTCATGTACCCAGCTCCTCTCCCCTTGGGTGGCCCAGAACGGCCTGCAGCAGGGACTCAGGGGCCAATTATTTGCCCAATGACAACTTCCTCTGGCTGGGCTTGGGAAGGGCAGGGAGGTGGTGGAGACACCAGGGGCCTGTCTGCCATCCATCTGCAGGTCTGAGGTGAAGATGAGGCAGAACCAGGGCTGCTGAGGCCCCTTGGCCGAGGAGGTAGAGAGAGCCTGGGCAGTGCCTCTCCCTCCAACCATCCCTCGGGGCTTCTCTGAATATTAATCTGTCAAGCTAGGGGGATAACAAGGGAGTAAAAGTCACAGACTGGAAACACAGGCACGCGCCTGTTATTTCAGGTGTGGGAGGGGAGTGGTCGGGGGGAAGGGGAGGGGACGGCTGGCCCCTCGGAAGCTAAGCTGTCCACCAGCAGCCTTAGCCACCAGCCCTCTGTGGGATGTCTGTCTCCACTCCCCTCCAGCGTGGCTCTTGGGGAGCCAGTCTGAGGCCTTGGGGCAGCCAGCATTGCCAGGAGCCTGGGCAGGCAGTGTAGGCTTCCTGGAGGCATGAAGGGCTCCCTCAGGCAGGAGGGCACTCTGGGCAAAGTGTGCTTGGGTCCAGCAGGTCAGCTCTTGGGTGGCCCTGGCACCCACATACACTGAGACTCTGTTCCCAGCGCATCCTCCGCAGCCCCCTCCCCGCTCAGAGGGAGTGCTCCCTGCTCCTCACACCTCACATGTCAGCCGAGGTGGAGGTGGGATGTGAAAGTGATAGGAATGAAAAATGAAATCATGAGAGACCCAGAATCTGGCCATCACTTTGCGGGGAGGCAGGGGGGCTTGCCCATATTTTCCAGAACCTTTTCAGACTCTCCCTGCCTGGGCTGGGCGCTGGGATCCAGAGGAGGAGCTGACCTAGCCCTTCCCTAAGAGGTGTCCCCAGTCTGGGGTCAGAGAAAGCCAGGGATGATCTCACGTGGGCCTGTACCTGGTGGGATTCCTCTCGGGTCCCCAGAGCTGGACAAAGGGCTTGTTAAGGGAACGAGTGACCAACTGAGGCAATGCCCATGGAACCCCCCCTCAATGTTTTTAAGGACCCTTCAGTTGCAAACCGATGTCCTGAGGTTTCATCCACCTGAGGTGGGAGGTAGGGGCAGGAGTCCCCTCCTTCCCCACTCCCCCTCCCCAGCTTTGCAGGGAGCAGGGAAGGAGATGAGGAGGGAAGGGCCAAAATGCTGTTTTCCCAGGCCAGGCTGACGGCTAACTGGAGAAGGGCCTGTGGGGGAAGGCGAGGGGGAGCCAAAAGTGGTCCAGGAGGTTAGAGGATGCTCAAAAGACAGAGTCACCCAAATCCCTTTCCCAGGGTATCAGGAGAATGAGTGGCCCAGCCTCGGGGGATACCTGCCCAAAACCTGGGTTCTTAGACCCAAAGCAGGGACAGATAACCAGGGCCCTGGGGAAATGGAGCTGCTAGGCAGAGCAAAAGCCCAGGATGGTGAGGTGGTCAGAGCACACCCACCTTCCTCCCCCCCACCCCCCATCTCCCCTCCACACCTTTCCCTCCCTCTTCATTCTTCTGCGCAGTTGGTTGGTGGATTTATCCATAGAATGTTGTTAGGAGCCCAGAGGTCCATCTAGGATCTATCAGACATTGGTTTGAACCAACTAGAACTTAGACTCAAACTGATAACTCAGAACCTGAGCTCAAATCTCCAGTGTGGAGCCCAGATGGAGGACTTGGAGGGTGGGTTAAGCTGGCGGCCACCAATCCTCACAATGTTTCTGAAACTTTTAAAATTCATGCTTCCTTTTGGTAGACATACAATCTCATGCCATCTTTTAATATTATTTGAAATTCAAATTGAATTCAATCCAGTGACTAAATGTGAATGAGAGCAGTGAGACTTAGCTGTGCCCCCCCATTCGATAGGGCCCTTCTGCCCTCTCCACCTTCAGCAAATCACTGCCGCGAGGTTGGCAGGGAGGTGGAGACCTCTGGCTTGCCATGCACAAGGCTTCTGGTGGCCCTTCTCTTGGTGGGGGAGGGGACCTGCCAGAGGCAGCCCTCTAGGCCACACCATCCTTGGACAGGTCAGCCTGTTAGATGGCTTGGGCTGGCCAGTGCCTCTTCAGATGCAGACTCTCCTCTATGGGGAAAAAACCCAGTCCCATCATCAGCCACATCTTGATATTTTCTGTGGCTTTTTTTTTTTTTTGGAGCAAGAAGGGTAACTTGGAAGCCCAGAGAACTCCAAGGTTATAATCCTAAAGGTCCTCCCTAAGGGTGGCTATCTTCTCAAGGTCAGGTCTGTAGTCTGAGTCTATTGTCTAAGTACCCAAACATGGCAGGGAGGGGGAATCACCCGGGACCTTTGTTGAAATGCAGACTTCCAGACCCCACCCCACCCGTCTGAGTCAGACACCCTGTATTTTAACCAGGTCTTGACACCAAGTAGTGTGCGTGTGTGTTTGTGTGTGCGCGTGCACATGTGCACTCACTGTGCGAAAGTCTTCCAGCTCAGGCATCACCTCCCCTAAGCATGGCCCCTTGGGCTTTTATGGGCACCTCACACAAGGTTGTTGTACCCGTAGTCACAGCAACAACAGGCAGAACCAGAAGAAGATGCTCAGTGCACAACTTACACAACGTCACTATTTGAAACCCAGTCTTGGCATTTCTTCTATAAACCAGGAGGAACAACAAAGGAAGAGGTGGTACCTCTCAGGACTCCTGGGAGGCTGGGGGGAGTTCTGAGGAGGGGCCAGGCCACTGCCTCCCATCAAGTTCTTGGGAGCTCTGGGAAGGTTTGTTGACTGATTGAAGGAGGAAACGGGGCCACCTCCCCGGCACGCGGGCCCTGTGGGCTCCAGCTGGCAGCTCTGACTGCTCTGATCGCGTGAGGGCCTCCTGAGCCAGCGGGGCTCCTTACCAGCCAGCCTCCCCTGGTCAAGTTCACGGTGAAGAGAGGAGGTGAGACGTCCGGCCCGCCCTGGGAAACCCATGGGAGCCCAATTATTTACTGGATGCATTCTTGGCGGCTTCAGTTTGTGCAAATCAGGCTGAGCTCAAGTCTGGTTTTGATCCGTTCCAACCAAACAGACAGCTCGTTAAATCTGAGCTGAAGAGGCCTCCTCTCTGGAACCCCCCATGCAGCCCTCCCTGTCCCACCTCAGGGCTGGAAGGCCTTTTGGAGAACAGGGAGCCCAACCCACCCGTTTTACAGATGGGGAGATGGAGCCCTGCAGAAACTTCTCCAAGGCCGCACAGTGCTTGCTGTGGATCTGGGAAGGCCAAGCCAGGCCAGGGAGTGCTATGGTTCTGGAACTCTCCGAGCTGAATAGATTCGCTCCATAGACATTATCCTGGGCCTCAAGGGCCCCCTTCCCTGCTCTCGGCTTTCCAGTATCTCTCCCTGCTCAATCTGGATGCTTCCACTAGGTTTCCCTGGATACACTCTCTCCTTTGTGGTTGAAGATGGGGGACAGAAGAGACCTCTGGGCTTCAGTGCCCTCATCTGTAAAATGGGTTATGACGTGGGCACCCAATTCAATGATGAGGGCAAAGTTCTGCCCACTCTGGTGCCCAGTAGGTCCTGTCTGTTGAACAACTGGGATCTGCCTCCCTGCAACTTCATCCTCAGGCACCTCTCAGCCCCACTTTCCAAGGCCTGGGCCACCAGCCGGGGTCAGCAAGGTCAGTGGGCCTGGCCCAGCTGTCGGTCTCACCCTCAAGGCCCTTTGATCTGCCGCCAGCTCCAGTGGCCGGAGCCTGGGCTGGCAGGCCCCAGGCAGTGATGGATGTGCCCGCCTGGCGTCTCGCTGGGAAACACATGTCCAGTCACTCAGGTCCTGGGGCCTCGGCCCAGCATGCGAAGCCCCCCAGCCTCGGCCCCCATGCTGCCATTGCTCGCACCCAGCCCTTTATCTCCCCGACCACCTCCAACCTTCACTCCCACTGCCTGCTCCTCCGGCAGAACCCTCCAGGCCAGAGTCAAGTTCACAGCTCTTCGTCAGGTTCACAGTGGCTTTCATGTGTGGTCCCTCACTTTATTCCCACCACCACCAGGACGTGAGGCAGGTGCCTTTATGATGGTGCTGATCTTACAGGTGGAGTCACTAAGGCTTGGCACGGCAAAGTCATCAGCTGTCATTGATGAGCAGGGATTGGAGTCCCGGTCTGTCTGCTTATGTGCTCTGGCGCTTGGCGGAGAGGATTCTAGAGGCTCAGAAAGTCCTGAAGTCAGGGGCCCGGAGGGAGCCTGGGGAGGGGTGTGCCTTTAATCCAAACTTCAGAGGAATTCTCAACTCGGGGTCACTAACACTCAAAATCTTAGAACAGGAAAACGCCTTGCTTAGAAGGACTCTTGGTGGTCACTGGGCCTGCCCCACGAGCTCCCAGCAGCCTCCAACCCCTGCTTGAACACCCCCAGGGACGGGCAGCTCCGTCTGCAATTTGTGGCAGCCCCTGCGCTCGTGGGACAGCTGTCACTGAAAATGTCTTTTCTCCACAGAGCCAAGTGCCCTGCGCCTCCCTGTGGCCCCTACAGTCTGGAGACAGCGGCCAAGGCCCCCTGGGTCCTCTTCCTTCCAGACAGGGAGCATGAGGCAGGCATGGGTGTGAGGCAGGCATCTGGGGCAGGGGTGGGGAGGAGAGAGGCCCAGGTCAGGCCATGAGGGCTGGGCAGGAAGTCCAGCCCCAGCTGCCACCTATATGTGGCCCCCACTAAGTCCCCGCTCCTCTCCGAGCCCCATTTCCTCATCTGGAAATGGGAGAGGGCAGCTGACGGGTTCACAGGCCCCTGGCTCCTTCCACTTGGCCACCGTGAGGGGCTGTGGGAACCTCAGGTGACCTCTGGCCGCCCTCATCTCCCTGGGGGTCACTGCGCCAGGGGCTCCTTCCAAGCACTGAGGAACAGCTGCGGTGCACCTGGAGGGCAGATGTCAGCTCCTCATCACCTCCGCTGGATCCTGCATGTGTGTGAATATGAGTGTGCATCTGTGGGCGTGTGTGCGGATGCGTGTGCATTTGTGTGTGGGTGTGTGTGCGCGCCCATACGCGAGGGTGCACCGGGAGTGAGGGAAGCACAAATGGTGGGCGGGGGACCGGCTGCACCTAGCGCCCGTGGCCCTGAGCAGTACGTTCAGAGCAGGACCTCAGCAGGACTGAGGCGCTGTGGGCTTGGCCAGCAGAGAGCCAGTCCTCCACAGAGAGGCTGACTCGTGCGGAGGCGTGACTCAGTCTTGGGAGGATGCAGGAGCGAGGGCACTTGCTGAGAGCAAAGGAAGCCTGGTGTCAGTGTTGGGCAGAGGGGAGGGCGGAGGGGTCCAGCCTGGTACTGGCCCTCGGCCCACGCTCTGCCTCCCAGGGTCACCTCGGGGCTGAGCTTGTCGTTTCCTAACAGGCTCAGGCTGGGAGGAGGTCAGACCACGGGAGGGGATCTGGGAAGGGGATCTGGGAACGATTTGGTAATTAGGCAAGAGGCCTTGACAAGCAGCCTCTGTGGGGTCCATTAGGGGGCCCTGGGGAGGCCTGCGGTGAGGCTGGCCACCTGCCAACCCTCCAGTGGCCCCCCCACTGCCCTCTTGCCCACCCCCTGCCATGCCCCAATAGTCCTTCTGCAGGCCCCTGCCAGTACCCCTCAGGCCCCTGCTGGGCCCTCCTCCATTACCCGCCCCCAGCAGACTAACAGCTCTGACTGAACAAGGGGGCCCATAGCCCTCTTCAGCCTCAGTTACCTTGGATGGACTCCTCCTCGGTTCTGTGAAGCTGGCCCTCCCACGACCAGAGAGGGCAGCACTTTGTCCAAGGCCACACAGTTGAGGCCATGAAGAGCCAGAGCTTGGCTCGGGCAGCTCCCTCCGCGTCACCACTGCGATGTGGGTCAGGGTCCCACAGACTCAGAACAGGCAGGGCTCCTAGAGATGGCAAGGCTCCCCTTCCCCGCCTGGCCCCATCTCACAGCCAGTCCTTGGGCCTCAGAACCAGGCCTCCAGAGAGGTGAGCGGTGCTGCGGGAGCAGCCTGCTCTGCCCCTTGCGGAGAGGCCAGGGTCCTGGAGAAACTCAGGCTACAGAGAAAACCCTGGGGACCCACAGCCAGGATAGGAGAGGCCCTGAGGAACAAGCAAGTGTTGGGTATCAGCCTCTTATTGCCCTCAGCTCTGTAAGGGAAGAGGAATCAGGTGGGGGGCAGACATCATCTCCACCCTCCTGGAACTCTAGAATCCTGGAAGGACCCACACTGTGCCAGGGACCTACCTTGGCCTCATCTTCCTGAGGATGGAAAAGAGAAGCATGGGCGACATGATCCTCCCCTCCCAGCATCCAGAGAGCACCCTCAGTTCATGGTGCCCCCAGCTGGTGACGGCTGGCAGGAACTTGAGCAGGGGGTGATCATCAGGGTTTACCTTGTGAGCTAGAGCTATTGAATTATTAATGATTGCTAATGGTAGGCCAAGTCCTTCGCTGAACCTTCAGTAGCTTATACTCATATAAACCCTGTATGTCCGAACAAGATTAGTAACAAGTGTCCCATCCGTCAGCTGAGGCTCAGACAGGTTTAGAGACTTGCCCCGTTTAGTAGGTGGCAGAGCCGGAGTCAATGTATACACTGAGTCATATATATATTGATATATATATTGACGCTGCTTCCCACATGTGGCCTGACCCACGCCGAGGGACTGCCCAACTGGAAATGAGGTGTGGAGTGGGACAGGTGGCTTCTGAGCAGGTATGGTGGTTTCCAAGTCCAAGGCATGTGTGGAGAACAATGGGGTGACACATGGCAGGGGTGGGAGGCGGGGTGCTGGGAAAAGTCAGCGGGCCCACTGCCATGGCCTTGAATGCAGGCTGGGAAGTGGGTTTTACTTGGTCACCAGCCGCTCCTTGAGGGCCTGGTGCCTTGTTGGTGACACTGCAGCTCAGAGCCCCGCACAGGACAGGTGGTCCTTGAATCCCCAAGGTGTGTCAAGCAAGGGCCACTTCTCCTCCACAGGGCCCGTGGGAAGCCACGAGGCCTTCTCCAAAATGTCCCCCAGCCCACTTCTGAGTAAAAGAAACTTTTGATGGTTCTTGTGCTGGCGACTCACCAGTGGGGGTGAGTGGGCGCGGGGCAGTCAGGGTTGAGGAGGGGTCTTCCCTCTGTCTGCCTGCCTTCGCTCCCATGCCAGCTCCAAAACAATTCCAGACCGGCACAACTGGGAGCTTTCAGCACGTTGGGCAGGGAGGGGGCAACGCGGGGAGAAGGCGGCCCCCAGCTGTGAGGCTGGCCCTCCCCACTCCCCTGCTTCTGGCCCTACTCGCCCTCCACACCCACCAGTGGACCGGCCTGGGTCTCACCCAGATCTTCAGGCAGCAGGACTTGAATGTTTCCAACCCTTCATCTGGTGGCCAGATCCTTCGGCCCTGTGGGGTCCTCCCCTTTCTCCTGAACCCCCTTTCTGGCCCAGGGCAAACACGACTCCCCTGGTGTTATGTGCCCGGCGTTTGGAGCCCTGGGCTGGGCGGCCAGCATCCGGAGCCAAGAACCACAAGTGCAGGGGCCTGGGACGCGCTCGCCCACGGAGGTGCTGTTGAATCTGTCTGTGCCCCCCTCGTCGGGGTGTCAGAGTGATTTATGGGCAGATGCCGAGAGGACAGGCTGGAGAAAAATAAGCAGTCTCAGGGCATGTTCCGCCCCTCTCCTCATCAGCCGCCACCCTGCCACAGATTCAGGAGAAAGAGAAAGGGCTTCAGTGCTTTGTGACCTCGGGCAGGTCCCTTTCTTTTCTTGGCCTCTGCTGCCTTTGAAATGGGACTGAAGACGAGTCTCAAATCACAGAATTACCAGGAGGATCAAGTGAGAAGCTGGATGTCAGGCAACCACCTCAGAGCCTGGCACAGGACGGGTCATAGTGTGCCCTTGCTCACAAGCATGCTGTGGCTCCCATGCGCCCTCAGCCTGACTTCCTCTCTGGCCACGTCCCCCTCGCTCCTTCCACTCCAGCCCCCCCGGCCCCAGGGCCCCGCTGCCTGGAACACTCATTCCCATGACCATGTGGCTTGCTCCCTCACCCCTACCCTCATTGTAAGGTCTTCCTGGACAACCTATATAAAATAGAATCTTCCTCGCCACCAGCACCAACTGTCCCCTCCTCATCAGGCTGTTTTATTAACTGTCTCCTTACTATTAGCCATCACTTAATTTTTTTCAAAAAGATTTATTTGTTTATTGTCATTCTCCCCAACTAGAATGTCAGTTCCACGAGGGTAGAGGTGTTGTCTCTTGCTTACTCAAGAATCCCTGGAACAGTGCCTGAACAAAGTAGCTGCTCAGTAAACGTGGATGGGTCAGGAGGAGGGGAGGAGGGCGGTAGGACTCTGGAAGAGGCAAGGTGCAGGTTGGAGAAGCCAGGGAATCATCCTGGGGGACCTGGGCCTGAAATGAGCGTTTGGCATCTGCCAGATGGCAGGGGAAGGCACTCTGGTCTGGGCCACAACTGAACGCCTGACAGGCATGAACATGAACACGAACACAGGAAAGCCAGGAGGCCGGATGGCTGGAGAGGAGATTGGAGCAGGCCGGGAGGAGGTACAGGGCAGGTTGGGCCCGACAGTGGGGAGCTGCGTATGGCAGAATTGAAAAATAACAGTGTATTCTCCACATAATTTTTTAAAGATAAGGAGTAGTTTAAAAGAAAGGATGCAATAGAGGGCTTAACTAAAACCCCTTAGACAGAGTAGGAAGTAAACTTATCAACCACATAGTAACCTATATAATGACTGTGATTAAGATGAGGTTTAGCTCTGAACTTCCTGTTAACCACAACAATAAAGGAAAGAATGATTAAATACTTCGCATTGTCTCAACAAAAATAGCACACGGGTTCAGGAGAGACTAAGTTCAAGAGTAATTTATCCCGTGGCTGAGCTGTCGGAGGGAAGCGGGGAAGGAGCTGAAGGAGCCGGAGAGAGTCAGGTGCCTCACTTACCCACCACATTTCACACTCAGCCGCGGGTCCTGTGTTATCCCATTTCAGCAATATTCGGGAAGACCGGAACTCAGAGGCGAGATGTCACTGGCCGAGGTCATCCAGCTAGTAAGGGGAGCTGCTGGATTCAAACTGGGGACTATGGGACTTTGAAGGCTGAGGGGAGGGGTAACAAGGGAGAGGCACTCAGGGCTGAGGGCGGGTTGGGGGAGTGGGGTTGATGGACAGCAGTGTGGAGACAGGAGACGGGCATCTATGTAGGGGGCTTCTAGGGGGAGGTTGTCCTGCCCCAGGGCGGCGGCAGCTGCTCCTAGGGTCCTCTGGAGCCACAGTACAGCTGGGGCTGGGGGACTCCCAGCTGCAGATGCTCTGAGGCCTCTAAACTGCGGGGAGGGGAGAAGGATGGGAAAGGGGGAGCGTGACAAACACTTTTCTGGACCTGGGGGCCTAACTTCTTCTGTGGAGGAGCTGAGTGGCTACCCTGCAGGTGCCTGTTCTCCGCTGGCAAGGAGAGGTGTCTATAACAGCCTCCTACAGATTTGGAGCACCCCCCTCCTCTGCTCCGAAGCCCCCAGGCCTCCCCGCTGCCCTCAGGATCCAGCCTGGTGTTCAGACAGTACAACGCAGCACGGCTTCTTTGAGTGCAAACCTTGGCTCTCCAGTTCCTCGCTGTGTCACCCTGAGCAACTGACTATAGCTCCCTGGGATGCTTCAGCTCCTTCATTTGAAAAGCAGGGATGCCAATAGTATCTGCTTGGAGGTTTAAATAAAATGGTGTATGTAAAGGGTTTGGCACATGCCTGGCACAGGGCAAGTACACCAAAAGCATTAGCGGGAGTTACTTTAACTACACTGCCTTCCTCCTCAACCCACCATTCCCATCCCCGGCAGGAGAAGCTTCATGGCTGGTGGCTGCTAACCTCTCAGGGCCGCCCTTCCTGCCCCTCTCCTGTCAGACTGGACCACTTATGTGTCGGAACCTGATCCATTCATTGTCCAGAACTGCCCTGAGGGCCTCTCTGAACAGGTCCTGGGTTGAGTTTCGGGGACACAGATGACCTAGACCCCTGCCCAGTCTGTGCCCAGCCCCCTGAGACAGAAAAGCCCAGGGGCTATTGGGGCCCGGTGGAGGCCCTGACCCAGTCAGAGGATCAAGAAAGGCTTCCTGGGCTTCCCTGGTGGCGCAGTGGTTGAGAATCTGCCTGCTAATGCAGGAGACACGGGTTCGAGCCCTGGTCTGGGAAGATCCCACATGCCACGGAGCAACTGGGCCCATGAGCCACAGCTACTGAGCCTGCGCGTCTGGAGCCCGTGCTCCGCAACAAGAGAGGCCGCGATAATGAGAGGCCCGCGCGCCGCGATGAAGAGTGGCCCCCACTTGCCGCAACTAGAGAAAGCCCTCGCACAGAAACGAAGACCCAACACAAGCAAAAAATAAAATAAATAAATAAAATACAAATTAAAAAAAAAAAAAAAAAGAAAGGCTTCCTGGGGGTGGTGAGACTTTGGCTGACTCTTAAAGGACATCCAACCAGATGCATCCGTCTGTCCAACCATCGATCAAACCATCTATCCATCCATCCATGGAAGCGTTAATTTTTCCAGATATCAATTTGTTCAGCCGCTCACCTCCCCATCCATCTGTGTATCCACCCATTATTAATGGGTGATTTGGAGAAACTAAGCACAAACTCTCCAGCCCAGCAATTTATCTTTGAGGCCAGAGAAGATGACAGAAGTCATGTGGTCCAGGGCTCTGCCTCAAGAAGTGATCATTGAGAACCAAGAGGAGATGAGCCCCTCCCCAAATCTTCCCCCTCCCCCTAGCTTGGCCCCTTCCATCTGTGGGCTGTCTGGATGATCACAGGGCAGGTGAGAGGTTGGAAGAGAGTCGGACCCCATGGGGAGTAATCAGGGGGTCGGGCCTGGCTGTGTTCACCAGAGCAGCGTCAGCTGGAAAGGGTAGGGTGAATCTGGTTACAGGAGGAAAGGGTCACCTGCCCTGGAGAGTTGTTATTCTCCTGGGAAAGACCTGACTTCAGGGGAAAGCAGCTGTGAGGGCAGAATCCCAGGCTTGATGCTTCCCTCTCAGATGCCTTGGATCACATCAGGGAGGCAGAACCTCTTTGCAGACAGGGCAGGAAGGACTAACTATAACTCCAGGAATACTGGGGAGAAGAAAGAGGCCCCCATGGCCAGGAGGGCATCCTCTGTCCCCAAGCACAGAGCAGATAGAAGGAAAGGTGGGCTGGGGGAGAAGACTGACATTTGCTGGGCAACCTCAGTGGGCTGGGCCATGTGAGGTGTGCCAGGTCACAGCGGTGTGAAAGGAGAGGAAAGAGAGGAACAGAAAGGTTGAGGAACTTGGCCGATGCTGGGGGATTGCTGCCAGGTTTGCCTGGCCCCAGTGAGCATGGAGAGGCTCGTGGGGAGCTTGCCCTGCAGCTGGGAGAGGGGAAAGCTTACCTCCTCCCAACCAGCCCAGTGAGGGTTGACTTGAGCCCTCAGCAGGTTCATCTGGCCGCCAGAGCCTGTTTCCCTAGCCTCACTTTCACATTCTGTAAAATGGGCCATAGGGAGGTAGAGGGAGAGTGGGAGGGATGTTTGGTGACACCCTGGCTCTGCAGGGACCCAGGCAGGTGCTGTGGTCGCCATTCCAGGGGGCACGGGGGGAGCAAGTGGTCAGCACTGGAGCCTTGGAGTGAGGGGCACTGCAACCTTGACCAAAGGGCCTCTGAACTCAGGGGCTGCCTCTGCCCCACTCCGCCACACATGGGGAGACCAAGGCCAAGGAGCAGGGGCTGTTCAGGGCCCATGGTGAGGCAGGGGTGGTGTGGCAGCTTTCTTGCTGTTCTTTTCATCTCAGTGTTCACTGAGGGCTCCCCTGGGCCAGGCCTGGTATGAATATTGAAACAGACCAGTAGGGGGAGGCGGATGTTGACACCAGCAGGACCACACAGGGTGACTAATGCTGTCCCAGAGGGAGCCCAGGGGCTATGGGTACTAATCTGGGGCTCTCTCTGCCTGGAGAGGCCAGGGGGCACTTCCCAGAGACAGAGATGTGGCAGGATCAAAGGAGTTTCCAGGCTTCCTGTGGACAGGCAGGAGGGATGACGTGGGCACAGGCCTGGAGAAGTGAAAGCAGGTGGCACGTGTGAGAAGTGTGGAGCTCGGGAAGTGGTGGGGAAGGAGAAGAGGGGGTGTGAGTGTCGAGAGGAGCAGGCTGGCCGAGGGGGCGGGAGAGGGGTGTCAGAGGCCAGATCAGAGGGGCCTCCATGCCGGGCTGAGGAGCTAGGACTTACCCTGCAGGCAATGGGGAGCCATGGAGGGTGTTATACAGGACAGTGAAGAGGTAGGATGTGCGTGCTAGAGCAGTAGTTCTTAGTCTCTAGCATCGGAACCACTGGAGGGTTTGCTAAAAACACGGTTTGCTGGGCCCCATGCCCAGAGTGCTGATTCTGTCGAGCTGGGGTGGGGGACTGAAAATCTGCATTTCTAACACAGGGAGTGAGGAATGATGGGGCTTCACGTTCATGGAGCTGGGAACCCAGAGGGGCTCAGCACTGGGGGATGATGTGGGGAGGGTAAGTCTGAGGCTCCCAGTGGACCGGCAAGAAACCAGATCTGGGCTTCACACTGCAGTCAGCTTGAGGCCCATGGGGACACGGGTGAGGGCAAGGGTCTGGCTGTAGAGGAAAAGGGGAGGAGTCTGGGGTAAGACTGGTCTCTGCCCAGCCCTGGGGGGAGGCCTCCCTCAACGGGCAGGCTGATCTGAGCCCTAGCTCTGCAGCAATGGCTCCCCAGGCACGGGACCAGGACTCTGAAGTCAGACCCGGACCTGAGTCCAGAGACCTACCGCCCTCCATGACCCTGGGCAGTCACACCCCTCTGAGCCCAGGTTTCCCACCTAAAATGGCGATAATATTCCCTACCTTACAGAGCTATTATGAGGTGCTGGGGGATATGAAAGCCCTGTGTGAACTGTACCCCCCGTAGATGCGTGAGTTGCTGTCGTTATTTTTAGTATTATTACTACTACCATTTCAGGGAACGTAGCGGGAAGAGATGATGCCTTAACCCAGAGGAATAATGAATGACGGCACTTCAGGCAAGGCTTTTGGAAAAAAATATTTGCAATGGGGGCCCTAGGATATGGTGGGGAGCTCATGCCCCTCTGTGATGTGGCTCCTGGCATGGGGCCTGGGAAAGGGCCACCGGGCCAGGATCTGAGCTCTGCTCCCTTCCGCAAAGACTAAATATTTGAGTTTATCCTTTCCGGGCCTGGCGGGACCCAGGACCCCCTCTAGTGTGGCTGCTCTGGCTTCTGGGGCTGTGCAGAGAGAGGGAGGACTCTGCCTCGGGGGGGGCAAGGCGGGCAGGGTGGCTGAGATTGATCACAACAGGCCCTGCTCAGCCCAGGCCCTGTCAAAGGCCAGAGCGCGGCTAGGGAAACTGCCTCTGACATAGTGGGACCCGACGCAGCCCTGCCCCCTGGGCCTCAGTCTCCCCATCTGTAGAGTGGGGGCAGGGGCAGGAGGGTTGGACAAGCTGACTTCCAAGGCCCCTCTGTCTCTCTAGTGACCACGGCCTATCTGAACCCCACCCCCAATAGGGCACGTGCCGCCGAGCATACCTCATTAAGCAGCTACGAAGGGCACCAAGGCAATCTCTCTGAGCAGGGAGATGGGAAGACCCAGTGACAGCACAGATGGAGGTCCTTTACCAAGGACGGAAGGTCTTGGAGGGCCTCTACGTACCAGGGTGGCATTTTGGTGGGGGAGGGTCAGGCTTACATGAAACATCTCCAAATACCACTCCTCCCCTCAGCCAAATCATAGAAACCGGCCATTTGTAAACACTTGCTCTGCCCAGAACTGTGGCCAGTGCTGAGCAGGAGGCAGGCTTACTGTTCCCCAGGGAGTGGGGGACCCATTATGGGACCAGCTTCCAGGATGGAGTCGGGTCTGAAGAGCCAGGCATCAAATCCCAGCACCATGATCTTCACGGCGAACATTTACAAGGCCTCGTCTCTGCCACGGGCTGTACAAGCCCTTGACCTCACCGACTCCTCTCAGCATGCCCTAGAGAAGGGGACTATGATTGTCCCCATTTTTACTGATGAAGAAACCAAGGCACACAAGGTGACACGGGTCCCCCAGGAATGAAATGATGGGGCTGAGACTTGGCCTGGCTCTAGTGTCGCCGCCAAGGAAGTTGTTTCTATGGTAACAATGGTGTGACGACTCCCAGGGCTCCGTGAGAGGTGAGGCTGTAGGGATACGTGGGTGCTGCAGCACCCAGTGTGTGGGAGGCCCACGGTGGGTGCTGGTTGTGTGCGCTTTCCCGCTGTAGGGCTCAGTCTAGGTTTCCATATTCTAAGGGGTGTGAGACTGTGGATCTGATTCTAAACCGCCATGCCTTCTGGTGGCGCCCCGTCCAGGACCCCCAGTAGCCAGGTCCTAGGGCCCAGGGTGTGAGGCTCTAGTTCCGCAACTTCCATCTCAAACTCTCCATGAGTCCGGGTCCTCAGAGGGCTCTGGGGGATGACCCCCAAGGCACACTCACTGGCTGCTGGGCAGTCCCAGCACCCAGTAGGTGCTCAGGAGACAGGAGCATGAGCGAGGTGGGGTGGGAGCACACTTAGTGCAGGCCAGGAGAGCCACTGGGCGTCAAGAGCCCTTAAGGAACTATAGGGCTGCTCGTCTGTAGCATGCGGTTAACCCGGAGGAGGATGGAGTCTGGCCGCCTCTCTGGGTGCCCACCAGTCACCAGGTGGGCAGCATCCTCCAAAAGGCACACGTGTGCCAGGCAGGCAACACCCACCTACAGCCTGACCTGAGCCCCAGCCTCAGACCTTGGGGGACCTGCCTGACCATCTGATGTGGGTCCCCCACCCCATCAGACCTTGTGCTCCTGCTCTGTGTCTGGGTCAGGCCTGGTTTAGGTTCTGGGGAGACAGTGGGAACAAGATGGTGACCCCAGGGGGGTGCTGTGTGGAGCTGGGGCTGGGGGACTAGATAGTGGGGAATGGCCCTCCCAGAGGCCCGCAGCTTCCTGGGCGAGGATGGGGGGTTCCAGGGTTTCATCAAGGAGCTGGGCAAACCCTCCCTGTCCCCAGAATGTCTCAGCTGTCAAAGGAACAGCGCGTGAGGGTGGAGCTGGGATTCACTCCTGTGTGGCCCTCCCCACAGACTCCTGGGGGGCTGCCCACCCCCGCAAAGAGCTGGGCTTTCCCATAAACCCCAAGGCCCCTGAGAGTGTGTCTCCTGAAGGAAGAGACCCTGCCCTCCCCATCTCTGTGTGGTGCTGTCCCCTGACTGGGTGTCCTCCAGTCCACGTGGCCACTGCTCCTTGTCCTTGCAGATCCGGCTGCAGGGCCAAGGAGGAGGGCTGGGAGGGCCACCCTGATTCCCTCCTCACCCCCTGGTCCCGGGGTCCTGGCCCGCTTTGCCCCCTCCCCTGCCCCCTTGGTCATGTCTGAGGACTTGAAGGGCTGGAGCCATATTGGTCTCAGCTCTGGTTCCCCAGGGCCCAGCAGAGCCTGGCTCAATGCAGTGCTCCGTGGAGGTTTGTTGACTGACTAAGTGATTGAATTATAATTTAAGAACAATGGCTACCAATGAATAACTCTTTCTATCTGCCAAGTGCTTGATGTCCATTATCTAGTTTGAGCCTCACAACAGTCCAAAGAGGTGGGTGTTGTTATTCATGCTACTTTACAGATGAACAAACGGAGACTCAAAAAGCTTAAGTAGCTTATCCCAGGCCACACAGCCAGCGAGGGCAGAGACAGGAATCAGTCAGATCTGGCCGACAGCAAAGCGTGCTAACCACAGCAGTGCTCCCTGCCCCTCCAGTGGCAGAGTCTGCCTTCCGAGGGCTCCCTCATCCCTGGCAGGTGAGCCGGAACTGGTTTTCCTGTGTCCCCAGCACTCAGCACAGCCCAGGGCACAGAGTGCAAGCCCAGGGAAGCTTCAGGGAGGAAAGATGGAGTGCGTAATAGGGACCACTGGCCAAGCTCTGGCTGGATGATCCAGCCCGGTGTGGTGCTCAGTGTTTTACCCTGAGAGGTCAGGAGTGGCCTGGGTTCACCTCCATTTTCAGCTGAGGAAATGGAGTCTTGGGATCTGAAACTTGTCCAAGGTCACTCAGCTTGTAAGGGGCAGTGACAGGGATAAACCCCTGGCTCTGTGACTCTAACGGGCCATGCCCCTACCTGCTACACCATGCAGCCTCCCTGCAGAGTTTGCGCATTTCATGCATGCTCTGGAGGGACAGAGAGAGAGGGTGGTGCGGTGTCTCGGTGTGTCAGGGTACATGTGTGTCAGGTGGGAGGTAAGCTCTGTGTGTGCAAGAGGTAGTGGGTGTCTGTTTTCTTTTGCTCCAGAAATGGATTTAGACCCAGCCTGGGCTTTGCTGGGACAGGGAGTGTGGAGGGCAGTCATCCATGCCCCATTCCTGAGGATCCAGGTCCCCATCCCTGGGGGGGGGGGGTGACAGTGGGTCTCTGTTTGTGGGGACAGGAGCCATTGGGGGCAGCAGAAGGGAAGGACAGCAACTCCCAGGAGGGCAATGGCCCCCAAACTGACACCCAAGGAGCAGGGGGGCTGCCGGTGGATGTCACCTGGAGCACCGAGAATGAGCCCATCACAGACCTGCGGGGAAACCACCCAGACGAGCGGCCTGTCCCAGGAGGTGGTCAGATGGTGACCAGGCTGCCCGTCCTTTCACCCAGAAATGTCCAGGGCAATGCGAGTAGAACCAGGGTCTGCAGCAAGCAGGATTCCTACCCCGCTGGGGTCAGAAGTGAGGACATTTCTTGGGGGAGGAGAAATGGGGTGGGGTGGGGGAGGAACGATGTAAAACTAGAAGAAACCACAATGATGCTTCCACTTCAGGTGGAGGAAAGCAAATCCCATACAGTCTGGGATTCTTCAGATGCTAGACACGCTAGACACTTAGTGTCCTCCAGTCTTGGGTCCTGAACTCCCAGCACTGTGGAATGGCCTGGATGGAGTTTCAGAATCTAAGAAAAGTGAACCAGAATCTTGAGTCAGAAGGCGCCTTCAAACGCAGCCTAAGAGGCTGCTGTCAGAGCGCCTCTCGGCCAGCTTCCCGCTCCACAGTCCCCTCGGGACGGCATGCTTCTATGGATGCAAAGATGCTGGAGACATAAAATAAACACTTGGCTTTAACTGCCTCCATGTCCCTGTCCAGGAGCACTGGGGTCTGGGCCTCTCACAGGCCCCATCCCCACTGCCAGCCTGTCTGGGACGGTTGTGTGATCTGCCACCTCCTCCCGCTCCGCCCCTGCCCCAACCCTTCAGCGCCCCCATCCGGGCCCCCGAGGGAGCCCAGCAGGTGAGGCAATGGGGACCAAGGGTCCCATAAGGAGAGTCTTCGGCAGCCACAGGTCTGGGGAGCCGAGCGGATGTTGATTTGGTCTACGGGAGCAAAGGGACCTGTTAAACGTGCAGCTGTTAAATTGCTCTGCCTGAAGCCAGCCATCTCTGAGGGTGGGCGGGGGCCTGGTGGGCAGGTGGTGGACAGAGCAGCTGGCAGCTAGCGCCCTGGTGGGGTGGTCTTAGACACCTAGCTCCGACGTTCCCACCTGGGGCCGGGGGGAGCCTGGGTTGGACCTGTGCTGCCACGCCCCACTTCTTGGCCTCCTCCAAGCAAACCCTGCAGACCCTCCCCTTCGCCTCCTTCTCCATCTCCTGAAATCCTACTCACCTTCCAGACCCAGTGCACATGGTACCTCCTCTGAGTAGTCTTTCAGACTTTCCACTCCTTACCCCGACACCCTGAGAGAAGTGGGCTTTCCCTCCCCCCAGTCCCCAAAGACCCCAGGATTCTGCCTGTCATCTGACTTCAGCCATCTCTTCTACACTAACTGGGAGCCGGGGGCCCACTGAAGGGGGACACGTGTGCTTCACCCCCTCACCCCAACACACAGGCGGCTCCTGGGAGTCCAGGCACCCAGCTGATGGTGAGCTCCTCAGCCGGGGAGGACAGGGCCGGACATGTTGGCTGAGCTATGGCCCGATGGCCATGGGGATGCGGCACCTGACATCTGTGCCTGGACCACAGCCCCCAGTCCCTGCGACAGATGTCAAGAACCGCTCAGTCTTGCCTTGTTCTCTTTCCCTCTGTGTGACGCCCTGTTCTGCCATTCCAATGGCTCAGAATCAACTATTCACTCAGCCGGAGGCCGCCTGCATCCCTGGGATGCCCATCATGGACTTGGAGCCAGGCGGCCTAGGGCTTGAATCCTTGCCCTGCCACTTATGGCTCTGTGACCTTGGGCCATTGCTTCTCTCTCTGCACCTCAGCTTCCTCATCAATAAAACACAGATACTGGACACTACCCCTCAGAATCGTTTGAGAATTAAACGAGACAACCACTGCAGAGGCCCAGAGAGGGCCAGTGGCTGCCTTGAGTCACACAGCAAGAGAGCAGAAAAGATGCTGGACTTCCTGTTTCCCAACCCCAAACTCCCCCTTGCCCCATCCAGCCCCTCTTGGGTCTGGGGTCCCATGCTGGGGCCTGCATCCTGCTGGAGGTCTGGTCTGTGTAACCTGGCAGCTGGTCTCCATGACCTAAGGAACAATAGACCGTCAGGCTGCTCAAGCTGGGCCCAGTCCCTGCTTCGTTGTTCCGCTGGCCTGACCTGGCCCCCCCGGGGGGCCTTATCTGCCCATTCTCTCCTTTCCCACCAAGCTAATCTCTCCCTCTTTTCAAGAGTTCCTGTTTCCTTTCTGCCGCCTTCTTGTCTCTCTCCCCAGGCCCTGTCTCTCCCGTGTCTCCAGCTGGCCTCCCACACGTGGTTCGGGAGCCTCCTCAAAGTGGCTGGTACTATCATCCCTGGGGAGTTTCCATCTCTAGGGCTTTCCCAGTCTGGGACTGCTGCCCCCGTAGGAAGGAGGGAGAAGGAGTGTGGCCCAGGTCAGGAATCCTGCTGGTGGGTGACAAGCGTTTTGACACCCACAGATCAATACCTGGGCCTTTTAAATTCTTTGGGTTTGCTACTGGCTCAGGGGGCCTCTACAGGGCTTCCAATGCAATGGTTTGAGGATATTTACTCCAAAAGTCCAAGGTACCAAGGTTTTATGGCTCTAAATCTCTGAACACAGTGAGATCCTGGGACACCAGAGCTCCGAGTTTCTGGGATTCACACTGGTGAGGGTCCACCCCGCCTCACCTGAGTAAGGGCTCGGCTTAGCTGAATGCTTAGAGCCCCGACCTTGCCAGGGAGGAACAGTCCAGGGAGCAGCTCTCCATGGCCCCTGGGTTGCCCACCCCCTGACCAGCCGGAAAGGTAGAGAGCTTCCCTGCAGGCCTGGCACTGGCCAGCGGCAGGTGCAGCGGCAGGTCCACTGAGTCAGGGGCCCAGTTGGGTCTCCTGTCCTGAGCCAGAAACAGCCTTCGGTCTTCCACATGCTCTCCCCATGCCTAGCCAGAGTGAGAACGTGTGAGAAAGGGTTTGGTGTCAGACACACCTGGGCTCCCAGCCCTGCACTGCTATGAACTTACTGTGAGATCTGGGCCAAGTGGCCTCCCCTCTCAGAACCTCACTTTTCTGACCTGTTGGATGGAGATAACAACACCCACCTGGGCCTGCTGTGAAGCTGACTCCGGACAATGTGTTTGGAATAGCACATAGTAGGTGCACAATAACAGGTAGCAGTTACATTATTAGGACCACCCTTTCTGAGAGTCATTCTTGGTCCTTGGTCTGGTTTCCCCATTTGCTTGTCCTGGTTAAGGTCCAAAGGACACCCCAAAATCCAACATTTCCAAGACATGTACTAGGATGACTTTGCTGGACCCTGGAGCCCCATGGGTGAATTGGGCTGGTCCCAGCCCATGAGGAGGCCCCGGACCGGGGCAGCAGTTGTGGGGGGGAGGGTGAGGCAGACACAGACACGACACAAACCTCTACAACACCTTGGCTCGGTGCAAAGTGGGAGAGGAACACAGAGGCCGTGGGAACCCAGAAGAGGCCACTGGCACAGGCTGGGGGTGGTCAGGGAAGACTTCCTGGAGGAGGGGACCATTTACTTGGGCCTTGGAGGAAGAGTGGGCAGTGGCTGGCCACTGTAAGCATGAGTGTGATGGCTGCTTTAAAGGTTCAAAGGGTTGTATAGAGCTTGAGGGCATCGGGAAAGGCTTTGTAGAGATGGCTCTGAAGGCTGAGTGGAATTCCAGCAGGGAAAATGACATTCCAGTCCTGCTGTGGAAGAACAGCAGATGCTCAAAGGGAGGCTGAACAGAGAGGGTGCCTGGGAAGTTGCAGGAAATGTGGCTGGAAGAGTCACCTGGGGCCTGGGGGAGGGGACTTGTATGCTAGGCCAGGGAACTGGGGATTGGTTTTATGGGCCATGGGAGCCAATGTGGAGCAGGGGCGGCCCTGAACCTGGGAGAGCATACACTCCAGGCGCTTGTTCAACAGTGGCTGAGTTTTCTGCAGAGATGCTGGTGGGAGGCCCGCCCTGCAATGCCCCACCACCGGCCCTCGGCCTCTTATCAGTTCTGTGACCGCAGGAAAGGCCCTTCCCATCTTGGAATTTCCTCATCTGCAAAACAGATTGAGAGACCAGAAGACTAACCTCGAGCGAGGTTCCTTCCAGCCTCTGATCCCGTGACTCTGGCCACACAGCCCTTCCTCTTCCCACCCTGTGATTGGTCCAGCCTCTATGGGCGTGTCCACGCCATCCCACCCTGGGTCTGCCCCCACCATCCCAGGTTGTGTCTCAGTTGGCTCTGGGGAGTGGAGAGCTCTCCCCTCAGCGTTTGTGTCTCCTCCCTGTGCACCAAAGTCCAGTTTATAATGTTCTTTCCTATCCTTTGTCTGGTGTGGTCACCCCACAGCCAGAGCAGATACAGATGATTAATAATTACTTCCATCTGGGGGACCTACTTTAGCCCAGGGTACTCTTTACTTGCTCATCAGTGCTGCCCATGTCCCAGGAAGAGAGGCTGAAGCTCAGAGAGCAACTGGGACCCCCACCCCTCCAAGAGCCTCTCTTCACCTGGCAACAGCTAAGACCCCCAGGATCTCCATCTTCCTGGCTGTTACCTCTTGGTCTCTCTGCCTCTTTTCCTCTTCATCTCCCTGACCTCCAAAGTGCAAATGCTCCAGGCCCAAGCCTTGGTCCTCTTTGCTTTTCTATCCCGCCTTTCAGTGACAATGTCCAAATGTGCATCTCAGCCCCAGGCTCTCCTCAGAGCCAGGCTTGATTATCTGCCCGTCTACTCAGGATTTCCACTAGGGACCCAACCGACATCACAATCTCCACCAAGTCTGAACCTTAGTTCTCTCTCCACTTCCGTCCCAGCATGCTTCCAAGCACTCGGCCAAAACCCTCGTGGTCCTTCTCCATCCTCCTCGCTCTCAAGTTCCACAACCATGAAAAGAACAAATCTAATGGCTCCACCTTCAAAACAGAACAGGAATCCAACCACGCCCACTGCAGACAGCCTGGTCCAGACACGAAGCTGGGGGTCTTTTCCAACCACCCCTTTATTTCCACCACCAGCTTTACAAACGGAGAAATTGAGGCTAGGGAGGGAGAAGCCCTCCCCACAGGTTTCACACAGAAACCCTGCTAGGGCTAGCTGGGGCGCGGTTCTGCCACCACCCCCCTGAGGTCTGCATTCCCAGCTCCTGGGTAGGTTTTCTCTTGAAGCCACTTAGCAGGTCTGATGACACAGCCAGGCTATGTGCGCCTGCATGTGTGTCCCTGGGGAACAAAGAGTCTGCCAGCTGGGTTTGGGTTTCAAGACGTCTGTCCTCGCCCTTGACCGGGAGATCTTACAAGGAGGCTGGGGCCTGAGCTGGGTGGTGGAGCGTGTGGGAAACATCAATCGGACGCCGCCTCGCCTGGGAACCGGAGACTTCACCCAACCAGCCCCAGGATCCTCTGAGCTCACTTGAGGAGGCCAGAAACTGCAGGGGCGGCCTGGGGTTCTCAGCATTTATTTCATACAGCTGTTTAAAGAGCTTGTTTAAAATACAGATCATCATATATATATATATATATATATTTATATATATAAAATATATAAAGAGGAATTGAGGCCAGCCACCCCAAAGAAAAAGCTATGTTTTATAAATATTTCTATAGCTCCCACATCCCAGAGGAAGAAAAACAAAACAAAACAAAGAAACATTTACAACCCAAGCTAGTGGTTCCATGTGGTGGGCCCAGTAGGCTCAGACCCTGGGGTGGGCCGGGGGGTCTCGAGGGCTAGGCCTGCAGAACATTCTGGTGAGGAGAGGCTGACCTCCCACTTCCCAGGAGGCTGGGGTCTCTGGCTAGGAAAGGTCGAGTCTGCACCAGTCTTGCCAAACCCATGCCCCTGGCTTCTTAGACCCGCCTGGAAGGCAGCAGGTGGGCACTCCAGGGCCTCGGGCTGCCAGGTTATTTTTAATCTTGTCGGTTTCCTTTGATGTCCTGGCCCTCTTTCCCGGGTGGCCCGGCCTTCTGTTCCTGGTGGTTTCCAAGTGGAGGCAAAGGACAAGCCTCCTTCCACGTCTAGTATCTGGAATTCACAAGCCAAAATCCATGGGGCGTCTCCAGGCCCCCTGGCCAGCCTCTGAGGGTCCCCGAGGAGCAGAGCAGCCTCACTTGCAGACGTAGCGCTCCACCGTGCGCTCACACCTGCGGCAGGTGACATAGCAGCACCAGTGGTACTTGCAGTGGCACCGCTCGACCACACGGTCTGTGTAGGGGTTGTAGCCGCGTCCACAGCACATGAGGTCACAGCTGTCACTGCCATGCGACGTCTTGTTGCACTGCCTGGTGGGGGAGGGGAGGTCAGTGAGCATCCTGTCACCCACCAGTCCCCCCACTCCCAGCCAGGCAGCCCCAGCCTTCTCTGACCACGGCTGCAGCCTCAGTCCCCCTTGGACAGTGTTTTAGTCTTTCGGGAATTTAAAATAACCCTCTTTCCCAGGGGTACTTCTCACTTTTCCCTATATTGCCAATAGGCATTCGTCAAAATGAGGGGGTGTTTTGTTTCCTTTGTCTCTTTTCCTATATCTTCTACTTCTAAATACTTGACAGTGTCTCAGACCACTGTCTAATAATCCTGTCTTCGTATTTAATCCTTAATTATGCTGTAACAAGCGTAAAGATCGTTTTTACTTTTAGAATCCCAGGATGAATTCTGAAACAAACAAATGGCATCGGATGTGAGGCAAAGTGAGCGTTTGGCACTCTCTTGGTGGAGACAGAGGGTCTGTCAATAATTTGCCCCCTTTGAACCAGGCGCTTCCCTCCAGTATTTTATCTTATCCGAGGCAGGCAGGGTCTTTGGGTCAGTGGAATTACCATGCCCATTTTACAGATGGAAACAGGCTCAGCAAAGGGCAGAGGCCTGCTCAAGGTCTCACAGGAGTTTGCGGATAAGCAGGGCTCAAGCTCAGGGGTGCTGAAACCAAGTCCAGTGCATATTCTCCCCACCCTAAAGGGCAGAGAACCCATGGGCTGCCAGGGGCTGCATTTCTTCCTGAATCACTCCTGTGGGCAAAGAAGACACTGAAGGTCGCTATAAAACCCAAATATCCTTGCCATCAGCTCTTCTGTCTAGTGAAGAAACATCTGTGCAGGCTGGCATTTCATCTAGCTGGGCTTAGGCTAGACAAGGATGCTGTCATGGGATGCAGCTGGATCCCCACAGCCATGTGGACCAAGGAATCCCAGAATGTCTGAGGTGGGCAAGCCCTAGAGATGACCAAATCCAACCCTCATATTTCCTGATGGGGAAAATGAGGCACAGAATGGGGAAGGGACTTGCCCAGCATCACACAGGGTGAGCACGGGGTCTGTGAGAGTTCAGGAAGGCTTCCTGGAGGAGGAGGGATCATCCGGGCCATTGCATGAAAGATGAACAGGAATCTAAGACGGAGGGGAGGAGAAAGGGTGTTGGGGGCAAGGAGGACAAACACCTTGACCTGACCTATCTAAGGGGAGTGAGAGATGGATGAAGGAGCAGGGCTGGAGGCAGGGAGGCCAGGGAGGCTGCTGCCAGCAGCAGCTGAATAAGAGAAGCTAAGGCCTCAGCTGGGAAGGAGCCATGGGGAGGTAAGCAGGGGAGCACTTGGAGGGGGAGTCGGGAGGAGACGGCAACCTGCGTGTGGGGACTGTAAGCAGTTCCGGGCAGGAGGCAGGAGGGAACAGCAGAAAGAACACAGGCCCCAGAGCCAGACAGACCTGGGTTCAAACCCCAGCTCTGCTGCTTACTGGCTGCGTGACTTAAGGCAAGTCACTTAACATTTCTGGGCTTTGTTTAGTCACTCAACACCATTAGTCTCCCTCAGCCTGAACCTGAAGGTCTCTGGATGACTCCTCTAGGAAAGGGCAGTGGAAGGGGGCAGAGTTTCATTTTTATTTCTGGGTCCCTGACATGCAATGTTTGAAATCTGGCCTCCAACCTCAGAGCCAGACAAGGCCCGCGGTGGTGCCTGTGAGGGGGAGCTGGGGAGGCTGGGGCCTGGAGAAAGGGCAGGTTTCAGAGTTTGGAATAGGAACTGCTGAGGAGGCTTCAGTTCACCAGGCTGGATTTGAGGAGGGCATCTTGCCCAGCTAGGGGCCCAACCACGTGTACCACCTGTGTACCTGCCTTTTACAGTTAACAAAGTTCATTTGCATCCAACCCCCTGTACCCCGCAAATCCCTAATCTAGTAAAGCTCACGTTTCCCCTCCTCCAGGCAGCCTTCCTTGATGTCTAGGCTGAGACAGGGCCCCTCTGGGCTCCCCGTTTTCCCTGTCACAGTCTGCGCACTTGATGTCCCTCCCATCCCTGGTGCCCGCCAGAGCCTCATGTAATGCTGTAAGAAGTGTCTGTGGTTGTGAACCACTGAGATGTAGGGGCTGTTTGTTACTGCAGAAAGAGCTGACCCATACAGCTGTCTGCAGAGGCCCAGGGCTGAGCATGGCAGGAAGGCTGGGGGCGGTGGGGGATAGCATTCTGAGAAAGCAAGGGCGGTAGCTGGTGCTGTGGAATAGGGCCTCCTCACCAATAGGTTGGGGGCAAGTCCTAGGTGCAGAGTCGGGACAGCTGGGAAGGAAGAGACCTGGCAGCCTCGGGGAGGGGAGACTGTCATTCACAAACCCTTCCTACGGCACTGACACCATCCAGCAAGGAGGGGCTGCTCCGTAAATGTGATTAGAATCACTTGCCAACCTTCCCAAGTGAGTGGTATCATCCTCTTGGCACAGAAGACGAGACTTGAGCCTCAGGTAGGTGAAGGGATTTGCTCAAGGTCCCACAGCTAGGAAACTGCAGCGTCAGGGTGGGAACTGTGCTTCCCTGATGCGCACGTGCACACACACACACACACACACACACACACACACACACAGCGCCCCCGTGGATCCAGGGAGACCCTCTCTTTGCTCTGGGGTCCTCAGTGTGCTTCCCCCAGGTCCTCTGGGTTCTAGAATCCTCTCCCCAACCCCAGCCTCATCACACCCACCCTGACTGCCTCAGCCCAGACTCTCGCTTCTTCCCGTCTCCCCGGCCTGACCTGGTTCCATCTTCATTCTGCCTGAGCCTCTCAATCTGGCTTCCAGATGGGAGCCTGGGCCCCCTTGCAGAGCCTGCTGCCCTGGCCTGTGAGGATGGAGCCCCCCAAAGCAGTCCCCCTCTCCTGGAGGCAGGAACGTGGGCTGAGGAGGAAGCAAAATCTGGCCAGGCACCAACTATGTGCCAGACACGTTCTCAGACACCCTCACTCTGGTTCAATATTCTTTTAACCTGGAAGAACACTAGTTTTGTGGAATGCTATTAGGGGCTCCTTAATAAAAGAGTTCCACAGCCAAACACCTCTGGGAAACACTGGCTTAGACAGATCCTTTACTGCGGGATTCCTCAGAGCCTTTAATATGTTCTCGTGCCTTGCAAATCGCCAGAGAGAATTTCCCAACGTATTTGATTGCAGAACTATTTCTTTATAGCATTTCAGGACTGGATTCCTCCTGAACCATCTCCGGGAAGAGCTGCTCCCCTGAATCCTCACCAGCCCTTCCTGGCACACAGTAGGTCTATAGTCACCACTGGCTCCCTCCTTCTCTCCTGTCCTGAATCGGCTTCAGCAGCTGTGATGGGACCTGCTGTAGGGACCCCAGCTCTGGCTCTGAAATGGGGGACCGGGGGGAGGGAGGTGGGTGAACGCAGGCGGGGGCATGGGAGCGCCGTCTCTCCACAGAATGCAGGCCGACCTCGCTCTCCTGCTGCCCCTCTGAAAAGCGCTTGTCCTGGTTCCAGCTCCACACTGTGCAGACTTCCTGTGCGGCCACGGGCTGGCCACTGCTCCCACCTTCCCTTGTGCCTCAGTTCATTGGTCCAGCTCACAGGTTGTATGACATTTATCCTTCGCTTATTCATTTGACAGACATTTACTGAGGATCTATTTTATGTCAGGCAGCCTCTTTCCTAGCCTCTGTCTCCCACACTAGGGGGCAGGTGGGATGGGGGCCTCCCACGAGCCTCCATTCCCCAGGAGCCCCTGCCTGGGCGAGGTGCATAACAGCCACTCCCAGGAGCTCTGCCAGGGGCCCCTGGGACCCCACACCTCCACCTGGCGTTCAACTGGGCGGGGACTCCGTTCCCCAAATGCTGTCTGAGGCCCGACTGTGTGCCTGGCCCCGAGCTGGGATGGGGCACGTGCCACATGGCTGACCCTTCCTGCCAGGCTGGCGGCGGGCCCTTACCTGTCCTGCGTCCCATGGGAGCCCACCTTCTCGTTCTTCATGCAGAAGTCGGGGGAGCTCTGCAGATAGACGAGCTCCGAGTCCTTCACAGGCCGGATGTCCAGGTCCTTGGGCACAAGGTGCTTGCGGGTGCCCATGGGTCGGTGCACCACCTTGGTGGCCGACAGGTAGCGGGTCTTGAGGTCAGCGGCCACATCCCGAAGCTCCTGCAGCCCCTTCCAGCAGGTGCGGATGGAGCAGGAGCCAGACACCCCGTGGCACTTACACTTCATTTCCAGAGAGGCACGCAGAGCCTGTGGACAGTGGAGGGCGTCGGGCTGGGCAGCCAGAGCCCCCTCCCTGGCCTGCCCCGGGGCCCTGCCCCACCCTTCTGCCTGCCAGTGCTCTCAGGGAGTCACCACCTGCTCCAGGCCTCAAGTGACAGGGCTTTTTGCTCTAAAGCTGGGGGGTGTTGTGGATCCTTAGCTCCTCCTCCACCCTGGGGGGCAGCTGGGAGGGGCAGCAAGAGAGTGGCTTTTGCAGGGGCAACGGATGCCATTTATACACCTAGTGTACCAAGTGCTCTCACACTTAAAATGGCTTAATCATCACAGAAGCCCTTCATGGGGGATATCATTCATTTCCCCATTTAAAAAAGAGGAAATGAAGGCTCAGAGAGGCTGAGTCTCTTGCCCAAGGCTACACAGCTAGAAGATCTTGGGCTGGGATTTGAACCCAGGTCTGAGGGCAATTCCAAAAGCCATGGCTTTTCATCATTCTATGCTTTTTCTCTCTCACAAAATGCTTGCTGAAAAAAACGCGGGGAAAAGAAAAGGATGGGAGGGAGGGAAGAAGAGGCAAGAGGTGGGTGCTTGGGGGTGGGCCCCCTGGCCTGGCTGGCCTTCCCCTCTGCTGCCTGGTGCCGCGTCACCACTCAGCGCCTGTCTTCACGTGTGCTAAGCGGGTGTGTAATTGCTACCTTGCAGAGTTGTTGAAAGGATTCAACGAGATGACATATATGAAAGAGTTTTGTGAACTACAAAAGTTAAATCAATATTTGGTTTTGAAAAATCAGTCTAAGTAAGAATTATGGTGGAGAGGGGAGGCCTGGGCTTGGGGCCTGGGGAGACTCTAGCCCTGGCTTTGGAAGTGACTCTGTGCCACTATCTTCCGCGGGCCTCAGTTTCTCCCTGTGTACCTGAGGGGCATGAGTTGGACGCCTTCTGCAGGCCTTTCAGTTCTGCAGTCTAAGCCCCAACTCCTTGCACACAGGACTCAGATCCCTCTGCCCACCCCCCGCCTGCCCTGTGTACTCCACTGCAAGGGTTAGGGGTCCCCTGGGCCTACCCCTGCATCAAAAAGATGGGGAAACTGAGGCACACGGAGGGCACGGACTTGCCCAAAATCACACAGGGAGTTAGTGAGGAAGCTGGTCAAGGTCCCAGGGCTCCCTACCCCTCACAGTGCCAGGAAGTGGGGAATGAGGGAGTCCACTTGGGTCTAGAGTCTGGAACTGTCTCAGCAAAGCCTGTGGAGAGCACATAATGAAGTGAACCCGACTGCAGGGCACATTCGGCCTCCCAAGGGCACAAGGTACTTCTGAGTCATCCAGGAAAGGTAAACCACATTCAGCTCCTCAGCTCAGATGGCGGGAAGGGGCCCAGGCTTCCTGAGGCCATGGTGCCGGCGCTGAACACGCTGTCATCTACCCTCCCGGGCCCTTGCAGGCGGCCCCAGGGAGGCCAGCTCCTTGGCATCAGGGCCCCTGGGAAAGGGCTGATGTGCCTCTGGGGCTGAGGACCCTGTTTGGACTGCACTGCGGGATGGGACGGCTGTGCCCCCGGCAGCATGAGGCTCAGGCCTGGCCATGGGCAGGAGTGGGGCTGGGTTCTTGGGCGGGAGGCTGGGTGAAGGGCTCCCAGTGGGTTTCCAAGGGTGGGGGGGTGGGCCAGCAGGGTTGCGGGGCAGGAGTTCTGGGTCCCTAGCCAGGTTCTGCTACAGATCCACAGGGTGACTTGGCCTCAGTTTCCCCAAAGATGGCCTGGACGTCCTAGAATCCTTACAAGAGGGAGACCAGAGAGAGAGGAAGGTGAGGACAAGGAAACCTCTAGACCTGGAGTCCCATAGACCTGGGCTCCATTGCACCCTGTGTCCTCTGTGTCCTTGGCCAAGCCACCTAAGCTCCTTCTGCCTCACGTGGTGCTTCTGCACAACGGGCCTAACGAGGCTGCAGGGAAGAGGTCATGAGATGCCATCCACACCTGACACTCTGCCCCTGCGGGACCAGTTCCCCATCTGTAAGGAGGGGTAACAGTACCTCTTCACAGTGTGGTTTTGTGGACTACAGGAGAGAAAACTAATCAAGCACCCACCACAGTGTCTGGCACACTGATTGGTATAAAGTTTTTTTTTTTTTTTTAATTTTCAAAAAATAAAAAGGTCCATTCATTCACCTATGCATTCACCCCAACCTCCTGTGGAATGAGGTGAGGAATTAATGCAACACTGATAATAACAGACATGGAGGGGAAACCGTGTTTAGGAGGTTGGGGTGGGTTTTGGAGCCGGAAGAGAGTCCCCATTAGATCCAAGGAGACGACCCTTTAGCAAGGCTCTGCTGCTCCGCAGCCCTCTCCATGCGTCCTCCCACACCGGCCTTGGCCCAGAGCCCCAGAGGAAGACACTGAGGAACGTGACCAATGGGGACCAGAGAGCACCAACCCACCCCATTTTATAGATAGGAACAACTGAGGCCAGGGAGGAAGTGACTCGCCCAATGTCACACAGTGAGTTTAGAGCTCCTGACTCCCAGCTCAGTGCTCCTTCTGCCCCACCGACGTTCTCCAACCCAAATCCTGGTGGACCCCCTGGAGGAGGAGGAGCCAGGCAAGCCCCAAGCAGCTGGAGAGGGAAGAGCCAGGGGAGGCCAGGAGCACATCAGTGTGGGTGGATCAGGGCAGGGCCCGTCCCCCCCGCCACCCCTCCACTGGGGCACACTGGGCGGCCCTTTTCCGGCCAATTGGCACAAGCACAACCATCTGGGGTGGGTGGGGGGGTGGTTACCTGTCTCCCCACTTCACTGTTGTGTAGACGCATCAGTTTATTGGCTTGGGATCCTGTTTTTTTCACCTTCATAGGAGCATCGGAAAACTTGGCCCCCATGAGGAGCCCGTAGCTGAGGTTGTCCGCACATCCTCCCCAGCGGTTCCCGGGCCCGGGTGGCTCACCTGGGACGGGGCCGCAGGAGCAGCCCGGCAGGTCGCCGGAGGTGCAGGCCCGGGCGATGGCGTGGCTGATGGCGGCCGCCGACAGCGCATACACGAAGGCTGACTCCCGGGTCCCTGTGGGGAGGTGCGGGGTCAGCCGGGGCGGGCGACCCAGGGATAGGACCCTGCCCAGACCTGAGGGCCCCCACCTGCCTCTGCGAGGTCGGGCGGGGACAGGGGCGGCGAGCAGTGGAGCAGGTGGAGGATGGCATGACGACCGTTCATCTGTCACGGCCCCACCCTCCCCCAAACGCACTAGCTGACCCGCACGCTCTCTCACAAGCACGCAAAGCCAGCCCCGCCAGGGCACACCCTCACTCACACGCTCACCACGCTGCACTTCCTCCCCGCTTGCCCTGCACCCAGTGTTAGGGGCTGCTTTCGGGAACAGAAGGCCCAGTCCCTGAGCTCCTCAAAGACCAGTGAGCAAAGAGCCTGCTGTGGGGTGAAATGTGTCCCCTGAAAAGATATGGTCAAGCCCTGACCCCTGGGCCCTGTGAATGTGACCTTATTTAGGAATAGGGTCTTTGCAGGTGTAACTGACCTAAGATGAGGTCATTAGATGGAGCAGAGTGCGCCCTAATGCAATGACTGGTGTCCTTATGGGAAGACGGAATTTTAGATACAGAGACATAGAGGGCGGAGGCCATGTGACAGAGGCAGAGACTGAAGTGATGCAGCTATAAGCCAAGGAACACCGAAGACTGCGGCAGCCCCCGGAAGCTAAGAAGAGGCAGGGACGAATCCTCTCCCAGTGTCTTCAGAGGGAGCCCTGCTGACACCTTGACTCTGACCTCAGACTTCCAGCCTCCAGCACCGTGAGTCAGTTCTGTTGTCAGAAGCCCCCCGGTGCGTGGGGCTTTGTTACAGCAGCCCTAGCAAATTAAGATGGAGCCCAACGTGCCTTGAAAGTGGGGTGTCCTGGCCTTGCATCCAAGCAAGTTACCCCCCTTCTCAAGCCTCAGTATCCTTAACTGTAGAGTGGGAATGATAATACCTACCTCACAGGCTTGCTCTGGAGCTCAGATAATTCAGGAAGGAAGGAGGCTTTGTAAAGTGCTGCACAAACGTTAGCTGTCACCGTGCGGGGTAAAGATGAGATCCACTGGGGCGTTCCTACCCTTCAAAAGCCTCTCTATGATACATAGGGCCCCCAAATCCACCCCCAGAAGCCACCTCCTCTGGGAAGTCTTCTCCACAGATGTTCTTTAGTCCCTACATCACTTTGTGCCTTTCCCAGCACCTTCAGTCGGGCTGGTCTAGAATTAACTGCTCCACACCTGTCTGCCCCGAGGGCAGGCTCAGTCGCATTCTCATTACAGACCCCCCACCCCCAGAGCCTTCCTGCATCATTCATTCCTTTGTTCAGGCGTGAGGGGTACCTGTGCATTTGTACTGTCATTCAGGCTCCCCACACTGGTATATTCACTCACTATAGGTTCATTCATTCATCAGTTCACGCCCCAATACCCATGTCCATGATTAATTCATCCACCCACCCATCCGTGTATCCATCCATCATCCAGCTATTCACTCATCCCCCCATCACACTTCCAGCCATCCATCCATGAATTCACCCGCCTATCTAAACACACATATATTTATGCCTGAATTCATCCACCCCACCCCACCCGCATGCATTCCGCAGGCCCTAGCAGCCCCCGCTGGCCCCCTACCTCTCTCCAGGTCAAGCAGGTAGTTGGGGGCGAGCTCGATGGAGGAGCAGTTCCAGCGCATGTCCGCGAAGGCCCGGCGGCAGGCCTTCATGACCTCGCGGGCGGCGTGCACGATGGTGTGCATGAGCTCCAGGTTGCTGCGGCACAGCTGCACCTGCGCGGACACCAGGCCCTCCAGCTGCTTGCAGTGTTGCGTCTGGTTCAGTGCCAGGGCCGCCGGGGTCTTGGAGAGCGCCCTGCACACAGGCCAAAAGGCAGCAACCAATGGAAGGGAAGTCAGGGCTGTGAGGGGCCGTGCTGCTTCCACCCGCTGTACCGGCCCCAGCCTCTCCTCCACAGTCTTGGAGCCTTTGCTGGAAGGAGCTGGGAAACCAGGAGGCCAAGCACTGTCCCCAGCAGAGTAACGGCTCCCCCTCCCGCCCCCGTGTGACCTTGAGCACATCACTGTCCTTTTCTGGGCCTCAGGCCCTCATTCATAACATAGGATCATGGCCCCCATCCTACCTAAGCTTTATTATAATTATACTAACAATAAACAGTTTTATAGTTCACAAAGCACTCACATCCACAGCCTTATTTAGTCCCACACAGCTGTGAATGACTACTCTTTATTCAACATTCATTCAATACTGAACATGCCAGACAGTGTGCTAAGTGCTGGATTATTATAATCATCACCATCATAGTAATACACACTATTAATTGACCATTTACTAGATGCACAGTGTGAGTTAGGAGCTTCCCATTATGGCTTCGTTTAATTATTAAACCCATTTATTAGGCTGTAAAATCCCACATACATGCAAGAGATTCATTAAAAGATTAAAGAGCCACTCAATTTGGTGATGAATTGGACTTAGCCATTAACTTGCTATGTGACTTTAGATAAATCACTGTCCCTCTCTGGGTCTCAGTGTCTATATCTCTAAACTGTATTTCCCAGAATGGGTTCCAGGGAGACACTCTGAAAAAAGGGATCCATGGTCAATCAAGCACAGTTGGGGAATGTGATATACTACATCCCCCCTTGAAGAGCAGTAATGCACATTTACATTTTAAAGGCCCTGAGAAGTCCTGCAGCAAAGCAACAGGCTTGGTTTTGTTTAACTTCCAAGTCTGCTGAGCACAAAACCCTTTATTTGAGGAGTGCTGACCTCCTCCATGCTTTGGGAAATGCTGGCCTAGGGGGTCCCTATGACCTCTAGTGATGTTATAGGACCTAAGAGCTTCCAGATCCTGGTTCTGGGCACTGGGATTCCCAGACTCTAGGACCAGGGGTCGATCCTGCATTCAGCTTCCTCCCAGGCCTTCTCTGAGGAGTAGACTGCATCAGGCAGCCCCTCCTCTTAAGTGGAGGCTAGAGGGACCCCACAGCCTTAAAGGGTTCCATATAGACCCACCCCCTACCCTAGGGCCAGCTGGTCCTCAGAGACCCAGCAGAGACCCCGGAGGGACAGGCGGCAAGAAGGGGCCAATATTCAGGCCCAAGTGCTATGTGCCCCACTTGCTGGGACCACAGCAGACCTCACCCAGCATCATGACCGAGACCTGGTGAGGCCCAGCTCCTCGAGGCCCTGGCCTGAGATCCCAAGAGAGGCAGCCTGGTGCCAAAGAACAGCACGGGCCTGGGCAGACTCCTGGCTCTGTCACCCCCACTCCCCTTGTGACCCTGAGCAAGTCAAGTAACCTCGCCTCTCCCATCAATCTCCCAGCATTGTCTGAGGGACTGACCTCAAGGCCCCTCAAAACCTGGCCCTCCAGCCCTCTCTGGCCTCCCGTCCTTGTCCCCCATGTGTCCTAATATCTGCCACACCAGACTCCTGGCTTCTCTGACAGGGACTGCCCTACCACCACGCGTATGCCCAGGCTTTTCCTGGTGCCAGGAATGCCTTTCCCCTTGCTCCTGTACCTAAATGAATAAATGAACTTGATCTACTTGTGGAAGAAATATTTACTAAGCACCAACTCTTCCCAGACATAGATCCTTTCCTCAAGGAGCCCCTCGTCTAATGGCTGCACAGACCTATCACCAGTTATAAGGCAATGACCCAGATGTTCCAGTTCATGGGCTGGCCCAGGGAAGAGCTCAGGCTTTGGGCACCAGCTGTGTGAGCTGGGTAAGTTACCCAACCTCTCTGGGCCTCATGGTCCTCATCTGTTATAAGAAAATGATAAATTCTACTTCAAAAGGTGACGGCAAGACTTAAATACGATGATGGATGTAAAGCACTCGGGGCAATCATAAATGGGATCCCTTGCTTGTTGCCACGTGACTCTTGGACCAGAGGGAGTCAGAAGACCTAGGTTGTGGCTCAAGCTCTGGCCTCTATGTGCTGGGCAATCCTGGGTGAACTGCTGCCACTCTCTGAGCATCAACTAAAAAATGGGGACTCCTGGAGGTCTTGTAGGGGCTGAATGAGTTAATACGTGCTACACTGAGTACTAATAGGTTAGTTTGCTTCCTGCTGCCTCTCTCTGCCATGCCCCACCCATCCTACACCTCCAAAATACAGAAATCATCCCCGAGGCCTGGAAAGCAGACCCAAGGCAAGTGGGCATGGCCTGGTGTCTGTGGTTGGAGTGGCACAACCCAGCCTGTCTGAGATTGACTGTGGGTATCTTGGGCCATCTTCCCTCACTGTGACCCCTGGCCCATCCCTACCCCACCAAGGCATGAGCCAAGAAACCTTTGGTGTATCTGGATGCAGACCTCAGGCATGGTTGCCTGACCCTGCCTGTGACTGGGGAACCTGCTGCCTGAATTCCGGATGACTGGATGAGGGGTGACCACACAGGGACAGATATCACCCCCTCAGCCTGTTTCTTGGTTGTTACAGCCCCTCTGCCACCACCTAGCAGTGTCCACGCGCATGGACCCACTGTCCCAGGTGGGCACAGCACTCCCCAGTTTACAGAGCCTCTCATTTCATCCCATTCTTACAATGCCCGAGGGGCCTGGGAGATTATCTATCACCCCCTTTGTACAGAGGAGGAAGCTGAGGCGCTCCAGTGCCCAGGCGCTCGGCCTCCTCTGGATACCATCCTCCCTCAAACCTGGCCTCACCTTCCCAGGTCCCCTCTCTACTGGGCTTGGGGCCGTCCATGCTCAGCCTGTCCTGAGCCTGCTCTGCCCATCACCCTTGCCCGGCTTCCATCCTTCCCCTCTGAGCCACTTTGCTGTTTCACAACAGGAAGGATTACAGGAGATACACGAGAAAACACCCAGCACGGTATCCGGCACACAGCAGGCACCCGTGCAGGGTGGCTGCCTTCCAGGTCCTTCCCCTGGGCTCCTGCTCAGAAAGCGGATAATGTAAGCTGAGACTTTTCCTGGGGAGCTCAGGTTGCGGCTTCCGAGGAGGGGTCCTCTGGGCTCCTGGGGTCTGGGGACCCTGGGCCACTCTGGGTCAGTCTGTCCATCTCTGAAGTCATCAAGCATCCACCTCCCCAGCTGGTGGTGAGAGAGGTTCGATGAGGGAAAGCCGGTGAGGACGCTCCCGGATGAGGCACAGACTGACCAGGTGGGCAGAGGACACACGGGAAGCATTCTGCAGGTCCTGGGCAGGCGCGGGGCTGCGGAGAGAGCGGCCGGGACAGAGCGGCCAGCTGCGGCATGCTGGGGGAGGCCTGCTCGCGGGAGCGTGCAGACTGGGAGATCAGGAGGCGGGAGGCAGCGGATTCCACTCCCGAGGAGGGCGATGCGGTCATCTGGTAATTAGTGGTAATGACCGTTTCTAACTAAGGCCCCCTTGGGGAGGTAATCAAGGATTAGGGTGGGAGGCGGGGGAGTTACCCGTCTGGACATCTCGTCCAGCTTGCCTCACTGCAGCGCACCCCTAATTGAAAACATTTTGGTTTATCTGGGGGTGGGTGCATGGGGGAGAGGGTGGAAGAGAGGACAGGAGGGAACAGAGAGTTCACAGGCGAGGCCTATGCCCAGGGTGCTGCTGGGGTGGCCGAGGTCTCTCTCATTCAGGAGTTGGGGTTCTCCTGGGATGGCGGGGGTGGGGGAGGCGCAGAGACCTGGGTTTCAGCTCCAGCTCAGCACATCTAACGGTCCCACCTTGGGCAAGTCACTGCCCCTCGCCGGGCCTCAGTGTCCCCACCCCATTGTGGAACTGGGGACACTGAGGCCCAGAGAAAGGCAGGGCTAGCCCCGACCTGTACACAGCCAGCCAATCAGAGGCAGAGCCAAGCTAGAATCCAGGACTCCTAACCACAGGCTAGGGCTCTTTCACTCCCATTGTAGAGATGAGGAAACTGAGGCTCAGAGAGGCTAACATGATTGATTTGCCTGAAGCCTGGCTCATGGCTAGTGAACTGGCAGAGCTCGGGCTGGGACCCAGGCCTTCCAACTCAGGTCTGGTGCTCCTCCCAGCCTCTCTGCGGCAGCTGTGTCCCTTCTGAGTCTCTTAGGACTCTTCCTCAAGAGGCCCAGCCCCGGAGTAAGCAGCAGACTTGGGGCTGCCCGGGGTGGGTGGAGTGGCCTTTATGGGTCCTCCCAGCCACCCTGGGCCTTCCCCTCACTGGGTAACCCCAGTGGTTCACAGAAGGCTGGAACCATCCTCCCTGCCCACCACAGGGCAGCCAGAAAAGGATGTCCCCACACTTCTGGTCTGAGTCTCCCAGCACCTGGCTTGGGTGGGAGGTGAGGTAGGGAGGGGTCCCCCAGGTTATTTCTGATCAGGTGCTTCCACCCCTTCTCCCTTACCCCCTACCCCACAGAAAGCCCAAGCTGAGTCCCAGGTCCCCAGTGGGTGGGCAATCTGGGTCACTCAGCCACGTTTACTTTCATTTCCCATGTCAAATGCCCCTTTCCTCTTCAGCTCACTTTCCAAAGCCCAGGGCAGCAGGGTCCTCTGGGACATCCCCAGGGCAGCTGAGTCTCCTGGATGAGTCCCCAGCTTCCCATCCCCACCGTACCCTTCCCTGTTCCCAACTGGCCTGTGGCTCCCTGTGACCAAGAGGCCCCAGAGCCACGCAACTTAACTCCAAGTCCTGCCTCTGCTGCCTACTAGCTGTGACAGCCAGTTCGTTAAAGACCCACTGAGCCTCCACTTCCTCTTCTGATTAATGAGGGTGATGGCAGAACCCACCTCACATGGTGGCTGGGAGATTTAAATGAAACAACATACATCAAGCACTTAGAACAGTGCCTGACACGTACCAAGGCCACATATACATACAGACACACACACACACACACACACACACACAGAGTTGTTATTCTTAAACTCCACTCCTTCTCCTGCTTCCCCCTCTATCTTCAGCTCCAGCAAGAGTTTAACCACTATCAAAGAGGTTTGGCTTCATGGAGCCTGTCTGCCTGGCTTCTGATCCCACATCCACCATTAATTAACTAGCTGTGTGACCTTGGGCCAGTTACTTAACCTCTCTGTACCTTAGTTTCCTCATTTGTAAAATGGTAGCGATAAGAATGTCACCTACTTCATAGGAGTGTTATCAAAGTTAAATGTCTAAAGCTCTGGGGATTTACTAGTAAGCCCCTGTAATTCCTGGCTTCTCTGTTTCCCCACACACATCATCCTACCCCTGCTGTTCCCTCTGCCTAGGATGCCTGCTTTGCATTCCATCCATGGCCATCGAAATCCTATCTATCCTTTGAAGCCAGACTCAGAGTCACCTCCCTTATGTGGGGCTAACCACACCTCCTCTGGGCTCCCATGCTCCCTCTCCTAGGACACAGCCCAAAGTTCACTTTGTACGTTTTATATGTCTGTCTCCCCCAACAGGCTGGCAGCTCTTTTAAGGCAGACACTGAGTTGTACTCATTATTTGTGGCAGCCTGGGCTATGCAGTGGGGACAGCATGGATGTTGGGCTGAACTAGCCATCTATTTCAGACCCTACCCAGCCACGTGCCAGCTTGGGGGCCTGTAAAAGTCACACATTTCTCAGAGCCTCAGCGTTCCCACTGTGGCGTGGGAATTCTAGCAGTGTCCCCCAGAACACTCTAGGGGTGAGCCCAGTTCTTGGCCTCTGATGCTCCTTGGGTCCTTTAACAAAGCCCTTCCCTCTCTGGACCTCAGTTTCCTTATCTGTAAAAGGTTGGTGGTGAGTGAGGAGGGCTTGGGCTCCCTGATCAGAGGTTCTCACCAGCTGCGACAGTGCCAGGTACCAGCAGTAGGAGGAAAGTGGCTGATTTCTCATAAAATTAGTCAGGAGGGGCTGAGAAGAGCCGGTGCCCCCAGGCTGGGAAGCTGCTGAGCTCAGGCTTCTCCTTGCAAACAAGAAATGCAAGAAGATGGGGTTCCCCTCTCAAGAGAATTAATGGATAACTAAGTCCCAGCAGGGGTAGGGCTGGTGACCTCGAGACTGTTTGCCGGTGGCCCAGCCACTATTGCCCATTTTCCAGCTAATCCACGAACCGTCCTCGCAGCCCCTCCCCAGCCCATAGTCTGTCCCATGCCTGTCTTATCTGCATGGCTCCCCGCCCCCGACCTGGAACTCTAGACTATGTCCTGTCCTGGACTTTTCCACCACTCAGGGAGTTCCTCCACCCAAAGTGCCCTCCTCTCACTGCCCCCACCCACCAAACTCCCAGAGACTCCTCAGGCCCGTCCTAGGAGCACCACCCACGAAAAATCTACCTAGGGTCCCAAGGATGTGCCCCCCACCAGGTGATCTCCTCTCCTCTGGGCTCCCACAACACCGCCCTGGGCTCTCCTGGGGCACTTGGGAGTTATTTACAGCCTGGGCTTATCTCTTCCAGACCAGAGGGCAGCTCCTCCAGGAAGGGGCTGGCTTTTACTCCTTTCTCCCTGCCCTCCCTGCCCACAGCCCAGCACAGAGCAGGCAGTCCCTTCTGCTGGATGGAAAAGAGTCTCTCTCCCACTTGCCCCTCCATTAATAATTTCTATCTAAAGGACTACCCTTCAGCATCCGACAGTTTATGGGGTTCTTTCATGAGCCGCTTCTCATCTTGTCCTCCTTTGACAGAGGAGGACGCTGAGGCTCCCAAGAGGCTGAGTGACACTTCCCCAAGGTCACCCAGGTGGTGGGGTCTGGACTGTTTGAGAACCTCCAGCTAGGGTCAGGAGACTGTCAAGGAACATAATATTGAGCAGGCCTTGTGTGCAGGGCGCAGACCCTCTAGATTGGGCCCCCTGACCACGCTCTCTTTCCATCTGTCCCTGTGGAGGTCTTGCGCAACCCTCGGCGCACGGAACAGGGCAATTCTGTCGTCCTCCACGCCCTGTCTTGCTCCTCCCGCAGGTAAGGACAATATTTAACAGAGGAGGAAAAGGAGGCTTAAAAAGGGTGACTTGCCCACGACCCCCAGGCAGCTTCGGCTCCCTGGTCTTGGGCACGCTGGCCCGATCCAGGGGGCCCCTTAAGGCTCTCCGCCTCCCCCAGCCGCGAATCCCGGGGCCCATGTGCGTGGACGCGGGTCCCTACTTACAGCCACTTGATGCCATAGCACACACTGGTCTGGAGCGCCAGGGCGAAGAGCAGCGCCTGGCAGACCTGCGGCCGCGCCCTCATCCTCGCGCGGCTGGCGCGCCGGGGGGTCGCACCCTGGGGAAGCCGCGCCGAAGTCCCGCCGCGCGCCCGGCCGCCGTCGCTCCTCCTGCGTGCACGCCGCCTGCAGTCGGGGAGAGCGGAGGCAGCGGATTAAGGCTGCGCGCGGGGCGGGGGCCACGCCGGGGGGGGGGCGTTTTATTCAAATTACAAAGGAGGGGTCGGGGCCCGGGGAGGCCGGGCGCGCGGCGGGCGTCGCCTCCCGCCCCGCACAGCCCGGGACGCGGCCGGCGTCTGGCTCGAATTAAATGCCTCTGGAGCGCGGCCCAGGGCTTGTCCACCTAGTGCGGCCCGGCGGGAAGGGAAGAGGGCGACAGGACCAGAAACTCCGGAGAGACCAGGCAGAGAGACAGCGAGAGGGAGAGAGACCCTCAGAGAGCGAGGCTGAAAGACATTTGGCAGAGGGAGAAGCCCGGATAGGCACACAGTTCTCGAGAGGGACGGAAAGAAGACGAAGGGGGTCGAGGGCGGAGACCGCGGGCGGGCGAGGGGAGGAGCAGATTCGGGGCCCAGGATCTGGGTACTCATCTCCGCAATATTAATTGTTAGTTATTATGAGCCTGGCCATTCTCCTTCCCTGCTGGGCCTCGGTTTACCCCCTCTGTAAACTGGGGACACAATTGTGATTCAAATTGTGATTAGGACATAATTCACCTTTTAAAAAGAACATTCACCTAACGCGATCGCATTTTTTCCTCCCAGCAACCCTGGGAGATAGATACTATCACTGCCCCCATCTCACAGATGAGAAAACTGAGGCGCAGAGATGTGAAATAGGGTTGTTCAGCCCGCGAGCGGCAGGTCCATGCCCCGTGTTTTACTCTCATGTCTACCCGGTGTCCGGTGAGATCATGGACCGTGAGAAGACAGGGAAATGGGGGCTGGCTCTGGGCATCAGTTTCTCAACCTGGAAAGGGGAGGATGAGAAATGGGATGGCAAAGGTCTTTGTACAGTGAAGGCTGTTCAGGGTCCTGAGTCTCTGAGTCCCTCTAGCGGTACCCTTCTGCAGGGTCGGATGGTGCCCAGGCCGGAGCGGAGGCTGGGCAGCCTGGCCTTGGCTAAGCTGGGAAGCTCACGGGGCCGGTGCGATGCCGCCTCGGCCGCCAGGCGGCGTCCTGGGGCCGCGGAGTAGTCCTTACCCCGCCCGCAGGCCGCAGAGTCGCTTTCTCCGGCTTTTTTCTTTTTCTCCTTTGTCTCCCCCTCTTCATTTCACATCATTAACTCCCTTCCCAGCTTCTTCCAAATTTACCAACAACTGGCGTTCTCCCGGAGGTAAACACAGCCTCAGCCCCTCTCCCCTGGGGAGGAGCAGACAAAGGGATTCCTTTCTCAAGGGTTTGTGGAGTTGGAAAAAGGAGGCGCCTTAGTGCGGGCGCTTGAGCGAGAAGGGGGGGTTGACCTTGGGCAAGCCTTCCACCACCCCAGCCTCAGTTTCTCAGTTTCCCCTTCTATGAAAACAAGGGACTGGACTTCACGCATCTCCTGAGGTCTTTCCAGCCTCCAGTAGCCTGCGGGTCTTCTGAGCTCCCCTCTGCCTAAGTTCCCACTATTACGTCTACCTGCGTAGTGTGTGCATGTACGAGTGCGCCTTAAGCGCGCGCGCGCGCGCGCACACACACACACACACACACACACATTTTAAATCCCACTGTTTTCTGGAGCCTTCGGCATGACCCAGAGCAAGGCAGAGAGAAAACTCTGAATTACATTTTCTTTCTCCTCCGCAGAGTCCCCCAGCTGGGCGCCGAACACCGTGGCGCTCGCTACAAACTTTGCCGAATTATGGCACGGGGGCGGGGAGGCGGGGGTTGGTGTTTCAGCTGGGGTAGCAGTCTAACTGTGCCCCCTCTTCCCTCCCAGCCTGTATCCAAACCTTTTGTCTTACTGGCCCTGAAAGTTTACCATGCTCCTGAGAACGAGAAAAATATCGGCTGGATGTGGGGGGGGGGGGGGGGGCGGGGGGAGAGGGGAGAGGATCAAAAACTCCAGCCACTGTCTCTCCTCGCCCCTACCCCCTCCCCAAGTGTGGGCTCCCCCCTAAGGCGCCCAGCATTCCAGGGTAGGGAGGAAGGGCTGCACTCGGAGAGAGGAGAGCTCGGACTCACAGCAGGGGATCCGTGTCCAGCCCAACTCGCCCAGAGAGAGGAGGGGCCGCCCGGGTCACGGCGCACGGGGACCCAGGCGTCCAAGCTACTCCCGGCTCTTTCGGAGCGGCCCCGGTAGTCCTGGGCTTCTCCTTTCGCTGTCCCACCACGTCGCTGGGGGAGGCGGCTCCTGGCCCGGGCCTCTGGGTTCTGACAGGTTATTCCTGTCCAGTGTCAGAGTGTCTAGGACAGCCGCGCGGGCCGCTGGGTCACCCTCAGCCTGCGCCTCGCGGGTCAGGGAGCACTCGCCTCCCTGAGCCCCCGGCCCGCCAGGGGGCGCTAAACCGGGGTTCGAGGTGGGATACGCCGCAGCCTCCCGCGCCCTGGGACCCTGGGCAAATCCCCTCCTCTTCCTGGACCCCCATGTCCCCCTCTGGGGACTGTATGAGGTGTAAAGTAAGTGCCCTCTCAATTCTGGTCTCTCTATAAGACATCCACTTGCCGTGGTCAGTCCCGAACTGCCCGACCCCTTGCTTCAGGCCCGGCTCGGAACCTCCCTTGGGGTCAGGCGCGTAGTGGGCCCGCGTCAAACCACAGTGTCTTTGGAGAGAAAAGCGGTCCCTTCCTCCCCCCGCTGGGGATAAAGTTCAAGCTACCTCGCTTGCAGCGGGCGAGAGAGGAAACCTCTGGTGCACACTCTGGGCACCGCGAGCGCAGTAGCCACGGCCTGGCTCTAACAGGTGGTTGTAAGACTTGGGCTCTGGAAGGCCCTGGAAACCCCGCTGCCAGGGCGGCTGCCCTTCTGAGGCAAAGCCGGCGGAGACACGCCGAGCTTCCCCTTCCCGGATGAGCCTGCGCTGGGCCGGGAGCCGGCACCGCGCGACGGCGCTGAGTGTCCCCGCCGCGCGTCGGCCCTGAAGCCTCCGGGTGCGCGGCTCGCAGAGCCGACCCGGAGAACCGGTGACGCCGAGCAACTGCTTCAAGATTACCTGCGACGCCAAGCGAGGCGGGGCCGCAACCCGGCTTTGACCCTGGCCGCGAGTCTTTTGAGATGTGTCTGCTGGGCTGCGGACGATGCGCCGGTGGCCCGCGAGACGGGTTATTTTGGAAGTGGGAAGGGTGGGGTGGGGTAACTCGGGGCACCTCCCACTATCCCCTCTGGGCCCGACCCCGAGCCCCTAAGGACCGTGAGGGTCATGGAGGCACCTCAGCTCCGAGAGTTGGGAGGTGTGAGACTCGTGCGCGAGCTCAGCCAGATGTTCGGGGCTGCTCCAGATGTGCCTCGGGGCCGGGACAGGACTTTCCTCCTCCCCAACCCCCAGCCTGGAGCTCAGGTCTGTAAACAAACTATCGGTTCTCCCCCTTATCCCGCCGCTTCTGGGAGCAAGTCTCAAAGCGAGGCGTCCGCCCTGGTCCCCCGATTTAGTAGGAGCTGCCGTAGTTCTCTGCCTTTTGCCGCCCTCTCCTGCCCCGCCACACACACCCTCTGCCACAGGATCCAAGTCCCCCACCCCCGGGATGGCTCGGGCATGACCTCATCCGTGGGCTGACTGGGAGGGAGAGGGTCGAATCGGGGGGAACAGGGCCGGGAAGGCTCGAGGCGGGCCGCGGGAACTGCACAGCCCACCTCCACCGCTCATCCGCTTAAAGCCCGCGCCCCCAGCCCCCGGCGCCTGCGCTCGGTGAGGGGAATGCCTGCGAGAGCCGCGGAGGAGAGGTACGGAGAAGGTCTTGCTTTGCTTACCGGGAGCGGTTGCCCAACGGGGTCACGCCTTCCCCCTCGGACTCGCGAGCCCCGCGCCCTGGCAGGTCCCCGCTGAGAGCCCGCCCGCTGCCCGCGGCCACTGCTCACCTCCTGGGGCGCTCGCCTGGCCGGGCGGGCGGGGGAGCGGCGAGCGCAGCCCCCAGCGGACCCGGGAGCTCTCCGGGCTGGGCAGGCGGCGAGGGCGTCCTCTTCGCGAGCTGCCAGAGAAGGACGCCCGGGATCCCGGCGGACAGAGGCCTGCTGGGGTCCCGCGGGGACTGGGGCGCACACTCAGGCTGCTCTGGAGGGCGCTCGGCTCCCGGGGCCTGCGCTCGCCCGCTCGCCGGAGCTCTCCGCCTCACCCGGCACGGTCTCTGGTGCTGGCCGCCCGAACTGCTTTATAAGGCACGGGCAGCTGCTTTGATCCGCCCACGTCAGCGCGCCGAAACCCCACCGGGTGGCTCCGGCCTCGCGCGGGGGCCGGGGGCGGGGTCCCCGCGGATGCCACGCACCCGCGGCGCCAGCGGCACGAGAGGACGTCGCACCCTGTTGAGCTACAAAGAGGAGACTTACTAACTATAACTATAGCTGGTGTGTACTGAGCGTGCGGGCTGTGAGCCTACTGCGCGCCTGGGGCGCTCGGGGGCCCAGGTGGGGAAGGTTTCTAAACCTCGCAGCAAGCCCCGCGAGGATCCTCAACCCCGTCTAGTTCGACAGAGGAGGAAGCCACAGCTCAGAGGGAAGTCGGCCTTAGGTCTCATTCTGGAGCCCGGGCATCACTAGGTGTTGGTCTTGCAGCTCGGTTACTATAAGCATTGTGCGTCCCGAGAGCTGCCTTGGCGTCCCAGTCCGACCTTCGCCGGGTCACCTCTCCCGACCTCTGGTTCCAATTCTGGGAACTCTCAGCAAAGAAAGGAGGTGCGAGGGCTCTGTGCTGTGAGGCGGCTCTAAACCTTAGGCACCAAGGAGGCAGGTGTCCCATCTATGGGATGACCGTTGGGGAGTCTTCTGGGCACCTTGTCCGGGTCCCTAGGGGACCACCAGCTGAGGACTGGGTTTCAGAAGCTAAAGCACATTAAGGTGCTTCTTGTGCGGTGTAGACCTAGCCTGGGGCTGGGGCTGGGGCTGTGTTTCTGGGGCAACTTGCCTGGGACCGGTTGAGTGCCCACACTTCCCACGCCCACCTTGGCCCTTCCTGGCTGACAATACTCCCCTCCCGTTTCTAACTGCTGGGTCAGGTGCTGTGGTTTCCTTGACTTCTGTCTTCCCCACACCCCACCCCAGGGGCCTCAATCCCAAGAATAATCTAGTTCATTAGCAGAAGGGAACAGAGATTTAATGAAAAGAGGCTTCTTTCAAGTCCCCCCAAAACACGCTAACTCTTTTCCCTGTCCTTTGCAGCCGCCTGTGAAGTGGCACCCGTAGGCTGTCCTAACCTGGCTACAGATGCCTTCACATACATCACACACATCTGAGCCCACAGAACCCACTGCAGGCTCTCAGCCATGCCAGTGCCAAGCAGCCAGTCCCCCCCTGCACACAGGACTGGGACTTACCACCCTGCAAATGGTCACAAACACATTCAGGAGGTACTTGGACATACCACATGCCCACATGCACATACAAGTTAAATGGCCATACACATCTTCTAGATGAGGCTGAACATGCAGACTTTCCCCATCCAGTTCATGCACAAACACACCTGTTTCCATGCACACAGTGAGGACACACACAGCTTCCAAGCAACACCAGTGCACATATACTCCTGCTTATAGTCGCAGAAATGTCCTTGAGAACACATGCTGGGACACCCTCATCTCTTCTTCCAGAGCACTGGAGTCAATCCCATTATAAATGCCATGGGAAGGTAGTGGGGCTTTGGGTGGGGTGTGGGAAACACTGCTGCTCCACCTAAGAGGCTACCGACGAGGGTCAAAAGAGTGTCCTTAGCTCTCCCATTCCAAGGCACTCTGGCCACCACAGTCAGAGCCGTTCCAGGTGACTTCTGTCCAGTTGGGATGCATTGTCCTCTGGGTCTAGCCCTTTGCTCATTTCAGAGCTAAATCGGTTGCTTCCAAATATTTGCATAAGCAGTCTTTCAGCCAGAAATCTTCTGGCTCCCAGCTAGAGTAGGTACGGAAAGCAATTTGGAGTCACGTAGACTTGGGTTCCACTGTTGATTGTGCCCAATTTTATTTTTAGCTGTGTGATCTTGAGCAAGTCGCTTAAACTCCCTGAACCTTAGTTTCCTCATCTCTAAAATGGGAAGACTACAGTCCCATCAAATCCGCTATATTCTCCAAGATGGGGATTAGTACCCCATTTCACAGATGTAGAAGTTGAGGCTCAAAACGGAGGTGCTGGGCTTCCCTGGTGGCGCAGTGGTTGAGAATCTGCCTGCTAATGCAGGGGAAGTGGGTTCGAGCCCTGGTCTGGGAAGATCCCACATGCCGCGGAGCAACTGGGCCCGTGAGCCACAACTAGTGAGCCTGTGCGTCTGGAGCCTGTGCTCCGCAACAAGAGAGGCCACGATAGTGAGAGGCCCACGCACCGTGGTGAAGAGTGGCCCCCGCTTGCCAGAACTAGAGAAAGCCCTCGCACAGAAATGAAGACCCAACACAGCCAAAAATAAATAAATAAATAAATGAAATTAAAAAAAAAAAACAAAAAACGGAGGTGCTGGCAAGGGTTGGAGCTAACATTTGAACCCAGATCTCTAGGGCTCAGAGTGCACTATAGCTGGTGGCCTCCACTGAAACAGATGGCAGGAGGATAGTGACTGCATTTTCTGGAAAGGAGTTGAGGCAGGCCAGGAGAAGATCCCGGGTCTCCTGAAGCCCAGCCCTGAGCCCTCTGGGACCCTCCCAGCTACTCAGCTCTGTCTTGTGACTCAAGATCCAGGCATCAGCTAGGACTGGGACCCCTGCCCTGGATGGGGAGGTGGGGGAGAGGGGTGGGCCTGAGGAAGTGGTGGCAAAACCTTGAATTGAGAGTCGAGGGAGACCTGGGCAAGGGTCTGCTCCTCCCTGCACCCCAGTCTCCCCACTTGCACAAGGGGGAGTACTTTACCACCTCAGACATTCTGGGATTCTCTGAGACACTTGGGAGAAGGATTTTTCTCATCTTTAGAACCAACTGATCTTCCCCCCTTCTTCTTCCTCCTGCCTCCTCCTGTCAGGAGCCTCCTCAAGGGCCACTGTGTGTCAGGCCCGTGCTGGCCGCCTGGGCATGAGCTCCCCTTCAGAGGGTAGGAAGCTCTGAGGTGGGCAGGGTGGGCCAGCTCTTGGCTGCAGCTGCTGTAGATGTTAATACAGTTTCCTTCTCCTCAGTTACCCCGGTGAGTCTGGTCATCTGATCGCCCAGATGTGCTGGGGGCTTCCTGTCAGCAGGCTTCTCAGCCCCTGTCTGACTGCCATTGGTACACACCTTTCCACCCCCCACCCCTGTGCACACCCCACCCAGGGGGGCACCCAGGAAGGGACATGGCAGTAGGGGAAGCCACACTCCCATTTCCCATGCTGACCTCTATTGACCCCTCCACCCACCTCAGCTTCCCTCCCTTGGGGCCAAGGCCCTGGTGGAGATGGGTGGGAGCAAATCGGCTATTTCCAGGAGCCCTGGATGGGGGAATGGGTGACCTGGTTACAGTCCTTAGCCCCATCAGGGGTTGGCTGTGTGACAGCAGGTAATTATTTTGCCCTCTCTGAGCCTGTCACCCCAACTGTAAGTGAGGGGGTTGAACTAGATAGCCTCCAAGGGCTTTTTCAGCTCCAGAACCCACGTCTTGGTTCCCCTGACTCTTACCTGTGTTTTAGGATGAACTGTGAACATGGTAGAAACAAGAGACCAAAGGGTGCTGTTTCCAGCAACAGGGTATTTTTTAGAAAGGCCTTCCTGGGAAAGCAGGTGAACGGTGGGACTGGGCAGAGTAGCCCAGCCCAGGGGTCCCCTGTTCCAGGGGTCGGCAAGCCCTGTGAGGCCATAGCCTCCAGGCAAGCAGGGGAGGGGGATCAAATAGTAACAGGCGTGTCATCAGACACCTGGCCTGGCTCTCGATTTTCCTCCTGCACTTACTGTGGTGTGACCCTGGACAAGTCACTCAGCCTCTGTGATCCTTGGTTTCCTCATCTGCAAAATGGGAAAACCATTAAACCACTCCCTCCCAAGGTTCCTGGGAGATAACATCGCACACCTACCATGTGACGGGCAGTTCTGCACCTGTAGGCGAGGCAGGCATTGCTCGGCTGAGCAGTCTGAGCCCAGGCCTGTCCAGTCATTTATGCCAGGTCTGCAAACACAGGCCTGTGGGCCCCTGAGCCTGTGCCCACTGCTCGGGAGAGGATATCCTCCTCCTCCTCAGTCACCTCGAGGGAGGGGGTTGTTCTTTTACAAGGCCCAGGGAGCAGGCTTGGGGGTGGCCAGGGTCAGGCGGCAGGTTTCTATCCTGGGTGCAGGTAACAGCACACCACCCGTCACATCTACTGACCGTGTTACTTCTGAAAGGCCGCTTCCAACTCTCCGTTGTTTATTCGCGGTGGCGGCTGCTCAGGAGACAGTGTTTGTGTTTCTCAGGCCTCTTTCAACTCCAAGAGAGAAACCAACCGCAACCAGCTTCAACCTGAGAGAAACCGATTGGTTCGTGCCCCTGGAGGAGAAATTGGGGTGCTGGGGATCTGAAGGGGGAGCTGTACTCCCCGGGAAGAGTGGGCCACCCCCATGCCCACAACGTGCTCTCTGCAACTCATTTCTAACTCTCGCTGCTCTCTTTGAGGTGATGTGGGCCTCATACCTTCCCCCTGCTATGTAGCCGCCAACAGCCCTAGTTCCTTACTCCAGGCAAATGAGAGCTTCTGTCTCCCTGGGCCTCTGTATCAGTCCCAGGGAAGGTGGCTGATTGGCTGGCTTGAATCACGTGCCTCCCCTTGATCAACAGCTGCTGTCGCCATGGGAGGGGCCCTGGGGATGGCGGGGACAGTGCTGCCCCCAGAATGAGAGGAATGGGAAGCAGTGGGCACCAGGGCACCTGTGTCTAGGTTGGCAGTGTCTTCTCCAGTTGGGCATCCCCGTCTTGGGTATGAGTATAAGTCAGTGTTTCTGCACTTGGGTCTCACCCTGCACGCCCATAGGGCCAGAGACCCACCACACTCAGTGCCCCCGTGGCACATAGAGAGAAGCTGAGGCTGAGAGAGGACAGCCATTTGTCTCACATCACTCTGTCGCTGGTGCAGGAGACAAGAAAGATTGGGTCTCCTGATACCCAGCCCATAAGCCATGCATTGTCACTGGTCCGAACTCTTCCTGGACATGCCAGTGAGGTAGGTTTTGAACGACACCAATTCCTCTCATCCCAGGACACACACACGCCCTTTGAAATGTGACTCCATGCAGCGGTGAAGGCTATTTCTCCACCCCTTGATCTGGGCTGGTCTCATAACTTGCTGATCTCCTTGAGTCGATGTGGCATGTGACAGAAGTGACGCTATGCATGTTCTGGAGCCCAGGCTTCAGGGGCCCTGCAGCTTCTGCTCTCACCCCCATGGAGCCCAGCTCAGCCACCCCCAGAAGCCCAGGCTGGGCTATAAATGCAGAGAGAGGCCCTGACGCCACGTGGAGAGGGCCCAGCCGGCCCAGCAGAACCCAGGCCTGGCTGACCCACCAGCCAAGTGCAGCCTCCCAAGGGAGCCCACAGTGAGATGGGCAGATCTGCCCTGTCAGCCCATAGAATCAGGAGAATCAATCAATTGTTCTTTCTGGCCGCTAAATTTTGACATGGTTTGTTATGTAGCAAGGGATAACTTAAGCAGCCGGGCTTATATAGTGAAAAGATGGAAAATATGCATTTGTCTAAGGTGACTTCGGAATCTCGGAGTTGGGCCGCTCACCTTCTTAGATCCCTGAATTCTGGCCGCCGCAGCCTCTGTAAGTGTCTCCACTGCTCTGGAAGCAGCATCCGTCAGCCACCAGCTCTGTCTCGCCCATGCTGCATCCCTGGCACTCCATCACGCCAGTGAACACCGGTTCTTCCAAAAGCACCAAAGGAATGAGTGAATCCCTCACTCAGCCTCTGCTTGCACACCCCCAGGGAAGGGAGCTCCCTCCCTCCAGGGCGGCCTCTTCCATTATGAGATGACTCTGCCTGGGAGAAGGCCCTCCTTCATCTAGGGGAGAGACCTATGACTCCTCCCACGGCCCTGGCTCTCTCCCTGGGTCCCCTCCTCTACATGACAGGCTTGGGTACTTCGCAGTGGTCCCTGGAATTTGCAAAGCAGCACAACCTCCCTTAACAGCAAGTATTTTCATGTACATGGGACCCTGGCCACGACTGTGACCTTGAGGGAAGTGTTTCCACCAGGGCCTAAAACAAGCATGGGTTCTGGGAGCCTACGGTTTGGGGTTTCGACCCCTACCCGACCTCTGTGTGGCCTTGGAAAAGAGGATTCCTGTCTCTGAGCCTCAGTTTTCTCATCTGGAAAATCGGAGTAGTGAAATTTACCACCTAGGGTTGCTGTGGAGCTTAAGGAGATGATATATGTAAAATGCTCTGTATGTAATCAGTCCTTGATAAAGGTTAGTTCCTTTTCTGCCAGGTACGTAAACAGTTCCAGATGGGAGCTGATCTGTACTTAACATTCATGTCTATATAAATAATGTGCAGGTGGGGGAGGAATTGTCAGGTGGCCGGGGATGGGGGAGGGCCTTCTCAGCAGCAGGAACAGCTTGAGCAAAGACAAGAGGGAGAAGTTTGGTTTCAGGGAAGGGTAAATGGGAGTGGGGGTGGGGTGGGTGGGCTCTGTGCTGCTGGCATCAAGGGCGACAGGAGGGAAAAATGCCTGGGGAGGAGACAGGCCCATGCCCGGGAGGGCCCCGAATGCTGGGCTAAAGGGCATGGGCTTTGCCAAGGAGGCCTGGAGGAGGTCTGGAGCTGGGAGGGTGAGGTCAGGTGTGGGATTCAATCTGGGCTGCTCTGGGGGAGGATAGGGAGGGGAGGGGAGGGGAGAGAGAGCTCCTGGGAGCTGAGAGGGGCAAGTTGGGGTGAGGGTGGGAGTGGCTTAGGCCCATCGTGGGGAGGGAGAGCCTGGCCACTCAGTGTGGGCACACCCGTCACAGGACGCAAGGCCCTTGACCCTCTGGCCTGGCACCTCTACTCTTGCATCTTTGGGGTTAGGTTCTATTGGGAAGAGCGCCTTTTCTGCCTTTTCAGTCTAGGAACAGGCTGTGAGGGAGGCCAGAGGAGGAGACCCAAGCCAGATCTGCAACCAGAGGGATGCAGGGCAGACCAGATAGGGGACTAATCTTACCCATTTATCTGCTGGGGACTCAGAGAAGTCCCTTTCAAGGTCTGCTTACTCATTGTACGAACCATCCTTAGCCTCCCAGCTGGGCTTTACAGTTTTCTAAGCCCTGCCACAATTATGGGCTGCTTTGAGACTTGCAACTGCCTTGGGAGGGGAGGGAAGAAAGCTGGGCAGAGATGATTAGCCCTATTTTAAGGTGGGGAAACCTAGGCCCAGAGAGGGGAAGTGACTTGCCCAAGAGCACACAGCAAATGTATGGCAGAGCTGGGCTGGAACCCAGACCTTCTGCTTCCCACTGCATCCTAGCCTCTTTCCACAGCACGGAGGGACTGGCTGGGCAAGACATTCTCACTTACCTGCTCTGGGGGAAGAGTGAGGGGAGCCAGAGAGAGGTTGACAGCTGTCAGCAGACAACACTTAACCCAAACTGACAATTTAATTGTGAAAATGTGGACGAGGTACAGTTATGCGTAAGGAAATCCAGACGGTCTGGGCCCCGGGGGAGCCTCGGCCAGCACCCCAGTTGCCGGGGAAACGGAGAGGGTTGGGGATGATGTCACTAGATTTGAGGCTAAGGTATGGGGGATGGGCTACCCAGCCACCTCTCTGGGACCAGATGGGGGGGCCTGGCCACAGGCTGTCGTCCTCACGGTTAACTCCTTCTCTTACAGATGGGGCGAAAGGGAGCTCCGGAGCGGGGTCGTGACTTGCCCAAGGTGACACAGGGTGTCAGTGACCATGTCCATTCGCCCAGCAGGCTGCAGGCGTCTTGAGCACAAGGCCCGGTTAGAGTCATCTGTGAGTCCCTGTGCCCTGCACTGGGCCTTGCACGCAGCAGACCCCAACTCTGCAGCAAAGGCTGCTTGATCCCTTTACAAAATGGGGATGTAGGCCACTTCAGGAGGTGACACTTGTTGAGTTCATAGTAGGCTTAGGTGGGGAAGAACCCTGAGCAGTCACCCATAGCAGCGCTGTCTGATTCAGGGGACACTAAGCTGAGAAAGGGCAGGTCAACAGGCCAAGGTCACCAGCAGATTGGGGCAGCACTGGCATGACCCTGAGTCATGCCCCACAGGGCAATCCTTACCCAAGGAGGAGTGGTCCGTCTCATGCCACACCCTCAGCTCTGGGCCAGGGATCTGGACCTTGGGAAGCCCCTATTATCTGAAGCATTTTCTCAGAATCCCCAGCTTCTGACCAGAGGCTAAATATCAACCCACCCAAAGCATCAATAACGATGGTAATAACAGGTCTTAGTGCAGCCCCTACAGTGTGCCAGGCTCTGGGCGATCACTCTATGCTTCTTACCTCAAATATTTATATCAATAATTCTCTGGACTGGGAATTACTGTTCTCCCTTTGTAGTTCAGAAAACAGAGGCTGGGGGCTGGGGGTGGGAGGACTGTCACTTGCCTACCTGGACACAGCCAGAAAGTGAAAAGCTGGGACTTGCACCTCACGACACTCTGCATCTAAAAACTGTGATTGCCTTCTTCCCTGGCTCTTAGATTATCCCACAGTGGCCCCTAGGGGAGAGGGTGGCTGAGTTTTTGCCTGCCCAGCCCCCATCCCACTTCTCATGGTAAAAGCACCCCTTCCCTTCTAGCCCCAATTTTCTGAGGTTTTGGTGGGGCTACGGGTCACAGAGCCCAGGCCTCTGCTAGAAGGCCTGACCTTTTGGAGAATTCCATCTTCTGATCCACATAATATGACCCAACTGGACCAAACAGAGCTGTCTCCCTCAGCTTGCGTCCATGGGTTCTGGGGGACCGCAATTTGATCCCCTTTGGAATGCAAGCTCTAAAGGTGTGATCCTCAGAGCCTCCAGCAGCCAGCAGCCCTATTCCCTGCCCTGTGAAGGAGATGAGAAGGAGGGAGGAAGAGAAGAAGCAGGCAGGGGCGTGGGGAGGTCAGCTGAGTCCCCGGCACTCCCTTGTCCCTCCCAGTTATGTGGGCCAGTGAATCCATGTTCCTTAGGCTCATTGGATTCGGGTCTCTATTTAGACTCTTGCATCTGGAGCCGTCCTGACTATCAGCCCTGCAATGTGCCGCAGAGTCCTGTGCTGCTGCTACAGGAGGTGCAGGATGAATAAAGTTTCTTGTCCTCCAGGAACTAACAGTCTGGCCAGGGAGCTGGGTGGGTATAGTTCTGGGTTCTATCCCTGCTCTGTCTCAAATTTGCTCTGTGATCCTTTCCCTCTCTGGGCCATAATTTTCCCATCTTTAACACAGGGTCGGGGGTAGATGTTGGGTACAATGTTCTGCAAGATCCCCTACAGATCTACTCAACTACTTTTTCTTTAAGAAAAAAATTTGAGGTATAATTCACATACCATACATTCACTCTTTTAAAGTGTACAGTTCAGTGGTTTTTACTGTATTCACAGATTTGTCCAACCATCGCCACTTTCTAATTTCAGAACATTTCCATCACCCCCAAAAGAAATCCTATACCTATCAGTCCCCATTCCATCTACCACCCAGCCCCTAGCAACTGCTAATTTCCTATGGATTTTTGGACATTTCAAGTTCAAGTTCATCCATGTTGTAGCATGTATCAGTGCTTCGCTTCTTCTTAAAATGGATAGTATTCCATTGTATGGATATACCCCATTCTGTTTATCCATTCATCAGTTAATGGAGATTTGGGTTGTTTCTACTTTTTGGCTATTATAAATAATGCTGCTGTGCATATTCATGTACAAGCTTTGTATGAAATATATGCTTTCAATTTGTGTGTGTGTGTGTGTGTGTGTGTATAAGAGTTCAATTGCTGGATCATATGTAACTCTATATGACTTTTGGGGAATTGCCAAACTGTTTTCCACAGTGGCTGCACCATTTTACATTTCTACCAGCAATGTGTGAAGGTTCCAGTTTCTCCACATCCTTGCCAGCACTTGCTGTTTTCTATTTTTTTAATTTTTGTCCATCCTAGTGGGTGTGAAGTGGTATCTCATTGTGGCTGTGATTTGAATTTCCCTAATGACTAATGATATTGAGCATCTTTTAATGTGCTTATTGGCCACTTGTATATCTGCTTTGGAGAAATGTTTATTCAAATCTTTTGCCCATTTAAAAAATTGGGTTATCTGTTTTTTTATTGTTGAGTTGTAGGAGTTTTAATACATACTGGATACTACATCCTTACCAGATACAGTACTTGCAAATATTTGCTCTCATTATGTGGGTTGTCTTTTCCCTTTCTTGATAGTGTCCTCTGAAGTACAAAGTTTGTCATTTTTATGAAATACAATTTCTCTATTTTTTTTCCCTTTGGTTGCTTGTGCTTTTGGTGTCATATCTAAGAAATCACTGTCTTATCCAAGGCCATGGAGATTTACACCTGTGTATTCTTCTAAGAGTTTTCTAGCTTTAGCTCTCACATTTAGATCTTTGATCCATTTTGAGTTAATCTTTGTAAATGGTATGAGGTAGGGGTGCAACTTCATGCTTTTGCATGTGGATATCTAGTTGTCCCAGCATTACTTATTAAAAAGACTATTCTTTCTCCATTGAATTGTCTTGGCTCCCTTGTCAAAACTCAATTGGCCGTAAATGTATGGGTTTATTTACACAATTACCTTTTAAGTGACATCTAGGAAATAAGTTACAGTAGGGTCCACATAGTCACAACTATGTGACAGGTAGTGTGGCAGAGGGAGAAGAACAAGTTGGAAATTTGGACTGCTGCAGACCTGGGTTTCAATTCCAGATCCACTGGAACCCCAGGCAAGCTATTTTATGTGTCTTTTAATAAACAGTATTACACTGTATTATTCTTGTTGTAAAAAATACCAACATCTGGATGTTCCTGAGCCTTGGTTTCCCCCTCTGTCATGTTTCAGCCCCAGAGCTGGTGTAAGTCCCGACATGAGAGGGAGGGGGCAGAAGGGTGTTGCAGGCGGGGTCAGGGGCATAAGCAATGGCTTGGAGGCTGGAAAGTGCAGGGTGTGATGTGGGGAACCGTGAGAAGTCTGTAGGCCTTGGGGGCTTGGTGGGGGTGAGTGTTGAAAGGATGCCTCTCTTTCAGTTGGTGAAAAAACAAGAGTCTGGCGCCTGCATCACAGCATAGCTCAGAAGACGCCTCCCGTGACCCCCTCGAGAGCGCTATGGCCGAGAGGCCCAGCCGTGACACCCAGCCACACTTCCCAGCCACAAGGCTAGAGGTGAGCAGGCTGCACGTGTCGTGAGGCTCTTGGCTCCATTCCAGTCTGGGTTTGGTGGGGTTGTGCTAGGAGAGCAAGGTGATTGGGGTCCAGCGGGAGGGCTTTGGTTTCTTGCTTTGTGGTTAAGTGAGCAAAATATGCAGAAGGTCAGGGAGGAGAAAGTGCAAAAGGAAAGTAAGAGGAAACTACCATTTGCTGAGCACCTACTGCTTCCAGGAGGGACTCTGATGAACTTCATCTCAGCTCACAACCACCCAGAGAAGCAGGAGTTAGGAGGAGCATGTCCATTTCATAGAACCTGAAACTGGCTCAGAGAAGGATGCATTTGCCCAGGACCACACAGCCAGCAGGTGACAGAGCTAGGACTTGCACCTCATTCCATCCGTCCTGAAGCACAGGCTTTTCTGGCAATGCCAGGCTACCCTGGAGAAGGGAGAGAAAAAGAGACGGAGAGGCCCAGCAGAAGGAGAGAGTCACACTGAGAGGAAAATAAAGAGAGGCAAAAATAAAAATCAAGAGTGGAAAGAGCGTGAGGCCGCAGCCGAGGCCTGAAGCGGGTCCTCGGGGAGTAGCCGAGGGTGGGGACGGCTGGAAAGCGGCTCACGGAACCTGGAGCCAAGAACCCTGCTTGGCCTGAGAACTGGCAAAGCTCTCACCTCAAGATACTGCAGAGGGGGAGGCTGGCATGGGGGCAGCATGGGGTCTGCCCGGGAGGAGGGCAGCGGGGCCGGATGGCCAGGGGCTGCCAAGCAGGGCCCTTCACACACCATCCAGCTCAAATAACCGCTGCAGCCGCATGGGCTGGCAGGCCCTTGCTCCCGACGCGCAAAGCAGCAGACCTGGAGGTGGGAGCAATGACCAGGGCTTCCTGAACACTGGTTGATCTTGGGACAAACTCCGTAATGTGACCGATAAATAAGGTGGTTTCGTAGTTTATTGTTCGAGCAGGGACACTCCGAAGTGAGTGGGGACAATGGGCACAAATAGATACTGGTGGCCTCTGGCCTCTAAGGCCCTGCGTGGTCGGGCCTGGCCTGCTCCTGCTGCAGCCGCCCCCAGCTCTCTGCGCCTCCTCCCCGGCCTTCCTCTGCGGACACTTAGGGCCACGGCATTGTCGGGAACAGCCCGCCCCACGCCACGCCCGTCTCCACGCCTCTTCATTGTTCCTACTTGCCCCCAGAACCCAGCTCAAGCCACACCAGTGCCCTTGGTGAGCAGTCCAATACATTATGTGCTTTTCCTCCACGGCTCCAATCACAAGTACAATAATCCAAGAAATTCATAATTGCGTGTTTGATCATTTTAAAGTCTGTCTCCCTTCCTAAGGACTTGCACTAGGAAGGCGAAACTGAGGGATTGGGTCTGACTTGCCCACTGTTGTATCCTGAACACCCAGCCAAAGGCCCCGGTGTGTAAATTAATAAAGCAACTCCCAGGGCCCCCTGTATGGCCACATGGTTGTGTGTCCCCCTTGTATTTGGGAGTTCTTTCCTATCCAAGGAAAGGAAAGGAAGGAGCTAGTCCTAAAGAAAAGAACTTCTTGGGCACAGTGGGCACTTCTGATTTCTTCCACAGGCTCTGAGCTCCTTCAGGGAGAGATTCATTCCTTTCTTGTCTCTTCCCCAGTTTCTACCCTAGTTTTGGACCTGGACGAGGGGCTCAAGTTGGACTTTCTGATGAGTGATGGCAATGTGAATATCACTGTGGTGGATCACAGAAAGTCTGAACTGGGAGGAACCTTAGAGATCATGAGATAATATGCAAATGCTGAGTCCAGGCTCCAGGGTACCATAGGCACAAAAAATGTTAGTGTCTCTTCTTTTAGAGGTCATCTTGTCCAACCAACCACCTGTTTTTTTTAGTTTTTAGGTTTTTTTTTTAGCGTACCATTCAGTGGTTTTAGTATGTTCACAAAGTTGTGCAATCATCACTACTATCTAATTCAACAATATTTTCACCACCCCAAAAAGAAACCCCATACCCAATAGCATTCATGCCTCCCTTTCTCCTCCCCTCAGCCCCTGGCTACCACCAGGAATCTTTTCTTTTTTTAAAATATTTATTTGTTTATTTTGGCTGTGCCGGTCTTAGTTGTGGCACGCAGGATCTTCATTGCGGCACGCGGCATCTTTAGTTGCAGCATGCGAACTCTTAGTTATGGCATGTGGGATCTAGTTCCCGACCAGGGATCGAACCCGGGCCCCCTGCACTGGGAGCATGGAGTCTTAGCCACTGGGCCACCAAGGAAGTCCCCAGCCATCTTATTTTAAAGACAGGGAAACTGAGGTCCAGAGGGGGCAGTGCCTTATCTAATGTCACATCGTCAGCCAGCGGCAGAGCCAGGCCTCCTGACACCCAGTCTACTGCATGTCTGAGCTCTCTCTGGGGGCCTCCAGTGTTCTCTGGTGACTGACGTGAAAGAGCTGTTTAGCCCATTAAGTTGAGGCTAACAGTTAAGATGAGACTGGACCATCTGTAGTTATGCCCTTGACCCTTGAGAGCCTGCCTGTGCCCAGGATAGAGCTGAGGGCTTTTGAGGGGCAGAAGACACACCTAGAAATCATTTCCAACTGGTACCTTGCTTCCTACAATAGCCAGTGTCCTTTCATAGCTGGGGATGCCTTCTCCCAAGCGACCACACTGTCTCCTTTAACTTCCTTCAGCCCTCCCCAAAGGCCCCCTTCTCACGGAGGCCCACCCTGACCACCCTACTGAAAAGTGCAAACAGGCTCGCCCCTCCCTGCTGGAAGTCTAGCCTCCTTCCAGGTGGACATTCCCTCCATAGCACTTATCTCCATCTATCCGACAAACTGTATCCTTCATTTCGTTATCTGGTTACTGTCTGTCTTGCCTACTAGAATGTCAGCTCTGTGAGGGCAGGGATTTTGTCTGCTTGGCTCACTGCTCTACCCCAGCTTGCAGAATAGTGCCTGTTACCTAGAAGCTGTTTCACAAATATTGGTTGAGCGACTGCATGACACAATGAATGGTTAGCTCTTATTGCATTTAATTCTTATCAGCAATAGTCAGGGGAGGGGTTATTATGCTTGTTTCATAGATGTGTCTTCATCCACCTCAGGTTGCTCTAACAAAATACCATAGATCGGGTGGCTTAAACAACAGGCATTTATTTCTCACAGTTCTGGAGGCTGGGAAGTCCAAGATCAAGGTGCTGGCTGATCCGTTCTTGGTGCAAGCCCTCTTCCCAGCTTGCAGATGGCTGCCATCTCACTGTGTGTTCACATGACCTCGCTGTGAACTCGGCGGGAGAAGAGAGAGAGAGAGAGAGAGAGAGAGAGATGGAACTGGTCTCTCTTCCTCTTCTTATAAAGACACTAATCCCGTTGTGAGGGCTCTGCTCTCATGTCCTCATCTAACCCTAATTAACTCCCAAAGTCCCCACCCCCAGATACCATCACACTTGGGGGTAGGTTTTCAACATAGGAATTTGGCGGGGGGTGGACACAAACCTCCAGTCTATAACAGATGGCAAGCTGAGGTCCAGAGAGGTCCTGTGAGGTCCAGAGAGGTCATCTGGGAGGGTCACTATTGTCCTTCTCACCCCTTCCTGTCAGGGGAGCCTGGATTAGGGTCAAGGTGGGCATGAGGAAGCAGGGGCTAGACTTACCAGGTTTCCCATTGTTTTTAGGACCCCAGAAAGCTGAGTCAGCCTATGAACCCAGCCTCTACATCTTCCTGCAGTAATTTAGCAGCTTTCACATTCCATGCCTTAGCCAAAATGGAAAAAGAAAGAAAAGAAAAAGGCAGTGCTATATTTTTAAATGGTTTTAGCTCTGTGAGTTTCAACATAGGAGACTGCTGTCCATGACGTCATGGGCCCTGAGGCCCTGTGGGCATTGTTACTGACACTTCACCTGGTAGGCTGGGCCCTGGGTCCACACATTCCTCTTGCCAGAGCTGTGTGAGCCCGAGGGCAGGCAGTGGCTCCATCTACAAGCCTGGGCCAGACCCCCTGAACCAGGATGGAGGCCGGAGGGAGCCAGGCACTGGGCAGGCAGGGGACACACTCCAGTAACAGCCCAGTGCAGCTTCTCGCTCTGTGCCGTTCAGAGGTCTTTGAGGTCCACCTCTCGTGGTATCCGCGGCAGCCCTGGGACACACAGAGTGGTGTGGGGTCCTGCTCCCAGTCACACAGCTGGGGAGTGCTGGCCTTGCCCGTCACTAGGGGAGCTCGAACCCTGTCCTCTGATTCTAAATGCTATGAGGAGAGGGCATGGTCCTTGCCCAAGAGCAGCCGACAGACTGAGACTGTGGGGAAACCGCTCGGTCAAGTCCAAGTCTTCATTTTACAGCAGAAGAAACTGAGAGGGCAGGGACTGGCCCAAGGTCACAGAGTCGATCTACAAGCCAGGCAGGGCTGGATACAGGCTCTGGATTCCTGGCTGGGAGTATTTCCGACTATATCTGCACTTAAACAGTTCCGTTTGGGCGGAAGAGACACCAGGCCTTTCCAGAATCCGGTCTAAGGCTGTCTTCCAGGATCTGCTGTCAAGGCTTAGTCCTCAGGGAACAGCTGCTGGCAAAAGGAGGTGAGGTATTGATTATGGCTGGGGGTGGGGGAGTGCGGCTGAGACGCCGGGGGGAGAGAAGGGATGGGGAAGGGTGGTGGAAGTTTCTCCGAGAGACAAACCAAAGATATATTCAATTTTGCTTTTCCTTATCTGTAATTTCCTAATTTTTCTGCAGTTCTAGAGTTCATTTTTCATATTTGAAAATGAGAAACTATTTAGTTGGGAATGGTCTGGAAACCCAGGGTCACCTCAGTCCTGACCGACTGTGTGAACTTGGGCGGTCCCCCACCTCTCTCTGGGCTGGTCTTGGAAATGCTGGGAATAAGGTTGCCCCATGAGAAGTAAATGAATCCAAAGGCTCCCTGGCTCAGGACACAGCTCTCCGGCCTGGTCATCAGAGCTCTTCACCTGTCCAAAGGAAGAACGCAGCAACCCAGGAGTGAGGCATCCAGAGAAAAGCCAAGGTTCAGAGAGGCTCACTTTAGCCGTGCGCCCATCCAGCACGGTCCAGAAGGTAGGAGTTATCTGAAGGCCATGCCCATCCCATCCCCACAGAGGGCCTCTCGGCTCCGAGTGGAGACGGTTCGTCAGGCTTCACACCAAGGTCTGCGTGAACTGCCCTCTGCCCCAGTCCTCCTCGCCCTTTGCTTGGGTTCCAGGTCCACCAGGCAATGGCTCCCCAGCGACCTGGCTCCCAGGAGGGAAGGAGACCGGGGAGGGGACAAGAGTGCTCCTGTCAGTAGAAAGGGAGATGGCCTGGTGTCAGTTATAATAGTGTTGGGAGGAGGCAGCGATCTCACGTGACATGGTTAGGGCCAGCTGTCTGACCTCTCTGGGTGTCTTGAGAAAGGTCAATGTCAGGACAGCCAGACGAGGGCCAGACTCCAGGCTGGTCAATCACCTGGGACCTGTGTAGTGTTTAGAACACTGCCTGGTATAAAGTAAGGAGTTAATAAAAATTGCTAAGTGAAAGTTAGCTGTGGCCTGTCTGGACAGCTGGGTGGATTGGTGGGTCCACAAAGGGAAGGGTGCTTTGATCCCAGCCACCTGCCCAGCTGGAGCCCTTGTCTCTCTGAGGCTCGGCTCACACCATCTCTGCCACCCATGGGCACCTGGCTGACTGTTCTGAAATGTGGGATCACTTTCTGGTCTTCCCATCCCAGCTCCCCTCTGATGTCCAGGCCAGGGAGGGATCATGGCTCTCCAGTCTCTGAATTATGTCCCCACCCACCACCTGTCACTTACCTCCCACCAGCAGTGGGCTAAACCTCAGAGGCCGGGAATTCTAGGTCAGCCTGGGACCCCGCAATGTCAGGGCTGGAAGGCCTTCAGTGTGCACCTTGCTTACCCCTCTTCCAATGGAGGCATGGGGAAACTGAGGCCCAAAGAGGGAAAGGACCCCCTCCCACCCCCATCTCCAGTTTGCATAGTCTGGGAGCCCGTGGCTGGGCTGGAGCTGGGCGCAAGCCTGGTGCTTTTTCCCAGCCTCCTCTGTTCTCCACAGGTCCCCAGAGGCCGCTCCGGAGACTATGCTCCCCCGCCTTCTGTGGCCACACCTCACCTGGTCTTCGTTTGCTCCATCCTCTGTGGCTCTGTCTGGGATAATTCTCTCCAAGCGGGGTCAGCCCCCTGGGAGCAGGCAGCTAACGAGCTTCAGATGTCCAGGCCAAACTGCTCACGGAAGGCGGATGCTGAGATGCTCACTCTGATTAAGAACACCGGCCAGTGGTGGTGGCTCAGAGAGATCACCTCCTCTTCCCTTCACAGGGTACTTAGCTCCCAACTTGGAAGCAGCAGGTGCCAGTGTTTCACCCCAGAAACCCTGGCCGGGGTGTCTATTTCAAGGAAGTCTGGAAAAGGGCAGGGAGGCTGGAGGACAAAGGCATTTTGATTGTTGGGGAATTTATATCTTTTTCTTTCAAAGCTTTTCTGGGTCCAGAGCTGGTCTTTCCCCTGAGGTAGCAGCAGGGATGGGAAGGGAGGCGGGCAAGCTGCTTGTTGATGGCCAGCCCTGTGAATGCTGCGGGCTGAGCACAAATGTCATCTTCTCCAACCCTCACAGGAACCCTGTAAGGTCAGGACTGTCATCATCCACTTTACAATGAGAAAAGGTGATCTAAAGATCAGAGAGGTGAGGCAGTTCGTCCAAGGTCACACAGCCTCTGAATGGCCAAATGAGGTTTTCAGCTCACCTCTGTCAGAGTCTACACTCGTCCCTACAGCAAACTGAGATGTTTCCAGAAGACCAAGGTGGTATATTATGGTCTCAAAACTGCATGAATGGTGAGGACCTGTGGGCTGCACTGGGGTTCCAGACACTGAAGCTGCCTTTGCAGCTGACTCACGCCTCGATCTTGACAGGGCATTAGATTTCATATTTACAAAATGGGGATCATCATCTCAAACTCAGGTGAGGTAATACTAATTGCCATCATCACATCCTTAGCCACTCCTGGAACACATTCTGGGCGCCAGACCCTCTGCTGGGGGCTTTCTGTTGGGTAACTGGTAAGAGCTTGGATTCTAGCTGTGTGACCCTGGGCGAGTTACTTTACCTGTCTGTGCCTTCATTTCCTCATCTGTGAAATGAGGATAGTATTAGTTCCTATCTTAAGGAGTTGTCAAATGAAATGAGTTAATATCTGTAGAGGGCTTAGAAGAATGCCTGGCACAGAACACACACCCGGCACACGTGTTAGCTGATACTGAGCTCAACCTTGTGAGACGGGTGTTGAGATTTTCCCTGAAACACAGAGGTAGAAACTGAGGTGAGGCAATGCAGTGATTCTCAAATTCAGGGTTCAACAGAATCACCTGGAAAGTTCATTAAAATGTGGAGGGCTGGGTCTACCCCCAGAGTCTCTGGTTCAGTAAGTCTGGGTTGGGACCTGAGAATGCATTTCTACCATGTTCCCAGGTGAGGCTGATACGGCTGCTCTCCCCCTCTGAGAACCAGTGCTCTAGCAGACATGAGCATGGCCCCCGTCAGCTAGGACCCTCAGTGCAGAGGCTCAATAAGTAATTCAGCGTGTGAGTGAGTGAGTGATGATTACAGGGAGCAGAAAGGGTGCTGGACCAGGAGCCCCGGGGTTCTGGTCCTGAATCTGCTCCCATCTCCCTGTGGGACTTGACCAAATCATTTTCCCCTGCAGCCTTGGTTTCCTCCTCTGTAAAACAGGGGTGCCAATAATCCTTCCTCACTGAGCTCTGTGAGGATGAAACAGGGCCTGGCACAACTCTGACACCCACGGCAAAAGTGACAAGCGTGGCCTTGGAAAGTGACAGACTACTCACCATGATGCTCACTGCTGTTCCTCTCCTCTCCCAGAACCGCAGGCTGCAGCTCATCTCTTTCACTTCTTTCTCAAACCAGAGTTGGGAAGACCGGGGCCACATTGTCCCCCAAGCCCCATGGCCCACAGCAGAGGGCAGCGTGCTTGCTGTGGCCACAGGCTGCATGAAAGGGCCTGTGTTCCGGCCGCTCACCTCCCACTGTGCGCCCAGTGGTTTTCTATTTCAGTTGCTGTAAAAATATCACCTTTGATCTCAGCTTGTGGCTCTTAAAAAAAGAAGAAACCACCAACAGGCTGGTTTTTCATTCTCCCCAGCCCCGCCTCCGTCTCACCTCCAGCTCCGTGCGCTTCCCTCCATCCCCTCCCCGCTCCCCTCCATCCCCTCCCCGCTCATCCTCTTCTCTCTGGAGCCCCAGCACTCTGGCTGGACAGAGCACCTTAGGAATCAGCTTATTGCTCTGCGTGCCTCCCCCAGTTCCCCCACGGGGCTGTGTGCTGAAGGAAAAGGATAAATGAGGGTGAAGGAGGCTGCCCTCTCCCCTCCTCCCTCTCTCCCTGCCCCTTCCCTTCTGTTCTGAGGGCCAAGAATCTCCAAGATTCCCTGCTTCTCCAGCTGCTGTTGAGCGCATGGTATCAATCACATCCCCGCATCTGTGAAGTCTTGAGTCTTCCCCAGAGTAGGGCGAGAATAGCTAGTGGGGCTGAAATATTTATATCACACCATCAACTCAGAGAGTCCGGTTAGCAGCCCAGATTTGTCTGGAGGAATGGCCTTCAGACTTCATGAGTCTAATACCCCACCTCCTGGCTCAGCAGGTATGGAGACAACCCCCTCCCCCCAAACACACATACACCCTTGCCTCTTTCCTCTCTGAAAACTCTGGGGAGATGCACCCAGCTCTGGCAGAGGGGCCAGAGAATCCCCCTCAGAAGTTATGTGGCTGAGAAGCATTTGTGCCAATTGAGAGGACAAATGAGCCTGTGACTCACACCAGGCTTGGAACTGTTGTCACATTTTTCTTTAGTTCCAGTTTTTAGAGAAAGAGACAAAATCCCACTCATTCAGTAAACGCTTCTCCACAGGTCATCTGCGCCTGGCCCTGTGCTGACATGGCCACTGCCCTTCCTCAGGAGCCCCCTTCCCACCCCTGCTGGTAGAGACACAGATGTGTGCAGGGGTCAGGCAACTAGGGTGACAGGGAGTGCAGGAGCTGGGGCACCGGGTGAGGCCCTGACCCAGCTTGGGTCTGCCTCGAGGAGGTCCTGCTGGAGCAGAAAGGCAAGGCTGGGAAGTTACAGGAAGCTGGGGGCATCCTTGATAAAAGGGGAAGCTTCAAATGGAGCCATGGCCTGGGGTATTCAAGGTGGGGTGAGGAGGGCCTGTTGAGAGGTGAGGTGGGGAGAAGTCAGGCCTCATAGGGCTGAGAATGGTAGGCAAAGAGCTCCGCTGGCATTCCCAAATCAGCGGGGAGCCCTTGCAGGGTCTGAAGCGAGTGTGGACTGTTCATGAAGAAAGGGTTTCTGGGGGCATGGAGGACCTGGGCAGAGGAGGTGAAGTCCTGGGTGTGTGTCCAGTGTCCAGGCCACAGCCTCGTTTAGCATCAACCACAGCTGGCCGGGGCCCAGACTGAAGTCCTGCAGACCAGCCCACAGCCCTGGGCTAGGCAGGGGGTATAGCCAATGTGGCTGCCGCCGCTGGGCAGGGGCTTCGGGAGAAGAAGCCTGACTCATCAGTGTCCCCAGGGCCCAGCCCAGGGCTGGGGCAGAGCAGGCGCCAGGGAAAGCGTGTTGTGGAGTGAAAGAAGCTTTACAAACGCTTCCAACAGCGCCCGACTGGAGATATTTCTTCCTGCCCGCACATCCTCAGAGCTGGGAATAAGGAAGTGTGAGGCTCCAGCGAGCACCTGAAGAAGCAGGGCACAGCTGTAAGAGTTTGGGGGCCACTGGGGAAGAGTCCCCCCAGGACTTTTCCAACTCAGTTTTCTCATCTTTGAGTCAGAGTGCGTGTATGCAGAAGGAATGACAAGCAACGGAAACTGGCTGGAACTGGCTGGACCGCTGGTAGCCTGTGTATTGGGGGCCAGCACGACCACTAACCTTTCATTGTGTGTGCTGGTGGGGAGATCCCAGCTCCTCCTCCCTCCTCCCTCCTCCCTCCGCCAGTGAGAGAGGACGGATCTTGTTAGCCCCATTTCACCAGGTGGGCCGTCCCAACACGTTGACTCTTATTTCCCAGGGACCTGATGAGTCAAATGGTGGAGGGGCTCCAGGGAACCCCTGTTTCTCAGGTGGCTCTGGCATCCCTGCTCCCCACCTTGGCCTCTTGGGTTGCCAGGAACCCTTGGCCGATGGACGCAGAGGCGAAGCGCAGGAAGAAGTGCCAGGCACCCCAAGTGCTGAAAGGCCCACCCGGCGGGGACCAGAGTTGGAGAGTTCCGTCCAGACTGGGGAGCTAAACAAAGAACCCGCCCATCTAACCCAGCCCTGACTGAAACTTCAGGCCAAAGCCTCACGACATGCGGTTATCTTTCCAGGAAGTCAGGCGTCCAGGAACCCCAAGAGCCAGGCTGTGCAACAGTGCGGATGCTGGCGGCGTTAGTAAGACCCTCGCTAGGGAGCTCCGCACACTGCTCAGGGGGATCCCTACGGTCCCGGCCCCTAGCCCCGTCGTCTAGCCCGAGGGAGCAGCTCTCCCGAGTCGCAGCCCCAGCTCTGGGGTCCGGTGCAAACCCGGGGTTTCGCGTCTGCAGACACGCACATTTCTCTAATGCACGGCGGACTGGGTACCTTGTCCCCGCGTCCAGGACCCAGAGCTCGCATGCAAAGAGCGAGTCCGGGCGTCTGGGGTCCGATCAAGTGTGAGGAGTCTTTATCCTGCAGTCTGCCCTGAGTGTTTTCGAGACAAAAGTGAAGAGACACAGAGCTGAATTGCGCAGGTTCGTGGCGCCGCCCAATCTACTTAGAAAGAGAATCGGAAGCGTTTCCTACCCAGCGGCTCGTTGGTCTAGGGGTATGATTCTCGCTTAGGGTGCGAGAGGTCCCGGGTTCAAATCCCGGACGAGCCCCCTTTTTTTCTTCCTCCCCTCCAGTTTCTAAATATTGACACTTCTCGACCTGAAAGAATTCTCGAGAAAAATGGCAGTCGGTGGGGTATTCACTTTTTATCGGCGTTTCAGCCTCTTCAAATTGTATCGAGTTTCATTCCGTGTTCACCGAATGTGTAGATTACCAAACTACAGGGGCAGAATAGTAGAAAGTCAGAAAAGGAGGGGCTCGTCCGGGATTTGAACCCGGGACCTCTCGGACCCAAACCGAGAATCATACCCCTAGACCAACGAGCCAGCTGCCTAGCAGTCTCTTTCAGAACTTACTAGAATGAGTAGTCGATATGCGCGTGCGCGGATCAGTCAAACTGGGAGTGAATTCTGTGGGTAGGAAAGGCCTGCGTCCTTGCCTTCAAACTGGCCCACGCGCTTCCGGCAGGAAATTGCCGCGCCCTCATTCTGTCCCGAAACACTCAGTCCATCCCCTCCGTCTCCCTCTCCGCCCTCCTGGGTACGGGTCAGGCCTCGACCTCCCCGCGGGACCCGTCCTCTTCCCGGTGCGCGGTAACCCGCGCTTCCCGCCTCCAGCACCCCCGCCCCGGGCGGCACTTTCGGGGCGTATGTCCCGTGGATGGTTTTCGCCTCTGCACCCTAGTGCCAAGCACCAGGTGCTAAATCAATTCAGGCAGCGTGTCTGACACAGTGCCTCAATTCCTAAATGTGAATGGTCACTCCACGGCCGAGAGAAGGTGCGCAGGCGGTGGGTGAGGGCGACACAGGAGGGCGTGGGAACCTAGGGGAAGGTCTCCCCCCAAGGGCGAGGGCGGCCTCAGCTCTGCAACCCAGGGCCAGGCTGTGGTTCATTTGGGCAGAGACAGCAACTGAGGACGGAGGCTTTCCGCCACCCTAAAACAATGGGGACGCCGCGGCCGCGCCAAGGGAACGCCGAGCCAGGAGGACTGGGGACACAAGTAACAGCACGTGTGCACGCACTGCGACGCGGGCGGATGCCCAAACGCACACCTGCGATTACCTTTGATCCTTCCTCTCAGCTCAAGGGCAACCCCCGCCTCCCCGGAGTCCCCCGATCTTCTCTTTTCCCAGCTCCAGTCACCAGACTGGAAGCTCTGTGGGGGCAGAAGCCAAACCGAGGTTCTCTGACCTCAGGATATGGGACAGCACTTGCTCAGTAATAAAATAATAGTAACAACAACCAGCAGTGATTTCACAAGCTATATTCTATTCAGTTCTCTCAGTAGCTCCTCAAGGTAAAAAATATCCCCATTTTACTGCTGAGCAAAGGGATTAGAGAGGTTCAGTGTCTTACCTCTTACTCAAGGTCACACATCTGTCAGTGGCAAAGCTGGAATTGAAATCCAGGTGTCAGGCATCTCTCACTGCCTGCTTTGCTTTCCCTCATATATGCACTTTCATGAATATGTTTACATCGTATTTATAGTCACATTGACTTTCCAGGAAATATCTGAAATTGTGTGGAAACCATTTATAAAGAAAAGGGCAGTTCCCGACATTCATATGTCCCTGAGTCACTAACCCCCAAATAACTCCTGGCTCTGCTGCAGTTTGCTGCTTCTGAAAATGACATTACTTCAGCCTGTCCCAGCAAGGCCTCCATTTTATGTACATTCCTGTCTGAATACTTGAGAAGGGCTCACAGAGTGGGCCAACAGCTTTACGGTTTTTTAAGCACTTTTAAGTTGTACATGAGAAGGAGTGAATGAAGGAAAGCAGAAATATCTTAAGATACTAAGCACCTTACCATGTGCCAAGCATGATATGAAGCTTTTTACAGATATTTTCTTACTGAGTCTTCTCAACAACCATGTCAAGGGTATTTTACAGTTCTCCCCATTTTACAGATAAGGAAGCCGAGGCTACGGAAGTAGAGTGACTTGCCCAAGGCACTTAGCTAGTACTTGTTGGAATTGGGGTCATTCATTTATTCAACTGACTCCTGATGCCAGACCCATTATTACGGGCTGAAGATTCAAAGTGAGGAGCATGAAGCCTCTCCCTCTGGGATTTTACTAGTATCTGGGTCTGTCTGATCTGGCATCAAGAGCTCTTTCTACCACACCACAACCTTTGAAAAACTGCTTTGCACTCCCCTCTATGAGGCACATATGCTGTCAGTCTAGTTCATTCCTTGCTTCCCCAGCCACACCTATGGACTCCCTCTCTAGTTCCTCTCATTCAGACAATTCTGGAAATGCCACCTCCTGCACGAAGTCTTCCTTGACTTCTCCAGCCCACAGTCCCCTACCCCTCCTCCTTCTTTCTTATTGCTCTCCTTTACATGCACTTTTTCCTGGCCACTTCAGACAAGGAGCCCTTGAAGGCAGAGAGTGTGGCCAGTTCCTCTCTGGGTCCTCTATGTCAGGCTAAGTGCTTGGAAAAGGTCGGCCGATTGATCAGCAATGGCTGAGTGAGAGAGAGGATGAGAACTGGGAAAGACTTCGGAATATGGAGTGAGACAGACACAGTCTGTGTCTTTCTGTGTCTTTGGGCAAATCACTGCCTCTCTCTGACCCTCAGTTCTCTGTTTGTAAAATGGGGATCACGATCCCTGCCTCCCTCACAGCCTACACGGAGGGTTGGGGTGAGGACGGATGTGAAAGCTACATCCTTTACAGAGTGGTCTGCTCTGTGTCTTGAAATTCACTGTGTGTCCTTGGGCAAGACATGGCCCTCTCTGGCACCTTTTCCCCTCTGATGGCCCAGATGACCACTATGGTCACACCTGGCTCTGCCTTAGCTACAGCACATGAAAGCTTGGTGTTGAAGCCCTCAGTCTTCCCAGTGTCTCAACCTACAGAGGCCCTGGCAGGCCCAGGCCTCTCCCTCTGGCCAGCCCAGGCCAGGGACCTTCCTGGGAGTCTGCAGGGCTCCAGACTTCCTGGAGTCTGGAAGGGAGAGGCTGGGAATGGGTCAGGCCTGGAGCCCCACCGAGGCTGCTGCTGTCCTACCAACCACACAGGAGGTCACGAGGGCATCCTGGGAAGTAGGGCAGGACGTCTAGACACACAGGCCCAGCTGAGGGGCTGAAGACAGAGCTCTGACTTGCCTCAGAACCCTGCTAGACCCCTGACTTGTTGCTGGGTGACCTCAGTTTTCCCCTCTGTAGGATAGGGGCTGTTGGGACATCACAAATGTCACTCCCTCTGAGCGTCGCCCAGCTCGGGCCACATCGCCTCTCCCCCGGGCCACGCCGAGGGCCACCCCGCTGACCTCCTGATTCTCAGGTCACGCCTTTGGGCGCGTACGGTTAAGTAGCCACCACTGCCCTCCGCCTAAGATGAAGGCAGAGCCATGAGGCCCTACCGTCAGGCTGCCAGAGCCAGGAGCCGGCTGGGCACTTCGTGCACATTATCTCAATTACCTTTGCCCGTGGCCTTGGGAGGTTGGGATTCTCATCACCCCCAGTCTGCAGACGGGGAAGCAAAGGCTCAGAGAGGCAAAGCTGCTGTCCCGATCTAGTGTGTGCTCCATCTCCTGTGCTGTGGTGACAGTAGCAGGAGAAGGCATTTACTGAGCACCTGCTGGGTGCCAACACCCATCCAGCCAGATTGTCTGAGCCTCTTTATGTGTGTGTATGTGTGTGGGGGAGCTCTTCTTCCCATCCGCCGTCTCCCGGGCTGGCCTGAGAGAAGGTAGATGTCTGTAGAGGTGGAGCTGAGGGCGGGAGAGAGGGGACTGCTGTGAGCCGGCTCTCCTGTCAGATGGGGAAAGCAGTGGTACTGGCAGCATCCTGTAAAGCCCCACAGAGGCTGGGCGGCCAGAAGAGCAGGTGCAGGGTAGGGGACCCAAAGAAGAGAAGGGGAGAGGACAGAGGAGGGAGGGGAGGGGAGAGGAAAGGAGGGGAGGGGAGTAACTTGCCTGTGGCCACCAGGTCGTGCTGGTGGTCGTCCTGGCCACCAGGTCGGGGACCTCCTCTGCCTGAAGCACCCCTCACTCCAGGGGCCAAGAGCTAAGTGAGATCCTTGGGCTCTCAGATGCTGCACCTCTCGGAGGCGCTGGGGTGTCCATGCCAGGACTCCCTGATTCCTCCTAAGATTTCCACGCCTCTGCGTGTCCAGTTCCAGGAGTTTGGGTGGATTGTGTGACAAGGTGAGGACTTTTGAAAGCCAGCCCTTTCTGAAAGCTGCCTTCAGGGTAGGATGTAGAGGCCTGGGTAGACTCTTTTGTCCCCAGATATCACTGCTTTATCATACTGTCGCACTGACTAAATTACCTCCATTAAATCACTTCTTGGGGTGAAGGTATTGAAAGCCTCTGTTAAAAAGAAAATCTACTGTTTTCTAGACTTCTCTTAAAATATCAGCTGAGCAGTGTCTTTATCTGTTAAGGGTTAGGATGGACAAAATCAGTTGTTTTAAACTCTTTTTTTTTTTTTTTAAGCCGTTGGACCCTTTTAACCAAACTATTTATTGAACATAGCTGCTCTGATCAAGAAGCGAGAGAGACATTTGTTAAAGTCCCCGCATCAGTGGTGGGCTCAGAAGGACTCCAAGGAGGGGTGGCCCCTGAGTGGTTCCTAATGAATGGCTGGAATTTTGCCAGGAGGAAACTGTGGCGAGGGCGTTTCAGGTAGAGGGACATTCTTGACGAAAGCATGGTGGTGAAAGGCTAGGTGGGCTGATGGCAGAGGCAGGTCTGTGGGGAGGGCCCCGGAGTGTCTGTGGGAGGCAGCCGTGGCTGGGGAGCAAGCTTCAGTGGGCCCATCTCCTTGCCGGGCTGGAGAGCGTGGGTCTGGGGCAAGTCCTGACGACACAGGGGTCTCCACCATCAAAACACGTCCAGTCTAGTTGGGGGACAGACCTGCATTTACACAAGATACTCAGGGCTCTGATGGGGGCAGGGGGTGAAGCACAGGGGCTGAAGGGTACTGAGCCTGGCTGGGGGGACCCCAACAAGCTGGGGTCAGGGAAGGCTTCCTGAAGGAGTTATGTGCTACCCATGTTGCATCTTAAAGTGGGTGTCAGCACCCCAAGGAGGGTGCTCCGCCAGAGGGGCCAGCATGGGCAGAGCCTGTGTGCAGTCCTCGAGGAGGGTTTGAAGCAGAGGAACGTGGCACCTGCCCTGCCCTATCCCAGTGGGATCCCTGAGTGCAGCCAGCTCCCTCCCTGCACTGCCTCCCACCCTCCCTACCTCAAGCCTTACCCCTCCCAGTTCATCCTTGATTCCCCCAGGTCTTCTTTTCTGAAACCCAGCTGACAACACCAGCCCCGCCAAGCTGCACCCTCCGTGGAGCCCCCTGACCCTCAGGTGATGTCTAGACTTCTGAGGGGGAGTGGGAGGGCACGCATCAAGCCTGCATGATCCCCGCCCTGCCAAGCTCTCCAGCCTCCAAGAGGCAAAGAAAGGTGAGGCCGGGGCCGGAGGGGCCCCAGTGCCTCCTCCGGATGCAGCCAGCGGAACTTCCCGAGATAAGGGCCGCCAACAATGGGGGGCTGTGTGGTGCGGCCTATCTCCAGAGGAAATGAGTGGCCTCTGCACCATTAATCCGCTGCGGCCCACAGCACCCTCTGGAAGAGGGACCCAGGTTGGGGGAGGTGTTCCCAGCCCCCAGCCGCTGTCCCTGCCGTTCTAGGCCCTCCTGCTTCCAGGACCATACATATAAGTAAGGGCCTGGGGCAGGGGCAGAAGGAGGGGGCCACTTGGGCTGGGGAAGCAGAGCCTGGATTGGCTGCCTGACTGAGCTCAACCCTCTGTGGGCCCCAGCAAGCGCCTGTCCCCTTTTGGATCCCTTGTCCCCCACTAATCCCTGGGCTTGCTTCTTTCTTGGCTGTCCTCGGAGTCTGAGGATACCACATGCCTGTAATGCTTTTCTGTCTTCTGCGCCTCTCAGCACATGGGTCTCAGGACACATGCTTTATTTACCAATTACGGGGGCTCTGATAGGGGATTTTAGACAGCAAGCAAGGCTGCTAGAGAAGACGTTTGGGCTTTGTGGACTGTCACAGCCACTGCAACTAAAGTCAGTGGGGAGAGTGCACGGCTCTGCTCTCTTCTGGGCCTCAGTTTCCTCCCCTGCACCGTGAGGGGTGGCACTCAATGGCCATCCTATGGAGGATGGGCCGCTGTGGCCAGTGATGAGGGGTGTGAAGCCATGGAGTTTCCGTAAGTTTCCTCCCACCCCCCCACCCCCTGCTGCCAAATTCCACCTTAGCCACTGACTAGCCATGTGACTCTGGGCAAATGCCTTCCTGCCTTGGGGCCTTGGTCTTCCTATCTGTAAAATGGGGCCCCTGGCCAGCTAGCTCACAGGAATTCTGTGACAGGGGGTGTAGGGGGGCTCTATATGCTACATAGGGAGGGGTCACTGTCCCTGAAGTGGCCTGGGCTGGGGCTCCACATCCAGGGCCCCATCTCCAGGCCCCGGAGTCCAGCCCTCTCTGACCCCTCCCCTCCCCACTTCCCATCTCTCACTCTTACCCCCACCTCTTGGATGGCCACACTCAGGGAAAGAGGTCAAGAATGCCACCCCAGGAGATACTCAAAACAATGCACAGGACCCATGAGGTCCTTATATCACCAAGGTCAGCCCACTCATTGTTCAGACAGGGAAACTGAGGAGACAGAGGCTGAGAGTCTCCCAAAGCCAAGTGGGTGGCAGAGAAAAGCCTGGAATGCAGATTTGCTCTCCCACACCCTGGCTCTGGAATGTTAGGGCTGGAAGGATCTTCGGGCTCAGGTTGTCCAAATCCTCTCTGTTGCTGAGGCCTAGAAAGGAGGAAAGCTAAGCCCAAGGTCTCCCCAGGAGCAGTCTGAAGCCCTGACCTCCCAAGTCCAGGACCCCTTCCAGGCCTAGTGTCCCAGTGGCCCATCTAGGTTGGGGTATCCCTGCCTGTGCCCAAGCTTGCAGTCAGGAACAGCAGCTCAGAGATCAAAAGAGAAGGAACCACCACCAAAACATATGGGTGTGAGCCCTTTCCACCCACCCCACCGTGCCGCCATCTCCACTTCCCACTGCTCCTTCTCCCTCCCAAGGGGCCTTTCTTCCAGAAAGGAAAACTGTTGGAATGAGGAGGAGGAAGCAGGTGGCCTTGTCCCAGGAACGGCTTGCCTCGGTCCTGGGGTCCCTGACATCAGTGTCCTCCCCACCCGGCTGCTCAGGCTGCCATCACTCCCCAGGGCAGTGTGTCCTGGGCGTGGTCCAGCTCTCTCAGAGCAAAGAAAGAAAAGTGAAGTTTGCTGAATTTCTACGCTATGCTTAGCCCTGTGCCAGTGCATCCCTATGCATGATCTCTGTTCATCCTTAGCACAGCCCTGGAGGTGGGAATGAATGCTCCCACTTTATAGGTGAAAAAGTTGTGGTCCAGAGAGGGAGAGTGGCTTCCCCAGGGTCACACAGATGGTACATGGCAGTCAGGGCTAGGCCCGGCCTGAGCTCATTGTACTGAACCCTGATGCCCCTTCCCCACCCCGCCTTTAGAGAATCAACCTTATAGACGTGAAAGTATAATCTGGCTCCGTGACCCTCTCTGGTCCATTAAGACAGGGGTCCCCAACCCCCGGGCCACAGACGGGTACCAGTCCGTGGCCTGTTAGGAACCGGGGTGCACAGCAGGAGGTGAGTGGCAGGCAAGGGAGTGAAGCTTCATCTGTATTGACAGCCACTCCCCATCACTCGCATTACCGCCTGAGTCCCACCTCCTGTCAGATCAGCAGTGGCATTAGATTCTCACAGGAGCACGAACCCGACTGTGAGCTGCGCATGCGAGGGATCTAGGTTGCGCGTTCCTTATGAGAATCTAATACCTGATCATCTCGAAACCAACCCACCTCCCCACCCCTTGTCTGTGGAAAATTGTCTTCCACAAAACCCACCCCTGGTGCCACAAAGGTTGGGGACCGCTGTATTAAGGGATTCACTGATGAGATGAATCTGGCAGAACAAGTGGGTTTCATGGTGTCATCCACACCTCCCCACCCCGCCCGCACGTCCTGTTGATACCCAGCAACGGGACCACACCTCATTGCCTCCTCTTGGTGCTCAGAAAACCCCACATATTTTGGATCTGGGTTCTTTTTTCTTGGCCGCACCCGTGGCTCGCGGGATATTAGCTGGACCAGGGATTGAACCTGGGCCTCCCCGCAGTGGAAGCGCTGAGTCCTAACCACTGGACCGTCAGGGAATTCCCAGGATCTGGGTTCTTAAGTTCCCTATTTCTTGGGATCTGTGAGTCTGTGCTAGCTTCCCTGGAACCTCCCAGGCCGGGCTCCCACGACCCCAGGCTTCCTTCTGTCCCAGCTGTGACCACCTTGAGGGTTATTTTTCTGTTTACATGTGCTTCTTCGCACCAATCCATAAGCTTTCCTCAGGGATAGTGGGTCTGGTGGATCTCTGAGTCAGCTCCCAGCACAGGGCCATGCATGCAGTACGAGACAGGGAAAGTTTGTTCAATGAATAGATATGATTCCTTGATTTTGTTTGGCACCTGCTCTCTGCCCTTGGCATGAAAAAGACTTTCAAGGCGGCAACAGAGGACTCAAGATTGCGCAGTGAGGTGGCCTTTGACATTTTTAACCCTGGATCAAGTCCTGGATGTCAGTGCAGCAGCCCTGGGACACATATGGCAAGGGGCAGCTAATGGCCCTGCCTTCTGCCCAGCTGTTTTGAAATCCTGCCACCTTCCCAGTCACTGGATGCCTGTTCTGTTCCAAGGCCCAGGCCAAACACTGTCCCCATAATGAGGTAGGTGGTATGTCCCCACTGACAGGTAAGGAGACTGAATTCAGAGAGTGGCAAGAACTTTCCCAAGGCCACCTAGCTTGGAAGGGGTGACGCAGCACTTCCAACCATCCTGTCCGGTGTGGCTCTGCCTCTCCAGTCTCTGGTGCACTGGGGGCAGCTCTAGAGGACGACTTTCTTCCAGGCAGAGAGAGGGATTCTCTCAGTGTGAGAGAGTGAGCCCCCATCCCACGTGGAATGCAAGACGGGCAAGATGAACACTTGGTGAAGATGCACGGAGAGGATGGCACACTCCATAAAAGCCTGCGGAGACTTGAGTGGGAGTCAGTCTGTCCCAGGCTTCAAACCCTGTCCTCCCCAGAGCAGCTGGGCCTGGGGCCACCAGATACAGGTGAATGGAGCCCAGAAGAGCTGGCCAGGCAGCAGAGGCCATGTGTGGATTGGCACTTGGCTGCCGGAGCCAGAACAGGCTGGAGCAGACAGCGTGAGAGCAGCTAGGCGTGGAGCATGGAGGGGGGACACTGACAACTCTGGCAGGAGAAGTGGCTCCTGTGGCCCAAGAGATGGGAGGGAGCCAGGGAAAGGGGTGTCTGGAGAGCAGGGCAGGGGTGGGGGTGGGGTGGGGGAGGTGGGGGCACTGGTGAGCCGGGCCTGAGGCTCAGGGTGGAGGGGAGGCAGGGGGCCTGCTGATCGGAGGGGGTGGGGGAGGAAGTTGAACGTGTTTCCACGGGGATGGAAGCGGGTGAGGACAAAGCGGGGAGGTGCTGGGTGGAGAAGGGATCTGCCAGAGGGAGGAGCAGGCAGGGAGCCCAGAGATGGGACACAGGAAGTCTCTTCCATGGGACAGGCCAGGAGGAGGACAGAGTGAGAATGGGAACGGACTCTGGTGAGCTTGAGTGGCAGGAAGTTTCAGTGCATTCCCTTTGCAGCAAGAGCATCCTGTCTGATGAGAGTGGAGTGCCTCGAGGGAGAAAGACTTGCTGCCAACGAGAGATGGGGAGAGAGCTGAGCAGAGCATTTGGAAATGCTGCTGCTGAGGACCAAACGCAGGTGGTCACAGACCCACAGTAACCCGCAGTGCTGACTGTCGCTGACACCTAGTGACCCAGGCAGCCTGACTCCAGAGTTGGGCTCTTTACCATTATACTCTCCCCTTCATCATGGAGAACTTAGGAATATTTATATTTATAGGGAACTTAGGAAGTGCCAGGCCTTGCACCAAGCCTTTTACGAAGTGTTAACTTGTTTAAGCCTCATAACAATCATAAGAGGCAGGTACATTGATTACACACGCAGACACACAGACACGTGCAGATATACAGACATGCACTGGTTCGCGTTCAACCTGGGATGGAGCATGCGGTGGAGGAGGGACGGCGCTGTGGTTGAGAGACCCCTCCTGTCTGGCTCTCAACCCCTCTTCACCTCCCCACCCACCTTCTCCTGCAGGGGCCATGCACCTCTGCTCTGTGTCTCCCTTGGACTGAAGATTCTCTGTTAGTGGTTTTCAGACTATCCTTCCTCACCCTGCAAAGCCCTGACTCATACCCACTTTGGCAGTTGGGAAGACGGAGAAATCTAAGTCCCAGGTCCCTATGATGGACGATTCCAGGCCCTCACCTCTAGGGTAGACTGCCTGGTGTTGAAAGATCCCCCACCCCCACTTACCCCACCTGCAGCCCAAGCACTCCTGGGAAAGGGCCCCCAGAGCTGGATGTGGGCAGCTGGAGTAGAGCGAGGCCCCTCTAGCATTTGACTGGGGTGGCTTGGGGAATCACCAAGTTCATTATCCCTGGGCAGTGCCCAACTAGCCAGAAAGAGAAAGGGGGCCTCTGCAGCTGCTGCCTGCCTCCCATCATGCCCTGTACCTTCATGGAGGTCCTTCCTCCCCTCCCTGGTCCCAGAGATCATTGGCTGCCTCCCTCCCCACCCCCAGTTCTGCGTAAACTAGAACTCCCTCCAGGAGGTCCCCTGGGCTGCACAAATTTTACCACATTTCAAATTCTTCCTGCCCTGTCTCCAGATCCAGTCTCTGCCCACCCATCAAGCCATCCAGTCATTCACCATCTGCCCACTGTGTCCATCCTTCCTTCATCCAGCGTCTAAAATGACTATGTTGCTAGACGCCAAAGACATAAAATCCTTGCCCTACCCTCTCAACAGGGCTATGGTGAGGTTCAAAGGAGCTAATGGTTGTGAACATTCTGGGTAAACTACTGGGATCTGTGCCGTGGGGCAAGCTTCTAGCTCAGTTCCAGAGCAGGGGAGCACTGGGAGGCAAGTACCCTGAAGGCTTGAAGCCACCTGGTGCCTTCTGGGAATGAAAAGATTCTGTCTGCCGGGAACCCAGAGGTGAGGAGGGGAGGGCCTTGTAGTGAGGCTGAAGGTAAAGACAGGGCTGGGCTGTGAGGACCTTGGGGGTTGGGGGAAGGAGTCCCAACTTTGTTCTGTAGGTGTTGGGGAGCAGAGATAGGATTTCCGGGGGAAGTTATAAGACCAGATCTGCAGGGCGGCTGGTACGGACAGCCCATGCTATCTCCATGGAGAATATAGAGAACTTCAAAGAAGAGGAGGCCACTGGAAGTGAGGGTTGAGTCCCATCAGTGGAAGGAGAGGGAGCTCTGGTGCTTCCTCACAATTGGAGTCTGAAGCCATAAGCCAAGAGTTAAGCTGGAGAATTCTAGAAGCTTCATAAATTTGGGCATGGTCCTTCCCCCTGCCTGGGTCCCATGGAGCATCCTGACACAGGAGGGGTGTCTGGTTGGTCCTGGGAAGGAAGAAAAGGAGACTGGGGAGAGGGTTCCCCTGCCAGGCACTCCGGGGGAGCCCCAAGAATAGAGTAGGCCCAGCTGGGAGGGGAGAGCAGAGGGGGCTGGGCAGGGCCAGTCGTGCAGGGTGTTCACTGCACAAGGGCAGCCCACTGAGGGGATGAATGGGTGGTGAAATCCTGGCATGGGGCTGTATCTGCTCAAACAGGAGGCTTTTTTCTAACTTTCATAAAGGTACCATAGAGTCTTACTGGGGCCCTTGGGCCATAGGAGAGCAAAGGGGGCCTTGGAGCAAATTCAGGAGTTGAGAATCCAGGAGCCTAGTAGGGCCTATCACTATCTATCTCTTGCTCTTTCAAAACACCACCTAGTTTTCCCCTGGGCAACGAGGGAGATGAGGCTTCACTGGCTTGCTGAGGACCCAGCCTGAGGAAATGGGGCAGGCTGATTCTGGAATCTCCAGCTGATTCAGGCACTGTGTGTCCTCATGGCAGACCTGTGTGGCTTGGCCAGGAGAGGGGAGGTATGGCAGGGCGACCCCGAGTTCTGCTGCTGCTATACCGGGCACTGTCGGGCAGTTTCTAGAAGACCCATCTGAAAAGTGAGGCATCAAATGAGATGGTGGCCACACTTGTGCTGGCCTCCAGGAGGCTGTGAGGCCCGGCGGGGGAAGGCCTGCTGGGGGCTGAGCTCAGCGTCCATCCAGCCCGGGCCATGTCGGGTCACTTTGTGGCAGTGGCACATCACTGTCCCCTCTGCAGCTCACTGTTCTCGTCTACACAGAGATAGTGTCTGAGGCCTGCCCTGAGGTATCTTCTAACTCTCAGACCTGAATCCCTTACCTGTGCACATGCCTTTCTCCCCCATCACCTCACCCGATTTCATTTCTGTCTGAATTAGGCAGATGGCATTAGACCTATTTGACTAGGGGAAAAACTGAGGCTCCATCACGGAGGCCCAAGATCCCACAGCGGGCAAGTGATGAAGCCAGAATTGGCTCCTGGAGCCTGACGTCATCTCTCCCTGCCCTGGGGTGCCTGGTGGCTGCTGTGAGCTGGGACGGACACCCTCCTGCCCACAGGAGGGGGTGTGGTCGGGAAGCTCAGTCAGGCCAGGGGGCAAGAGATCCCTCAACACGAACGGGGGTGCTTTCTCCCGTGACTTCCGGAGAGCCCCTACCTCTCCAGCCCTCCCTCTCTCCCAGCCGCCCATCTTCTCCCCACCCCAGACTCCAGAGGCCCGGTCTGGGTGCCGGAGTGATGGCTACCATTTGGGAGCACAGACCTCGCCAAACCCACCGCTCAGCACCATACACACATCAACTCATTTGGGCCTCTCAACAGCTCTGCAAGGTACAGGAGTTTTATTCCCAGTTTACAGATGAGGAAACAGAAACCCAAAGAGGATAAATCACTGCCTCAAGTCACAGCTAGCAAATGCCAGCCCTGGGAGCAGAGTCCGTTCCTAACAGCTCTATCGTCCTACGTTCTGGCCAACATGGCCTATCGTTCGGGCTCGGAGTCTGACTCTCGGAGCGGATGGGCCAGCCCTGGCCCTGCAGGGCTCGCCCAGCTCAGAGCCAGCAACCCCTGCCTTCTGGAGCCACATGGGGTCGTGGCCGTCAGGAGGCCCGCCCCGCCGGCTTCACGTCTAGGGTGTTTTCTGGAGCTCTAAAGACAGAAAGAGAAGCTCCTGCCAGACCTGGCACGAGGCCTTAGCCTGGAGGGGCCACAGCGCCCAGGCTGTCCCTGGGGACCCTGGGGTTTCGGGCCGCCTGTTCTGTCCCGGGGGACTCCATCTGCACACTCGGAGCTATATCCCTCTGGTTCCTGGGGAGCAGCTTTGCACGAATGGGCACGAATAGCTCCAATGAGGGAGAGTTTCTAGTTTGGTCCTCCCCCAGTCCTCCCTGCTCCAGCCCTGTTTCACACCCCACGTCAGGGCATCCCCGAGTGCAACCCCACTGCCAGAAGGGGAAACTGAAGCTCTGCAGGGGGCCCTGACTGGCGCAAAGCTGTACAGCCTGGGGACCCTGCTCTATTCCCCTTCTCTGCCAAGCCCTCCTGCCCCAGCTCAGCACGATGGGGCCCAGCCTGGTTTTAGCGCCTGGATTATTACGGGCCTTCCACTTCTCCCGGACAAAGTTCCAGCTCCTCAGCCTGGCAGGTCAGGTCCAGACAGAAGAAACAGTGTCTGCAAAAGCCTAGAGGTGTGAGCAAGGGGAGCTGGGTGTTGTATGTTAATCAGACCCCATGGGTCAGACCCGGAGAACTGTGTGAACTTCGGCTCTGAAGCCAAAATCAACAGAGGTGCAGTGGACACCCCTGGGCAACCTCCCTGCCACCTTTCCTGCCCTGACGCCCACCATTACCTCACCTGGGGCCTTCTCAGCCTATCAATCAAGAGCCTAACCGGGTAACCAAGACTGAGCCCTGAACTTTCTCTCACTTCTCACCCACCAAGGAAAGAAGCACGGCCTCTGAGGGGGCATCTACTTCAGCCTCTGAGGACCCCCAGGACACATGACACACTGCTCTGAAGGTGCTGCTCTGTGGCGAGTTGGGGTACCAGGGGCTCTGCATCTCGGAGGCCTCAGTGCTACAGAGTCAGTGGGAGGCAGGTGGGAAAAAAAGGTGGAAAGAAGTGAGAAAATTTATTCGTTCAAGAAGTTTTTTACTCATTGCTTACTACACACCTCGTACAGAGTGAACGAGTACAGAATGAACGAGTGAGAAAATCAGTGGGTGGGCGTGCATGCTGGCAGCTGGCCCTTGGTGAACCTGGGGGCGGGGGGAGGGGGCTGCCAGGTGGGGCTGAGGACCTGGCAGGAGACCCTGGGTGGGCATATCAGTGAGTGGTCCTGGCTCGATCACAAGGGCGTCCACTGGCATTCTCTCTCAGAGGCCAGGCAGGGGGTCTGGGCCCTGACAGGCCACTCGCCCCATAAAAGCCCTGATTTACGCTGCAGCCGCCTGCTGGCCGTGATGTCGCCTGCGCCTTGTTTATTTGTGAGAGCCAGGTTAGGGTCTGGCTCCTCTGTCCTTCCCGGCTCCATGTGTTCTAACCCCACATGGTGAGGAAGACAGATGCCTTGGAATTATTTTGCATGAAATGGCTGTGGAAAACTATTTGGCCGGCATTTGATTTCACCTCTTGTTACAGCATAATTTGTTATCCTGAAACATGAGCAGCTGGAGGCCTGGAAGAGCAGATGTTCCTGGGGAAGGTGAGGGCTCCCCAGGCAGGGGTGGTAGTGACACGGGGCAGCGGCAGAGCACAGCTTCTGCCACGCAGGCCTGTGCCCCTTATGACTGTGGGAAGCTCACAGAGGCCTTTCTGGGGCTTGATTTCCCCCATCTGTAAAATGGGGATGAGGACATCTCTCTCTCAGAGGTGTTGTGAGGACTCGATGAAACAATTCACAGAAAGCACTTAGCATAGTGCATGACCCACAGTAAGATTCAATAAATGTCTGCTATTATTCCTGGAAGAGATGAATGTCTAAGACAGGCTTTTTTTTTTTTTTTTTTCCAAGAGAGGCTTTTAAAGCGTGAGTAGAAGTGAACCTGGTGAAAAGATGTGTTTTCTGGCACAGCATGAGAAAAGACATGGAAGGGAAAACGGGAACAATTATTTGATGTGGCTGAAACAGAAAGAAGGAGGCAGGCAGCAGTGGGAGAGGGCGCCTCGGGCTGGAAGGAAAGCTGGGTAAAGTCCACAGAGTTAGCTGAAAGGCCCCCCATATGTGTTTCTTAGGACCACCATAAGCAAGCACCACAACTGGGGGGCTTAAAACAAGAGCAATTTATTCTCTCACGGTTCTGGAGGATAGAAGTCCAAATCCAAGTTTGGGCAGGCCCATGCTCTCTCTGCAGGTTCTAGAGAAGAAGACTTCCTCGCCTCTTTCTAGCATCTGGTGGTGGCCAGCAAGCCTTGGCATGTCCTGGTTTGCAGCTGCATTACTCCAATCTCTGCCCCTGTTGTCACATGGCATTCTACCCCATGCCTGTGTTTGTGTCTCCTCTTCTTCTTATAAGGACAACAGTCATACTGGATTTAGGGCCCACTCTTTGGAAGACCCTAGGCCTCCACTCTGCAGCCTTAAAAGCAGAGTCATCCAGACTTGACTTCTATCTGTGCCAGGGCAGAGTCCCAGAGAGGACAAAGACCTCCCCCAAGGTCGCACATGGGCCCACAGCAGATGGGGGGCTGGACCTCAAGCCTCCTGCCTCCCAACCCACGCTCTCCCATCACCCCAGCTGCACAGGTGCTCCCTGCTCTGGACCAAGAATTTCAAGGGTTATAGGAGATAAGGATGGGAGTGGGAGGTGGTATTGAGTTTGGAGCCCTCTGGAAGGGTGGGGAGCATCAGGTGAAGAGGGTACATCTGGGTGGAAAGGCAAAGTGAGGGGCTTAGGGCAGTGGGGAACAGGTGTGTGTGTGTGTGTAGAATACATGGCCCTGAAGGGACAGTGGCACCAAGAGAAAAAGGAGGGCTTTATTTGTGGGGAAGACTGATAATGCCCCTCTGGAGAGAGGAGGTCTCAGAACTGTGGACAAAGCTGAGGGTGGGTGCTGCTGCCCTGAACTCAGAGACAAGGTCTAGTTGGATTAAGTGGTTCTCCCAGTTTTACGTTGCAATAAATCAGCTGTTCTGTGAAGACTTTCAGGTGCCCTCAGGCCAAAAGGGTTATTCACTCTAAGGACACGCTGTCCCGTGCAACCCCTGTCAGGAGTGAGGGCCAGCCTTGGTCCCGTGAGGACTAGGAAAGCAGCCAGGGGCTGAGGAGGCAGAGCCAGGGTGCTTCTTATCACTGCCTCTCTCTGCAGATGCTTTCCTGGACTCATGGGGGAGGACACACACCCCGCAGTCCTCCCTTCATCTGTCCCTCAATATGGGCCACACCAGGAGACTGACTGAGGGCCAGAGCTGACTCTCAACACCAAACCCCCAGTTCAGCAAGGGAACATGTGATTGGGCCAGCCTGGGTCACGTGCTCACGCTCACCCAGTCAGGAGCCAGGATCCCAGGTGAGTAAACACGGCTGCCAGGGCCCCACCCTCGGTGTGACCCTCAGAGGAGTTCTCAGTGGGCTCAGCTCACCCCAGACGGTGCCTGCCTGCCAGCAAAAACCAAAGATTATTCAAATTCAAAGGAGAAAAGTTCACAATGATACAAAAGGAGTATACATGCCACATTAAAAACAACCTAGGCACAGAGGAAATACAAAGTAGGATAAAGAAAAAGCGACAGACACACTCCAAAGCTCTACCATGAGGACGCGGGAGCCACAGCTGAGGCCTCGCCAGGCTAGCATTCCGTCTGAAAAGAGCAGAGAGCAGAAGCCCTGGCTGCCTGGCATAGGGAAGACCACCCACCCACCAGCCCGCCCCATCCGCCACTGTACCCCCTGGCAATCTGATCACCTCTCTGAGCCTCCACTTTCTCATCTGCCAAATGGGGGTGCTAATCAGCCTTACCTCTCGGGGCAGTGGTTGGGACTAACCTGAGGATGCATTTTAATAAGGGGCTGGCCCAGGGTCTAACAAATGATAGGCACTCAGCATTTGCCAGTTCTCTCTATTTCTTTCCTCCTACACCAGGGTCCCACAGACTTTAAATAAAGGACCTGCCCCCCGCTGAAGATTAGCCTGAGGTGCTTCTTGTCTCCCTCATGAGTGTTAGGGCCTGGTTTACCTTCAGCTACTATTTATTTCCCTTGGAAGCCAGAAGCACGTCCAAATGTGAGCACAGACTGCTGGCCAAGAGTCCCCAGCTGAGCATTACCAGTGCTCTAGGAGGTGCTAAGGGCCTTAATAAGTCCAGCTACCATCCGTTTAATGTGCCCATGGCCTTCATGTTGCTACTCTGGAAAGGTTGGGGCTGGCCTGGTCCCTCGTCCACCTCATTCTCTGGCGGCTGCTGGGAGACAGCAAGCCCTCTGTGGAGGTTTGTCAGGCAGACAAAAACCCAGGCCTGGAGCTGCTCTCCTGCACTGGCTGGCTGCTGGCTCACGGGATAGAAATTCCATCTGCCTGGGTCTCCAGGGGAGGGCTGTTCAGCACAGGCCTGGGAACCGGAAGCCCCTTGGGGAGCCTGGAGCCCTGAGTTCACCGTCTGACCCCTCCCTCCCTGTCCTAGCCTAGCCTGGGGCAGCTTGGGACCCCCAGTTCCTCCTGGAATCTCTATTTGGGTTTGGTTTGGGGTTGGAGTTTGTTTCCAACTTGTTTCCAAGTTGTTTCAGGGCAACTTGATCCCAACCCAGCCCCCAACCCCTACCCCCATCCCTGCCCCTCCGGAGGGGGCTTGACTTCGCGACATGCTGACAGGGCTGGCTCCTCCAGACCTCCCACCAAGGGCACGGGTTCAGTTGACTTTGATGTCCTGAAAGGAGGCCTCCCAGCCTCAACCCCCTCTCCCCCAATAGTAAATAAGTCAGAGGCTGTGAAACCAAATGCCACCTGGTGGAGTAAAACAGAAAAAGAAAAACAGCCGTAGGGAGACAGAATAGGTGGGGTAGAGACACCTCTGGACCAATTCCTTACTGTGTGACCTAGAGGAAGACAGTCAACCTCTCTGAGAGGTGGCTGAAATGACCACATGAATACCTGTGAGAAGGCACATGTGACAGATGACCAGGTGACCAGTACAGTCCCTTCCAAGGCCCAGTCAATTACGATTCTTTGTCTTTAATGTGTATGGATGCCTTTGGCCCACACTATGCTTTGGTTAAAAAGTGAACGCATTTTAGTCCTGCTCTCAAGGAAACTGCAGGCCTGGGGTCTAAGTCCTAGATGAGTAAACTGAGCCTCAGAGAGGAAAGGCACACTCAGAAAGGGAGTTGGCAGGGGGACGGGCTGGGCACTCCACCAAGTGTGTTACTGCCTGTGCTCTACCAATGAGGAAACAGAGGCTCAGGCAATTACACAGAATGTCCCAGATTTATTGTCAGGGAGGGTGTGCAGGGTGGGGATGGAGACGCAAGAAAGGCTTAACCAGAAGTCTTATCTGTCCTCTTCCCTGGCGGGCCTGAGATCAACGTCCTCAGAGTGGCTCGTGGCCTCAGCCCAGCTTTGTCCCCGGGCACCTGGTTTTCCTGCCCTTACCTCTGAATCATGTCAGGTCACCAGAGCGTCTCAGAGAGCCCTGCACTGTTCAAGCCCCTGAATGCCTCACATTCGGAGAAAGGCTAGAACATGATAAGCCACAAGCTACCCACCAGTTGACTGTTCACCTAAGATTATTATGCCCTTGCTGCCATGGAACTGGAGGTCAGAAAGGCTGAGTGCCTTGTCCAGAATCACATGTTATGGCATCATCAGAGTTGGGGTCAGACTCAGGTCTGCCTGTCACCAGAGCCTTCCTCCCAACACTGAGACGTCAGGGTCTTGTGTAGGGCAGGAGCCCCAGCTGCGAGGGCCACAGCCTTCCCTGCTTCTACTGCTGTGTGACCCTGTACAGAGAGTTTTCATGGTGTCTAAAACCACAAACATTTATTTCTCACAGTTCTGGAGGCTGGGAAGTTCAAGATCAAGACACTGGCGGACTTGGTGTCTGGTGAGGGTGCTCTTCCTGGTTTGCAGATGGACAGCTACTTTCTGTGTCCTCACACAGTAGACAGAAATCATCTCTCTCGTGTCTCTTCTTGTAAGGGCACTAATCCCATCGAGGAGGCTCCACCCTCATCACCTCATCACCTCCCAAAGGCCCCACCTCCAAAAACCATCACCCTGGGGATTAGGGCTTCAATACATGAACTTTGAGGGGACGCAAACATTCAGTCCGTGGCACATGGATACCACAGGCAGTGGACTCTTGCGTCCAACCTGATGTTTTTGGCAGCACCTTGATAGGGATTCTAGGATTCCATATGCAAAGATTCCATGTGGTAAAAGGAATCTCTGGCTTTAATGTAATATAACACTAAGATATCATTAGTGTGGCTTTCTGATTCAACAGTTCTTGAATTCTAGCATTACATTAGTCTAAGCTTCCATTATCCTGTGATTCTAAGATTCTACAATTCTACGTTCCCCTGAAAGCTTAGGCTCTGAGGAATAGGAAAATCCAGCTGGTGGTACCAGGGTGGGTAAAGAGGCAGCTTTTCCATCCTATGGACTTTTCTAACAACGATGAGCAATGTGCTGTTTGGTTTTCATTGCATTCAAAGGAAAGCTTGGCCAAGCCACATCAGACTGTGAGTTCACCCACTCTGGGCAGGACAGCCCATGGAGCCAGAGGGGAAGGAGGAGGAAGGGAGGAAAGAGAGGGGGAGAAGGGGAGGACAGGGGGAGAGGGAAGAGGCAGCATCAACCTACCAGGCTGGAGGTGGCCAGTGCTCCATCCCCTTCGGTGAGGGTCTGAGTTGTGTGTGGCGCTGTGCTGGACACCAGAATCCTGTGTCACTCTTCTCTGGTCCTCACGCACCAAGCTGGGAGTGGCCTGCCAAGAGCAGGGACAGATGAGCGGACAAGAACGGATGAGAACAGGAGCAGGGGGTGAGAAGGCAGTCAGGGAGGGCTTCCAAGAGGAGGTAATATCTGCATCAGGAGTCGAAGGCAGTAGATCAGTAAGGGAAGGGTGCCCAAGAGTCTGGGGAGTGACAGCTGGTTCCATGTGGCTGGAGCCTAAAAGGAGAAGGCAGGAAGTAGTGAGAGCTGGGGTTGTAGAGTCCATGCAGGGCCTTGACTGCCATAATAACCTTGGACTCCACTCTGAGGGCAGTAGGGAATCAGGACATTTTTTGTGGGTGGAATGCGGTCACTGGGCACCCTGAGAATGTCACAGCTGAGGGGCCTAAGATCATGGGGTCCAAACTTAACTGTACCTTCAGTTAGGAGGTGAGGACCAGAGAGCAGAATGGCTCACAGTCACCCAGCGCATCAGCCCCTTATGGTCTCACCCATGTTGCCAGGTTCCTTCCCCCATCCAGCTCTCCTGGCAACAGAGGATCTCACAGACTCTGAGCCTGTGGCTCTCCACACCCAGCTGCCCATTACGCTTTGGGTCATGGAAACCTCCCTGCAAGCTCAGCACAGCTACCAAAGCCTCCTTAGGACAGGATGGAGCCAAACCTGGGTTTTCTGGCATATTCCACCTGCAGGAAGGGGTGGCTTTACCTGTCCTCAGTCCCTTGCCAGATGTCATGCTGCTGGAGGAGGTCACCCCAGACCCCTTGGCTACCTAGAAAGACCCTTGGGATGAGTCGAGTGACCAGCAATGGGAGAATGGCACTGTCAGCCAGCATATGTGACCGAGTCCAGTGGAGTCCCGCTGTTTTCCACCCCTTAGCCTGAATGTCCTTAATAAGGGATAGAACCCAAGAGACAATACACTTGGCCAAACTTCAGGCAGCCAGTGGTCTTAGCACTGGATACTCTGGCCAACGAATGGTCCCATCTTCACATTTATTATAAACTCTTGGGCCATTATCTAAAAATTGTCCACTTCAAGATAGAGAACTCTGGGAATCTCTTGCCTCACAGAAACTCACAATATAAATCAAAATCACACAGATCTCAATACAAGACCTTGTCAGGCCTCTCCTTATTCCCTTCCAAGTTACAGACTTACTGGTAATAACCAAGATACACGTTTCCACTTCTCAAAATACACAATTCTGGGCCCTTGGAAGAGACATTTAAGAGAACTTTCACATCCCTGAAAGGTCCCAGATAGCTAGTTTAACTGAGAGGCATAATGGCCTCCTCAGACAAATTCTTTTAAAATTCCAATTCAGCAAATAAACTCCTAAATGAGTCTTTGTCTTGCCCCAGGCCTTAACCTATCTTTATAAATTTTCAATCTTGTCCCCATCCCAGCTGGAAGCCAAACCAAGGGTGCATACTCCCCTGGGACCCTTTAACCATAGATTGTCCCACAGGCCTGGCAGCTACTCATCTGATATGGGACTCCTGTGAACCTAAACTTCCACCAAAAACAAAAACCTGTCAGGTGCAGCTGTACACCATTCTGGTGACTGTGGTCTTCTTGCTATCAGTCTGGGAGTGTTCATTGATTTATAATCTAGAGGCCCAAACCCTCCAAATAAGTCATGGTTTCAACCAAACATGGCAATGTTGAGGCCCACATCAGCTAGCAGGTCCCCACTTGGAAAGGATACCCCAGTCCCACATCCCAGATGACATTGTCCTGGCCCAGAAGCTCACTGCTGGAGATGACATTGCCTCAGAAACTCAATCACCTCTAAAAATTAAAATCCTGCAGGTAATGACTGTGACATCCTGCCACCCATATACTGCTTCTAACCTGACTCTGCCTGTCCATTCTGGGTTGGTCCGCATTGGCTCCTGATCTCTGTACTGGCCATACCCTCTCTAGGCAGCTTCTGGCCACCCAATGGGGCTCTCAGTCTTCTGCAAATGCTTCGTGTCTGTCTAGATGCCACACAGCTGGGCCTCCCAGAGCCCACCTCTCTGACTCCCAGACCTGGGTCACCAGACCTGCTGGGGCCCAAAGCAGTTGTGGCCACAGAATCATTTGGCCAGGTCTGTTCTCCATGGGAAGTGGTGCTCTTGCCTGCAAGAAGATGGCGCTGAGCTTATAAGACAGGACTTCACGCAGGTCTGAAGGAACTGCTCATCTGTCCCAGACCATCTGCCTTCCTGGAAACCACTGAACTTGACCCAACCATATAGCAATGTTGTAAAGGCCCTAGTGTCTGATAGTGGGTAACCCTGTCCCAGCCAACCTGCTCTTCCAGAGGACTTACTGGGGACAAAGTCAGACCCTGGGGAAGCAGCTCTCAGGTAGAATTTTAGGCCTGGATAGGCCAGAGGAGGTGATACTTTTAGGTTACAGAGTCACCAATGCCCCTGAAATCACATAATAGCAAAATGTCCATCATGGGCAGAACTTCAAAGCACATCTCTACCCACGATCTCATTGAAATCTTCCAACACTTTTTAACAAGGGCAAGAATGAATTTTCTCATCTCATGGAACCCTTGATGCAGGGAAGTGTAGTGACTTGTGCAGCATCTTGCAACAAATATAGACTGGAGCTGGACAGTGAAGAACCATGGGCTGTGGGCAGACAGATACTGGTCAAAATCATAGGCCAGGGTGACTTTGAACTGGTCACTTCACCTCTCTGGATCTCAGTCTCTTCATTCATAATATGAGGCTAATAATCCCTATTTCACAGGACTGTTGGGGGATCAAATCAGCATATGTCTGTAAAATACCTGGTTCATTTGCTGGTGGCTCACCTTGTAACTGGTGTCATTCTTAGAACTCAGCTCCCTCACAGCATCCACACTTGCTACTCTGGGAGCCAGCCAGAGGGGGTGGGCACTGAAAGAGCCCTGTGTCTCTCCAGCTCCACTGATGGGCCCCTAGCAGCCTACCAGTGATGTCGTGATGTCAGATGCCCTCCTCTCAAACGCAGAGTGGCTGGGCCCCAGGACTGGGTTCTGTGCCCAGTGTGAAGCAGTACCCTTTAAGGACTGACTTGATATCTCCACGGTTGGATATAAGATTCCCGCGCCAGCTGACACCATACTCCAGCTTAAAGTACCTTCAGAACGTGGCACAGGTTCCTCCCAGGGGTCCCTGGGTATGGGTCCTGGATCTGTTGTGGGATCCAGGACAAGCTGTTAAAACTCTCTGGGCCCCAGTTACCTTGTCATTAACATAGGAAATATAAAACCTAGCTTGAAGGTGGTTGTGAGACTGAAATGCAAGAAGGCATGGACAGCAATTAGCTCAGCACCTGGAACGTGGTAAGTGCGAACTTTGATGATGGGCGCTCAGTAAAGTTTCTTTGACTGGATGAGCATCCTTCCCTCTCCGCATTTTACAGAAGAGGAAAACAGAGGTCTGGATGAGGGAAATGACTGGCTCACTCTGGTGGCTAGTATCTAGAGTGCTCAGAAGTCAAAGGTCTGGCCACTTCCTTCCCAGTCTTTATTACTTCTAAGAAGGCCCTTTCTGATTGGATTTGGGGAAAACCTTTGGTGTCTCTGCCCATCTGGCAAATCGCAGAGTGGCTGGATCCACCCACATAGCTGCAAGTGGACAGGCCTGGGGAAGGGGAAAGGAGACACGAATCCTGGTCTCTCTCCAGCTCGTCCCCAAGTCTGGACTTTCCGGAAGCCACACCCTGTCCCCAAGTCCCTCTGGAAGCCTTGGCAGCCTTATCTGCAAAGGGGAGGAGAAGGGGCTCTGAAGTCAGCCAGGGCATGTCAGAGGGAAGAGAAAAGCAGGTCACAGAGGGACACAGAACACCCCACGTGACCCCAGCCATGCTCACAAGCACTTGCTGTCCTCCCAGACTGCGGACAGCCAGCGAGAACTGGCTCCCAGCCCTGACTCTGTCTTGAATTTGACGGTGACCTTGGGTGAAAAACCATTTCTCCTTCCTAGGCCTTGGTTTCCCCATCTATGAAATGGAAAGTTGAAATTGAGCAGGGGGTCCTCAGCCCACTAGTAGGAAGCAGAGTTTCCAGAACGAGGCCGGTGACCTCCCTGCTCACAGGCCCCGCACCCACCCTCAAGGGTCCAAGAATTTGGCTGTGGTATTTCATTTATCATCCTTGCGGTTTGCAGGTACCATGGCTGGCAGGCTGATTGCTCAACAGGCTTATTACACTCCTCTGTGACTAATAGATTCTTTTTCTGTTTGTGTTTTAAAGCCATAGCAATAACATTGGCTCTCAGGGACACTGCTGAAATCACCATTATTCAGCCCGACCCTACCTACACGATAAACAGACCAGCAGAGACATCCCTTCTAGAAAAAGAGAGCCTCTGTTTCTCTCACGGTGGGAGCAGTTTCTTTGAGAAGCTGGTATATGTCAGGGTGGAGGGTGAATTTATGAAGTGTTGAGAATCATAGGATTAGGTCAGTTCTCTGGTCCCTTCCAGCTCTGACCTACACATTGGACCTCATCAAAGGGAGGAGCTGAACAGATACCATCTTCCCTTTGAAAGTTTGAGTGTGGGGTTAAGAGCCTGCCTGGGAGTCAGCACGGCTTGTGGTCCTGGGTCCACCAACTGCTGGCTGGGTGACCTTGGGCAAGTCCTGTCCCCTCTCTGAGCTGGTCTTCTTATCTGAAAAATGGGGGGAAAACGATGACATCTCATGGGAGGTGGAGAGGGCAGAATACCAGGAAGTCATGAGTGAGAAGCACTTAGCACAGGGCTTGGCGTACAGTAGGAGCTCACAAGCTGGGCATTGTTACCATTAAATGTGGAGCCCTGAGTAGCGGGCTGGAGTGCAACAGGATGGGGGAAGGTTAGGGCCAACCCCAGGGGGGACTTCATGAAGGGTCCAAACCCCCAGGAAGGCAAGTCAAGGGCTGGTCACTGTCAAGGTCACCTGGCCTCTCCTTTTCCGACCAGTTCTATCTGTCAAAACTGCAATGAACAAAATAGCCCAGCACAACACAGCAGCCCCAGCGTCTGTCATGCCAAATTGCTGAATTTGTCAGAGGGAGGAAGCACGGGCTGCCTATGGTCTGGCTCCTGCCTCCCTGGAGCGGGTGGGGAGAGAAGAACCTTCTATGGTTGTCTGACACCCCCTCAAGTCCTCCTCACAAGTATTCAAAGCTCCCCGGCTTCTTCAGGAGCCTGTTTCTCACTTGCTGTGGGCAGGAGGTCCTTACTGACAACCATCCACAGGCCCATTTCCCTCCGTCTGTGGGTCTCCATCCCATGGGGCCCAATGTCCCCTTTATTATGTTGAAACAGTATCATGAAATGGTCTTCACTGATAACATAGCCTGCCTCCACACACAATGAAAAAGCCAGCGTAACCAGTGGTGGGCTGATAAATGTTTAACAATCAAATCTCTGAAGGAAAAGAATAAAATGATTTATACGGGCATACCTTGTTTTATTGCGCTTCCCAAATATTGCGTTTTTTACAAATTGAAGGTTTGTGGCAGCCCTGCGTGGAGCAAATCTCTTGGCGCCATTTTTCCAACAGCGTTTGCTCACTTCACGTCTCTGCGTCACATTCTGGTAATTCTCGCGATATTTCAAATCCTCCACCAGCAAAAAGATTATGACTCCCTGAAGGTTCAGATGTTGGTTAGCATTTTTTAGCAATAAAAGTATTTTTAATTAAGGTACGTACATTGTTTTTGTAGACATAGTGCTATTGCACACTTAGACTACAGTATAGTGTAAACATAACTTTTATATGCACAGGGAAACCAAAAAATTCGTGTGACTTGCTTTATTGCGATATTTGCTTTATTGTGGTGGTCTGGAACTGAACCCACAACGTCTCCAAGGTAGGCCTGTATCTTTTGCCAATTTCCATGGTGTGAATACTTCCACAATGGCTGATTTCAGACTACCAGCATGATGACACTGAATGCAGAGTTAGAAAGAAACACACACCCCATCTGCTCTTGTGTGACTTGGCTCCAGCACACCACTGAATAAAAGTGAAATGAAATAAATGGAAAGTAATTTATAATAAAAATACATATTTCACTAATTTTCTTGGCCAGGGCTGGCTACTCTAAGAAGACATAACAGAAGGATCTAACTGTGGGCTCACTGTGATTGAAACTGCTGTGCCTACAGACGTGCCGGGTCACTCAAACATCGTGAGAAGTACTGCCATCAGTGATGTAATTTTTCCGAAATGGTGAATGGTGAACCAGTCTTAACAATGTTTTGAACAAAGGACAGTCTTCCCTCTATTTACAAGGTAATTGTATTTCTGGAAAATTCAGAGTGTATTAGAATCATGCAAAAAATACTCTGTGCTTATACATAGAATAGAGGTAGGTTTGAGGTACAGGTGATTACAAACAGGATTTTCATTCACACAAATGTCCCACAAGACTTTCCAATGTCCTCATTTGCAAAATGTCAGTGGAGATCCCCAATCACTGTGACATCGAAAAATCACTCCACAGATTTCCAGTACAGTCCCTTGGTTTCGTACTTGGCATCTGTTGAGATCCAGTGTCCCAAACACATACCCCTTCACCCCAGCAGGCCACTCTCCAAGACCCCTACCACACTAGTTTTGTTAACTTGATCATGTACTATCTTCCAAATTGTTACTAGAGTTTATCCATCCATCCACCCATCCATCCACCCATCCATCCATCCATCCATCCATCCATCCATCTCCTCAGTGCCAGGCCCAGTACTGAGACATAAGGATCCAGGATGAAGCCAACCTGACCCCTAACCTCAGGGATCTTCCAGGTAAGCGGGGAGACAGACACACAGAGAGACATCACAGAAAATGACAGCGCGGTGTGCCAAACGAGATGACAGAGGTGAGTGTCTTTGGTGAGTGTAGTTTACAGGCAAGAGCACTAGCTTTGGTCTTAACACCTGAGTATGAACCCTACCTGGGCAGGTACTCACTGTGTGACCTCAGCAGAGTGATCACAGTCTCTGGGCTTCAGGTTTTTTGTTTGTTTGTTTTTTTTATTTTTTAATTAATTTATTTATTTATTTATTTTTGGCTGTGTTGGGTCTTCGTTTCTGTGCGAGGGCTTTCTCTAGTTGCGGCAAGCGGGGGCCACTCTTCATCGCGGTGCGCGGGCCTCTCACTGTCGCGGCCTCTCTTGCTGCGGAGCACAGGCTCCAGACGCGCAGGCTCAGTAGTTGTGGCTCACGGGCCCAGTTGCTCCGTGGCATGTGGGATCTTCCCAGACCAGGGCTCGAACCCGTGTCCCCTGCATCGGCAGGCAGATTCTCAACCACTGCGCCACCAGGGAAGCTCAGTTTTTTGTTTTTTTAAAAATAAATTTATTTATTTATTTTTGGCTGTGTTGGGTCTTCATTTCTGTGTGCAGGCTTTCTCTAGTTGCGGCGAGCAGGGGCTACTCTTCATCGCGGTGCGCGGGCTTCTCATTGTCGTGGCTTCTCTTGTTGTGGAGCACAGGCTTCAGTTTCTTTCCGCTATAAATTGGGGAGGTAAAAAGTCTGATTTCCCCTTCTCCCACCTCAGGGCTGCTGTGCAGATCAACTGGGATAAAGCTCATGATGGGCCCACATGCCCTGGCAGGGGCCTCACAGAATCAGAAATGACCAGTCACTGGTCTTTCCTAGTGGACCTGTGTAGCTGGCTGCCAGCCCCTGAGGTAAGGAGGCTGTTCTGTGGAGACCAGATTGTGTCGATTTCCGCTGATGGGATAGTTAGGAGGTAGTCCTGGGCTTCCCAGACCAAGAGTCACAGTGACGTTAACTTCCAGGGTTGGCCCAGTGCCCTCACTGTGCCCTTGTCTGACAGGGCTGGGTTGCTGGGTGAGGGCCCACCACTCTGGGCCAGCCCTGATGTCCACTGACCACGTGGAAATCAAGAGAAGCCAGACAGTCCTAATGCCAGGGACACCTCACGCCCCGCCCCCAGTCAGTGGGGAAGGCAAACACCTCACTGGGTCATTGGCCCCTCCCCATCTTTTTGGCTTGTCTATGTCCCTCCCCAGCGACCTCCATGTTGTCGGTGGCTAACGGCCACTTCTCAGTCCCTGTCATCCACAACATCCCGGCTGCCTCTGGGCCTGTGACCTTCCTCCTCCTTGGTCCCTGTGACAGACCCCACACTTTCCTGAGGCCGGGGTGCCTCCCTTGGAGCCGGGCTCCCGGCTCTGGCCCAGCTCTCCTCTGCTGCATGACACCACCTGGGGGAGAAGGAAATTGCCCCGCTTCTCTGTCTTCCCCCAGCTCCGTGGCCCGCAAAATAGCAAACAGCTGCTGTGACCACGGGCTGCCCAGACCCAAGGGGCCCGGGGGGAAGCTGGCCAAGGGGAACTTGGAGAGAAAGCTCTTAATAACATACCTTCCCCAAGCTGCTTCCAAAGAAACTTCTCCTCACAAATCATTCCATAAACACTTAGCAGGCTCTCAGGAAAGCGTGCACGGCTCTCACCCGGCTATTAGGAGGCTCCTCACAAGTAAATTGAGACCAGGCAGTAGCGGCCTGTGCCAAATCCCCCTTCCTGCCCTCTTCCCACACGGCCCCCCTCCACCACCCGGGGCCCTTCAGCTCCAAGAGCCGGGGTCTCCTCCCTTGCTGCTCTGGCCTCTCTTCAGGCTCCGGCCCCCTCTCCCTGCTGGGCAGAGGGTGCCCTGTTTCCCTGGAAACCAGCCCCCTACCAACCCCAGCTGCTGGGTTTCCAAGGGGCTGGTGTGTAAGCCTAAACCCCGCTAAGACTTCTGAGGGCCACATCAGCAGGCCAGGCCTGGACAGACTGGGCCGGCCCGCTCCCCACTATGTCCCAGCCATCCTCAGCCGAGGCTGCTGGTGCCTCTCAGGCTGGGGCTCCTCAATAGGGAAATAGCTCTGGGTTCATCCAAGTCACGAGCTGGAAAATCCCTCCCATCCAGCAACTCCCCTCCAGGGAGAGTGTTGTGCAACTCAGCTGGCCAATATCCAGCGCTCGGCTAATATCCCACACGGATCGGGAATCACTTGATTGTTTGTTAAGTTGATGCATTTGCTCACAGGTTAGCAGCTTGCTCGTGTAATGACTGCCATTAGGGTCTCTGAGAACAATAGCAGGGGCTGGCACCTTGTATCGTCCTCCATTTTCCAGCATTGGCTCTGAAAAACGCTTCAGGACTGACTGCCCCTTTTTCTAGGTTTGCCCAATATCATTTTGGAGAACAAAAAGTTCTATTGCAAACAAAAGTCATCAGTGAAATAAATAAAACGTTCGGATGAAAATAAACATGTAGATTTGTGGGCACTGAAATTAGCATTAGATGGGCTTTGAGAGACAGGCCCCAGTCACAGATCTTGGGTCAAGCTCAGCCCCCCACTTACAGGAAGGCTGATCTTGAGCAAGCCTCTGTAAACCTCAGTTTATTCAACTCTAAAATGGGGATAAATCCTACCTACTTCAGAGAGCTGCCAGGAGAAGCTCACCTCACTCCACCATTCCTTTACGAGTGGTCGGTGGTTCCTCCCGGGGAGCTCAGAGTCTGGGGGCCTTGCCCATGACCCCGGGTACTGCTGTCTGTTCACTCTGAGAGTTCAATCACCGGTCATTCATTCAGTCTCTCTTTCAGCAAATATTTAGGGAGCTCTTTTATACAACAGGCACTAAGCAAGACGCTGACCAAGGCAGACACAGGCCCACCCTGTGAGGAACAAGCAGAACAGGAGAGACAAACACAAAAGGATAAGTAATGAATCACAATTGTGGTAAGAGTTACAATGTCCCTGAGTCAAAGGACTGAATATTTCCTTACGCAGGGTAAGAATCAGACAAACCCAAAGCTGTAGGGAAACAGAAATCCAGGCCCTAAAGGCACCAGGGAGAGGAATCAGTCTGCGGGTCTGTTGTCTGCACGGGGAGAAAGAATGGAAGGAGGAATGGGTTCAGACATGTAATAACAATATTAATGATGATGTTGAGGATAATAATAATAATAGCTACCATCCTTAGGGTACCTACTCTGGCAAGCTTCGTGCTTTACTCTCATTATTGCGACTCCTCATTGCACTCTGTAACTTGCAGATGGGACACCAAAGTTCAGGAAGGTGAAGTGAGTTGCCCAATGTCACATATTTTAGAAGCAGAAGGGCCAAAATGCAAGTCCAGGGCTGTCAACTTTGAGGTAGGATGATAACAGAGCCCTTCCCAGATCTGAAACAGTGGGGTCACCTCTGGAACCTGAGCAAAGTGGCATCACTCCACAGTGTGTGATCTAGGGGAGTCAAGACAGACCCTCCTGCCTCTTCCAAACCCCATCTTCTCAGACATCAGGGGCCTAATTTCCACCCGTGGTGCCCTGCCTCAACCTCTGCGCCTGTCCTTAGTGGGCCCTAGGTCACCCGTCACTCTCCACCACACCTGCCCCTCCCACCTCCAGGCTTTTTCTCATGTGTTACTTTCCCCCCTAAAATATCCTTCCCAACTTCTTCTATTGGAATCGTACCCATTCTTCAAGGGCCAGTTCAAATTCCACTTTTTCTGACTCTTCACCTTCTGGGAAGGGGAGAAAAAGCATAAGTTTTCATCTTAGGAAATCTGTCTCTGGCATGTAAACAATGTGCAACCATGAACAAATCAAATCAAATCAGGCTCAGTTTTCTTACCTATAAAATAGGGTGCATAATCTTTATGTTATGAGCTTAGCGTGATTATTACATAGAATCATGGATATAAAAGTTCTTTGTAAATGGGAGAGTACTGTAAGGATATTATTTATAATCACAATCCCATTGCCATATAACAGTCCCATTGCCCAAAAATTGGCTTAAGCAAAAATTAAAGAAAAAAAAACGTCTTGACCCATGTCACCAAAAAATCCAAAGGTATCAGAATTTCAGGCATGGCTTTTTCCAAGGGATCAAATTCTGTCCCCAAGACCTGCTTGCCCCATCTCTAGATTCTCCTGGTTTCCATGCTGGCTTCATTCTTAGGCTCTATGTGGAGAAAAGATAACTGTGGAGTTATCTTCCAGGTTCAGATCCAGCTGTAAAAAAAGAGTACTCCTTTCTCAGTAGTCCCAGCAAGTATTCCAATATTTCACCTTTTTGGTTCTGAGGTCACGTGTCCATCCCTGAACAAGACCTTGTGGTCAGGAACGTGTGGTGCTCTGATCGGTCAGGCCTGAGTCTCTAGAGTTGGAGGGTGGAGGAGAGTGGATGAGAGGAATGATTACCCTAAAGCAAAATCAGAGTGTTGTTACCAGAATAAAAGGGGAAAGGATGTTGCTGGCAAAAAGAATAACTGCCCCTCACAGTTCACCGCTTTGATGGACTAACATCCACACACGCCCTTATTCATGTACAAAATACCTTCCCATCTCCTCCTCTCCCCCAAGTGGAAGACAAATCAAAGATTCACATACTTACTGAGTTCCAAATCTCCAGGTGACTTACATTCTTTTACTTCAGAATTACATGTGTTCTCAAGGTCCTGTAAACTGGGGCCTGAATGATAATCTCCCCAACATGCCATTACTCCACAATGGCCAAGAGAGAATAGAGTAACTGCAATCACAACTCCTATTTGAAAGAGGAAAGAAAGGAAACAGCACACAGGGCCACTAGTCCACAGCATCAATCAGTTCCTGATGAGCAGGAATAGCATAGTCTCCCTGTCCTGATGGAGCAAACAGTTACTTGGACGGAGCAATAGGCAGAATAATGGTCCCCAAAGGGGTCCACATCCTAACCCTCTGAACCTGTGAATATGTTATATTACATGACAAAGGGAACTAAGATTGTAGATGGAATTAGGGTTGTGAATCAGCTGATCTTAAATAGGGAGGTTATCCTGGATTACCCAGATGAGCCCACTGTAATTGCAAAAGTCCCTGAAAGTGGAAGAGGGAGGCAGAAGAAGAGTCAATGTCAGGGCAATGGGACGTGAGGAAACGCAATCAGCCACTGCTGGCTTTGAAGAGAGAAGGTACCATGAGCCAAGGAATGCAGGCAGTTTCTACAAGCTGGAGAGTGGATTCTCCCCAGAGCCCCCAGAAAGGAATGCAGCCTTGAAGACAACTTGCTTTTAGCTCAGTGAGACCTGTTTTGGATGTCTGGCCTACACCATTGTAAGATCAATTTGTGTTGTTCTAAGCCACTAAATTTGTGCTATTTTGTTACAGGAACCATAGAAAATGAATACAGATAGCAAAACAACAAAGCCCACTCCCCCAGTACTTCTCTGGATCCTATTTTTCTGCCTCTGGCTGGGCATTTAACAGATACCGCCACTTTCGCTCCCCTAGCCATCTTGGGAGATGGGTGTGACCATCCTTACATCACAGTTGAGGAAGCTGAGACTCTGGTAACAGCCCACTTGTCCAGAATCAACCAACTAATAGAAGAGGGAGCCAAAATTCAAACTCTCGTCTGTCTGGCTTTGAGCCTGGCTGGGTCTCCATAAAACTTCTTTGTCCAGTGGGCCTCTCATCTCTGCCTGAACCCTCCAGTGATGGGGGCTCACGCCCTGCAAAGCCGCCTTCCTGCCCCAGGCCTCCCGGCTCCTTCTTGGCTTCACTCCCTGCCTGGTCCTGATGTACGAGACAGCCCAGTGGATGGCGGCTAGAATGTCAGACTCCGGGCCAGCCAGTGGGCAATAAATCCAGGACGGAGTTGCCTGGATAGCGGGACTGAGGCTGAGCTTTCCCATCCCCCGGGGAGCAAGTTCTTTTCATCAAAATCTAGATTTCTGCTCTCTTCTCTCGTCTCCAGCCTCGAGCTCCCCTCAGCTGTAGGGAGAAGGGCCTGGAATGCACCGCTTTGTATCAAACGGAGGAAAAGTGGAGCTCTGTCTTGCAGGATTTATTCTTCTCTCTGCTGTCACCGTCACTCTGTTCTGACCCAAGAATGTCCCAGGAGTGGCTGAGGTGAGGAAGGGCAGATCTGGTTCCTCCAGTTTCTCCCTGACAAATGTGAAATGGGTCGGGGGCCGCAGGGGAGGTAAACAGATTCCTAAAAGCGCCTTGTGTGTAATTTGGGACTGAAAGTTCATGCAGAGCTAGAACTCCATGTGTGCATCCCCAGGGCCTGGCCCAGCTGACTGCCAGCCAAACCCAGCCTCCCATACCCCAACACACACAACCCATGCAGAGGCCAGGCGCAGACCCCCACTGACTGAGTGGAAACACTCAAGGGCTCCCCGCTTCAGACCACAGAACCTAAACACAGACTCCAAAAGATCAGATGAGACCCAGGGAGCTTCTCATTTAATTCCTTCATTGGCCCAGAGAAGGGAGGTGATCTTCCTAAAGTCACATAGCAAAGCCAGGGCTCGTGCCTCATCAAGCCTCAGTTTCTCCAGGGGTAAAGTGCAGGCCTGTGGTGAACTCAGATGAGGCAGAAATTGCTAAGTGTCTGAATGGGAGAGGGAAATAATAACAGCCCACCATGGACTGAGCACACTCTGTGTACCAGGCACCATGCTAAATGCCTGGCAAGCTTCATCTCATTTTGTCTTTGTAACATTCTGTGGAGCTATTGTTTCCCCATTTTGCAGATGAAGAAACTGAGACTCAACAAGGAAACCTTCTAGGGGGATAAAGATCTGTATCTTAGTTCAGGTGGTGGTTACACAGGTATATACCTCTGGAGATGTACACTTAAAATCGGTGTACTATTCTCTGTCAATGACACTTCCATTTAAAAGTGCTGTGATGAAAAAAGAATCAACTGAGGCTCAGAGAGGTTAAGCGACTTTCTCAAGATCATTCAGCTGGCAGGCAGCAAAGCTGGGTGGGCCTTGAACTGGATCTATCTGACCACAGAGGCCACGGTCACTACCCTTGCCATATTGTTGTGTCACATAGCTGCCTGACAGTGGCTCTTCCCATCCCTCAAGTCTGCAGCCCTGTTCCAATTTGCTGAACCCAGACTCAAGAGAGTGACTGGGAGGCCTGGGAGGCTCTGAAGAGGAGTCTGAGTCTGGACAAAGGGCAAGGGCAGGGCTGCTGCTGCCCCGTGTAGTGGTGCCTCAGTGCAAATTAGGACAATCTTCTCTTTCCCCTGACAGTGCACAGCCTCACACCCGGGTGCAGGAGCATGGTATGGACTGTAGCCCCCAGCCCCTCAGTTCTCTGTGCAGTGCCCAGCCTGAACAATTGTACATGGCCCTGGCGGGGTGCCTCACGCTGTGGACTTTGGCCTGGGGGGACTGACCTTCCTGACCCACTGCACTCTCTCACCTAGCCATTTCTGATGTCCCCCCATCAGTCTGGGGCTTGAGGGCCCTCTTTTTTGAGTTCAGGTCCTAACAAAGGTCCTCAGCTGCAAGGCACGTCGGGGGAGGGGTGGTGGCAGCACAGGGGTGTCACTCAGTCACTTGGCAAATGCTTGGCAAGGGTCCTTTCTGTACTAGGCTCTGGACAGAGATGATCAGACCCAGTCCCTACCTCAGAGCAGTCCCGCGCAAGTGCAGGAGATGCAGGAAGAGATAATGACGGAAGGAGAGCTGGCACCTTCGCACATGTATGAAAGGTGTCTTTTCCTCAAAGCAGAAAAGCATATTAATAAATATACAAATCCCTGGGGCTTCCCTGGTGGCGCAGTGCTTAAGAATCCTCCTGTCAATGCAGGAGACAAAGGCTTGATCCCTGGTCTGGGAAGATCCCACATGCCGCGGAGCAACTAAGCCCATGCGCCACAACTACTGAGCCTGCGCTCTAGAGCCCACGAGCCACAACTACTGAAGCCCGCATGCCTAGAGCCCGTGCTCCACAACAAGAGAAGCCACCACAATGAGAAGCCCGAGCACCACAACAAAGAGTAGCCCCCGCTCGCCACAACCAGAGAAAGCCCGTGCACAGCAACGAAGACCCAACGCAGCCAGAAAAGAAATGAATAAATAAAAATTTAAAAAAAATTTTTTAATTAAAAAAAAAGAGAAATATACAAATCCCAGACTACAGTAATGCAAAGGATGGCCCCCAGAGTGGTACAGCGCCAGCCTGCCTAGCTGTATAGCCCCCCTGCACCCCATACCTCCAAGCCAAAATCTGACCTGAGGCCTGTCTGACTCCAAAGCTGTGCTTGCCCAACAGCATGTCCCCAGCTTCTCTCCCTGCAGCAAACACGCTTTCCTGCACTTGTTTCTCCCTGACCTAGGCTGGTAGCTTCCTGACCAGGCCCCTGTACCTCCACTGCGCGGGCAGGGGCTGGATGAGGGATCCCCAAGGCCCCTGCCTGCCTGGGATGGTCTGGGTTCTCTGCGTGGGAGAGTGTGCAGACCTGGCCCTCAAGCCAGGGTAATGGTCCTTGAAGCACCCGAGAGCATTCCTCTTCAATGTGACGTGACCACAGGGGTCACTAGGAAAGGGCAGGAGAAATGGGTCATGCGAGAGCGAGCGAACATAACGGGAGCCCCTCCCATCCACACAGGCTGTGCAAAGCCTATTTCCACACCTTGGTTCACTGAACCTGCAAAAGAGTGGGTGAGGCAACAGAGGCTCAGAGAGCTCAAGTAACTTGCTCAAGGTCACACAGCCACGCTGCAGCCCAGCTGAGCCAGGAACGCCAGCCTGCCTCTCTGTTCCAGGCCTCCTTCACCACCCATGGCCCCTCTCTGGCTCGCACGGGTGGGCTCAGGGATGCAGGGGACTGAGCCTGGGACCTGGGCCTCACCAAGCGCACTGAGGCATTGGAGCTGGCGATGATGACAGAGCTACAGTCTGCTGCGAGGAGGTCACGGTCTGTAGATGCCACGGTCTGTTGGCTTTGCGAGCAGGATGAACTGGTGAGGCCCACCTGGGGCTAGGCAGGCCTGGGCCAGGGGCTCTTACCCCAGGTCGGCTGGGGAGCTCTGGGCAGAGCCAGGGGAGACAGCAGCACCGCCTAGGCCCTCCTGCTTCCCCGCTCCTGTTGGGGGAGGGGGTGGCCGCAAATAACCCATCAAAGCCTCCTTTGCTGGGGCACCTGGATGGGTGGTAGGCTGGGCAGGGGATGGGTGGAGGTGGACTGGAGAGGACCAGGGGGACCTCAGGCCCAGGGCAGCTTTCCCCAGCATGCTTGGAGGGCCAGCAGGCAAACTCCGAGTGGGTTCCAACTAGTGAGAACAGAATAGCTAAGCCTGGGGGCTCTCTAGCCACACTCCTGGGTTCAAATCCCAGCCACCTCTGTGCGACCTTGGGCAAGCCACTTCACCTGTCTGTGTCTCAGCTGATATACAATATCTTGAGAGCTGATATCAATGTTTACCTCATAAAGTTGTTAAGACGATTAACTCCTAACCCTCACAACCTGCAAGTCAGGGCCAGGGCTGCTAATTCCCTTTCAAAAACGAAAGTATGGCAAAGTCTTCCTCTCTGGGTATGGACTGACAAGGATTACAGTGTGTTGGGGCCAGATAAATGTAGGTTCCCAGCCCACTTCCACTTAATGCTGTGTGACTTTGGGTAAGACACTCAACCTCTCTGTGTGTCCATTTCCTTGTCTGTAAAATGAGAATAATATCCCCTTGCTCACGGAGAAATGACACATGGGAGAGCTCTCAAACCAGAGTTGGTGCTCAGAAGACAATGGTTGCTTTCCCTCCTCTTGGTGATTCAGTCCAGCCACCTAGATGTCCCCTAAAATGAGCTAGGCCCAGGTGGAGGCTGCGCACCCATACAGACCAGCCTCAGCCCCTGCTTTCCCGGAGCTCAAAGGACCCTGGGGAGGCCAACGCTGTGGCCAAAATGTGGGGATGAATGAAGGCTTCCTGCTGGAGGTGGAGGTGACTGGATGTTTATTCATAATTGTTGAAGCTGGGTGATCAGTACATAGAAGTTCATTATCCTATTCTATCTAATTGTGTGTATGTTTAAAATTTTTCCATAATTAAAGTTTGCAAAGCTTTTTCATTAATCACCTAAAATTATCTCAAGTACCACCAGCTATACGTTAACAGTCTTTAAGAAAAACTAGACAATCTCTCTCTTCCCCAGTTCACTGCTGTTATCCTTGAATCCAGGGGTTATCAATCCATGATCCATGAGCCAAATCCTAACTTGCTGCCTGTTTTTGTAAATAAAGTTTTATTGGAACACAGCCAACCCATTCATTTGCATTTTGCCTGTGGCTGCTTTTGCCCTAAAGGCAGAGTTGAGTAGTTGGCAACAGAGGCCCTATAAGACCCGGGCTGTAAAACCTAAAATGTTTACCATCTTCCCTTTAGAGAAAAGTTTGCCAACCCCTGTTCTAATCTCCCACCCATCCTCCATTATTCACAGACAACTCTGCTATCAGGAATGCAATCGTGCTCTCCAGCCCTGGGGTGATCCTGGGTGATTTCCAGGACCATGGAGATGACGACCCACCCCCGGCCCCTCAGTCCTTCCCACTGTTGTCTCCACTCCCTTTCTCCACCCCCTCCAGCCTTCATTCCCACAGTCTTACCTCAGACCTTGCCACCGCCCACTATGGCTCCACCTTCAAAGCACAGATTTAAACCCCAACTCTCCAACACCTTCCTTCCCGTTTGTCTGTGCGGTCAGTCCCCTAGTCAATGGTTCTCTGACCTCACAGGGACTTTCCATCAGTTGATCTCTCTACTTCCTCCCAGTCCATAAGCTTTCTTCTTTCTTTGCTTTCCTCCTGATCCACAGTCCATCATTTCAATAACACCCTTGCTAATACCCCAACCCTGTTCCCTTTTCTCTTTGCACCAAATCTAAAATGAATCCAATGGTGGATGAACCCAACTATCCCCTTTTTAATGCCTAGACCCAAGCAACTGTTGAAGAAAGAAACCACACAGGGGCAGAAATTGTTTTCACTAGTTTCGTACCACACTCCGAACAGTCAACAATGACTCAAACTCCAAACGCATTGACCTGGTTAACTCATTTCCCCTCTATCCACAGTGCCTATTTCAAGCCTTCTCCAGTCTCTGGTGATGGGATTTTTAACAGGCTGAGATGGGGTGCAAAGGGCATTGCAAGTGAAGGGAGCAGCAAGAGCAAGGACCAGGAGGGGCCCGGAAGACATGGAGCTGGGTGTGGCCAGAGTGAGGAGGCAGAGGGAGGCCAGGCCCAGGAGACAGCTGCGTCCTATAGATTTAGAAAAATGCTGTGGGCACTGGGGGGCCACAGAAGGCTCTGGAGCAGGCAGTGGTCAGGTGGGAGACGGGCTTCAGCAGGGGCAGGGGTGGGGAATCAGGGAAGAGGTGTGGGGGGAAGGGGTGCTCATCCACCTCCCGCTCTGCATTCATCTGACAGGTTGCAACTTCCTTCTGAGGAGAGAGTAAGCTTCCAGGCACCCCCAGTGCAGAACTGCTGCCCATCCCCAGGGAGGCCCCGCCCATCTGCAGCACACAGCTTCCATGTCCCTCAGTCAGGGAGCACCAGCGGCAGTGTCCTCTGGAGGGAGAGCCTGGCCCAGCGGCTGGGCGTCCTAAAACAGATCATCAAACCTAAGAGTTTTATAAAGCAGGAATGATGACATTTTCACGTACCAGCTTTTCTGTGGGGTAGAGTAGGCATTCCAGAGCACCTACTGTGTGCTGCGCCCCATCTCATAGACTGACCCACGGCCATTAGAGGTAAACATGAGCACACCCACGTTACAGATCAGGAAACTGAAGCTCAGCAGGACGGGGGACCTGTGTCCAATCCCACAGCCCATGATGGTGCCAGACCTGGAGGCCACGTGTTAGGCTCCCTTGCAGTGCTTTCCCTACAACCAGCTGCCCCGTGGGACTCACCAACTGTGAGGATTCAATACCCTGAGGCAGGAATTCACATCCATCGCCTTGCATGCCTTCCATGGAGGGAGGTCAGCCTCCCAGGGCCCTTTCCCACTGTGAGCTGGCTCCATCCAGGAGAATGTCATTTATCACGTGGAGCTGTGATATGACATGCTAGGGAGTCCCAGTTCATCCAGAGAGAGAGAGAGAGAGCTGGCGAGGGTGGCCTCCCACCCTCACCTCCAAGCCTGCCCTTCTCCAGGTGGGCACCCCTGCCGTCTCAGCCACATTTCACAGGATACACTTGAGGACCTAGCCAACATTTTGCCTCCTCTGAACAAGCTCCAGTCTGTCCGCGGAGCCCAGAGGGGGCAGTTTTCCAGAGCAGGACATCCCCTCTTGTGGTCCTGGTCCCTACGCCTCTCGGTGACGGAGCCAGAGGATACTGGCATCCTTTGCAGCCTCACACTGTTGGCTTGTGGCCACCCTCCCCTCTGCCCCCATCCTGGGTGGCCCGCAGATGTGCTGAGCCACAGGCGGCAAATATTTGCTGACCAAGGGAATGCATTGCCACTGAAGCCACTCAGCAGGTGTCTGCGTGCGTAGGAGGTGAAACAGGGAGCAGTGGTTGGGGAAGGAATTGCCCAAAAACTCACACCTGTGGGGAGGCCCAGACAGTATGTGACCCACCTCCAACCCCAGTCAAGTTCAAAGACTGAGGGAGAAGACCGGGCCAGATGGGACCCTTAAACAACAGGGTACGAGTGAAGATGTCATCGAAGGCCAGGATGACGGCTCCACAGCTGCGTCTGAGCAGGGAAGAGCTGGGCATGAGAAGACAGCTCCAGATCAGAGGGAAGGGCACCAGCAGCCCCTGGGAAAGCCTGGATATCCAGAGACCCCAAGGGTGCTGAGCACAAGGGGCCGGAGGGAACAGGACACATCAGTGTCCACCTGGGGAAGGGCTGTGGCTGTGCTGTGTGCTGGACAAAGGGTCCCATAGAATCCCCATTCCACCCCGCAAATCTGTTCAGCCTCAGCCAGGACACTACCCCTCTCCGAGGTTCTCCTCCCCTACGAGGTCATCGGACCAGAGGCGATGATGGATATGCAGCGGGTGTTCAGTAGAGAGGAACTCACCCCTGTCTCTAAATCAGGCCCAGCCTTCATCTCTGGGGCTGCACCTGAGTGAAGCTGGCCTGTTTACTACTTGTTTAAAAATATTCATAACATAAGTAGCTACATCTAGTAAGCATCTAGTAAGTGCCAGCCACTTGTTAAGTGCTTGACAAGCCCTCACACTGGATGCTCAAGGCAAGGTCACGAAGTAGGTGCTGCTATTACCATCCCTTTAGAGACAAGGATCCCGAGACTGGGAGCTGGTGGGACTTGCCGCGGTGCAAAGCCAGCCTGTGACAAGGGACTCTGGGGCCTGCGGGCCCTGCTGCAGGACCCTGTCCATCCTGTAGCAGTTTGCCCCTTGCAGCTTGCCACCCGGGTCACTCGTCTGGCCCAGAACTACCTACCACCTTAGAACAATTCAGAAGTGGTGTCCTGGGTTTCCCACTGGTCCTGTGGGCAGAGACTCTGTCCACTCCCCCCGCTCTCCCACTCTCGACAGGGAGAGACTGGGCGGCCTCACGTCCCTGTGGAGAGATGAGGGCCCGGGTGTGGGAGGCCATGGCTGGGGAGGCGTCCGCAGAGCAGCCAAGAGTCCAAGACTCAAGAGAGGAACTCCCACAGCTTGCTGCGCGTCCGGGGACGGGTGAGGACCTGGCCTCCTGCCCGCAGCTAGCTTCCAGCCGCGCCCAGGGAAGGAGAGGCAGGAAGGAGGGCCAGCCAGGTCTTCAGCAGTGGGACCGAGGCCCCGGCATGGAGCCTCCCCTGCTCAGCGTCTGGGCTGGGTGCAGAGGAAAGGGTGCCAGGCGCGGGTCTCGGGCCCTGGGACCTGTGAGGTGGCCTTGGCAAGCCCCGTACCCTCTCAGAGCCTCAGTTTCTGCCCGCTGACGCTTTGAGCGGCAGAAGTGTCCAGAGAGACAATGTGTGTGAATGCCCTTGGTGGGATGGGGGGGTGCCCTCTCTGTTTTCTTACTGTCATTGTTGTTGATACGTAACCTCAGGGCACTCTTGAGCCTGTCCTGGCAGGGCTCAGATGGGGGCAGAGGTATGCTCTGCTCAGATAAGAGGTCCCCTGGCTCCCTGACCGGATGGCAGGGGCACCACCGTGTGATTATAGGGGCCATCAGAACAGTCAGGTGAGCCAGGAAAATAATAACATGGCCTGCTCCGTCCTGCCGCCAGAGATCGCAGCTGGGAAAGAGCACGGTGGGACTGCGTGACATGGCGGGAGTGGGGTGTGCCAGTGGGGGCCACTTGCCCTTGTGCCTGCCTGTTCCATATGTGGATATCCACGGGGAAAGCCCCAGCCCAGGGCTGGTCTCAGCTAATTGTGCCTCCAGCCTCCCCCCAGGATGGGCACCAGTGCATCAGAGGGGGCTGGGCTGAGCTGGGCTGGACTAGGAAGACCCCTGTCTCTGGAGGGAGCTTGGAGGTCCCCAGCCCTCTCTGGACATTACGATTCCCACCCGTAGATGAAGGATTTCTTTCTGACTACTTCTCCAAGATGGGTGATCCTGGCAGAGGCTGAGGGTTGAGGTTTGCAGGGCCCTGTGCTGGGAACAGGCTGAGGCGGAGAGTTAGGGCCGCTCGTTCACGCCTCTGCAGATCACTCCAGCCCCACGTCTGTGGCCTGTTCCTTTATGTCCCTCATCTGGACTTTGCCACGTCGTCCCCCCACAGTCCCTGTCTCCCTGCACCTGCCTCACCCCCTCCAGAGTGTGCAGACCTCACCCCCACGCAACAAAAAGGGCTCCTCAAGGGCAGGTCTCTGGCAGGTGCCTGGCACGGGGGAGGTACTGAGAGATGTTTGCTGAAGGACCAACTCCAGGCAGAGAAAGCAGCACGGGAAGTGCTCAGAGCCGGAGGAGACCTGGCCCACTTGGGCCCCAGCATGTCCCTGGTACGGCTCAGGGACCGAGATGGGCTGGGCACAGAAGTGGGAGAAGAAGGGGCTAGAGTGGGCATTTGGAGTAGACTGAGAGGGCCTTGAATGCTGGGCTGAGACCTGGTGTCGGGGAGGCCGCTGCACAGGACACATTTGTTCTAGGAAGGAGCCCTGTGTCCACAGCACGGAGGGCACAGCACAGAGCCAGGAAACGAGGGAGAGACCAGCGGCAGTGGGCCTGGAGAGTGTGGCGGGCGTAGGAGAGATTCCAGAGCCTTGACAGAATGCTAGGATGGTCACAGAAGAGGTGCCCACCCCGCTGGATGGGGGCCTTGCTGGGCCCTGGGGTCTCCCACCGCAGGGCAGAGGCAGGAGTGGTGCTGGGGTTCAGTAGCTGCAGTGCCTGGAGCCTGATGCAGCCCTGGGGTGGGGGGCGGGGCTTAGTCTAGGGCAGTCCACCTGGGGCGGCCTGGGGCAGGGACAGTCACCAGCTACCCCAAGACAACTTGGCCGGTTTGGGGTTGGGGTGCCCTGGGCTGAGGGCTTCTGCCTCAGCTGGAGGCTGACACAGCCCCTGTCCCATCCCTCTCTGACACCCAGAGCCTCCTGCCCACCAGCGCCTCCTGCCCTGATCTCCCTGGAACTCATCTCCGTGCTTCAAGGCTGGGATCAATGATATTTCTTCCAGGCAGCCTCCCTTGAGCCTTCCCTACTCTGGGTTCCCAGGATTCCTGGGCTTCCAGCTCTGTCATGCTGTGTTGGCAACATCTGAGTGTTTTTAAAAATTAATTAATTAATTCTTTTAATCATTCATTATTAAATTAACTATTAATTTTAATAAATAATTAATCATTTATTTTTGGCTGCGTTGGGTCTTCGTTGCTGAGCAGGGGCTTTCTCTAATTGTGGCGAGCGGGGGCTACTCTTCGCTGTGGTGCGCGGGCTTCTCATTGAGGTGGCTTCTCTTGTGGCGGAGCACGAGCCCTGGAGCATGTGGGCTCAGTAGCTGTGGCGCACGGGCTTAGTTGCTCCGCGGCATGTGGGATCTTCCCGGACCAGGGCTCGAACCCGTGTCCCCTGCATTGGCAGGCGGATTCTTAACCACTGTGCCAGCAGGGAAGTCCAACATCTGAGTCTTTGTCCTTTGCCCTGTGCTCCCAGGATCACCCTGAAGTCTGGGACTCCTGGGTGTGACTGAATCAGAGGTGTGTGTCCCCAAGATACTGAGTGACTGTGGGTAATTCGTGCCTCTCTGAGCCTTAGTTTCTCAGTCTGTGAAGTAGTGTGATGATCATCATCAGGCCCATCCCACAGGCTGCCAAAGGCCTGGGGAGACTACGGAGGTGAGAGCATTTCTGGGTGTTCTAAGTATCCTGCCCAAGGAACCATGTCATCACCAAGCCTCCCTTGGGGCAAAGGTGCTACATGTGCCTGGCACCCATTGGGACCGGAAGAAGGGAGGCTGCTCCCTGTCTGGTCTGTGGTTTCATCTGAGCCACCCGCACCCTAAGGGCTCTGCCCAGCTCATGCCCAGCCCTGCCCCTCCCTGCCCTGCCCTGTCTGTCCCAGAAGCTGCCCCCCACCCAGGCCCCCATTGTTCTCAGAGCCCTTCCATCTGGGATCCTGGTCCCAGTCTGGAGCTCTGGAGAAAACGCTCATTCCAAGGATTCCATAGCCCCTACCTCTGCCCTCAGCCTCCTTCAAAGAGGCCACTGGAACTGGGGTCCTCTTCACAGAAGTGCCAGGCCACATGCCCCTCCCACGCCCCTCAGGCTTTACTAGCTCAGCTGCTTCTGAAGTTCTTCCAGGGGTGCTGAGGAGGGGCCCATGCCGTGGAGGGTGCAGCTAGGGAAGCCTGGCTGGGATGGTTGAGCTCAACCCAGGCCCGGAGCTCGGGCAGCCGCAGTGAAGCCACTGCCCTCTTGGTAACTCAGTTTCCCTGAGATTTACAGAAAGAAAGCCTGTCAGAGACAGCAGGGTGCGGTGGTCCCAAGCTTGGGCTTCGCAGTCAGATGCCTCCGGGCCCTGATCCTGGCTTTGACCTGTGCAGGTGGTAAGGCCTCTGTATGCCTCAGTTTTCTCCTTCATCAAATGGGGATGGTACCAGCACCTACCTCACGGGTGGCTGTGTGGTTTAGATGAGCTATGTAGACACCCCACCCAGCTCAGCGCCTGGGCCGGTGAGCCAAAAGGGGAACAGTCATCCCTAAGGGGCCTTCCAAAAGTACCCCTCACCTGTGTCACCTCCTGCCACTCTTTGCTCCCCATCACAGACTGTCCATGCGGTCCTGCCCTGTGCCTTTCCCCACGCTGTCCCCCTGCCTAGCATCCTTTTCCCCTCTACAGCATTTGTCTCCCCAGAGACTTGCTGGCCCTGCCCATCCCACCCTGACCTCTCCCACGTCGACCTCCCCATCTCTTCATTGAGTCCCCACCATGGACCTAGCACAGTACACACCACCCCACCCACTGCCCCACAGGACACATACCCCCTCCAGCACACCTCCTTGACCGGAATCCTGGCTGACAGAGACATTCTCTGCTTTACGATTCAGCTCTCCTGCTGAGCTCCTCTCCTGGAGCTGCCCTCAGGTTCCTCCCTGCAGGGAAGGAAGGGGAGTTGGGAGGTCTGTTGGGAAGACAGGCATGTGACACCCTCTGAAACACAATGATCTGAGCATGTGGGAGGCCAGGAGCTGCCTGGAGGAGGGACCTTAACTCTGTCGGGGAAGGGGATGATCAAAGAAGGCTTCTCAGAGGAGGTGGTGCTGAGCTGGATTTTGAGTGGTGAGTACGACTCTTCAGGCAGACAAGGGGTGAGGGGTCCTGCCTCACGGTGGGCAAACACAAGCAACGCCCCAAAGCCTGAAGCCACAGGAAGGGCTGAGGTGCACACGGTGGAAGGGCTGGGAGAAGGGGGAGGTCTGGGGAGGCAGTGGAGGCTGGATCGAAACGGGGGGGCATGGGACAGGCTCAGGCACTGGGGAGCGGCTGGACAGATGTGATTGGCTGCTGGCAGCAGATGGGTTGGAAGGGGTGAGACTGGAGGCCCGAGGAGGGGCAGGGGCCCAGCCCAAGTCCCACTACGGAGGGAACAATGGAGCTTAAATAAGGGAGGAAATAAGAAGAATTCATGGGAGCTTCTCAGGCTCTGGGCTGAGCCTCTCCTATACTCTCCCGGCACTTCTCCTCCTGGGCAATCTCATCCCCACCCCTCACCTGGACCTGCAAAATCCTCCTCACTTGTCCCTCTGCCCCTGCAGGATGCTCTACCCAGGAGTCCAGGTGAATTTTTTTAAGTCTCTTTTCCAAGCCTCAGTGTCCCATCCAGGCTGGCGAAGCCTTGGGGCAGGGCTGGGGCCTGCTCATTGACCGGTCACCCTCGTGCCCAGCTGGGCACTGGCTGCGAAGATGCACAGTCACGGAGACCCTCCAGTGATTCCGACGCTGCCTAGGATGGCGCCTCGCCTCTGGTCCCTCTCCCCAGGCTCTGCTCTCCAGCTGCGCTGGCCTTGAAATTGCTCTGCCTGCTCCTTCTCGTTCAGCCTCCGCAAGCTTTCCCTCCACCTGGGCCGCCCTCCCCTCACCCTGCTGACTAGTCACTGTTCATCAGGTCTTAGCTTTAAAGACCATCCTTTCCCCAGAACAGCCCTTCCTGACCCTCAGGGTGCCTTCCGTCCTTCCTCCCGTCTCTCCCTGCAGAGTCATCTCCGTAGTGGCCATTTGTGAGGTTAGATGATGGCTCCCCGCCAGGGCATAAGTCCCACCGGGGCAGAGAGCAGTACAGCTTGGGCCACAGAGCGAGTTAGGCAGAGCGGGGAGCTGAGCCTCACACTCCTAGGCCCTTGCTCAGGGATGTTTCCAGAGCCCCTCTCAGCCTCCACGGGCTGGACGGGGCAGGGCCCTCCTGGTGGGCCTCACAAAGAGACTCAGGCAGAGGCGGGACTGAACCCAGGTCAGCCCAGGGCCATACCGCCACCCTCCTGCCCCTCACCTGCCCCTAGTTCTCCCTGAGGCCTGAGGCTTTCCACCCACACTGCCTGGAGGGCCACGTCCCCTCCTTCTCCTGTGACATCCTCCTATTCCCACCAAGACCCAGCTCAGATGGTACCCTCTCCCTGAAGCTGTTGCTGACCTCCAGGCAGGGTTGGCCACCCCTGCCTCAGGACACCCCTGTGTCGTTCATTAGCTGTCTACCAGTCAGTCTCTCCTCCCCGAATGAGGTCTGGAGCCTCTTGAAGGCAGGGCCTGAGCCTGCCTCTGTCTCCGAGTTCCCCACTCCCAGCTAGGGGGCCTCAGTTGGGTTTGGTGTTGACTGTGGTTGGATGGGGGAAGGAGGACGGATGAGTGGGGTGACAGAAGGAACACACCCATCTCCAAATGGCCTCCCGCCGGTGAGTGGGCCTCACCCTGCCCTTGCTGGCCTGATTTGTGGGGGTCCCTGAGGTGGTGAAAGGAGCCTGGGCCCCCTTCCCCTTCCTGTTTGGCCCACATGCACCTCTTGGAGCCTCTGAGACAGAGAACCCCCTCGGAGGAGGCACCTCTCAACAGCGTCAGGAAAGGGACACGGTCAGCTCAGTCAGCCCATTTGTCACCCCACTGGTCGACACCTGCCTGGCTCTGGCCTCCCCCCGTGGCCTGTTTCCCTTGGAGCCATTTCCCAGAGCTGTCTGCTCCCCATGAACAAAACCCACTCGTTTCCTTCTGAAAATACAAACCACTTCCCGGCTTCGCAGAGAACAGCCCGGGTGAAATGGGCCATGGTCTCAGAATAGTGTGTGCGCCTCTCTCCACCGGCCAGCTGGTCAGGGATGTGTTCCCCCTTCTCTCCTCTCCCCATCACCCCCTCCCGTCCCCCATCCCGGCTCATATACACCCCCACAGGCATACACACTCAGCCCGTCCCCAGCCTCGACCCCAGGCCTCCCAAGTGTCCAGCCCTGCACAGAGGACTGGGACCGGTGCAGAGTGTTCTTTTATTCAGTAGACTCTCACCAAGCATCTTTTCCATGCCAGGGCCTGGGCTGGGCACCGGGGTGTCAGGTGGGCATGCCCTGGCCCTGCCCTAAGACTTTGTCAGTCTGGATGGGAACACTGAGGTGTGGAGAAAAGCCAGATCCTGTAACCCCACATCTGGGTTTGCATCCTGACTTGGCCACTCACAGGGCTGTGTGGCCAGGACAAATCCTGGGACCTTGTCCCTGAGTGCCGATGGCACAGGGCTGGGCTGTGTGGAGGAGCAGAGGCGGTGAGCAGATGCCACCAGGTGTCCTCAGGCGGGCTTGTCCCCTGTACAACCTACGCAGTCCTTAGTTAATGAGCAGGCTACAAGGCGACAAATACTCGGGGCTGAGGGAACAATTCACTCCAGGAAGTACTGAAGAGTTTCCCAAGTGGGTGAGGTTGCCCAGAATCCCCGGAGGTGGGGGCCTGGAGTCCGCTTCTCACTCCCTCCAGGAGGGCCCGCAGCCCAGGCCTCCCACTGGACAGAAGGGAGCTCTGAGGTCCAGAGAGGAGCGGGAACTTGTCTCAGTAGATTATGGTTCAGAGCGGCTGGGGCAGGAGGGGCACTGAACCCAGGTTCACCGTAGGTGTCCCCACAATGCCAGGTGAGGCGGAAGAGGAGGGTGAGAAAGGAGGGGGAGATCTGCAGAGGAATCGGTGGCAGGTGGCCGCACCGGCATGGAGTCCAGGGGGCTGAGGAAAAGTCTAACAACCCCTGGACATCCCGCAGGCCCTGCAGACCCAACCCCTCCAACACCTCACCACCCACCCTCAGCCCCGCTCTCCCCGGGTTCTCTCTCTCTCGGCAGGGTGATCCTACCCTCCCGAAGCCCAGCCAGAGTTCAGCCATTCCCCGAATATCCTGCCTCTCCCTCCCTCCCCACAGTGAGTCTGTCCACGAGGCCTGGTGGCTCCACCTCTTGAAAACCTCTCCATGGTGAAGGTGGGAGCACCCGTAACTCTCACTCGCTGCTGGAGGAGCAGGAACTGGCACAAGCACTTTGGAAAACAGTGTTGCCATTCAGGATGAATATTGTGAGTTACGGCTCCTGTGAGCCAGCACTGGGGATGGACCCAGTGACGTGCTGGTAAATGTTGACCAGCCAGCTCTTTTTAAAAAGCCCCAATTTGTAGCATTTGCTAATTCCTATGGTGTAAATATTTCCCCGCGGTCCGTTTGGAACTATGTACCAAGGTGATGTCACCGAACGCAGAGTTGGGAAGAGAAGCATATAATGCGCCCTAGTGCTGGCACCACTAGATACATCCCACACAAAGGACTAGAATATTCACACAGCACTACTCCTAATAGCCCCAAACTGACGCTACCACATGCCCACCTGCAGTAGAAGCAGTAAATAAACTGTGGTCTGTTCACACTATGGAATATCATGCAGCCACGCGAGGGGACAAGCCACTGGGGCTACGTGCAGCATCGTGGGTGACCGCTACTTGTTCTGTGTTGAACAAGAGCAGCCAGACACAAATGGGTACACGCTGCGCTAAGAAGCCCCAACACAGACAAAATAAACCTGCAGTGACAGAGGGCAGGACATCGGTCACCCTGGAAGGAGGTCCTGCCGGGACAGGGCACAGGGCGCTGTCCTGTTTCTGGACCTGCTTGGTGGTTACTCAGGTGTGTTCACTTTTGATAATTTGCTGAGCCCTGTATTTATGATTTGTGCACTTTCCTGTATCATGTTATACTTCAGTAACGAGTTTTCGTGAAAACAACACCACCACCCAGCCCCCTCAGCTGCCCCAGACCACCCATGCTCTAGCTCCACCAAACTTTTTTTTCCTCATAGCATATCAATGGACACAGCTTTTATCCACTTTTTTCCTCTTTTTATATTGAGATATAATTGGCATATGACAGTATATTAGTTTCAGGTGTACATAATGATTCACTATTTGTATATATTCTGAAATGATCACCACAATAAGTCTAGTTAACATCTGTCACCATATACTGTTACAAAATTTTTTTTCTTGTGATCAGAACTTTTAAGATCTACTCTCTTAGTCACTTTCAAATATACAATACAGAATTTTTAACTATAGTAGCACCAAACTTCTTAACATTCACTCAAGAGATAGTCACTGAGTGCTTAACATGTGCCAGGCCCTCTTCCCCAACCGTGCTGTACCCTCTAAAGGACTGTCATTTTGCACATGCTGTTCCCTCTGCCGTAAGGGCCTTCTCATAGCTCAGCTGCCTGAGAACTCATCTTCAAAATTCAGGCCAGGCTTCATCTCCCCATCCTCCCACGTAACTCCCTGACCCCAGGTTGTGTTAAGGGCCCCTCCTCGGGGCTTCCACAGCCCCTGAGCTTCCCTTTGTCCCAGCACTGAGCACCCCGGTTTGTCATTGTCATTGCCTGTGTCCACACCTGTCTCCCCACCAGACTGTGACCTCATCCTGGACAAAGGCCAGGTCTGACTCATCTCGGGGTCCCCAGCCCCACCTCAGGGCCTGGAGTGGAGCTGGCATCAGGAAAGGTGTGTGGAGGGACTTCCCTGGCAGTCCAGTGGTTAAGACTCTGAGTTTCCACTGCAGTGGGCCTGGGTTTGATCCCTAGTCGGGGAACTAAGATCCCACATGCTGCATGGCGTGGCCAAAAAAAAAAAAAAAAAAACTGTGTGGAGTGAGTGGAGGAATCGGGTGATAAATGAGACAAGGGAGCAGAGTCCTGGAGTTTTCTAGGCGGTTCTGATTTCACAGTTTCTTTCCAGTTGTCACCATAAGAACTCAGCTATTGGCAGATCATGTGTCTCTACTGATGTTTCGGAAAGCACCGTCCCCACCTCTGGTTGGGCGCGGGGCCTGGGGTCGTGGGGTACACAGTGGGCTGTGTGGTTTGAGTTAAGGTTTGAGCTCTGGCTCTGCCTCAGTGGGTCCCTGTTCCCTCCACTCCCCAAAACTTCAGTCCCCGATCTGTGACTGGAGACTGGAAAGTGTCTGAGGGTCCTTGCCAGGCAGCCATTTCTGCCCTTGCCATGTCTTCTCCAAGCTGCCCTTGGGCCTCACGCTCCAGCGCCTGTGGCTGTGGGAGGTGAGACCGACAGCAGCAGAGGTGGAACCCCCGGCGCATTAATGGGGCTTGTGTTTACCCAGGCTGGGCCCATAAAATGTCTCAAGCGGAACTGAGCTTGGCTTGGAGCAATCTGGCATTGTCCGTTCCAGCTCTTGAACCTTGGAATGGACCACCTGGGTGGACATCTCATTCCCTAGACACCTTGAAAAACTCCAGAGGGAAGCCTGGCAAGGCCTTGGAGCAGAGGAGTGGACAAGGTTGGGTTTGCAGGACTTGGGGACCTGAGAGGTCAACTTGTCCAGCCCCCAGTCCCATGCAAGGATCCCCTGCAGGCTGCATTATGGCCTAAGGGGAGAAGGACCTGTCCTGAGTGCTGCCTCTCAGCGGAACCCTGCACTAGTGCCCAGGAGGCATGGCTCTCTGACACGCCACCTCTGCCCAGTCTGTGGCTTCTTTCCGTACTGAGTTGCTGAGTTCCTGAGGGTAGGAACTTGAGTCTCCTCATCCCTCTGTCTCCAGCCTGGCCCTTTTCTAAGTTCCTCCTCTGTGCCCTGCCCTGTGCTGAGCTCTTTGGACCAAGGAAGCATCAGACTCAGTCTTTCCTTTGGGTCATTTATGTCTAGGAGGAAAAGCACCTGGGTACCCAATGCATCAGAGGATAAGTCAGGAGTCCATCCCTCCAACCATCCACCCACACACAATCCATCCATCCACCCACCCACCATCCATCCCTCCATCTACCCATCCATCCATCCATCCAACCATCTATCCATCCATCTCTTGACAATAGTCCCATCAGCTTCTGGGGAGCAAAGCTATAAGCACAGGCTTTGGGGTCACGTGGTTCTGAGTTCAGATCTGTCCCCCATTGCATGATCTCTCTGGGCCTCAGTTTCCTCATCATTAAAAAACCTGCCTCACAGGGTAGTTATGAGATTCCCTGAGACAAGACAGGCAAAGTGATGAGAACAGTGCCTGCACTGAGGCAGACTTACCTGGAAGGTAATGAAATCTGTGTTTAGGGGCCCTTTGCTTACACTTGTCTCTTCTCTGGAAGATACTCTCGAAATGTGTTCTCATGGTCATATATTTTTATAAAATTTTGTAAGAAGTATTTTAGCCACAAACGGTTGATAGCACTTTTTCTCCCTGAATCCCCCTCCGTCTTCCTTTCCTGTTGAGTGGTGTTGAGTGGCTGAGGCATTTAGGGATCTGGCTAATGGGAGGTTGAGTTGAGGATATACTTACTGTACTGGGGGATTAGTGGTGTATATGTATATGCTTTGCAGTCACTTACGGGTATAGTTATTGTTAGCCGTCCTAGTATAGGAACAGCTTCCAGCATGAAGAACCCTGCTGTGCACTGTGCAGACTCATTCAGCGTTGGAACTGCAACCGGCCCTGGAAGCATGTGGATGGTGGGAGAGAAACAAGGTGTGACATGAATGCACCTGGAGGTTAGTCTGTGGAATATTCTTTCAAGCATCAGTTGTGCCAAACTGTAGGCAAAGAATTTGGGCCTTATCAAAATAGAAACTCTCTCCTGTCAGTAATGGCACTGTGGCCTGAATAATTAGAAATTATAAATGCATCTTTTTTTTTCTTGCTGGGAATCATGCGGAATAGAACTGATTAGAAGTTCTGTGTTTGTAGGGCACCATCTGTAGCAGTATACAACCAGCAAGTACCTTTGTGTCTAAAGTTGCTTATTTTATGTATCCCAACTGTTATTATGAGGAGGCAAAGAAAGAGTACGTAGTCCAAAATTACAAGAAAAATGTGTTATGAAGGTATTTCTGACACTTAATTTTTAAAAAAGATTGTATTACTTTTCTGAATTTGTTGGTGTTTGTGGTATTCAGCCACTTTAAAAAATTTGTAATTAATTGTGACTTCTTTTCTCATTCTGATTATTTACTTTTGTACTTGGTTTTGTATGTTTTTTTGGTATTTTCTTCTTAAAGAGGGCTCCCCAAATCATATACGTTTTGGGTCCCTGAAAACTGGATCAGGCCCTGCCTAGCACATAGTAAGTGCTCACTAGTGCTGGAAATTTCTGACTTGGTCCTCTTGCTCTAGCCAGGAGGCCAGTCAAGGTCTTCCCCCTCCTCCCACCATTGAACCCAACGCCCCCTACCCATGTTGCAATTATAAACAGATACATGGCAGCAGATATCAGGGCAGATGCAATGTCAATGCTGGCACAGCCAGCCAATGTCCTTATCACACATCTGTCTCTCCCACCAGAAGGGAGGCTCCCAGGCAAAGACGTGTGTGACTCCTTTGGGTCCCCAGTGCCCAGCACAAGCCTGGCAAGGATGAGGTCCTCGAGCCCACAGGAGGGATCTGTCTCGGGCTCAGTGTCCGCCACAGCTGGGTGCCCCTAGCTTCCTTCACTTTTCACCTGATGGATAGAGAAGAGTGTAGCTTGGTGGTGTTAAACTGAGCCCTCGGGACCCTCAGAGGGGCCCCAGGAGCAGCCAAGAGGATGGAGGGAAGGCTGAGGGGTTAGGGTTCTAAGACCCCCTCACCTTCCTTCAACCAGAGCACCTTCCCTTTTGTTGGATGTATTGGCTGGGCTTCTACACAAGCGTTCATCTGGAAAATGTGTTGCAATGTGAGAAACAGGATGGAAAAGCACTGGTGTGCCCCTCCCTCCTGTGCACCGTAGGAAGCACAGAGCTGTGCTCCAGGCTCGTGCTTGGTAAGTAGAGTGACGCTCCCAGCAGGCATTTTGTGAGTTGACCTCACCCCTTGCATCCTTGTATTTTTTTCTTCCCTTTTGGTCCCTTGTTCCTTTAAAAACTGGTTAAATTCTGTATGTCTACAGTCCACCTCCTTTTGAAATGAGGTGGGCTAGAAATAAATTCATCTAAAGGTTTAACAAAAGTGTGTTGAATGAAGGATCCTCCAAACACATGTCCTCTTGCCCAGCCCAGCCCTCTTCACAATTCTCGTTCCTTCCCTCCCTCCCTCATGGGATAATTATCAGCTCCCTGTGTGCTTTCCCCACTGGATGATGAGCAGGGGCCGTGTGTACCCATCTAGCACTCTCCTCAGACAGGGCAAGTTCTCACTACAAGATTATGGAAAGAAGGAGGGGAGGGAGGAAAGGATGGCCTATGTCACAACCCGTCACGCAGGGTGTGTGTCAGAGCACGCTCGGGCTCTGGATTGACACACACCCAGGTTCGAATCTTGCCTCCACAGCCTGCCAACTATGAAACTATGGGCAGGGACTTCCCTGGTGGTCCAGCGGTTAAGACTCCACGCTCCCAATGCAGGGGGTCCAGGTTCAATCCCTGGTCAGAGAACTAGATCCCACATACCGTAAAAAAATCCCGCAGGTGGCAACAAAGATCCCGTGTACGGCAACTAAGACCCGGTGCAGCCAAATAAGTAAATCTTAAAAAAAAAAAAAAAAGAAGAAAGAAACTATGGGCAAATAACTTTCCCTCTCTGAGCCTCGTCTCTAAAACAGGAATAATACGTGCTCAGGAAAGGGCTGGAGAATGAACTGAACTGACTTGGAAAGGGAGGGGGCCTCTGCATGCAGAGCCTGTCCTAAGCTGGGCCTCCCCTCTCCCACGAGTTCCTCAGCCCCGGGGGCTCCAAGTCCAGTGGGGCAGAACCTTTTAATTGGGACAGGCCGGGAGGGTGAGTGGAGGCAATCAAGCCTGCCCAGGCTTGGCAGGCAGCCTGGTCCCCCGAAGCTTGCCCATGCGGCTGCCAGCATCCAACAACAGGGCATTCCAAGGCCTGTCTGCCACTGGCCACGCAGCCTGCATGGAGTCCTCGAGGCTTGGTGTACATGGTTAGGAGCCCAATGTGACAGGATGGACACAGAGTGGGTACCAAGCCAATGCCAGGTGAGTTGAATAGTTACATTCTATGGGCACATAGATACATCTGGCCCTAAATGGGAAAAGTGAAATAATACAATACCAGCCATTTATTGAGTGCCTACAATAATGAGACATATTTATATTACTTAACACTCTCTCTGAGTACTATTCCCATTTTACAGGTGGAGAAACTGAGGCCCGGGGAGGTTAAAATTTGCTCAAGGTCACAGAGAAGGCATGTACTGTGGTCAGGGTTCGAGCCTCACCATGTACTCCTAAAGTGTGCGCTGTTGCCCTGCCAGGGCCACCCAGCTCTCAGTGCACATCCATGTGAACCAAACCCTCCTCTGCCCAACCTGGTGTTGGGGCTGGAGGTTCAAGATAAACCTGCAGGGCTCTGCCAGGGTAGGTTAGCCTCACACACAGACAATGCTAAGAGGAGGTAGCCACTCCCAGAGAAGGAGCTGGAAGAATCTGAACTGGGGGCATTAGAGGGCTAGAGGTGGCCTTCGTGCCGAGCTTCGAGGGCCGGGGAGAGAGGATGACCCCTCAAGACCATCTGCTTTGGATCACCCGTTATATAGAAGAGACACATACATGCCCCACACAGGGATGCAGGGAGCAGGAGCAGAGCAGCACCTGTAACCCAGGCCCTCACATCCCGCCTAGCGCCCTGGCCTGTGCTTCGCCTGCAGCTTCCTCTGGGCCTTTGATAACTGTTCAGAGGTGCAGCCAGGGGGCAAGAAGGTGGGGCAGAGAGAGAACTGACCGTTGACACTGGGGGCAGCCTCAAGAGGGCCCAGTCGGGGTGCTCATATCCCAGAGGGGCCGACTGGGCAGAGGGGATGGCAGACACAGGCGCTACCCACACTAGGATCATAAGTATTTGCTGAAGGACTTACCTGGTGGTCCAGTGGCTAAGATTCCATGTTCCCAAAGCAGGGGGCCCAGGTTCGATCCCTGGCCAGGGAACTAGATCCCACGTGCCACAACTAAAGATCCCGCAACGAAGATCGAAGATCCCGCGTGTGGCACCTAAGACCAGGCACAGCCAAATAAATACATAAATATTGGGAAAAGAAGTATTTGCTGAATAAATGAACGAATGAGTGAGTGAGTGGGGTCCCAGTGGGCAAAGTGAGGGCCAACAGATAGGCGGCACAGAGAGGTAAACGTCTGAACCAGTGTCTGCAAGGACCTATCTCCCAGAAGAGCGGTCCCACATGAGGGCGCAGCCCCGGGAGGAGTGAGCTCCCCATCAGGGGAGGGCGGGAAAGTCACTCTGTGAAGGGCCCGTGGTCAGGACTGCTAGAGCCAGGGTTCTGGCTCCTGAGGAATTGGTGTCTCTGTTTCTGAGATTCTTTCCACCTTGCTGCTGGGGACAAGAGCCAGTTCCCATGAGGAGGAGGAAAGTGCTGGCAGGCTGGAGACCCAGCCGGCTGAAAGGTGACCCCTCTGAAGGTCCGGAAGAGGCGGGGGCCTGCTGAGAGCTTGAGGCCTCCACGCCAGACAGCCTCCTCGTCTGAACGGCCCAGCCAGCCTGCCACCAGCTCACTGTGTGGCTTCCTGTAAGTCTCGACCCCTCAGGGCCCTCACCTGCCCTGTAGGCTCTCAGGGCTGTTCTGAGGCCAAAACAATTCCTATTTCCCTCCACACACTTTGCAACGTAAAAACATGTTTACATTATTCCATTTATATACAGTGGGGGAAAAAAACCCACAACTCAGCTTTGGGTACAGTTTCTTAGGTACAAGAATCTCCCACTATAGCTGGGGGTGGGGTGGGAAGTGGCCCCCAGAATAGGCCCGTTCTCATCCTCATCTTCCCAGAGCCACCTCATTATTCAAGTCCCTTCACCTCTCTGAACCTCAGTTTCATCTTCTGTGAAATGAGACTATAAACTATTTTACAAAATCAAAACAAACCACAAAAAGTTCTTAAGAAAGGGATGGGGACTTCCTTGGTAGCACAGTGGTTAAGAATCCGCCTGCCAGTGCAGGGGACACGGGTTCGATCCCTGTTCCAGCAAGATTCCCACATGCTGCGGAGCAACTAAGCCCGTGCGCCACAACTACTGAGCTTGCGCTCTAGAGCCCGCGAGCCACAGCTACTGAGCCCGGTGCCACAACTACTGAAGCCCGTGCACCTAGAGCCCGTGCTGTACAAGAGAAGCCACCACAATGAGAAGCCCGCAGACCGCAACGAAGACTAGCCCCCGCTTGCCGCAACTAGAGAAAGCCCGTGTGCAGCAACAAAGACCCAACTCAGCCAAAAATAAAATAAATAAATTTATTTTTTTTTAAAAAAGGAAAGGGATGCTCTGGGGACTTTGAGGGCTGACAAGTTGCCTGGAAGATGCCCACCCTGGGCCTGGCTGCCGTGGACACCCCCTGTGCCCCCGGGTTAGGCGCCAGCATGGGGAGCAGCCCCACCAAGTGCCGCTTCTGAAGCTGTTCGCTTCTCTCACTTTGGCCCTGGGCCGGGAAGACAGGGAAACTCTGAGAGCCTCAGACTCCATGTGTTTTATGGGCCCTGAGAACACAGCAGCCCCATAAAATCACTTCAGATGGCTTACAAGACCCAAGACCATCCAGGATCGCCTGACCCAGGGAAACCTGAGCTCACCAGGGAGCGACTGGGCCCCAAAACCAAAGGATGAGCCTCTGGGGCCGATGGGACTGGACCACCAAGATAAATCTTCTGCCTGCCTCGCTGCCCCTGTGGCCTGACGGACTTGGGGAATGGCTCTCAAACCAGCCAGACCCGACTGAGAAGGTGCTGCAAGACTGCTCACCTGTGTGCTGGGTGAGCTGGCCTTTGTCCCCAAAGGATGGCCTTTGTGCCCAAACCCAGGCTGAGCCTGTGTGGCTCTCGGAGATCTATAATAGAGAGGGAGCCGGAGAGGCTCAGGCTCTACAGTCAGCCCTGGGTTTGATCCTGCTTCTGCCATTAGCCCTGTGACCTTAAGGCACCAGCAAGCCAGCTCCCAATTTTCTCACCCCTTCAGTGAGAATAACAAGAGAGGCTATTTCTACCTCACGTGGTGTTGTGGGAGTCAAACAAGGTGCCCAACTGGAGCTATTATTTGGTCCTGGCTTTGCCCTCCAGGTAAGATGGTGCCAACCACTGACTCAACGGATGGGCACGTCCTGTCCTCACCATGGTTGCTTCTCTCTGCAACTAACCCCACTCCCGCTGACGGTCTTCTTTTTCCTGGATTGCCAAGATCTTCCAACAGAAACCTTGGCCCCAGTGTCCTCTACCCACACCCAGTAGCCCCCCTCAAACTCTCTAGCCTGATTTTCAGGGTCGTCCTCCACCCAGCCCATGTAGACCTATCATTGCCCTCCGGTTCCCCCAACCAGAAGGACCCAACGTGCTTCACTCACACAGGTAATGTTACTACTACTACTAATATTAATAATAATAATAACTAGCATTTATGGAGTGCTCACTCCCTGTATATTACATGTGACATATCATTGAGTTACATGAACCAACGCAATTAATCCTCACAACCACCCTATGTGGTAAGTACCCAAATCATCCCATATTACAGATGAGGACACTGAGGCACAGAGAGAAGTAACTTGCCCAAAGGTCACACAACTAAGAGGGAGCAGAGCTGGGTTTTGAGCTTGTGAAATCTGGCTCCAGGGCCCCAGAATGACCATTCTTGGCTCATGCTATTGTGCTCCTTCACGAGACTGGAGGGCACAGAGAACATGGGGATGAGGGGTGATGTCTGGCCTGGGCATTCTGGAGCTGCCCCATCGCCTGCAAAGTTATTCTCACCACAAAGGCATCAAGGTGAGGGTGGTGTTTCCCAGGACGTGCTCTCTGGACCACCTACCTGCATCGAGCCTCCCAGGTGCTTATGAAAACGCAGACCCCACTCCTGATCTGAATCAGAGTTTTGGGGGGTTGAGCTTGAAGGTCAAAAAAAACCCCACTAGACTAGAAAGTTCTGCCCAGGGAATTCCCTGGCAGTCCAGTGGTTAGGACTCGGCGCTTTCACTGCCATGGTCCCAGTTCAATCCCTGGTGAGGGAACTAAGATCCCACAAGCCGTGTGGCACTGCCCCCCAAAAAAAAAAGTTCTGCCCAGACACTGGAATCCATTCAAATCCTGAATCAAGGGCCCCTGGGCAAGTCATTGATTTTCTCTGAAACTCCATTTTCTCATCTGTATTAGGGAATGAGAAAATTGACCCCAGGGATGGCTGTGAGATTCAATGAAATAATGGATGTATAACTGGCATGTGGAACAGGCTAAACTCTGCGGTGTGCAAGTGAAAAAAACTTAACTTTTCACCACTGTCTCTCAAACCTGCCCTGTGGGCTCTCCCTCTCCAGCCCTAACTGGGATCTAGGGTGGACCCCAGCCTTCCTGCTCTAGGTTAGGTATAAAGTGACAGTCTCATTCCCAGGTGGTAACGGATGCACCCAGTCTGACCTCAGTATGTCACTCTCACAACTGATTCAAAATTCCTCCTCCCCCTACTCAGGCCCATTTCCAGATTTAGCTGCTGGGAGAGGGAAGGGGCTTGGGGGCTTCTTCTATTTCCTCACCTCCCTCCACTCCTCTGTGTCGTCCACTGCTTTCAGAATTAGGTCTGGATGTGGGGGACAGTGTGGAGGGGGGAGTGGGAGGGTAGACACAAAATGATGACAGTAGGGCTGGCCTAAGGCTGCCAGGACCTGGCTTGGGGGCTCCTCTTGCAGTGGCAATGCCCCAAACCCAGCTTTATCTCTTTGGGGTGTATTGTGGATTTTTCAATGACCACCCACCCCTTGCTAAGAAAAATTTACTGACATGGGTAATGACCCCTCTTCCAGCTGATGTCTCCCACTCTCCCCTCAATCCCAGGCAGATACCTTCGGTTTGGGTCACATGACCCTGGCAGGCAGCAGACCCTCAACTGGACCTTGCGACATGATTTGTGTCCCGCTCCATTCCAGAGCGCCCACTTGGGCCCACAGGAATCTTGTGTCTTTGTCTGCAAACCCTAGCAGGGCGTGCTTGACCCTGCAGCCCCCTGTCCTCTCTCTCCAGCCTCAAGGCTTCAGACGGTGTTTCAGGTGAGAATCAGACACACAGCCCTCTACCCCCAAATTCCATGACCTACACGAGGAGGGGACAGTCCTTGCACACCAAGTTTGTCCTTCCAACCCCTACTTGGGCTGGAAGTGAGTGCCAGACACAGAACTGGTTTGGGGCCATTCCTTTTTCTTGTCCTGCACAGATGCTTTCAAATGTGGGGTGCTGAGGATCTGTAGTATGCAATTTGGGGCCTCAGCACCTAATTCAAAGAAGGTGTCCATAAAGAATTCCAGGCCCTTCTCTTCCTGAAACAAGGGGAGCTGGGGTTTCAAGGAAGGAAGCAGAAGAGCAAAAAGCAGGGCTACACAAAGCATCAGGCAGAGCAGAGCCTCCATAGGCTCCCAGAGATGCATGTAAAACCAAGGATTGGGAGGGATTCGTTTTTAACTAAAAAGGAATCGAGGCCCAGATATAAAGTATCATGACACTAACGGTCCAGGAAATCTGGAACCTTAAATCACAGCAATTTCTCCCCAGAGGGCAGGCCTGGGATCCCAGGATTAGATAGGGGGCTTGGCGTGTGCCAAGGCAGGAAATGCTGAAGGTGAGTGCAGATTCCTCCCTGCTAAAGCATTCAGATAGACAGCGGGTGAGAGCTCAGAGGCCTCTGGGTCCAGTTTGGCACCATCACTTCGAAGATGGGGAAACTGAGGCCCAGAGAGTGGTAGGTCCTGCCGAGGGTCACACAGAGAATGGGAGCAAAGCCAGAACCAGAACCCGAGCTGGAGGCCCTGTCCCTGTACAAGCATTGTGATCACACCCCAGGACGGATGCTTTCCCTGCCAGGGTCTTCCAGTGGGGCCTGGGGTTTGGGAATCTGCCGGGGTCACTGAGCCCAGAGATTTTTAGAATTTCTGCATGGCTCTTGGGTGGTGGTGGTGAATGGGGTTAACCTGGAAGCCTCGCAAATAGGGTGAGCCAGCTGTCACCCCCAGGTCAGGGGCCACCTGCGCTTACATCATCCAATGTGGTCCTCACCACCTGCCTGAATCGCCTTGCATCAGGGACTCACTGAGTGACTCTAGGAAACCTTGCCAGCCTCCCTCTATCCGGCCTTGGTTTCACCATCTGTATGATGAGGAGGTTGAATTGGACCCTCTGTAGAGGCCCCTCAGTGCTGACAAGCTGTGGGTCCATAAGTCTTTTAAGCCTGCTGTTCCATCCCCCAAAGAGGGGTATTGTGAAGACAGCAACCAGCAGGGTGGGGTGATCATGAATGGGGAGACAGGAAGCATTTTGAGCTCCCAAGGAAAGCCTGCAACACAGCCCCCAGCTGCAGGGATCCTTCTGCACCCCCTAATTCTCTGGATTTCCCTCCTGAGGGCTGGCCTGAGCCAAAAGTCAGACACTTCATTCATTCATCCCGCAAGGATTTATCACTTCCCTGGAATGCTCTGTGCTTCTACAAATCTTGAGATGTCTGAGAGCATCTAGCCAAAGTGGGTGGGTCTTCCTGCTGCACCTGAGTAAAAGGCAGGCTGACAAATAACCACTGACTTCTTTGGCCGTATCAATAGAGATGGTGCCAAATCCAAGGCGGTGATTTTCTCAGTCTACTCCGTACTGACAAGATTCCTAGAGAGTGATGACCAGTGTGGGAGTAGAATTTTGTGACCAGAGGAGGTGACCAGGGAGGTGAGAGTTCTGGAACCTGGAGAAAAGCAAACTCAGGGGACAAAGGTACTAGTCCCACACCTCTACGAGGATGTTGGGGAGAGATGGCCGTATGTGTTTGGTGGCATTACAGACCTGAGAACTAGATGACTTCAGAGATTTCTGGTTCAAGCTCTCTTCCCATAGCCTCCCTGACTGATGATAAACTGATAAACCCTAATGCAGGGCACACACCTCCTGTGACACGGAGTTTAATCCCCACCTGGCAGCTGCTTCCATGGTAAGAAGACTCTGGAGGATAGAAAGCTCTGCTTATTGGTGGTGTCCCCTCTGGTTACCTCTGCGCTGACCTCTGCCAGACCCCGGGTGGGGTGCTTTACCTACCTTCTTTTATTTAATTCCCACAGCCCCGAGAAGTTAGAATTATATCCCTTTCTCTACAAACTCCTAGGCTCAGACAAATCAAACAACCCTGTAAGTCTCACAGCCAGTAAGAGCAGAGCTGGGATCTGATCTTGGGTCTCTCTGGTTCCAGAGCCATTTACACCAGAAAGCAGTCACCTCTTTCCTGATTTAGCCGCACAGAACTTTGCATCCCTGTCCAAACCCATGATGTTCTTTCATGAGTCACTGTCTTTGCCTTGTGCTCCTTCTGCCAGGAATGCCCTCCCTCCACATCCATTTGAAAACTTCTGTTCTCAGGGTTATGTCTTTCTTCATCTCTGTTTTACACACACACATCATCATCATCATCATCATCATCATCATCATCTAGTATGTTTTAAGACATATAGTAGGCACTCCATGTTTATCTAATCAATACACAAATGCACCAATAATTCCAGTCCTCGGGACTTCCCTGGTGGCGCAGTGGTTAAGAATCCACCCGCCAATGCAGGGGACACGGGTTCGAGCCCTGGTCCGGGAAGATCCCACATGCCGCGGAGCAACTAAGCCGGTGAGCCACAATTACTGAGCCTGCGCTCTAGAGCCGGTGAGTCGCAGCTACTGAGCCTGCGTGCCACAACTACTGAGCCCACGTGCCACAACTACTGAAGCCCGCACGCCTAGAGCCTGTGTTCCACAACAAGAGAAGCCACTGCAATGAGAAGCCTGCGCACCACAACGAAGAGTAGTCCCCGCTCGCCGCAACTAGAGAAAGACCACACGCAGCAATGAAGACCCAACGCAGCCAAAAATAAATAAATACATAAATAAATTTATTAAAAATAATAATAACAATAATAGTGAAAAAATAATAATAATTCCAGTCCTCAACAAAACTCTCATCCGCTGTAAAAAGTCTTCCTTGCCTCCTGCCTCCAGCTGAGCCAGCTAGTTCTGGGCTCCCTCAGCCCCAGTCCCTGTCCCCCCGCCTCCCCTCGACACACTAACAGGCCCCTGGCATTTCTCTAGACCCCAGCGTTGGCAGAGGAGGGACTCAGAAAGGAATGTGCAATGCAATGGAACGCGAGATCCCTAATAATAATACAGATGACCTTATCTAACCTCCTACTGGTACAGAAAAGGAACCTGAGGCCCGGAGAAGGCAGAGTGGGGAAGGTGGGATTCCAGGCTCTGAGTCCCCGTCCATTGGCTGTCCTGACCAGAGAAGCGTGGAGAGGAGGCCTGTAGAGGCAGAGGGCCGGAGGTGGCCCCAGGCATCCCCACACATCAGCCCAGCCCGCAGCTCAGCTAGCCAGGCCTGCCCCTGGGGCCATAGAGGGGTGAGCCGAGGGTCAGGGGAGTTACTCAGGCTCTGGCCTCCCCCCAGATGCCTTTCATTTTCCGGGCCAAGGGCCTACTCCCGCTGGCTGGAGGAAAGACCCCCGACATGGGGGCTGAGCGTGGGGCTGAGGTTCAAAGGCTGCCTGCGGCAGGCGCCGGCCCTCAGCTTCCCCCGCAAATTCACAACCCCCAAAAGGCGCAGCATTTTTGGACGGGAGTGGGGTGGGGAGGGCGAGTGTTTCCGTGGTTGGCCCCATGGCCCTACAGAGTCAAGGACTTGTTGGAAAGCCTGAGGGAGATAAAGAGCTTTGTCCATGCTGGGCCTGGGGGGTGGGGTTGGCCCCAGGGACCCCATGTGGAGGAGTTGCAAAGCAGGCTTATCGCCTGAGCCCCCATCTGACCAGGCCATTTCCTGCCTGGCATGGACTCCCACATTTCTTAGGTGACGTTCAAGCTCCTTTATCTGGATTCAAAAAACAGTGGGTCGGGCTGGGGGAGAGAGGAAGTTGACTCCTTACCCCCGGACTCTTCGGTGGGCTCTCTGGGGCTCAGAGCCCTGCAGGCCTGGCCAAAGCTCCCAGTCCTGCAGATGGCAGCCAGGACCCCAAAGTGGAGCGTCCCTGGCAGAAGCGGTGCCAGGGCTCGAGCACACTGAGCGATTTGAGAAACATCTGTGGGAAGAGCCCTGCCTCCCCAGGAGAAGACAGGAAGTAGGGCCAGTTCCTGGGAAATCCCTCATGCTGCCTGTGGGCTGGGACTCAGCCCCGAGGACCCACCTCTGCCACGCTCAGCTGCAAGGCAACAGCACTGGCCTCTACTTGGTGCAGTAAGACCTACACCGGAAACTGCTGCAATCCCCGATCACCAGATACAGGACACTGAGTCCCACTTTTTGCAGAATGGGAAACCGAAATTGGGAAGGAAGTCACTTGTCTCAGGCCAGTGGCTGAGCTGAGTCATGAATGAGGCACTTGGTTCTTCACTCCATGTGGCCCGTGCAGCTGAGTGATCTCCTGGTGCTTGGACTAGAACCGTGACACCAGTCACAGCATTAGCACTGCAGGAGGGAGTCAAGACTATCTAACCTTCCTCGAAGCTACCTCTGTGCCAGGCCTTTCCTGGCCCTGGGGCCACGGGGGTGATCAGATCTGCCCCTGCCTTCCATTTCCTGGAGAGACAGATCACCACATCCAGGGTGTTGGGAAAGGATCAGGTGCTCTCTAGGGAAAGTGGGGGGAAAAGACATCCTGGACCAGGAAACCACAAGTACAAAGGCCCATGGAGGTGGAAGCGGGGGTTTTGGGAAAGCTCGCCAGCCAGAGAACCACAGGTGGATTCAGGGCATCTACAGTGTCTGGTGGGGTGGAAGGAAGAGGGTCAGGGGCTGGATCGGGAGGGCTCTGTGAGCCTGTTAAGGATGTGGGCTTCATCCTGAGCCCAAAGGGGTTCAAATACAACCTTCACACAGCAAGTTGCTGACAGAGCCCAGACTGAGGCCCAGGTGCCCAGCCCGCTCTTGCACCCACCCACTTACCACAGAGAGCCACATGCCCCCTTGCCTGGGCTAGTGAGGACAGAGGCCTGGCCATGGGTGAGGACCTCCCCAAGTGATCCCTTCAAGGTTTCCCCCTTAGACCTTGGGAACTGGGCCTTAGCCAGACCTGCCAGTCCTTACCTTCTCTAACCAGGAATTCGCTTCCTGAAGTCTTTGTTTAATGAGGGTCATTCTCTCCCGACCTGCACATCAGACTGAAAACAAAAACAAAACCACAATCCTGGCCTCTCCCTCTGCAGCTCCAGCACTGCTTTCCCACCGAGGAGGGAGCAGCCCTCACACCCATCTGCCCGCTGCCTTCCAGATCTCCCAGCGTGGGCTGGGCCCAGGGGCGGAGGTGCGGTGGCTCAGGCCTGCCCCTCCACCGAGGGAGGGGCCCAGAGCATAGAGTCCATATAAATTAATTTAATTGGGCCCTATTATCACTTTGTTCCAAGCCTGCAAGTCTAATCTAGCGTTGAAGTAATTCATTGAGTGTGAATGTTCTGGAGCCAAGACTTCCCTCTGTTCTCGGAACAAAACTCTCCATGCTTGGCCCAGGCTCCGGGCCACTGCAGCCTGGCTCAGCAGAGGGGCTGTGTGGGGAGCAGGGCGGGCAGGGGAGGCCTTAAAATAGCTCTTTGCTTTGGCTACATCCCCTGACTTTCCCAGAACGAGGCCCCCGTCCACACCTCCAACACACACACATTCAGCCACACAGGCACACATTGGGGTGACACTTGGGCCCTTGCAGATCCCAAAGATGGCTGAAGAGGTCCCAGGGGACCTGGGTGAACCCCCCCCCCCCCAATGACTACAAGAGCTTGGACAAGTCTTTCTCTCCCCTCTGTGCCTTAGTTTCCCATCCTACCAAATTTCCTGACTTCTCACTTTAGCAGCTGTGTGACCTTAGGCAAGTTATTAAACCCCTCTGAGACTCAGCTTCCTCATCTGTGAAATCCAATAACGCTTATCTCATTGCGTTATTAGGGGGATTAAATGAGTTAACATATGTAAAATGATTAGAACTCTGCCTGACATACTGTAAGCGCTCCATCAATGTTCTCCCATTATAGTTGTGAGACTCCGATGGGATGGGGCCAGGGAGCCCTTTGTGCTACTGTAATTGCTGAGGCCAAGGTACGCATCATAGTTATAATTTCAGAAAAGTAGGAGGGAGCTGGGTGGTGCAGTTCCCACGAAAGTTTTATCCCAGGAGCAGGGCACCCCGAGAGCTGAGAGAATGCGAGTTGCCCAGCTCAGTGTTGTTATGATTAGATTTACATAATTTATGGTGCAATTATTCATACCCTGATGCCAAGCTCATTAAGCAATCAGGCACCATGAACAGGGTGAGCCCCAATCTAAAGGAGAGACATGGCCTTGGGGGCCCCTGGGGGCCCTGGTCTGAGGGCAGAAGCAGCATACTCATGCATGAATGCAAGTGCGCACACCACACACTCACAGGGGGCCCAAGCCCTGCAAAGGAACCTCTCAGGAAGAGGCAAGGGACACAGGCCCTAAAGGGGGTGGGGTGGCTGAGGATTTACGGGTCTGCCTGCTCCTTCCCTTAAGCACCCTGAAATACCAACCAACCTTTGTAGGGTCCCCCTGTGCTCCAGGCCCTGGGCCTGCGCTAACCCCTTAGCCACACGGCATCCAGAAAGCAGAGTTTATTAGCACTACTCCTAGTATTAATACTGATTTAACAGATGGGGAAAGTAATGGTTGGCAGGTCCAACCAAAATCTCTCCCCAGCAAAAATAAAGTCAAACCAAAGGTTCCTGCCCACTGATATTTGTTCCCTAATTCAGGGATTATACAAGATGGGAGTTGTGTTTTGGGGCAGTAACTAGTAAAAGAGAGACCCTTGGGCTGGGAGTTAGGTAATCTGAGTAAGTCCCTTCACGTCTCTGTACCTCAATCTCCCCATCAGAGCAATGGGAGTGATAATCTCTCTCCCACTGGGCCCTTGTGTGGATTGGATGAGACCACTGATTACAAACCTCCACGTGGGGCTCAGCACACATTAAGTACCTGCAAGATAAAGCAGCATGTGAGCACAGCCCCAGAGCTGCCAAGTTAGGACAACGCTCAAGTCGTCCTGACAATTTCCAGCCTCTGGTAAGAAGAGGTTTCTTGATAATAAATCCCTGCTCCCTACATCTAGCCCTAGAAGGAGAATCTCCACCCAGGGCTGGGACGTGGGAAATCAGGCCCCCAGCCTCCTTACCCAGGATGGAACTTTCCTTGTTCTGTAGCTAATGGTCCTGCTGGTGGGGGTAGGGGGTCTACTCCCCCTTAGTCTCTTCCCCCAACACCCAGGGCTCAGCAGAAGCAGAAGAAAGTTCAGACAAGATTCATCTAGGGCTCTGTGGCTGAGGCAGCTTTAACCTGTCCCACCTCAACACACCTCCAGGCATGGACTCAAGATGGCCTGGCCAGGCCTGGCCTTTTGGGGCTTCCTCTCCACCCTCCCAGAGGGCTGCCAGGGCTCCAGGAAAGTGGCGGTGGTTCAAGTCAGGGACTCCTCCTGGCTCCCACTCCTACTCTCCATTCTGAATTCTCTTCCTCCCGTCCAGGTTCCTACTGTCCACCATTTAGTCACTGGATACCGCTGTGCAAGTCACTGCAGCTCTCCAAGCCTCAGTTTCTTCATCTTTAAAATGGGCTAATAAATCTCACAGAGTTGTGAGAACTACCTGCAGTGTGTACAGAGCTCAGGTAAAGCACTTGACAAATACTTCTAGATGGCTGGTGAGTTGGGTGTTTTGTTTGTTTTGCTTTGTTGTTTATCCTGTCTAACCCATGATCCTGGGAATGGCAGGGCCCAGCTCTGGCTCACCTGTCTTTCCGCTAAAACATATACTTACCTCACCTGCTGGCTCTCAGCCGGTACCCAGGCTGTGCCTCTGAAGGTATGGGGGACCAGGGATGGCACCAAGGGCTGAGTGAGGACAGTTCTGAGGCTGTGAAACACCAGCAGGAGGCACGAGATCTCTCCCGCCCTCTTGTGTCCCCCAGAGGTGGCTTCTGCCATGTCCCTCTAACCACCAAGTGAGGCCACCTGGCAGAGGGATCAACCACTCACTGCCCCTGCACTGGATCATTTAATTATGTGAAGTACCCCTCAGATCCGCCAGTGCTCCATTGCCTCCACGGCTCCCCAAGGGTAAAGCAGGTGCCGAGGGCAGAAAGGAAGGTTGGGCACAGCTGGACGTGGACCCATAGAACATGGCTTTAGCCTACGAGCAATGGGAGCCTGGAAGGGTTTTCAGCAGAGAGAGACATGATCAGGTGTGCACTTTGGAGAGATATCCCACTGCCACATGGAGGATGGGTGAGAGAGACCAGTCGGGTAAATAAGACTTGAGTGATGAGGGTTCAATGAGGGTGGTGATGATGGAGATGGAGAAAACTGGAAAGAGCAGAAATGTATTTGGAAGAAGTATCCTCAGAGTTTACAGCTTGCTTGTTTGCGTGTCAGAGGCGAGTGAGAGGGAGAGAGGAGTCTGGAAAGATGCTGAGATTTGAGGGGTCATTAACTCACCTGGGGAAACTGGCAGAGAAAGAGGTGGAGGTCATGATGCTCAAGTGTTCCGATGTGAGGAGCCTGGAGGCATCCAAGGGGTAAAGTTCAGGCATCTGTGAAATATAAAAATCCGGATCTGGGAATAAAGTCCAGGCTGCAGAGACAGACGTGGGGACAGCTGGGAGATGGACCGTGAGTCTTTGAGGGCAGAGACCCTGTGGGGTTCTGCTCTGCAGTCACAGTGTAGCCGAGGCCTGGGACAGCGACCCTGCTGGATAAATATTTGCTGGATGGATGGATGGATGGATGGACAGAAGGATGGATGGATGCATGGTAGGATGGATGGAAGGACAGACTAAAGGATAGATGTGTTCCCCCTGGAGAACTTTGGGATCTCTCAGGCTGCGATGCCCACAGCCCAGCCCAGGCCTGAAAAGTGGCCAGTACGCAGGATACTACTGTAGCCACCACTTTCTCTATGAGGCTGATGGAGAGAGAGGGGAGAAGGGAGAGGAACAGGGCATAGTCAGAGCCCCATTTGTACAGGCAAGTTGCTGAGGCCCAGAGATAGGAAGAGCCAGGCCTGGCTCCCGGTCTAGAGTTTTTTTCCACAAGCAGCCTCTCCATTTCTACAGTCACCTTCAGGAATACTGGGCAACAGTAATCTTCCTGAAACAGATAAAGAAATGAGGCCCAGAGGAAATCACTCACTTGCCCAAATTCACACCTTCAGGCAGAACTGGGTATTGAAGTAAAGCAGTTTGGAGTTTAAGACCTGATTTAAGATCCCCAGCTGGGCCACTGGTCACTCAGTGCTAAGGGCCAGTCTGGCCCCTCCCTCTGCAGGTCCCACCTTCCTCACAGAGAGGCTGGCCCCCAGGTTGCTGGGAGGGGCACAGGCCTGGTGACCTGCAGAGCATTGCAGACACCGTCCGATCCTGGGAGCGGATTTCAGGACCTGTCCCCAGCAAGCCCTGGCTGCTGTCAATGGGTCCGCTGGCCAAGCAGGCTTGCTCAGGGCAGAGAGATCAGAGCTGATGTGGAGCATTTCTGAGATGAGGCAAGGTGAAGCAGCATGGGGCTAAAGCAACTTGATGGGTCCTTCCCGCACCCTGCCTCGTGGAGCTCAGGGCTGAGGGGACAAGGAGGGGGCAGGGAGTAGGGGGCAGCTTCACGCTGAGCATGCACCTGTGCACGCAGCCCTGCCCTCACTCCCAGTTTCTGAGGGGTGGCTGGAGGGTCCCATCACCCCAGCAGGCAGATGGGAGATTTGAAACCGGAGTGGAACAGGGCTCTGCCCAACGTCACCCGGCAGCTGGTGGTAGAACTGAGGCCCAAGGCTTGCCAAGTGGGGAGACTTTTGCTGCCTGTTTCTTTTATCCATTCATTCTTTCGTTCATTCATTCATTTATTCACTCATTCAACAACCTTCCTTCCTGGCTGTATCATGGGAGCTGCAGACTCAGAGAGGAATCAGTCAAGGCCTGCCCTCAGGGAACTCCCAGTCTGATGGGCAAACAACCACATAACTAGTCAATGACAACATGGAACTTTTGTGACAACAATTCACAAGGCTGGGGAGCAGAGAGCAAAGCCCAGTCCAGGCTTGGGTACAAAGAGGCTTCCTGGAGTAGGTCGAGACTATGGGAGAGGAGGGGCCCCCAGGGGTATATTCCCAGCTGGGTGAGGAGCACAGAGGTAGGAGAGCCACACAAGAGGGCAAGATACAGGAGCCCACAGAGGGGAAATCCCACTGTTAATTCAGTCCCCACCCAAATCCTGGTTCTCAGACTTGCTTTGCTTACCCCTCAATGGTGGAGGGCACGAGAGAAGAAATGACACCCCAGCCAGATGTGAGGGACAAAGGTGGTTCTGCTCTCAGGGTCCCAAGGGGCAGCCCCCTCCCTGGGTGGGGACTGAACACCATTAAGGGCAGGCCCTCTCATCCAGGCCCCCATCCCTGAGAGCTAGTTCATTCACTCACTCCTTCCCTCAACAAATACCTCTTGAGCCCCTACTACGTGCTAGCTGAAATATATGTTTATTCTCACTAGTTACAATCATTTTAAGAAACAGCAATAATGGTCTTTCCCTACACAAGAATGGGGACAGCTTCTGATTCTGTAAGGATTTGGAGAGACTTAATTCAAGTCCTGGTTCCCCCGCTTAGTGGCTTGGAAATTTGGGGTCTCAGCTGGTCATTGGGAGTGGTGACACCCATACCACATAGAGTGGCTGCAAGGACTGCCAGAGAAGGCATTCACACCAAGCACGAGCAGGAGCTCGGTAAATGCTTGTCCCCTCTCCCCTGACCATCAGGGCGAGCACCTTCAGTGCGCCCTTCCCGGGGAAGGGAGAGGATGTTTCAGGGATGAGGCAGGGCCTGAGGAAGAGCCAGGAGGCCAGGAGCAGAGGCTCTGGGGCGTGCTGAGACTCGCCTGATTTCCTCACTTGGGGTGGGATGATGCTTTTCCCCTCAAGTCCCCCAAGGGGAGCTGGTGGCATCATCCCAGTGGCTCATCAGACTTTTCCCCCCAGGAAACCAGCAGGGATTCTCTCTGCAGCCCACAGCTGGGGAGCAGTGACCAGAAACCCTGTCATCCAGAACTGGATGGCTGGAAGAGGTGTCCCACCCTGAGATTGATGACCCAGGGGAAGAGTTGCCTTCTAGAAGTGGCTGGGCCCCTTGGCTGAGCCTGGGAGAAGACCTGAGTGGGACCCCATGGGAGGCCCCGGGAGCAAACCTCCCAGAGAGCGGATGACCTCACCAAGCTGAGCGATGCCATCAGGTGGGCATGTGTCAGCCTGAGCTAGGTAGACACCCCTCTCCTCACCAGCAACTGCTCACAATGCCCTGCCCCAAACACATCCGCAAGCAGCCTGGCTGCAGCTAGAGGGGGCAGGGGTAGCCTCAAGGAGGTCCTCCAGCACCGTCTGGAGTGGATTTAGGCCAGGAAGGCATTCTGAACTCTATCTCCTAGAGAGTAAGGATTAAGTCCAGCCACAGGGGCTGCACCAAATGACGCCCAGAAGGTTCCCCCAAAGGATCTGAGCACAAGTCTTAGAAGAACAGGAGGGAATGTGCTTAGAGTCATCACCAAATCAGACTGGGAATCAGGAGACCTGGGTTCTGGGCCTGCCTTGTGGGACTGGGCAGGCGCAGTCCCTCTCTACACCTCAGTTTCTCCTTCAGACAGCACAGGGCCCAAGCTTAGACACTGAGGGCCCTTCTATCTCTGACTTCTGCGTGGCTTCAAGACTGGGCACCAGGCACAGGGGCCCCTTGGTGGACTCCAGGCTAGAATTTTCCTTACTGGTACCTAGACCAAGCCAAGGTCGCACAGCAAGCTGAGGACACTCCCATCATTGATACTGTGACCCAGAAGCCTGAGACACTCTGTGGGCCCCTCCTTTTGCCCATCCCCAGCCCTGGGATTCTCTGCAGCAAATATTTGCAGCTCGTTACCACGTCCTGCCCGTCCTGCCTGCCTGTCTTCTGTGGGCAGCCTTACCTCCAGCTTCCTGGCATCTGGCCTGCTCACCACAGGGCTCCTTGGAGAGTCTTGGTATTTTGGCCTGGCCTGATCTCAGACCATGACCTGCCTGCCCAGCGGGGCCTGCCCCTCCCTGGATCACCAGGTCAGCCTCTTCCCCGGCCTTGGCCGCTGCTCTCTGCCTCACAGCCGCCACGTGAACACATCTGGTACTCAGGCCCCAGGTCCTTGCCTGACTCAGAGCGGCAGGGGGCTCCCCAAGCGCCAAGACAGGAAGGGAGCTCACTTTTGAGGACCGTCCACCCCAGGCACCCTGAGTGGCCGCCTGATAGCCCCACACTAGCCTTACTCAGACCGTTGGGTATTTGTGGCTCCCGCTACCCTTCAGCTGTGGCCCGAGGCCTTGCCCTGCCCGCAGCCTGCTGAGCCCTGTTCCACTCCCTCACTTACTCACTGCCTGACCTTCTGCACTTCTGTTTCCTGTTCTGCAAAACCGGGATAATAACTGCAGCCTCTGACCCATCCGGCTTGTAGTGTGGACAGAGAGGCTGTGAACGTGCAAAAGCGCCTAGCATGGTGCCTGGCTCGCAGCGCGCACTGACCTGGTAACGCTCCTCCCAGAGCGTTCCTATCGGTCGGTTGGTCACCCAGAGAGGCTGCACTGAACTCCAGCTGGGGGTCCCCGCCCGGACGCCCTCTGGGTCACCCGGCAGAGGAGCCGGGCACAGGGGCGCCCAGTCACACGGTGCAGTCACAGCCACAGGAGCCCAGGAGGGGTACTTAACCTCCACGTCTCAGAAGCCCCACGAGTCGTGGGTGATGAGTAGGAGTTTGACAGTAGGACAGGGAAGGGAGGATCAGCATGAGGGGCCCAGAGCAGATGAGGCCTATGAGAGGGGCGTGGGCCTTGTTCCCAGGGCCTGACTGCCGGGCTCAGGAGCCCCCGGGGTTGCTGGGGCAGGGAAGGGCTTCAGCAGGGGGGGCGAAGGTTGGATCTGTGTGTGAGAAAAATCCTTGGATGGGTGCGGGCTGCGTGGGGTGGGGAGGGGCTCAGGCAGGCACGGAAGAGACCACCGTGCAGGGACCTGTGAGGAGACTGGGACAGTGGTCCAGGCCAGGCAGATGGTCGAGGACTGAGTGGAAAGGAGGCAGTGGGGATGGCAAGGCAGAGGCAAACTGGCGAGAGACGCAGGAAGAGGAAGGGACAGGAATACTTCCTGCGACTGGCACACAGGAACAACCCCGGAGCTACTAACCCACTCAGGGGCTCAAGCAAGCCCCTCCCTCTCTGGACCTTAGTTACCCTACCTGTGAAATGGACCAGAGGAGCCCTGGAGGCCCTCCCTGCTCACAGGTCCTGTGGTTTTGTAAAGCAAAGCAAGTGGCCCTCTTTACTGTTGGAGGAGGGGGAGCAAAGCCCAGCTCCACCCCACCCTTTCTTGGGGCCTCATCAGCAGAGACAGGGTCCAAGCAGGGCTAGGGGTCTCACCGCCTAGGTGTGGAGCAGGTAGCACCGCCCATGAGGCTGGATGCACAGGGATGCAGCGCCACCTACTGTTCATGTGGGAAGAGGCCACCAGTCCCAGGAGCCTGGCTCTGCCCTAAACAAGTCCCAGGGGACTGAAGCATAGGCAGGGGTTCCTAATGGGCCCTCTGCCCAGTTCCCCTTCCCCCAGGCCTCTCCAGGTGGCTTACCAAACACAGAATGTTCCCTTCTCTAATGGATTCTGACCACATCATTCTCTTGCTCAGAAACATTTCATGGCTCCCCATTGCCCTGGGGTTCCGTGCACACTCAGCCTAACATTCAAGGCCCTTCCCATTCCCGCCCCTCCTGACTACTACAGCCTCATTTCCTAAACAGCAAAACACTCACCAGCCCCCTAAACACTTCATATTTTCCCCTTCCCCATGGCTTTGCATATGCTCTTGCCTTTGCTTAAAATATACTTCTCTGACTTCTTGGCTTAGAAAACTCGTGCATAGCCATCAAAGACCACTGCAGATGTCACCTCCTTGGTGAAGCCTTCCTTAACACGCCTTTTCATGCCAAGTTCACCACTGAGCCCCAAGCCTGCCCCACAGCCGAGATTCAAGCCTGTCTTCTTCTGGGTACCCCCTGCCAGTCCCTGGGCTGCCCTTTATCTCTGCATAAGCCAGGAATGTTTCTGTGTACATCTTTTGGTCTTCCCAGGCTCTGAGCTCCTTGAGGAAAGAGAGTGTGGGTGTGACCCATTGCTTCCCAGCATGGGGTCTGGTGTTCAATTAAGTAGCATTTATTAAGCATCTACTCAGTGCCATTGGACTAGATGCTTTCCCATGCCTTATCCCATTACAGTGACTCAGTTCACCTGTGTTGAACACAGAAGCCTTTACCACCTTGTTCCTGCCAGTAGCCTGCTGCATGACCATGGTGGCTCACTTAATTTTCATTTGGGCAAAGAGGAGGGTGTGATAACACCAACTGCTATGGCTCCTTCAGCTGGGACCTACCCAAATCCCATGGCTTTGCTCACATATGTCTCATCCTGCTGTTCCCAAGATGCCTACCTCCCATGCCCTGATACCTGCTGCAGCTGCTCCAAGCCAGGCCCTTGCCAGTTTGTCCTCTTGGAACTGCAGCTCTGGGCTTGTGTTCCAGGTGCCTTGGCCTCCCAAGGAAACCCAGGCACAATCCCACTAGACCCCAAGCCCTGCTGGAGGACCAGCCCCAGCTCTGGTCTCTAGAGGTCTGTAGGAGGGGGATACTTTTGCTTCCCCACTAGGATGGCTGTAGGGGGAAGCCAGATTCACAGGCTGGAGGCAGGAGGTCATGGCAGCCTGGGAATGAGCACCGCTAATCCCTCAGTGCTCAGGGCTTTCTGGGAGCTATGGAACTCCACTGGAAACTGGATGACTGAGGGGCAGCAGTGGGGACTCCAGGGGCCATCTTATCCACTCCCTGTTGTCCAAGGTGGGTAAGGGGGCCCTGACTTGCCTGAAGTCACATGGGAAGTCCAAAGCAGGGCCTCGTGCCTTCCAATCCCAGGCTTAAAATCTTTCTATTACCCCACTCTGTCACTTCTATCCAAAAGCTCCAGAAAAGAAGTTTCAGGAGATACTCTAGAGACCTTTGTTTGGTTTTCCAGGCTGACCAACTTTAGTGGAAAGAAAAGCTCGCTCACTGAGCACACACCATATGCCTGGCACATAGGATCCTTCAAGGGAGGGATTATTAGCCCCATTGTATGGATGAGGAAAGCAAGCTCAGAGAGAATAAATGACTTTCCCAGGTTACAGAGCAGGACTGCTAGGATTCTAATGTGATCTTAACCACTATGCTGAGCTCCCTTGAAGGCTGATGCACACAAATTAATTCTAGAACAATGCAAGACAGAATTTAACCAAACGGCAAGTTTTGACGTTCTGAAATCCATAAAGGAGCAGGGAAGGCTTCCTGGAGGTGGCGGGGTCAGGCACTGAATGAGGCCTTGGATCCAAGCTGGATGGATAGAGAAGGAGGGACACATTGTGGGAGGAGGAACCCTCCTCCCCCTTGCTTCCCACTTGGGAAAGGCTGGGCCATCCACCCATCATCTCATCCAGTCTGTCACTGAGTCCTACCCATAACACTCAGAATTCTCCATCCCCTTTTTTCCATTCCCACTGTAGCTACTTTGGCCAGGCACCATGACCTCTGTCTACAGATTCCTCACTCATGTCCTGCAACCCCTCTATTCCGCCTCCCACACCAAGCCAGAGTGGTCTTTCTTAAAAGCAAACAATCTGGCCGAAGCACAGGTCCTGCTTAGAATCCTACAGTGCTTGCCCCGCACTGTTTACAAGGCCCTGCTTGGATTGGTTCCTGCCACTCTCTCCAGCCCTGCCTTGTGACGTTTCACCTTGAACTCAATACTTCATTAACACAAAATACCTGTAATTTCCGCAATTGCCACCCTCTTGGTCTTTGCATATTCTGTTCCCTCTGTCCATCGCATGCGTTCATCTTTCAGAGCTTTTCTTAAATATCCCCAGGAAGCCTGTCGAGTGCAGAGCCCTCCTGCAGATTTCCATGGTGCGTCTGTTTGCCTCCGCTGCCCAGGTCCCACACGTGGGCAGCACCTGCGAGCGGGGGCGCGGGAGCTAATCCGCTGCCCTGTCCCGGGTCGCGCATGCGCCCCTCAGGCTTCGCGGGCCGGAGAGGCGCTGACTCTAGTCCAGGCTTCTCCTCCCATGGTTCGCGCGGGGGAAGGCGGGCCAGGGCCAGAAGGGGAGCTGGAAAGTCCGTTTCCGCCCCCTCCGGACCCAGGGAATATTTATGGGCTGCTGGAGGGGTGGACGGAGGGAGGCGGGGGCCTCGGCTGCCGGGGCGGGCGGGGAGCGCAGTGCCCTCGGGTCCCGGCGGGGGGCCGGCGCGTGCGGAATGGGGACCCCGAGCCCCCAACCTCAGGGCGCGTCAGTAGCCGATTAGAGGCGACCGCAGCCTGGAGGCAAAGAGCCGCCAGCTGTTTCCTTCCACTTGGGGCGGGGCGCGAGGTGGATGAAGGCGGGAAGGAGCCTGGGGAGGGAGGCAGGTGTGGAGCGTGCCTGTGCTACTGGGGCGGGCAGCCCGCGGCACGTCGGCCCTCGGAGCCTCGCGTGACTCACCCACTTCGAAGGCGGGAAACTGAGGTGGTCCCTAGACAGAGCCAAGAAGGGCAGTGCTGACTCCAGGGTCCCCGCTCTGCCCACTGCGCTGTTCAGCATCACTGTGGGCCCAGGGCGGTTCACTCTTAGGTGAGCACAAGAATCACAGGGACAGTTGTTAAAATGCGGATTCCAGGGCCCCATCTCCTACTGATTAGGTAGGTCTCGGGTGGGACCCAATAACCGGCTTTTAAAAACAGGCGGGCCATACACACACATTGTGAAACAATGGTGAAGAGATATTTCGGAGTAGGAAGGCTCCCCTCAACTGATGGCCAGGATGAAGCAAGAGTGAACAGGGTGGGAGAAGCAGGGAACCTGGAATTGGAAGGGATGGATTTGAATCCTGAAACCAACATTTTCTGCTGGGCTACCAGGAGCTGGTGATTAACCTCTCTGTGCCTTCATTTTCCTCTTGCCGAAAATGGAAATAACATTCAGCCCACAGAGTTCTGTAATATCAAAGAGATCTGTGTAAAAATGCTTTGCACACTGAACCACCACCATCATGATTATTCGCTGTCACTGCCAGTCCTCTAGGCAAGGAGAGAAGCCAGCCTGAGGTGGTGGTGGTGATGAGCTCAGATGCCACCTCCTGTGTAAAGCCCACCCTGATTCAGTCACTTGGGATGAAGCCCTCCTTCCTCTGGACTGCACACCACTCAACTTCTTTATCCCTATTCGGTACTCCTTTTCTGTGCCTGGGGCTGACTTTGCAGTACATGTGCCATTTTTTTTTCCCACCAGAATGTGAGCCCCTCCTTTGGGGAGCCCCTGAGTTAGGGATAATGTCAGAGGGCCTGGGTAGTGGAGACAGGAGTTCAGTCCTGTCACTCATTAGTCATGGGATCTTGATCTATGGATCCACCTCTCTGAGCCTCTATAGCTATAAAGTATAAAGGTTTAAGTGGAATAATGTCTGTAAGGTTCTGTAATGTCTATCACTCAGTAAGTCCAACTTGGGTAAAACAAGATGCAAGCTTGGGAGACTGAGAAAGGCGTCACAAAGAGTGGCTTTTGACCTGGGCTTTTAAAGCCAGGAAAGATCTTTTTTTTTTTAAGCCGGGAAAGATCTTAACAGGTAAAGAACTGGTGGGGAAGCCCCTGCAGGCCCTCTTCCATATTCTGGTTACACTCTATTTACTTCTGTAAATTGGAAGCAGAGAATTCCTGCTTTGAAATATGTTGCTGTTCATTTAGAAATTGAAATGGGATAAAGATAACAAGTTGAACACACACTGTGGTCTTTCCTGAAACCAACTAAAACAACAGTAAAGGGATTTATCAAAATATTGGAAACCAGACAGAGCCAACAAAGAATGGTAACTAACTGACTGAATCCTAAACAGGCAATAAAGAAAGTTGAAGAGCAGCCCAGTTTACACTGCGAAACCCCCATATGGTTTAGGAATTGGCTGTCCCAGGTACTTCTGGAAATTGGGTGGGTAGGGAGGCTTAAAAACAGGAAAATTGTTTGAAAATATATTTAAGAAGCAATCAGACTCCAGATACCCTCCCCACCTGGTCGAATACTGAAGGTCTATTCTCAGGAGAGGTTAACAGAGGATCTCTATTCTGGGGGCACTGTAACAACAGGAATAAAGTGAACACTTTGTACTCAATATTGAGGCCTCTAGCCTTCTTTCTCCATTCGGCTACCCAGACTCTGGCTGCCAGGAGAGTACCCTCCAGGCAGGAGATTGGAAGAGCTTTTCTCTTGACCAGCTCAACAAAAAAAGACATGGAATGGCCCAACAGATCCCGGTACACAGCCCCAGTCATGATCATCATGTATCAAGTCTTTTAGTGTCCCATTTTTAAATATAAGAAGACAGCAAAGGATGAATAAACATTTGAGGGAAGCCTCTAATAAGAAAGAGGTTAAGGGACTTCCCAGGTGGTGCAGTGGTTAAGAATCCGCCTGCCAATGTAGTGGACACAGGTTCGAGCCCTGGTCCGGGAGGATCCCACATGCCACGGAGCAACTAAGCCCATATGCCACAACGACTGAGCCTGTGCTCTAGAGCCCACGAGCCACAACTGCTGAAGCCCTCATGCCTAGAGCCTGTGCTCTGCAACAAGAGAAGCCACCGCAGTGAGAGGCCCACGCACCGCAGCAAAGAGTGGCCCCCGCTCACCGCAACTAGAGAAAGCCTGCATGCAGCAATGAAGACCCAATGCAGCCAAAAATAAATAAATAAATAAATAAATTTATAAAAAAAAAGAATGAGGTTAAAACAAACATCGGGGTGGGGGGGAAAGGAACGTGAAAGATAGGGACTATGCAAAAAGCAGAAGACTTAAAAGAGAAGACTGTCATTAATGTCCTAAGAGATAAGATATTGCATCCATGAACAAGAATGGGATGCTACAGGAAAGAAAAAAAAAAGGAGAAGAACTCTTGGGAAACTTCAATAGCAGAAAATGAAAAACTAAAAAAAAACAAAGTGGTTGGAATATAAATTTGAGAAACTAGAGCAAAAAGGCTAAGAGATGGAAAACAGAAAAGACACGATAGTTTGAGGGCTAGTCAAGGGAACTCAACACCTGAATAACAGGAATTTTAGAAAGATGGATTAGAGAAAATGTCCTAGAATTGAAATACATCAGTTTCAGATTGAAATGCCCCGTTGAGGATTTAGCACAATTGATGAAAGTAGATTGACACCAAGACATCAAAATTACAGAACCCTGAGAACAAAAACATCACAAAAGCTTCCAGATAGAAGAAGAAATAAGCAGGCTTCAAACAAAGGCTTAAGAATCACACTGACATTGGATTTCTCAATAGTAAGGTGGGAACTAGGAGACAATGTGCCTTCAGAATTCTGAGGGAAATTATTTCCATCCCAGCCAAATAATCATCAAGGGTGCAGATAAAGACATATTTAGTCATGTAAGGTCTCTTTGCACATTTTCTCAGGAAGCTACTGGAGAATGTGCTTCAACAGAAGTGAGTGAGTAAACCAAGAAAGAGGAGGACATGGCATCGAAGGAAGAGAAGATGCCACAAAGCAGGAGGCAGAGGAATCCCCAGGCCAATGGTAGTGAGGTAGAAAGTAACTAATCCTGACTGGAGCAGGTTGAAAGACTCCAGAAGATGAAATTGGTAGACTATCCAAAGAATTTAAGCATATCGAGAGGAGATTACATAACTGTAATTGTTATGCAGGAAAGGAAAAGTAATCAGCGCATATGACACGGTTCACTTGTCAACAGCATTTATATTGCCTAATAATGCAAACAGTGAATACTGTTCCAACCACACTTGTGATGTAATTATACTGGGAGGATGACAGGGAACACAAAATGGACATGTGGGTGTGGAGAGAGCAAGGAGAAAGGTGGTGGGTGGGTGGGAGAAAGGTACTTAAAACTAAAAAGAAATCAAGAAGTAGCATTATGAGGAAATAATTCAGAACTGAAAGCAATTGCCTCTGCAGAGTGAGAAGTGGTCTGTCTGTGTGTGTGTATGTGTTGAATGGGGGACTACTATTTTCCATTACAAGCCTTATAGACTTTCTAAACTATGTGCATGTACAACTAAAGTTTTTAAAAATTGAGTGAGTTACAAAAAGCCCCTAAGCCAAGGTCACTAGTGGCAGGAGGGCAGTCATTTTCAGCAGAAGGCTTAGCCTAACACTGACCAACTCTGAAATGCTAGCAGGAGAGGAACATTCTGGGGGACTCTGGGGAGCTAAGCTGAGGACGTGGAATGCAATTCATCTGTCGAGGGCAACTTCAAATACCACGCCTTCCTGAAGCCTCCTGTGGCCCCTGCAACCTCATGGATTCTTCCTTCTCCCTCATCCCTTATCCCATTGTCATTACCGTGATCACTGCCTGGCTTCAACGGTAGATATTTTGTCTGTCCCACCAGGCTGTGAACTCCCTAAGGACAGTGACTTCAGCCAAGTGACACAGAGAAGCTGCTCAATACATACTTGCTGTGTGCATGAATGGTCAGCACCTAGTGAGGCCTGGGGACATACTTATTGAACAGAATAATAATTAATTGAACAGAAAGGATCTTCTTCCTTAGAATCACTTTCACCTGTGTTTTTAGTACAAAGCAAGTCCTTGATAAATGTGCTCAGTGGAGCGAATATGGCCTCCTGGACTCCCAGCCTGCTGTATGATTTTAACAAATTTCTTAACCTTTCAGAAAGATGCCAGGATTCCCCCATATATCAATCAAGAGAAAAAAAGAGGTAGAGAATGATTTTCTGGGTCTGGGGAGAGAGGAGGGGGCGATGATGGTGCACAAAAGAGCCCCTGGGGATTCTTAGGTGTCCAGGAGGGCGGGTGGGTGGAAGGGAAGAGTTATAGCTAATGAAAAGCAGCTAGAGAGAGGCCCGGATGGGAGGAATGATTCATCCCCGGCATCTCCTGCCCAAAGCCACTCCTCCTCACTGTCCCCTGGCCCTGGCTTCCAGCAGCCAGCGGTGCTGAGTCCCGCATCTGGAGGGACATTTGTCCAGATCCTCCCTATCCCCCAGGACTGGGCGGTGGAATCCCAGGCCAGGCCTGCTGCCCTCTGGTTGGTGCATCTCCGAAGATGCCAGTTCTAGGGACTCAGGTAGAACCACAGAGTGCTCACACTGCACGGGACATGAGATCATCTAGCCAAATTTTAAGTCTTACAGATGAGTAAATTTTACATAAAGAGGGGGGAGACCAGCGTAAAGTTGCCAAGATTTTATTTTGCTCGGTAAAGAAAATTAAAAAGAAGAATTACCACAGCGTTCTGTTTCTTCATCTGGGTGGTGGTTACAGAGTTTGTTCACTTAGTGGAAATGCATCAGGCTGGACACTTGTGCGCGTGACTACTCTATATGTTAGAATTTGTAAAAAGTTTACTCAAAGGGCTATCATGGGGACTTCCCTGGTGGTCCAGTGTCTAACAATCCACCTTCCAATGCAGGGGACGCGGGTTCGATCCACGGTTGGGGAAGTAAGATCCCACATGCCGCGGGGCAACTAAGCCCACGTGCCACAACTACAGAGCCTGCGTGCCACGACTAGAGAGAAGCCTGTGCACCGCAATGAAGACCTGACGCAGCCATAAATAAATAAATAAATATTAACCAAAACAATAAATTAAAATAAAAAGAATATCATGTACTATCACACCATTATTCATCTTAAAAGACATTTTAATGCTATAAAATGGGAAAGGCATAATCTCAATAAAGGACAGTCAGTCCTTCTAAAAAGGGGCAGTGGTAAATTTACAATAGCATAGTTTGCATGTATGACAGTAAAACAAATTCCAGGGGAGAAACAAAGCTTTATATTACAGTATTACTCATACATCAGTTTTGTCAATTTAGGAGTCTGTATCTAGCTTGTTCTTAAGCTTTATCACAGTTCTTGAGAAAAATCCTGTTTCATTTTGGTTATCTTGCGGGAAATGGAAGCCACACCCAATGTAGTTCCACTCAACTTGGAATGTTCCACCAGAGCAGAGAGAGGCTGAGGACCAAGACGGCAACCAGCCCCTCCTCCCCCTACTGCTTGAGGGGGCAGGTGGCCAGGTTGTGGGACTCAGAGCCAGCGGGCACCCTGATCACCCGGCACAGAGTAGTAAGACGTTTACCTGAAAGGGATGCTGCAGACCGAGGAGACTTTTGTTAGAGACCCTGGCCCATCAGTGCATCTGCAGGCTTTTGGAAACCAGCCTTCTATCAGACTCCTTTATGTGAACACTGAGGCCCAGACAGAGGAGGTGGTTTACCCAAAGTCACACAGAAAATTAGTGACGAGTTGGGGCTAGAACCTGGGTCTCTGGCCTGTCAGCTCCATATTCTCCCCACCCCTCTCGGCTCTGGGGCTCCCGGTAGTCTCCTTTCCTGACCCTGAAAGAAGCTCACAGGTCCTGCCATGTTGCCATAAACTCTTCAGGATTCCAGCTCTGGTGGCCAGAGATAGGCTGGTGCTGGGCTGCAGAGGATCAAGTTACCTGCCTGGAGTGGGTCCCCCCCAGGAGCCAGCCGCTCTCCAGCTTGGCAGGAGGACAATTTGGCGAGGCTGGGCTCATGGAAGATGCCAGAGCTTCTACAATGGAGGGCTTCAGCGATCCAACACCTCCTTTGGGGCTACTGTCACCAAATCCAAGCTGACACCCTGGCTCTGGGCAGAGGATGGTGGGGGTGGGTAGGGGGGTGGGGGGCTGGTTGTTCAGAAGGCTCTGCCAGGCAGGGGAGGGAAGGGGGTGGGAGGGCTTGGCCTCTGCAAGACGGCTTCTTTCCCTCCTCCTCAAGGGCTTTGCTTAGGCCATGCCTTTTTCCTGCTTCTGTTTCGTCTTAGACACGCCTGCCTCCACAAAGCCTCTTTGACTGGGGACCTGAGATCTGGTCTACATTTTGGGCCTTCATCGCCTAATCTGTGAAATGGACAGTTGTGAGCGTGGGAATATCTCTAAGGGTCCTATCAGCACAGACATTGAGCCTCTCAGGTCAGCTCTGTGGTGGGTGCGCTCCCAGATGAGGACGTGGACCCTTGGCAGCCCAGATGGCTGATTCCTACCCTGAGCGGAGGAGTAGCTACCCTTAATTTTTCTACCTTATGTCAGAGTGCCTCAAAGCAGGAAGAAAATCCAGTTAACCATATGTTCCAGGCACCTGGAAGGTCTCAATAAATATTTGTTGAATGTATGAAAGAATATTAAGGTTTAGCTTAAGGTTATTTTTAAGAAAGGTTATTTTTAAGAAAGAAAGGTACTTAAAAAAAAGAGAATCAAAGACCTAGTCCAGCTGTGCTCATCTGACGAAGAGGAAATAGTCCTGATGAAGGCCCTTTCTTGTTAAAGGTCACAAAGGGAATACATGGGGCCAGGCAGGTGTCCTGAGCCCAGCTCTTTGAGTGCCGCTCTTCTGATGGGTGAGAGCCCATCGAGGGTCAGGGCTGAATGAACAGCCCCACTACTCCACCCTCAAATCTGTAGCTTCCAGGGACACTCCCAGTCTTCAGTGGGCACCCTGAGCTTCTTGAAAATTCCCTGTCATTCCTTGGGCTAGCTTGCTCCACTCCACACCACCTTCTTTTGAATTTCCCCCAAGTTCCCCATCCTCTGCTGTAAGCTGTGTGACCTTGAGCAAGTTGCTCAGCTTCTCTGAGCTTGCATTATTAAACTGAGAGAAATATTACTGATCCTGAAGGGTTGCTGTGAGGTTCACAAGCTCTAGCAGACAGAGTGCATGATGAAGTCAACATTTATGGGACACCCCCCCTTACTCTTTGCCAGACACATGTGAGACACAGGATCATTTCTTGCACAAAGCAGGGTAGGGGTTAAGCGGAAATTAGATTCATAGGCAGGGCCGACCTGAGTTAGAATTCTGGCCCTACCACTGACTCACTGTGTGACCCTGGCAAGTCACGTAGCCTTTCTAGGACTCTCTTTTCTCATCTGTAAAATGGAGATAATAATACCTACCTTGCTGGGTAGTTGAGAGGATTAAATATGAACACTATAAACACCCAGTGTTTGGCATATGGTAGGTGCTCAGTGAAGGGCAGCCTTCATGCATTTCTTTCTCCATGAAGTGCTCACTGGGCCAGTGCTGTACCCCTACCCTTCCCCCACGCCCCGCACACCCCTGCCTCCCAGGTCCTCAGGTAAGCACTGGCCCTTGTGTTTAGTAAGTCCTCAGTTCAAGGCTGTGGAATCCTACTTGGGTCTAATAAGGAGCACCAAAATAAAGGGAAATGAGGAGGCCCCAAGATGCGGAGCTTGGAGTGAGGGTGCTGTGCTTGGCTGGCAGCCAGCAGGCCTGGCCCTGAGCCCCCGGCAATCACCTTTCTAAATCATATCCTTCCCTCCAAGCAAGCAAGCAAGCAAGCCGGCCCTGGTGGAGGCCCTGGCCAAGCACAGCAGAACCTTTGTGAGCTCTTGGCTTTCCCCACAGCTCCCCGCCTCATCCTGTCATCACCTGCAAGGAGCCCTGGGGCGGGGCTCCAGGCAGGGGAGCAGAGCAGTTCCCAGGCTCCCTGGCCCCCATCACCTCCAGCAATCTCTAACTGCCTGAGCCTGGCATTCAAGGCTCGAGGGTCTGGTCTCAGCCCCCTCTCCAGTCACATCTCCCTTCAGGGCCCCTCCTCCCCTCCCAGGCTGCCACCTGGTCTTTGATTCTCTGGAGAGGTGTGCACAGGGCCAGGGCTGTGGAGAGGCAGGAAGAGGCCTTCACTCCAGGAGAGGTCAGCATTGTCTCCCCATCCTCTGCGGCTCTTAGAACAACACACTTCATCGCCACCCTGGCCAGTCCTAACCACTCAGACCTCAGTTTAAGTCTCCACTGGCTGGATGGCTTCAGGCCCGAGAGTCTCTTTCTTCCCTCGTACAGAGAGAGGAAATCCCTGCCTAGAGCAGGGCCTAGTGGAGCAGCTTTCTGTCCACTCAGGGGCTCGAGGAGACCCCTTAGACTCTATCCTTGCCCCCCCCCACCCACCCAGGAATGGCTGTGCCAGGTGCCTCATCACCACCCAAGGACAGCTTGGGCTCCAGGAACCTGACTCTGAAACCTCCATCTCTCTGAGGTTTAGCCTTGTATGAGTCACTGCTCAGAACTCTCCCCCTGCAGCTTGGACCCTGGGTAGTCCCTCCTCATTCATCAGGTCCAGCTGCGGAGGTGCCCCTGTGACATTCTCGCTGAACACTGCCCTACTGCCCATCACTGCCGCCATGGCAGAGCCTCTGCCTATCTCCTTCACCACTGGATTCCCAGGGCCTAGAAGAAGGTAGGGGCTCAAAAACAAGAACAGCCTGCCTGGCCCAGGACCTCCACCCCCTTTGCTGTCAGCACCCAAGCCCACCTTCACGTCACTGATAAGTAAGCATTTCAACATGAAAAAAAAATCATAAAGTCAGACAAATGACAAATGGAGAAAACACACACAAGACAGAATGCTAATTGCCTTAATATTTTATAAAGTGATAGGAAAAATACCTTTGTTCATATTTTGTATCCAATTGGAAAAAAGCAAAACCTACAAAAAAGAGGAAAGTAAACATTTATACCTGTGAAAAGATGCTTAACCTCACTCAAAACAAAAGAAAAATCAACTAAAAATAACAGTGAAATGTACTTTTTGAGCTATGGCCCTCAGATTGGCTTAGATCAAATAGGATGCTATTTATGAGATCTACTTGCATGTGTTTGCAATAATGGATAAGGATATTCGTTACAGTATTTTTTTAGAACAATAATGGACCAGACAGTAACCATTTTAGGCTTGAGGACCATACGGGCTCATTGCTACAAGAAGAGGCAGTGGGCCAGATTTAGTCAGCAGGCCACAGTTTGCCAACCCCTGGTTCAGATTAATAAAAGGTTAGAAATGATCTCCATGTCCATCAGTAGAAGAATGGCTAAACACACATGACATATCCCTAGGATGGAACATGCCTGCAGAAGAAATGTGCTCGTCAGTTGTCTCCAACTACGTTTTGAAAGGAACACATCCTGTGTAACCTAGAATTCCCTAGGAAAATACAGAAGGGCCACAAATAACTTCCTCTGGAAGGAGGAAACTGGGAGTCCAAGGGAGCAAGTGTGGGAGGAAAGCTTTGCAAAGCATACCCCATTGCTCAGTTTGAAATGTATTCATACTGTAAACACACATTAACTTAAAAACAGAATTAGTCCCCTAGTCCCCCAAACAAAAATGTTCCCTGAAACAAACGGATCTGTGGTGAAATTAGTTTGGTCCATACAGGGTTAAGCAAAGTTAAAGTGTCTTTGTGCAGGACTTGGGGCAGGGGGGTGTGGGGTGTGTGGCCTTTAATATGCTGCTGTGCCTTGTGACTCCCAAGGAAGACACTATATGTGGCACTTCCCACGCTTATTGTGGTACCATGTTTCCACAGAGTATCTCTGGGGTCTACTATTCTGTGACTAGATGCTGGGAATCCCCATCTCTAAGAGCAAGCACAAATGCCTTCACCCTCACTATATTCTCTCCCTCCCTCCCTCCCTCCCTCCCCCTCTCTCCCTCTCCCTCTCTCTCTCTCTCTCACACACACACACACGCGTGCGCACACACACACAAGGTACCAAAGAACTTCCTTAAGGGCATTCCTCAGGTGACTGATCTCATGAGATGCTCTGTGCTCACATATTCTTGGGAAACGCTGTTCTGCCAATGCGGATGATAAATTATTGCTTACACTTCTCACAGATTTTACAGCTTCTCTGCCTTTGCTCACACCATCCCTTCCATCTGGACTGCTCTTTGTTTTAACCCACTTCTTCCTGCCAAAGTTCCAGCTCATCTGTCGAGGCTTGGGTCTCATGCTTTCTGCACCATGATGAAGACTTCTTGGATCCTGGCAAAATCCTTGAGATGCCTGACAAGTGTCCCAGACCCTTGTTGAAAGAAAGAAAGAAATTACTGAGTGCAATAGAGGAATGCCTGAGGGAGGGAGGAGAAAGGGACAGAGGGCTGGATGGGTGCAGGGTTAGGTTGTTGTGTGTGATTGTGATTGGGTTAATGAGTGGGGATGCAGTAGCTTGTTATACCTGTGTCCACAAATCTGTTCATCATGGATGGCGCCGGCAGAACTTCAGCACTGTAGATCTGACTGACTGCCCCAAAGCAGCTTGTTGGCCTGCTCTTGGGCAGTCCCAGGAAGAGGGGAGAGGTCCCTCTCTCCCAAGCCTCTCCCCTGGGCCCTCATCCCCATCCAAAGCCCCACCAAGAAAAATGCCCACCTTTGGATGTGGATCTGGGGATGTCTTGCCACATTATGTGTTCCTGCCCTTGTCTGCATGGGCACTCCCTAGGAGGTGGGCATCCCCTGAGTTGTTTTGACCAGAGAACCTATGGGGGTCTGTAGAAACTGAGCTTTCCTCACTCCCCACCCGACTCTGCAGCCCACTAGACACCCCAACACTGTGCCTCTAGGGGGCCCTATGAGAGTAGACCTGCACAGGGATCCAAAATGGAGAGGCCAATTCTACCTGTTTAAGCAAGCTTCCTCATAAGCAATTTCCTCTGGAACCTTCAGCAAACTGCCTAACCTCTTTGAACCCTATTTTCCCCTCACTCCACAATGGGCATGTCTACCTCATTGACTACTTATGAATACTAAGTTAAACAAAGTAGATGAAAGTATCTGGCACATAGTAGGGTTTTTGCAGCAGTTTCTCTCTCCCTTTATCCCCAGTGTGGATTCTGAGCTGCTAGAGAGACTGCTTCTTAGTTTTCCATTGTGTGGTGTCAGGACACTGAATGAAGGATAAATTGGGATGGATGGGAGAAGGCAGCTGTGGCCCAGTCTGTGCCAAGTACAGGTAGGCAAATTTCAAAAGCAGCCTCAGCCCCAGGGAAGGCTTCCCTGAGCCTTTCCCTTCAAGGGCTGCTTTGATCATTCGGCTTGTGACCAGCTGGTTTTCTCGTCAGTCTCCCCTCTCACCCCCACCCACCTTCCGCAGATGTAGATTCCCCTCAGATCAGGTGCTGGGGATGACTCACCTCTAGGTCCCCAAGCCCCCCTCAGAGCAGGCTCACCAGATGGAGTAGTGGAAAAGGCTAGTCTCTTCAGCTGTCACTGAAGGTCCCTTAAAGAACAGTTTTACTTGCTGCCGAGAGGGCGCCAAGAGAGAGCAGGCACTGGGAGCCCAGGCAAGGAGAAGGGATGAGGTGGTGAGAGGCAGGGATGGACAGAGCTGGATGAGGCACAAGCTACTTTGTGGTTTGCCCTTGGGCATTCATTCATTCAACACAATGAACAAATATTCAGTGCCTAGTGTTCGCCAGGCTCTTTGCACATTCTGGCTTGTGATACTGCAGGGTGTTGGTCAAGAGTGATGTGGATCTGGCTCTATGCGTTCTTGGGCAAGTTGCTTAACGTCTCTGAGCCTCAGTGATAGCATCAGCAATAAGGTCAATGTTTCACCAGGTTGTTCTGAGAATTATATGTTTATTTATGTAAATTGCTTGACACAATTCCTGCTAGATTACTGTTCACAGATATAATTGTTAAAGATAATAATAATCCTGACTCACTCCTGTGTGGGTAGAGCCAGGGCTCCAACAAGCCTTGGAGTCCAGGCCAGCAATCCAGTTCCTTCATCTGAGAGCTGAAAAAACTGGGACCAGAGAAGACAGAGGAGGAACAGGAACAGATCCCTGGCCAGGGGCTTTCAGGGCACTCTTTCCATCTGAGCTGTTGTTTTTCCCTAAGTTTAGAGCCTGCAGAGCAGGCATGTATGCCGATTCGCCAAGTACTCCTCTGGGGAAAGTGGTATGTAAAGCTGGGGCGCAGTTTGCACGTAACAGTGCAATAAAGGCGACTTCCGGGATTCACAGCTGAGGATGTACTTAAGATGCAATCCACTGCTGGGCCTGCAATATTCTGCTCTGAGCACCTCCTCTCTCTGGCTGTCCCTTCTGCTGAGTTACAGCCTGGCCCAGGAGAGTTTATTACTTCAGCCCCAGAACATTCTCTTACTGCAGTTTGAGGCAATAATAATGACACAAGTGTAGTTGTAAGATTTTCCAGATTCCATCGTGCTGTCATATCCTTAATTTCATCTGACCTCCACAACATTTTTTAACAGATGGAGAAACTGAGGCACAAGGGGTTAAGTAAATTATCTGAGGTCCTGGTACCAGTCAAGGTATTTTCACAAACTCTAGCGTTTATTCGATTACTTAAAATAAAAGCGGACACTCACTAGGTGCCTCATGGAAGCCAGTCTCCATTCGAAATGCTCTACCAACATTAAGTCCCAGTAACCCTCACAAGCACCCTCTGTGGCAGAAACTTACTATTCTTTCCCAGATGACAGAGGTCAAGTAACTGACCCAAGGATACACAGCTCTAGCAGGTGGCAGAGCTAGGGTTCAAATCCAGATAGTTGGGCTCCATAATCCCCATTCTTAATCTCTATGTCAGGGTTTCTTAGCCTTGTGCTATGGACATTTGGGGCCAGAAAAGCCTTTGTTCTGGGGGCCTATTCTGTGCGATGTAGGATGTTTAGCAGCACGTCTAGGCTCTACACACTACATGCCAGTAGCTTCCGCACCACCACTGCCACCATAGTTGTGACAACCAAAAATGCCTCCAAACGTTGCCAAATGTCACTTGGTGGGTAAAATCGCCTCTGGTTGAAAACTACTGCTCTGTTACGCTATTCTAAAATGATAATATGTATAGTTTTTGTTTTTTTAATATAGCAACCTCTGATTTCAGACAAAATATGTTCTGTAGACCTCTTTCCAAAACGAATCAACATGCAGATTCAAACAACCTTAACTGCTCACCTCCAATGCCCAGGCAATTTATAGACCATGTAAAAAATGAATTGATGCTTAGGAAAATCAAGCAACTTGCCCAGAATAAAAAAGCTCGTTATGTGGCAGAACAAGAACACGAACATCAGTCTCAAGGTCCACATGACAAACGTTTCTGGTAGTATTCATTCTAAAGTGACATATTCTGTATTTTCTCAATTCTAAGATACGTTTTCTCCCCACAATTTAATAGTTTTGGAATTGAGATGCAACTAAAACCAATATTTGTTTACATAGAAAATTTTTTATTCTCCCCAAAGCTGCTATTTAATTAAAATTGTGTCTCATAACTAATAGCCTCTTAGAATTGAGAATTGAGGGCAGGAGCTGTGAATGTGGGAGATGCTGATGGAGTCAGACGGGAAGGAAAGACAGAGCAGTAGCCCTTCCTGTACTGGGATGTTGCCTGGTCCTCTGCGCCAGCCGTTCCACCAAAACTCTGCCTCCTTCCCTGCTGACCCCTATCCAGCCTTTGTAACCTAGCTCATACCACACTCCTTCAAGAAGTCTTTCCAGGTCCTTTGGCATGAAGCTCACCCTTTCTAATTTCACCTAGAGGCTTTTTTTTCTTTCAGAGCATTTCAGGGACATGATAGAACATATAGCTGACTAAACACTTCCTCTTTAATCATGGGTGATATTAGCATCCTTGCTTTACAGATGAGAAGACTGCGGCCCCGAGAGGAGCAGCAACTTGCCTAGCCTCTCTCTCAAGGGCAGGGAAGAGAAGTGAGTCTCCAGGCTCTTCGTATCAGTACCCAGGCTTGTTCTGGGATAGTTAACCATAACCAGCTGGTTAGCAGTCAGGTTAGCAGAGACTTTCCTTTGGAGAAAGTATTATTCCACGCTGTGGTGAGGTTTGACCATGACTGCACAATAAACGCTGTGGTATCTGTGCTCAGAGTGCAAGTGGTTTGCCTAAGGCCCCACAACTCCCAAGTAGCAGCCCTCAGACTGGGTCTCCTCACACCAAACCTCTGCTCTTTCCCCTGTTCCTTACTACTGGCTTGTCCAACCTTCTCTCACTCCGATGCTTCCAGCTCCTGGGCAGGCCTGCATCCACCCTCACAAGCAGGAAAAGGACAGCAGCTCTTCCAGGCCTCCCTCAGAGAACGAGCACCCACATCCCTGCTCTCATGATGTCACAGGGGTTGTGGTCTGGCCCCTCCAGCATTGCCCACCAATGATCTAACTCTTCTAGAGCTGGATTCGAATCCTGCATCCAGCACAGTGACGAGCACAGGACCCTGCCCAAGCCCCAGACTCCAAACCAGAGAGCAATAGGGCTGCAGGAAGTCCCCGTGATGGTGCATTTTCACAAGTCAGTTGGGGACGACCCTGCCAATCCTACAGGTTGTTATGAAGACTGAAATGACAATGTCTGTGAAGACCCTTTATGCACTTTCAAGTGCTGTGGCAGGGTTGGGGCTGGCTGTGCAGTGTACGCAAGGACACAGGCTCTGGCTTTAGACAGACATGGACTGTGCGACTGCGGGCAAATAATTTCTTTCAAATTCAGTTCTCTCATGGGGATAATATATCGACCTCATCAAAATGTGAGTCTTAAATGAGAATATACGCATAAAGCATCTCACACAGTGCCTGGCATACAGGAGGCACTCAATAAATATTAAATTCCTCCCTAAGTATAAGCATCATTACATGAAGCACAGCAGAAATCAATACTTTAATTCTATTATTTAAGCACACTGACAAATCTCATGCTATGGGTAGGGACGCTAACCCCAAATGAGCACTGAGATCACCAATGACTTTAAAGCACCAGCAACCACGCTTGTGTTTAGTCATCTGTCTTCCAGGGGGACTACAAAGCTGGAAAAGGAACTGCAGTCCAGAGGAAAACGCCACTATGTAACGGAGGTAAATTAACAATGTACATCTCCCTCTCCACGCTGTTTCAGGTCTGCTCCCCTTCCCTATAAAAAGGCTGGAGCTGAGACACAAGAAGGTTCTAAAGAGGGCAATGAAAATTATATGGGTTGTGGTTTGAGAAGGGAAGGAAGAGAAGAAAAAAAACAAGGCAGAAATTACTTGACATGGAAAGGAAGGGGTAAGACAGGTGATAAATAGGGTATTATATGGCAGGGGAGGGTGGTGAGTCACATGCCAAGGTTGCTATTGTGGCAGGGCCTGGGGGGACCAAAGGGATCGTGTCTCAAGACCTGGAACACTTTGGAAGAAAGATTATACAAATCACAGACATTACTAATTATGATTAACAGTGACCAATGTGGGGTTTGCTTTTTTAGTTCAACCATGTTCTCTCATTTTCTAAACATGCTCAGAAACTGCAGGCCAGACTTCACCACACACCTCACCTTTGAAAGGCTCCATTCCTATGGCCAGTTCACACAGACAAGGGGTTGAGGTTCAGCATTTCTTGGAGGATTCCCCTGACCAGAGGGTGATGGCCAACTCCTGAGTGGGAATTTCAAGGGTTTTCATGGATTGGCCCCTAACTGCCTTTACATCTTTATCTCCAGTTGCTTTCCCCTTCCCTCAATCTTCCAGCCACTCTGAGTTTCCCATTGGTCATAGAACACGTCATTTGTCCATCCATTCAACAAATATGGAGCACCAGCTACCTGCCAGGCACTATTAAAGGCAATGGGATACAACCACAGCAAACACTACAAGGTCCCAGCCCTTGTAGAACTTCTATACTAGTGCAGGAAGTCAACTTATGTCTAGAAAAGGTAAGCTAGTTTCAAAAGCATCATCAGAGAAAGCTGCTCTGTGGAGACAACGTTTAAGCAAAGATCTGAATGACGTGAAAAATGAGCTAGGAACTAACTGGGCTAACAGCTGCCATGGCACAGCAAGTGTAAAGGTCATGAACAAGCTTCTCTGAATGTGCCTGGTGAGTGGGAGAAACAAAAAAGACCGTAGTAGCTGGGCAGAGTGAACAAGAATCAGACTAGGAGATGTGGCCAGGGGTAGGCGTGGACCAGATTGCGTAGGGCCTTAGGGTCATGGTCGGAGTTTGGATTCTGGCCTAAGACCACTGGAAGGGTCTGAGAAAAGGAGGTTCATGATAACTCTGCCTGTTACATGGAAAACAGACTTGGAGAAGAAGACAAAGTGAGAGGTGATAGTGGTTTGAACTGAGGTGGTAACAGCAGAGGCGGTGAGAAGTAACTGGGCACAGGTGATGGGGATGCACTTGCAATAGACACTTGAGCTGGGCCTTGAAGAATCAGCAGCCTAACAACTTGCCACCAGGGCCAGTGACTTATCTTTGCAGCCAGAACACTTGGAATAATGCTTGGCATGATGTGTGTTAAATGGAACTGGAAGAGCAGCAACAAATCTTTTGGAAGAAAAATATTTTCATGTAACTGATCTTGAGTTTTCCATTTCAGAATGCTATACAATCCTTCTGAAAATGAGAAAAATAAATACATTGTAGAAAATAAGGAAAAATTTTAATCCCCACCACCTAGAGACAAACATGAGTATTGTGGTGTACCTCCTCCCACCCCAGTCTTTTCACACAGATTTTTTTCAAAATGTGAGGATTTCCACTCTGAGGAGCAGCCTGCTCTACCAGCAATAGTTGGTCGGGTTGACTGCCACTCCACAGCTGAATGGCCTTTTACAAGTCACTTTCAGATCCATAAAATGAGGATAGTAACACCTACTGCCTCAGGTTACTGTGAGCCTAAATAAAATGATTCATACAAAGTACCTAATATGATGCTTGGAACATAGTAAGTGCTCAGTATATAGTAGCTGCTATTAATAAAAGGAAGTCCAAATCCCACAAGGCACAATTATAAGGAAAGCTTTCAACATCTCATTTTTTAGGAAAAAGGCTTTGAAAACCCACACTCTAACCACATGTACCCTTCCAAAGAAAAATAATCATACCAAGAATAGGAATTTGCCAAATAAGATGTAGCTATACCAAATATTTTTAAAACCAAAATTTTACAGTATGCAAAACAGCAGTGTGCCAAGAACTAACCCCAGACCCTGGTCTGTTTAATAAACCTCTCTCCTATAAAGCTGACATACTTATGGGATTACTGTTTACATTAATAAGTTTGAAGGGTGGACACTGCTCACCTGCCAAGAAATGATTCTTTCAGGCTTTCCATCTTCAGTTTCGTCTGTGTGATAGGACAGAGCACAGCACTGTTGGGACACTTCTGTTCTCCCCTGGCCTCTGCCACCACCGAGTGGTGTGATCCTGAGCAAGCTGTCCTGTCTAGTCCTCTGTAAAATGAAGCGTCATCTGTATAACTCTACTGCTCTAAACTCTACCATGCAGATTTTAATTTAATATGTATAATACTGGTTTAAGGAAGAAGTATCACATCTGAATTGGGTATATTGAAAGCCTTAAATAGCAGGTGATGACTGGAGACACGAGCATGTCTCACACTTTTCTAAGACCTAGCTAGGGCATCCACCTCCTCTAGTCACTCAGGGCCCTCCCTTCACACCGTGGGTTTTCCGCCAGCTAGGGTGACCATACGTCCTGGTTTGTTCCAGACAGTCCTGCTTTATCTGTTGTTCTGGCGTAACTAATAATCATACCCTTACACTATCAAAAGTGTCCCGGTTGGGATGATCAGTGATAGGATTCCCCTACCCTTAGCCCTGCTGCTCCTGGCAGCTCCTGGCTTGCGTGTCTGGCTCCGCCATGTGACTGAGCTCACTGAGGGTGTGGGCTCAGTCTTACCTTTGCATCCATGGCATGGGATTCATCTCATTCATCTTTGTATCCATGACCCTAGCCTCATGCCTGAGGCTAAATTTAGATTAAGCACCACAGGCATTCAATACAATATTTGAAATAAGAATGAAAAGCAAGTATGAGACAAGGAATTAGATTTGCAATTCTTTACATCACGTTAGAATCATGGTTCCACCTTTCACTAGCTGTGTGGCCTTCTAATTGTTAGGTTTTCACCTGAAGAAAATACGGATAATATTACCTTTTTCATAGGGTGGAAAAGTTTAAATGAGATAATTCAGGTAAAGTGCTTGAGCACAGCGCTGGAATACAGCGAGCACTCTCCCTAGCAGCAGCTGCTACCAGACAATGATGAACACTCCCCCTGCTGCTGCAACTCTGCTCTAAGAAACGTAAACCAACACCTAACAAGCATCCAGTAGGCACTCAGTAAGTGTGCACTGAACGAATACTTGGTCTTATGCTAGACCAAGCTGGCAGCAGACCAGATTCTTGGACTACAAAATGCATTAATCAAAATTACAATTTAGTGGGACTTCCCTGGCGGTCCAGTGGTTAAGACTCCGTGCTTTCACTGCAGGGGGCACGGGTTTATTCCCTGGTAGGGGAACTAAGATCCCACATGCCGCCGCCAAAAAAAAAAAAATTACAACTTAGAAGTCAAAAGGTTTGACTCTTCTAAGTCCAGTTTAAATAATAAAAGAAAACCGCACCTCATATCCACAAGAACAGAACATACAACACAGCAGCACTATCTGGCCATATCCTAGACATGTTAATTAACAGCATTTAAACTTCATCCTTGTTATAACTATGACCTCTTTTAAAAGTTATTTTTCTACAAGCATGCCAACTTGGATATTTTGGTCCATCTCTTCTCTTTTTGAACTGTCAGCCTCTCAAGTTTTATGTGATTAATGTATATAGAGAAAATTAGAAAAGGCTTCAGATTGAGTCAACAGTAGTTTTCTTTATCCCTCAATTACAATATCCTCTTTGCAGTATATCCTTGTTGAACATTTGGAATGAATTAAGACTTTAAACTTCCAGATGTTTAAACTACTACTGTAAATTCAAACTCATTAAAAAGGGCAGATTTACTACCTCTACTTAATTTTGAAGTCTGTTGTTCACCCTGTCCGAATAATTTATGAAACCAAATACAGTGGCAGGTAGTGTATTCTATTTATATAGTATTCATGGTGAGAAATAAGGGGCATTTTAAAAGGTCTGGAAATTAACTGCCATTTTAGCCAACCTATAGATCACACTTGTTTCTAAGCTAGTAATTGTTTCCTGAAACTGATCTAGTAGAGATTTTTATGCTAATCTGTACTAAAAATTACTTTGCTTTTTCTGGCCACAAAAAGCTGGCTACAGAGGAGCATTTGATTACAGCAAGGAAGACAGCTGCATCCACTCTACTGAAGTAAATGGACCTGGAGCTACAGCCCTTTGTGGTAGTGTCTTGGCAGCCAAACAAAGGTGGCAGCATTTCTACACCTAGTTTGCAAAGTCTCAGAAGTTTCAGGCTTCAGTTTTTTTGTTTTGCAAGGAACCCACGTTGACTATAATGAGCACATTTTAGAGATGCTGTGCTGAAAGTTGGCAATGGATAAAGCAAGAACATAAAAGAAGCCTATTCCTAAAGCAAATATTTCTCTTACAAACCTTAAGAATGAAGTGGCTTTCATAATCAGTTTTAAGATTTAAGGATTGGATTGAAGTACCTGGCTCTGGCACTTAATAGCTATAATTCTGGGCAATTCATTTACTTCTGTGAGCTTGAACTTCTCAACTGAAAAATGGGGATAATTCTTGCCTGAATTTTTCTTAGAACTTGAATGATACAATCAAGGTAATTTGTAAGCTCTAGAGTATCATATAAATATTAATAAACACTGCAAGTACAATTTTCCTATGTTTTATGAATTATTCACTTTAAATAGCACTTAAAAAGTGGCTGTCCCTAATATGAAACAAAAACCAGATCCAACGAAGTTACTGCAGGGGAACTGGCCACAGAGGAGGGGGCAGTGGGGGGTCTCTTTCAACTACTATTTACTTCAAGGGGCCATTGTTAAGAATTAAATAAAAATTACATAAAATTATTAATAACGCATTTGTTCTCATCAATTTACAGGTAACAAATCCTATGTTAGGCTTCAGCTTTTTTTCCCCCAAAATGAGAGTGGATATGTCAAAAGCAAAAATTCCTCCAATTAGGGCTTCCCTCGTGGCGCAGTGGTTGAGAGTCTGCCTGCTAATACAGGGGACACAGGTTCGAGCCCTGGTCTGGGAAGATCCACATGCTGCAGAGCAGCTAGGCCTGTGAGCCACAACTACTAAGCCTGCGCGTCTGGAGCCTGGGCCCCGCAACAAGAGAGGCCGCAATAGTGAGAGGCCCGCGCACTGCGATGAAGAGTGGCCCCCGCTTGCCACAACTAGAGAGGGCCCTAGCACGGAAACGAAGACCCAACATATCAGTCAATCAATCAATAAATCTTTAAAAAAAAAAAAAATTCCTCCAATTATATATATTAAATCTTGAATGTATTTCCTAGTTATCTTTTGAAAACTGTTTAGATATGATACAGAAAAATTTTAATAGTTATTTATTTGGCTGTGCCGGGTCTTAGTTGCAGCCCGTGGGGTCTTCATTGCCATGTGTGGGATCTTTAGTTTCGGCACGTGGAATCTAATTCCCCGACCAGGGATCAAACCTGGGCCCCCTGCATTGGGAGCGCAGACTCTTAACCACTGGACCACTAGGGAAGTCCCCACAATTTTTTTTTAAATCGCACAAGGATTTTATAGATACCCTAATGTGTTATTTTCTTTTCTTTTAATTTCAATAATCTGATCCACTTAACTATAAGGTATGTGTGTTTGTGTGTGTGTGGTTATAAATAAGTACAACTGTAGTCCTATGGGCCAACCCTAGGCTGTAAGCTCTGTAAGAAAGTGCATGTTATTGCCAGCACTTAACCCAGAAGCCTGGCACACAGTAAGCATTCAACTAATACTTGAGGAATAAACAGTCACTACATCAACCTCTTTCTAACTATCTAATCTTGCAAAAATGATAATCAGTTTCATCTATGGGGAGACTACCATTGACTCAATCTATCTTCAAAGACCAGAGTTTGTGAAGATGCTTCTTAACAAATTAGGGTTTTCAAGCTTTCAATAAATTCTCAAATTAACTTTGAGAATATACAGATTATAAAAACAAGTGGTGGGCACCTTTAAAGCTTAACCAATGCTTGCAGCATGAATGTTTTGGATAAATTAGTATAGTAGACTGAAAACAGGCCCTATTTTATAGCTCCGCCCATCAAGACAAGGAGTCTATTATCCTTACCCCTTCTGGGCCAGCCTCGTGACTTGCTTTGACCAAAAGATGTGGTGAAAGTGACGTTCTGTGAGTTCTTGAGCCCAGGCTTTGAAGCTATTGCCTTTGCCTTCTTGGTACTCTGAGACCACCATGCCATAAGCCCAAGATAAAAGACCACATGACAGGCCCAGCTGTCCCATCTAGGCCCCCAGCCAATCTACCAACTGAATGCAGAGTCCAGATGAGACCAGCAAAAGAACCACTCAACTAAACCACAAAACTGTAAACTTTTTTTTTAAGCCACTAAGTTTTGAGACACCAGTAAGTAGTAATAGATAATTGATAATAAATTCTCTAACCCTCATAGCACAAGCTTAAGTGTGGTTTTATAGTTGAGGAAATATACCCAGATTATATAATCTGCCAAGGTCACACCACTATGAAGTGTCCTAAGAAATGTATGCAGCTATTAAAAGGCCAGCTCTGTGCCTCCTTTTCTGTCATCCTGCCATCATGAGCCGGATCAGTTCTTTCTGTCAAGGACAGAGGCACCTCTTAGAGCTCTGGATATAAGATAAACTCTGTTATCTTTTTTATAGCCTGCATGGGAAATGCGTCCTGATTTGACACATCTGCCGGTTTTGTCCACACCAGGGAAATGCACTGTTATCAGTAAGACCCAGCACTCCGCCAATATACCCCCATCCTGTTTTCTGAAACTCAAATAACACTAACTTATCCCAACATAAAATAATGCAATGACATCTTTGCAATATTCATTCATTTACATTTTAGCCAGCAACAATTACGCAAACACTAACAATTTATATCAGGGGTCATACAGCATATAATACTTAAAAAGTTAGATAAATCTTACATTTAATAATTTCACAATTAAAATGGCTTTTTTTATTCCCCCAAGTAGTAAACCATATACCAAAAGAAAAAAAAAAAAAAAAGACCTTATCTTCAACTGTGAAGGTGATAAATACTTTTGAAAAGAGAATTTACCACAAGAATCTGTTTTGTCCCCATCAAAAACAACGTACCTGAACTTTAAACAAAATTCACATTTTATTTAGGTTGAAATAAACTATACAAAATTGATTTTCTTCACCAAAAATAACAGCAATATTTTCTGTATTATTCCTAGATAAACCACAAAACACTTATTTTTGTAGGTTTTCTAGGTTTTGCTTGTAAATCAAGATGAGGCAGTAGATATAGTCATGGAAAAAGACAGAAGAAAACAGACTAATCAGTTGTCGGTATCCATGGTCTCTGATCCTGTCTTGACCATGAAACAGAAGTGTTCAACATATACCTGTCAAAAAGCTTATGAAGATGTAGGCTCAATAAAGGAATGTAAACAGCAACAATCAGATGTGGAACAACAATGGCAGGCTCTTCCATTCAAACTTTAACTATAACTTGTTCCTTCAACTGCATTTGATAAAGGCAAAATCTACACTGAAATCCTTGTTTGGCGAGCTCACATGTTTCTCTTACAGCCTGATCATTTTAACGGTCCCTTACAGATTTTTAACAGCATACTTAAAACTCCTACTATTCAAAGGTCAGTCATGAGCTTCATTGTAATGTTTTATAAAATGTATTCCTTCCTCCCATACCTCCTCAAAATTTATTTCTTCAAAGAACTGATAACTAAGTACCTGACAATTGGATCCACAGTGACAAATGTTATATCTAAAATGACTTAATACAATTCAAACTAATACAATTTCAAAGTGCCATTAGCAGAGATCACACAGAGTGTAACATGGTACTTTCAATGCTATCTTCTGGTCTCCAAAGCATGGGACAGTTAGGTCTCCAAAGCATGGGACTTCAAACGGGCCATATAAACAGGCAGATTATCAATGACTAATGTACTCAATGGGAGGCCTACAGGTCAAGATATTCAGTGATTAAGTGGCCTACGTACACCTTACAACTTTTCTATAAGATATTTTCAAATTTCTTACAGATTTTTTCAAATATCAAATATAAGAGAAAGCCTATTTTAAAAGTCTCTTAGGTATTTTCAATGGTTTCTGAATTATCTGTAGGAAGCTCTGACTTACTTGTATAGAGTTTGATATATGTATCCACCATTAAATCCAAATCGTGTTTTATATCAAAATTTATGTTAAGCAAAGCCAAGTTACTTGACCTTTGGTCTGTCAAAGTGTTCCTCAGGTATGCTTTGAGACGCTTTCGTCCATTTTCATAGCGTTCATTCTCAACCTTCATCACAGGAAGAATACACAGGACCTTCAGCAATGCATAAACATTAGGAAAAAACTTGATGTCTGGCAGATGAAGGGCTTCATAAATAGTGGATGGAAGTTCTATATCTTTCCCTCTGTGTTTCCACTTGATTCTCCAACAATGCAGCTCAGCAGAGAGTGTGTCAGGATTAGGTAAATCACTTCTGTACATGTCAGCATGATGTTCCTCTGATGTATTGAATTTAAGCTGTCCCATGACAGAGGGTACCAGAGATAAGCATTTAAGAGCTTTGAGGTGTTGTTCTGAGAATATATCTTTCAGTTCCTGAATAATGTGTTCCACTGTTGGAACACTTAGAGTTTCTTTATAGTAACTCTCAGAGGTTAGCTGAGATTCCAGGTTACTGTGCTGAGCTCTGCGAAATTTCCCTGGGAGTTTCATCTGAATATCAAGTTTGGCTGCCAAATTTGTGGCTTCCTCAAACCAAAATTCATGATAAACTTCAATATTTTCCATCACTTCATTTAGTGAATGCAGCACTGCAGTCAAACTACTGGCTGCAAAGAAGACATCAGAAGTTTGCCCCTGAAGATTTTTCCCAAAGGCTCTTGTAAAAGATAGAACATTTTTAAGAACAACAATGGTAACGATGAAGTCAAAATCTGTTACTGCACTACAGAGTACAAATGCTCGGCCAGCTATACAGTTATTCCATCTAACATTTGTGTCACTATTTATACCATCTAAACATAAAACAAGTGCTTGTAGGAGGTCCACTAAGATTTCAAAAGCATCATGCCTGCCTGTCCACTGAGAATGGCAAATTTCCTTCAGTTCTTTGCCCCTTTCGTCATTGTTCTGAAATAGGACAGAAATTACATTGTCAAGCTCTAAAAGCAGTTGTGGTGATCGATGGAAAAAAGAACAAACTTCCTCAATTGTTCCTAACGCAACAGATACTCCAATAACAGGCACTGATTTTGCCAACCACATATTTAAGGCACAGGAAGAGCAGAGTGTGTAGACCGCTTGGGGATATTTCTCTGAAAGTCTAGAAGCAACAACTTTCATTTTGGAAGAAAATCCACTGGACACAATGTAAGCCTGGCCACGACAGTACTCCATGTTTAATCCCCACTTCTCAGTTATCGTAGTGTGAAATTTCACAGCCAAAATTTCTGCATCAGCTTCATAAGGCAGGAAGCCCACAAATTCCTCTCTCAGGTTGTGAGCTTCGTCAACAAACCTCACCAACACAGGCAGGTGCTCTTCCCCTGCTATGTCCACCACATCGTCAGTGACGATGGAAAAGAAGTGAGAGTCTCTCACTTCCCTGAGGGTTTCTTCCCGAATGCAGCTCTCACAGATCTCTAGCATCTGTTTCTGCTGTGTTTTTGAACAGAACAATGTGTTAACTGCTGTTGTCTCAAAGCGCTTTCTCAGAACCTCTTCACCAGAATTGATCCGGCACTCCAGCAGTGCTTGAAAGTTATCAGGAGTAAACAGACCTTCTGGGATTTCATCAGCTTCATGTCCATCCAGAGGTATGTTCTGTTTTCCCATAAGAATCAAAATTTCAAATAAAGATTTTAAGTATTCTTTATTTTCCTTCTCTTCAAGGGTTAAAGGTAAAATGTCTCCATCCTGCTCTTCACCCCCTTCTTCTGCACTGGGGTTCTGAGCATTGCTGTTGTTTATTTCCTTATGTTTCGGTTCCTGTTCAGAAGTTTCATCAACTGGAAAACAAAGAATTAATTTTATAAACAGGCTCATAAGGAATCATACTAACAAAAAAATTACATTTTTGATTGGTTACATATTTAAAATCCACAAATTCATTCATTCAACACTCATGGGGTACCTACTGGACCACAGACTAGGATACACAGGTTAAAATAAGATACACTCTAGTGGAGGAGACAAACACTGTGAATGGATATATTTTAATCCTGTATGTCAATGCTATCATGAGAGGAACAATTTCTTATAAACTTAATAAGGCACATCACATATACAGAGTAATAAAAGATAGTCCATGTCCTCACAAAACGGAAGGGGAAGAGAACTAATATTTACTGAGGCACTGCGTTGGCATTTTATACGTAGCTCACTGCTCCCTGTGCAGGCACGTGATATCAACCCCATTTGACAAATGAGGACAGTAAATAATTGCCCAAGGTCACAGATGGAGGTGAAATTTAAATCCAAGCTTCTCTAGCTCCAAGGTACATGCCGACATTGTTTCTATCAAACCATTAATCTATACTTTTATATGGGAGATGAGACAATACAATATAAAGCATATTCGTGCAATTTTTAGGGCTATGTTAGAATATTAGAAATCTTAGCCTAATCTCTTCATATTTGGATGGGAAAACTGCAGCCCTGAGGTTAATAAGGGTCCTGACCATAGTCATACACACAACCCTGAAAGTTCTGGCCCCTGTGGTCCCTTTAGGTTCATTTTTTAACCATCATGGGTTATTAGATGCTCCAACAACAAAATGAGTGTGTAGTTCCCCCAATCTGGCACCCTGTTTCAAGGCACTGCACAGACTATCTTTCCCTCCTTTCTTTGCCTGAGTCCATGTCTCATCATCTATAAAGGGGGAAAATAATAGTACTTGCCTCAGGGCTACTATGAGAATTACATGAATTAATATAAGTAAAGCACTTATAATAATGACTTGGCACACAGTAAGCACTCAATAAAAAAGTTATGTTAATAATAATAGCAGTAGTAGGAGGAGCTAGGAAAGGAAGAGTAATAGTAATAACTGACAAGAACAGAAAAACCTTCCAGTCCTCATTCTTTAGTGACACAGCTCAGGCATCAGTACCTGGAGAACAGCTATTGTGACTCCTACTCTCTGTAAGCCCAAGTGTCTCAACAGCATTTATTCCTTAAATATTTACCAAGAACTTAGTATGCACCACACATTGGGTGGACAGAGATTCTGCTCCTTTCTTTCCCTACACTAGGACACTCTGCCTGTGTGCCTGCCATCCTGACCACACTGGGAGCACCTAGTGGAGAGAGAGAAGGCCAAGTGCATGCCATAGTGGCACTCAATAAAGACAAACTAAGACTTTATCTCACAGACAATTCCAGACCACAGGACAATGCCTACCACACTCTTACATCATTCTCACAGTAGGTTTTTGGACATAAAACATATTTATTTGTCCTTACCAGGTCTAGGCCTTTTAAAAAGGCATTCAGAAGTTGAGTCATTAACACTATCACTTACTTTTTTTCTGTTTCAGTGTCCTGATTTCATCTTCACTCTAAATGACAAGGAAAAAAGAAAAAAATATCTTTGAGAAAACTGAACTCTAGTATTATCATCACAGACTCACAAGTAAAAAGCATATTATGAGTCAAATTTAATTCTTTCTTTCTTTCTTTTTTTTTTTTGGCATGCAGGATCTTAGTTCCCTAACCAGGGATCAAACCCGTGCCCCCTGCAGTGGAAGCGCAGGGTCTTAACCACTGGACCACCAGGGAAGTCCCAAATTTAGTTCTTTCAAGAGCATGAATTCTTCATAAAGAAAACATTCTTCAAACAGACAGATGACAGGAAAACTGGAACAATAATTTGTTAATGACTCCAAGTTTATAATAAAATACTAGAGGGTAAAGAATACATCATTTAACTTACTTTTATACCTATATCATCATAATTTAGGGTTATAAGTGTGTATTGGCTAATATTGATAAAAGGCATGAAAGTATATGATGGCATTTGAGGTCAAATCCAAGGGGCCATAAACCATGCCCCCCGCCCAATCTAACCCCAGGGATTGCCATGTAAAAGGGAGTTGCTGGATCCCCGAACCTAACACAAAAGCTATGAGAAATCTCTGGGAAGCAGAAAGTGACAGTGCCAATATGGAAGAGAAATGGATACATACAGCATAGAGAGCCAAGTGGCATATACAGGGTTAGACTGAGGAAGAACTTTTCAATTATGTCCTTTTCTCTCCCTCTAACCCACTAGAATTCTTAGATCATAACCCATCCCATTACTATTGTGGGGCATGAAAGCAGCAGTACCAGTGACAGCTGGAGACGTCACGGTGCCTGCTGGGTAGCACGGGACATGATATTGATAACAAGAATGTCAGCAGGTTAGCCAATCTGGAACATTCCCTCCTTATCCTATGGGCTGTGGAGTTACAAGGATGGCATATCTGGAAGAGTGTGCCTGCTGTAAGATATCTGAGGTTCCTTGAGGAGCAGAGCAGGGAAATGGTAGCTACAGGATGGGAGGTGGTTGAGCTCTTCACCCCTGGTTCATATGACTAAGAAAAAAGCTGAGGTGGAAGACTGTTGTTGTGTAGTATCAGCATTCAACTATAAGAAGTCTCAGAAAAAAACAAATAAATAGAGGAGAAGAAATGCATGAAGAAATAAAAACTGAAGATTTCTCAGAACTTTAAGATGCACGTCTGGATAAGAAAAAAACCTCCCATCTAGATACAGTTTAGCGAAATTTGAAATATCAAATGTAAAGAAAAATGCTGAAGGCTGTGAAGGAGAAAAACGCAATCACCTAAAAAGGAACAAGAATCAGGCTGGCGTCAGACTTCAATACCAATAATGGATGCAAAAAAACTAGAAAGAATATCACATAGACTATACATACCCTCTATGCATCAGTTAACAACATTTGGGGGAAAAAGTTTTAAAAAATAAACCCATGTCTAGAAACTAAGAACAAAAATAATCTTATACTAAAGAAATAGGGGAAATTACAAAACACTCACAGATGAACAATAAAAGCGCTACATGTCTAAAATTGTAGGATACAGCTAAAATATACTTAGACATTTATAGCTTTGAATACACATAAATGAGTTTAAACAGTCAAGAAGTTAAAAAAGAGCCAAAAAGTAAATCCTTCAAATCAAGAAGAAACCAATAAAACAGCTCACAAGTAAGGCAATCAGTGATAAAACTCACTACTGTTTCTTCGAAAAGACTACTAAAGTAATTTTAGGAGCAGAGAAAGGCAAGCGTCCTAAAATCCTAGATGAATTTCATAAACTTTTGGAAACATATAGAACACAAGAAGAAAGAGAAACTAATAAACAGAAATGGTAATCAAAATATTCCCTCATTCACCCAAAGCTCTCTGATGGTTTTACCAAGTTCAACCTAACTTTCAAGAGCAGACAATAGCTACCTTATACAAGTTTTTCTGGAAAAATTAGGAGAGGAAAAAAAGAAAAGCTATCTAACTTATTTTATGAGGCTAAGAGAACCTTGATATCATAACTGGATAAAAGGAATACATGAAAAGAAATTACAGGCCAACACTTATAAATGCAAAACTGTAGATAAAATACTGACCAACTGAATCGAACAGTGTATGAAAATGAAGGGAGATATACTGCAATCAATTAGGGTTCATCACAGGAATGCAAAGATGGTTCAACAACAGAAAATCCAACAATGTTATTCACAGCATTAAAGAACGAAAAAAAATGAGAACTCAACAGATGCAATGAAGGTATTGATAAGTTCAACAAGTTATGATAAAAACTGTGAATGTGAGGACTAGAAGGAAATGAAGGGAATTTCTTTAACTTGATAAAAATTATCTAACAATACCAACAAAAATATCATACTTAATGGAACAAGGCAAGTGTACCAGCCGTGACATTACTGGGACTACTGAATACAGTACTAGAGATAATCTTGACTAAACAATAAGACAGGCTACAGAAAAAATTAAAATTGGAAGAACTGAAAGAAGAGGCAAATTTGTCCTTATTTGTAGATGATACAGTCAACTACATAGAAAACTCAGGAGACTATTAGAATTAATAAAAAGGGATCTTCAAAATTGGTGGAAACGATCTCTCAACCAGAAGTACATTATCTATATCAACAAAAACCATAAGGTATTTAGGAAGTAATTAATCTAAGGTAATTGGGAGATTGGGATTGACATATATACACTAATATGTATAAAATAGATAACTAATAAGAACCTGCTGTATAAAAAATAAATAAAATTAAATTAAAAAAAATTAATCTAAGGAAGGATGTACACGTTCTCTTCTAAAGAACTGCAACAAAAACCCTGAAATTTTTTCAAATTTTTTACTTTTTGCACTCCTGAAAGTGTTTTAATAGTCTTTTCAAAGAACCAGTAGTTTTGTCAATGATTGCTACTACTTGATAGCTATTCTATTGGGCTTTCTTTTCTGTTTATGGATAGGACTAATTAACATTGGAAAAATATTAATTCAAAGTACTTACAATGAAAATCTCAACAGAATTTCTAGAACATGACAAAGGATTCTCAAATTCACATGGACAAATAAAGGTCTACAAATAGCTAAGACAATTTTGAAAAAGAAGAATTAAGAAATCACCCTTTTTGAAAATAAGATATAATATAAAGCGATGGTAATTTTAAAAAGTGTGGTATAGCTGTAAACAAACAAATCTTCCAATGGAACATAACAGAGTTCCCAGAAACAGCCTTGCATATATGTAAACTTGGTATACGACAGAGGTGGCATCTTACACCAGACGGATTAACAGACCATGTTGGGAAAACTTGATCTCTATAAAGAGAAAAATAAAATTAGATCTCTACTGGACACCACACATACAAATTTAAATGGATCACAGATCTAAATATGAAAGGTAAACAGAGAAGAAAATGAGGAAAATTGGACAGTTGTTATCTTAAAAAAGCACATAGTCAGTGGACTGAAATGACATATTAAGTGCACTAGCATGGATACAAAAGGGAGGGGAGGAAAGGAAATGGTAATAATGGAAGAAGGAAAGAGAATAAACAACGGGCTTCCTGGTGGCAATGATGACAGAAAGCAATGGTCTGAGGAGTCTGAGTAATTTAATTCTGTTCATTTGAGGTCAACAAAAAACAGGTAGGTTTCAAGGATATCAAAGGTTTATAAAAACATGCACAAAGATGCCACATACAGAGATTTAAAAGCTTTTTGTAAACCCTGTCAGTACTTAATAGTGATAGAATCCTTATTTCTAGTAAAACTACCCATATCTTAACTTTCACTTATCCCTTTGTGCTGAATTCTGGAAATATACCTCAGCCCCACTTTCTTTACTACAAAAGAAAAGGTGGTTTTTTTTTTTCCTTCTTCCCTGGAAGAGAATGAGTTAGGAGCCTGTAATTAACAGCATACTTTGGCTCAAGTCAACGAGTATCAACTGGCTACAGTTGAAGAAGATTTTCCAATGTAAATACTAAAACAAACTAATCATCTTATGTCCACACTACTTCAACAATAACCATAGCATTAATTTCCCATAATGCTACCTCTGAAGTAGAAAGTAACTTGGTTCAATTTTTACATGAATGCATCTATACTTGATTTCATAATATTATAGAGGATAGGAAATCTGGAAGCACACTGACATACCAATTCTTTTATTCGTTTTCTGTGTCTACTGTGTGGATTATTCAAATGGCTGGTAAGATCAAATATTGTTGGTATTGCATTATCTCGAAGAACTGTCCTATAGGGGCTCTGAAAAAGAAAAATGTGTTAATTCAGAGACGGTCCTTAAGAATGTATCACACATAAATAAAATTCTAGTGTTAATGATTTCCCCAGTACTCCTTCAACTCCAATTCTAAAGTGTAGAGACTTGTAGAATGGATGATGTCAGTCCAGATCAGCTTATTATTTCTAACTCTTTTTGCATTTGCCCTTCTGGCAATCTTACTACTATAAATGAAGGAACTGAATTGATGGTAGGCATAAAAAATAAAATGTATTTGCGTTTAACATATATTTTTCTAATTCAATCTCCCAGCTACTTTTCTGTTCTTCCATGAGCCCACAAAACACAGCAGGCACAAAAGTTTCTCAAATAATCTATCCGCCTGTATGTTTTATAATAATTCTTCCTTCCTTTACCTGCTGTTCACTCCACTTTTGCTACTATTACTGAGAAGCATCAAGGCACCATGAAATAATATTGGACTAGGACCCAGGAGACCTAGGGGCTAGTCCAAATTCTACCAGTGACTCACTCTCAGACCCTGACTAAATCCTTTCCCTTTCTGGACTCAGTTTCCTCTTCTGAATAAAACTCAGGTACTGAATTAGATCAGTATTTCCCAAAATGAAGTTATTCACATACTAATGATCATAATGCTTGCCATTTCAGTTACACAACCATCTATACTTTTTCATAATCCACTCACTTTTTTAGTTAACATTATCTTAAGCAATAAAAACTATACAATAATGATTTGATGAGCTAGTTATATTTTTAACACATATTACAAAACTTCTAAAATAAAAATTGGTTCATGTGCCACCTGAAATCACTCATATACCACAAGTGATATACATAATCACACTTTTGCAAACACTGAACTAGGTATTTCTAAATTCCCTTCTAATTCTAACGTTCTTATCATTGAAGGATGACCATTCTCCATCTTAATTCCTCTTAGCCTAATCCAACCTGGCTAGAAGCTGGATGCATACTTAGATGGTGACAGTCTTCCACAGCCAGACCAGAGGAGGTCAGGTAGGGACAGGAAGTTTATTGAGAGGTAGAGTAACAGATGAATAACTGCTACTACATTTCCCTAGCTAGTCCAAAGAAACAGTGCCTTTAATTTCTTCCCAAATTTGCACTGATAAAAACAAAATACACTTCAGTTTAAAAAGCTTTTGTGGGAGCAGTGATTGTTTCAAAGATGAGTAATAAAGCGTATTCAAAAAGTATATGCCAAACAAAAATAACAATTCCTATGTTTTTGCACCCAAGGAAAGAAGGTTAGGAAAATATGATGGAAAAATATATAATTAAAGGGAACACACTATCTTAGGTTTCATCTGAAGAGTTGTTAAACACATTTGGGAAGAATTTCTATTTACAGTCAATATTTTCTAGTTCAATCCCCAAGCCTCATAGAAAACACAAAGAAGATAATCTATTTCTTAAGGATGTTCAGCTTCTAGTGTTGGGCCAAATATCCTGAGTCTACTACGGAGTTTGAATCAGGGATTGATTTTGGACACAATCAGTGAAGGGAACAAAAACTATACTATACCCTAAGTGTCTCATCTTTCCTACTTAGCAAACATCTCAAAAAGCAAAGATATCCACATAAAATCCACAGTAAATTCTTGATATTTTACCAATTAAATAAAGAAAGGAGGGATAAAACATTGTAAAGACTTTAAAAATTCAAATAAAATTAATTTGCTACCAAGGAAAGATATTATAGACCAGAAAACAATATATGAATAAAAAACATGCAATTTTTTACATCTATTTATAAGTACACATGCCAATAAGGGTTATATTCATGTGCATGATAATTTTTATTCAGTATCAAGATTTAATCTTTAACTGCTGAATTAAGGTTTAAGCATAAAGTAATGATCTTACTCTAGCATCAAAGATAGTATCTGGCTTTCGTTGAACTAGCCACAAATGTTTACTGATGAGATCTTAAATGTCAAACTAATGAAGTCAAAACTCTTAAAACATCTGGGTATAAGTATTAGATAATCCAGATTTAACAGCAATATCTTCTACATGTGTAGAAAGAAAATGTCTCACATTTGCATTAATTGATCCAAGATTAAAGAATTATGTGGAAATTTAAAAAGCGAAAATAGTTCTGTTCTATGCTCTGACTATAAACAAAAATATGAGTGAACTATATTTTATATTTCTCACATTAGTCTTATTGGAATTAACTAATTAAGAGACCATATTTATTAATAAAATAAAAATGTAAAAATGCATACGGCTTGCATATTTAAAATAATTTGGGATATTTTTACTTAATGTCAAGAACATAAAGTTTGCCTTTTAAACATATGAAATCTCTTATTTTGATCATTATTACCCTCTTAACAAAGCAAGGCAAAAATATCCCTCAAATATTTGTGATTAAACTGTTGAACCGGAATTGGCTCACCTCCCAATGACTTCACAAGTATCTGCTTCAATTAATTTTGAGAAATAAAATAACCCAATCATTCTTTAGTTTTCTGATGCCTCTGCAAAATGTATCTGAAAAAAATATCAAAATAAATTGCTGCATAACAATATATAGTGTACCTTCAAATCAAGTTCATGTCTATCCCAATAACTGAGATGATACATGTTTTAACACCTAAACAAGAATATATTATTTGTTTAACAAAACTGTCTTCCTAACTAGTTTTTAAGTGTTTCAAGTCTGCTTCATTTCAATCAAATCTGTCCTATTTGTGCCTTTTATGAATCATAGCAATAACAGAATCACAGAGGGTTAAAAGTCTTAGACCTCAGGAATTATCTGATCTAATTTCTTCATTAGAAATTGGGGCTCAGAGAGGGGAAGTGACTTGGCCAAAATCACAGTTAACAGTAGCAAGGCTGAGAGAGTCAGGTTTTGATATGAAATTGCAAATTACTGACGGAAATGTTTTCTCACATTAATTGCATGATTTGCTTCCTGTTGTATCCAGCAAATAAAAATTAGGGTTGGTTCTAACAGTACATACCAAACTTTGAAAACAAAGAGCTGTATTCCTTGATGAAGATTTCACTCATAAAAAAGCTCTAGAGAAGCTGATCCAAATAAAAATGCCAACTTTACTTTAAATATACACATTTATAATCATCTAAAATTTTCTGAAGGCTACAAAAGAAGTTTAAAAGTGGCTACCTCTGGTGAGTAGGAATGGGGCATCAGAAACAGAAGGGTTAAAAAAAAAAACAGGTTTTTAAGAACAAAATAGATAGTATTAAGCTCCAAATTTGTCTTCATCTTAAAAAATAAAAAAGTGGCAGGGTGTAAGGATACTCTCCAACATTAATATATAAAGATTTACATTCCAACCAAATAGTGAGTAAGTGAGAGAATACAAAACAAAAAAAAACAAGCCCTCTGGTTACTTACAGTTCTACAGATCATAGAAGTCTCAAAGTGTTTGGCACACAATCGATAATGTTTATTTAGTTGATCAGGTGTTTTATCTTCTAAGTCTGCTCTCCTACAATTCTCCACCCACTTCTGGCATCTATAAAAGTAAAACCAAAATACAATAATGGAATATGAGCTCAACACTTAAATTTCAGCATTCAGTTTTAAGGTAAATATCTATTATGGACAATGGATTCCTGCTCCCCTATAACCAAAGAACATAACATAATTTGGAGAAGCTGATTAATAATAAAATGAGAGCTGGAAGAAACCTTAGGAATCATTTAGTAGGTTCAATTAAAGACAAGGTTAAGAAGTAACTCACTCAAGAGTCATGTACAAAATCAGCAGCAAAACTAGAACTTAAACCTGAATCTTTCAACTCCCAGGACATCCTAGCATCAGAGAAGGCTCAATCATCAGCAGTACAAGCAAAAAACTGCACAACCATGAGGCCAATGGCTTAACATTCCCCTCAGGATTTCAACTTAAACAAGCATATGAAAAGACACTGTCATTGTAGAAAATTATTAAGTATTTGTTCCATAAATAACTAGAGTTGATTATGGAAGCATGATGGCTGTATTCATTTGCTTTATTATAAACATGATTGTATACAATGATGTACAAACTAGATTGCAAGCTCCATGAATGCAGGGATTGTGTCTACACAATCTAGTACACAGACAATGTTAAAGATAGTGAATGAGACAAAGTCCATGTCCTCTTGATGCTTAAATATCTGCAAAAAAACATCATCATCATCATCATCTTCTTCTTCTTCATCATCATCATCATCATCATCATCACAATGCTTATTAAGCACTTATTAAGAGCCAGACACTATTCTAAATTGTTTCCAAAGGGGAAAGAAATGTTCTATGTACCTAAAAGGGCAAAAATAAGCTCTACTGGTAGAAATTTCAGGAAAACAAAATTGAATATAAGTTGATTAAAAAAAACAAAAACAAAGGGAGTACTATTATTATTATTCCCCTTGTGCAGATGAAGAAACAAAGGCACAGAAATGTTAAGTAATTTGTTAAAGGTTACAACTAGATCTTTCCTTCATTCTTCAAGCTTCTAAGAATAAAAGTCCGCCATCAATATATAGTGTCACAAACTTGAAAACATATTTATTTTATAATTACATCATAGTATATTTTCTTATGTCTTAACATTACAAATTCACCCCTAAACACACACAACACTCTGATACTTAATTCGCTCCACTCTCAATATGTAAAACCATGGTGAAATGTTGATTACCTAACCTAAACTAAAACCACACCTAAATTGTTCAGCATCTCATTTGACCAAGAAGTAACACTATACACAGTAATGATGCCTAAGATGTCCATATTTTAATCATAGTTTTACACAGCTGTACAATATGATTATAAATATTTCATGTTTCAACATCTAAATTATTTGGTATAAAAACTCTCACCATAAAATAATTTGTCATATTGCTAGAGTTAAGTTTGTTTTTTAATTCTTAAATCTCTGAAGACCTTCCACACAGAACACTACTGTCTGTATTATTTCTGAACTAAGTTGAAATAGCTTTCTGGTAAAAAGAACACTCAGATTCAATCAAGAAAGGTTGAGCATCACTTTGTTATAAAGCAGAAACTAACACACCATTGTAAAGCAATTATACTCCAATAAAGATATTTAAAAAAAAAGAGAAAGGTTGAGCAGAGAGGCCAATTAACTACACCTACGTGTTCCATATCAAATACCTAGAAATAAACCTAGTGAAAGATGTGTAAGACCTCTAACAGAAAAAATTTTTTAAATAGCTTAAATAAATGGAGGGATATACAAGTTCATGGATTGGTACACTGAATCCTGAAGATCCTGGACTTCCCTGGTGGCGCAGTGGTTAAGAATCCACCTGCCAATGCAGGGGACACGGGTTCGATCCCTGGTCCAGGAAGATCCCACATGTCGCGGAGCAACTAAGCCGGTGCACCACAACTACTGAGCCTGCGCTCTAGAGCCTGCGTGCCGCAACTACTGAGCCCTCATGCTGCAACTACTGAAGCCCACACACCTAGAGCCCGTGTTCCACAAGAGAAGTCACCAATGAGAAGCCGGCGCACCGCAACGAAGAGTAGTCCCCACTTGCCGCAACTACAGAAAGCCCGCATGCAGCAATGAAGACCCAAAGCAGCCAAAAAAAAAAAAAAGGTATCAATTCCCCTCAAAATGATTTACTGATTTAATACGATCACAACAAGTTCTTTTGTGCATGTCTCTGTGTGTGTATGAGAGTCAAAGAGAGAGAGACAGAGAGAGATAGAGAGAAATGACAAAGATCATTCTAAAACTTTACACAGAAATTCAAAGGACCAAGCATAGTCAAGACAATCTTGGGGGAAAAAAAGTTGAGAGACTTATACTATCAGACAGTAAGACTTATTATAAAGGTTATTAAGACAGTGTGGTATTGGCACAAGGATAAAACAATGGAACAAAATCGAGAGCTGTGGATGCTTAAGACAAAGGTAACATTGCACAGCAGTGAAGTCAAGTTTTTTCAATAGTGCTGAATGGGATATCCATATGAAAAAAAATGAATCTTGGCCTGTATTTTTACACCATTTACAAAAAAATTAATTCCAAGTGAATTGTAGATCTAAATATGAAAGAAAGGTAAAACAAAGTTTCTAAAAGATAACACAGTAGACCATCTTCATCACCTTGGCACAAAGATCTCTTAAAAAGGCAACAGAAAACATAAACTCTAGAGGAAAAGATGAATACGTTAGGCTACTTTAGAGTTAACTTTTCTTCATTAAAAGAAGTCACTTAAGAGTGAAACGGCAACCCACAAAATGGAATAAGGTATCTGCAATACATAGATCCAACAACGAACTCATATCCAAAATATATATGAAAAACTCCTACAAATAAATCAAGCAACCCAATATAAAAATGGGCAAGAGACTTGAACAGGCAATTAACAATAAAAGCTGGCCAATACACATGAAAAAAATGCTCAGTAAAAAAAAATAATAATAATAGGACTTCCCTGGTGGAGTGGTGGTTAAGAATCCACCTGCCAATGCAGGAGACACGGGTTCAAGCCCTGGTCAGGGAAGATCCCACATGCTGCGGAGCAACTAAGTCCATGCGCCACAACTACTGAGCCTGCGCTCTAGAGCCTGCGAGCCACAACTACTGAACCCACGTGCCACAACTACTGAAGCCCGCGTGCCTAGAGCCCATGCTCCGCAACAAGAGAAGCCACCACGATGAGAAGCCCCTGCTCGCCGCAACTAAAGAAAGCCCGCATGCAGCAATGAAGACCCAACACAGCCAAAAATAAAATATAAATAAATTTTTAAAAAATAATAACCAATTTTTTAAAAAGCTCAATCTCATTAGTCATGAGGAAAATACTAATTAAAACTGTAAATATTACTACATACTCATATGAATGACTATGATATAAAAGAAATAATACCAAATGTTGATGAGAAGGTGAAACAACTTGGCCGATCAAGGGTGGAAAGGATAAACTGTGGTATACTATTATATATAGACTACTATGGCAATGGGAATGAATGAACTAGCTAGATCTCACAAACATAATGTTGAGCACAATAAGCCAGGAGTACATACTATGTGATTCCTTTCATATTAAGTTCAAGAGTAGGCAAAACTCATCTATGGTGATTGTGCAGAAAAAGAGTTAACACAGCAGGCCTGAGACTGCTATCCTCAGAAAGGCTTGTTTTTTTTTTTTTTTTTTTTGAAAGGCTTGTTTTTAAGGCTGGTCTTTTGGCTGATGTCTGGGAACTTGGCTGGTAAACAGTTTCCTACACTGACATAAAACTTCTTCTAACTGATAAGGTGACTTATGGTGCCTAGACTGTGCAAACAGTATGACTTTTAATGAGCACCTGCCTTCCTTCTGGGAGTCTGGAATTTTAGCATATGCTAAGCAGAGTGTGTCTAAATGACCAGACCTCAATAAAAACTTTGGGCACTGGGTCTCTAATGGGCTTCTCTGGGCAGAAACATGGCACACATGTTGCATTTTCATTGGTGGGGAAAGTGGGATCTGAGTGACCCCTCATGGGAGGGAGAGAGCATAAGGAAGCCTACACATGGATCCTTCCATACTCTACCTGTGTCTTTTTCCTCTCATGATCCAGATGTGTGTTCTTACTACATTGCTGTAATAAATCTTAGCTGTGAGTACAATTAAACACTGAGTTCCATGAGTCCTGGTAAATCTCTGGATATGGGGGTGGCTTGGAGACTCCCAAAACGGTAATGATAGTGAGAACAGTGGATACATTTGGGGAGAGGTAATGACTAGGAGTGGGCACAAAGGAGGCTTCTGAGGTGCTGGTAATGTTCTATATCTCAAATGTGACCTGGGTATATTCATTTTGTAAAAATTCATCAAGTTTTAGACTACCATTTTTGCACTTTTTCCTATGTATGTCATATACCAATAAAACAGCTCCCCATCACTCTTCCCCTTCTCCTCAATAACCAACTAATCTAATGTGTGTGAAGTCAAACAGTGTCTACTACGGGGGAGAGTAGGATAATGACTGAAAGGGCCACAGGGGAGAGGAAGTTTGGGATGTTAGTAATATTCCATTTTTTTAAAATCTGGGTAAAAGTTTCATGGACATGTTACTCTGAAAATCTAACAAGCCATACACTTACGATTTGTGATCTTCTGTATATATATGTTTTACATCAATAAGTTATAAAAATTACATAAAACCACAAGCCTTTTTTACATGCATACATGTATTTGTTTTGTTTTGTTTTTTTAGTAGTAGTTATGAGACTTGTGGCTAGATCTTGGGTTTTTTTTTTTCATACATGTATTTGTGTATGTGTTAAGATGTATACACACACTTATACAGTTATCTCTCAATTATTTTTTTTAACCAATGTCTTCCCTGTCCTAGCTCTCCCTGTCACTGTTCTGTGCCCTGTACTTCAGATTCTGCAGCCTTTTTTTTTTCCCTTGGCAGAGTGGAATGACTCCCCAAATCCATCTACTTCCAAACTAGTCTTACCTTTCTCTCACCCCTTCTCCAAGTGTAAAATGTTTTAAAAAGCCAATTTGAGAATATCTTTCCCTGCTTAAGATTCTTTAGTGACTTCCCGTTACCCTTAGGATAAAGAACCAACTCCTCACATGTCTTATAAGATTCTGCACAACCTAGATCTTGTCGACCTTTCCCTCTTCATGTCGCACCCACCATTGCACTCTGCCCCCTCACATGCCTTACTTCAGTTTCATGAATGCATTGTGATCCCTTTTATCCTAGAGCTGTTCCCCATGCTGTTTATTCAACCTAGAATCCTCTTCATTGCCTTTTTTCATTTCCTTTGCACAGGAAAGCCTTTGCAAACATCAGCCGTCAGATCTAGCTCAAACGTCACTTATTGAGGAAAACTTTTCAGATTTGAAGAGTATGTACCCACACACACACACCCAGATAGGTAAAACTCCTCTACCTCTCTGCACAGTAGTCTCCCCCTTATCCGTGGGGGATATATTCCAAGACCCTCAGGGGACGCCTGAAACCACGTATAGTACTGAACCCTATATATACTGTTTTTCCAATACTAAATGGTGGGTAGTGTATACAGTGTGGATGTGCTGGACGAAGGGATGATTCACATTCTGGGCAGGAGAGAGTAGGATGGTGCAAGATTTCGTCATGGCTACCCGGGACAGCTAAAAGTTATGAATTTCATCCTGCCAAATCCAATGGTCACTTTCTCTCCTCAACTTAATCACTCTTTCAGTAATATTCAACCATCATTAACCACTCCTTTTTAAGTTTTGTTTGTAATTTTTTCCTTCAATGGTCTTCAACTTATGCAGAATTTCCAAACCATATTCCAAGGAACACTAGTCAAAGAATTGTTCCAAAAAAAAAAAAAAAAAAGAAGGTTTCACGGTCAAATAAGTTTGGATAATATTACATACTTTATCCTACATTTGGGGTTTTAGATATTCCTGTAGGACCTTGAATAAGTTAGCTAACCTCTCTGTGTCTGCTTTGCTCATCTGAAAGTGTTCCCAGTGAATTTAAGCTTCTTGCCTCCTCGCAAAAGAATGTGGAGATGATGTGATAGGTAAGAAGTAGATTTACTGGACTTCCATGGTGGTGCAGTGGTTAAGAACCCGCCTGCCAATGCAAGGGACACGGGTTCGAGCCCTGGTCTGGGAAGATCCCACATGCCACGAAGCAACTAAGTCCGTGCACCACAACTACTGAGCCTGTGCTTTACAGCCCTGCGAGCCACAACTACTGAAGCCCGCGTGCCTAGAGCCCATGCTCCACAACAAGAGAAGTCACTGCAATGAGAAGCCCACGCACCACAACAAAGAGTAGCCCCCGCTCGCCGCAACTAGAGAAAAGCCTGTTTGCAACAACAAAAGACCCAATGCAGCCAAAAATAAATAACTAAATAAATTTTTTAAAAGAAGTGGATTTATTTAGAGAGAAACACACTCTACAGTGTGGGCCATCTCAGGAAGTGAGAGGCCTTGGGAAACACACTCCACAGACAGAGTGTGGGCCATCTCAGAAGGCAAGAGAGCCTCAAAATATGGCATGGTTAGTTTTTATGGGCTGGGTAATTTCATAGGCTAATAAGTTGGAGGATTATTCCAACTATTTGGGGGGGTGGGGAGGGGGCTGGGATTTCCAGAAATTGGGCCACCTCCCACTTTTTGGCCTTTTATGGTTGGCCTCAGAACTGTCATGGCGCTGGTGGGTGTGTCATTTAGCTAATGTATTACAATGAGCATATAATGAGGCTCAAGGTCTACTGGAAGTCGAATCCTCTGCCATCTTGGATCTAGTTGGCACTAACCAGTTTTTGTCATGTCCTATGGCTAGCTGGTTCTAACCAGTTTTTGTCATGTCCTATGGTTATGTCATTCTTTTAAAGGTTGTGCTCTGCCCCTTTCCCTCCTGTTTCAAACTATCTCAAAATTTATTGCAAGGGTTAATTGAAATAGTGTACATAAAACACATAGAATAGTGCCTGGCACACAGAATAAAGTATTCTCTAAGTATTATTGTTATTATTACAACTCACAGCATTGTTTGGAGGATTAAATGAGAGCATATGAAAGTACTTTAAGACTGTACCTTACAGAAGTGATTCTCAAACTTTGTAGTCTCAGGACCCCTTTACCTCTTAAATTATTAACTATCTAAAAAACTTTTGTTTATGTGCATTTTATCTAACAATGTTCATGATTACAGAAACTAAAACTTAGAAATTTAAAAAATATTTATTAATTCATTAAAAATAGCAATCCCATTACATGTTAACATAGATAACATTTTTAAAAAATAACTATTTTTCCAAAACAAAAAACATTTAGTGAAAAGAATGGCACTGTTCACCATCTTTGCAAATCTCTTTAATGTCTAACTTAACAGAAGATACCTAGATTCTCACATCTGCTTTTGTATTTAATCTGTTGCCATATGTTGTTCTGGTTGACTTCAACCAAAGACAATGACTCCTCAATGACATGCAGTTTAAAAGGTTATTACAATATTCCTCTGTTTCCCATATAACTGTGGATGTTCTTTGATAGGGCACTGGAAGTCCACAAGCGGTGGTTTCTTAAAGATTAGCTGCAATGTGGAATCTGAAACCAGACGAATGAGCCTTTTCACACTGTTTCATTAAAATCCATTAGTCTAACTTGCACTTTGAATAGAACTTTTATCCATGCATGTCTTTGTAAAATCATGAATTTATCAGTTTGAGTTAGGCAGACCATCGGAATGGTAACACATTTCATTATACAATATATTAAAAGTCACATTTATCAATATCACCACAGATTGCATCAGAAAAGTCTAAATATTAGAGAGCTGTCAAGCTCAAAGTGATGAATATAAATTTTCCAAAATTCTAATTTTTCCTTGAATGCTTGGCTGTCAGTTGCTTTCCTTGAAGTGGCAGGCTTATTTTGTTCATTTCCAAGAAAATGTCTACCAAACACCTGCATCTGAATAATCATACCTAGAAAATTTTATAGAACACAAAATATAATTTATCTGAGCAGTGATTTCATGTTACGTAGCCCCTAAAAAACTCTACTGTACACTCCTGAGAGAATGAGCATGAAAAAAGCAAATAATATCAGTGTTATTATGAAGTAGTTTTTACCTGTAGACTCCTTGAAAGGGTCTTGGAGACCCTCACAAGTGCCTGGGAAACCACCGTTTTACATTTTACATCTTAGAGTACATCAACTCTCAATTAACTTTGATTAAATTACCAGAGAAACTTGGAAAAGACCTCACTACCTCAGGGATGAGTCAGTACTAACTGCCTGAGGAGGAAGAAGAGCCCTTCAGCTGCCCAACTCTCTCTAATAATAAGAGCAATTCATTAGCTCTACCTTTACCTGGTCTGGGGATGAGTTCCACTGTGACCCGCCCCCAGGTTCCTGCCAAGCTTGGGCATTAGTCAAGCCATCCTGGGGCAATCATGATTTAGGCATTTTTTTTTTAAACTTTAACTTTAGGTAATCTATCTCCCTGCCACTGCCCTAAGGTGAGTTGATTCTATTATTTTATATTTTTTAAAAAGTACATTAATGCCACTTTTTCTAAACCAATATGAGATATTAGGGTATGAAATTCCACATAGTGCCGTTTATTGATTACCGTTTATTGATTATTGAATTTTAAGTTACCTCTAAATAGCTGTTTCTAAAAGTGTGCAAGGCATTTATAAATATGATGAATGGGAAATGTACTATTTAATAGCATTAAATATACTTATCTTTATTGTTAGTTAACAATGTGAGTTAACTTTTGAATAATAGGTAGGGTGGCAATGTCACCTTTTATCAACCCTCCCTACAACCCATTTACAGAAAAAAAAAAAAACTAGTTATAATCACTAACCCTAAGAATACTGTTATTAATTCAATAAACAACTCTGGAAACTACTGTACTCCTTTATTATAATTAACTCTGGGCACAGTGGAAAAAAACTGTCAAATTCAGTAGAATTTGAAATCCTATAGTATTGACCTTTGGTTCAGAAAAAAGTTAAGACCTTTAATACATTGTTAAGTAAAATAAGCCAGACACAAAAGGACTATTATTGTATGATTCCACTCATAGTATGAGTAAAAAGTACCTAAAACAGACAAATTCATGGAGACTGAAAAGTTGACTGGGATATGAGGAGTTATTGCTTAATGGTTAGTTTTTGCTCAGGGTAATGAAAAAGCTGTGGAAATAGATAGTGGTGATGATTGCAGAACATAGTGAATGTAACTAATGCCACTGAATTATACACTCAGGTTTTAAAAAAATGGTTAAAATGGCAAATTTTATGTTATACTACTGCCATTTTATATAAGGGACTTGAGCATCCATGGATTTTGTTATCCACGGGGCGGGGGGGGGTCCTGGAATTAATCCCCTGCAGATACCAAGGGACGACAGTATATTTTTATCAAAAAATTTAAAAATTAATAATGGTAACATACCAAAAGCCACTGAATTGAACACTTTAAATGGGTGAATTGTATGGTATGTGAATATCTCAATAAAGATTTTTTTTAAATAAATTTACTTATTTTATTTATTTATTTTAGGCTGCATTGATTTATTTTAGGCTGCATTATTTATTTTAGGCTGCACTGCTGGGCGCGGGCTTTCTCTAGTTGCAGAGAGTCGGGGCTACTCTTCGTTGCGGTGCACGGGCTTCTCATTGTGGTGGCTTCTCTTGTTGCGGAGCATGGGCTCTAGGTGTGGGCTTCAGTAGTTGTGGCTCGCGGGCTCAGTAGTTGTGGCTCACGGGATTAGTTGCTCCGCGGCATGTGGGATCTTCCCTGACCAGGGCTCGAACCCGTGTCCCCTGCATTGGCAGGCGGATTCTTAACCACTGTGCCACCAGGGAAGCCCAATAAAGATTTTTTTTTTTTAAAAATTAAGAGAAGTTCAGGGCTTCCCGCCTGCCAATGCAGGGGACACGGGTTCGAGCCCTGGTCCGGGAAGATCCCACATGCCGTGGAGCAGCTGGGCCCGTGAGCCACAACTACTGAGCCTGCGCGTCTGGAGCCTGTGCTCCGCAACGGGAGAGGCCGCGACAGTGATAGGCCCGCGCACCGCGATGAAGAGTGGCCCCCGCTCGCCGCAACTGGAGAAAGCCCTCGCACAGAAACGAAGACCCAACACAGCCATAAATAAATAAATAAATAAATTTATTTAAAAAAAAAAAAAAAAAAAATTAAGAGAAGTTCATAATTTGGTCTTGAAATACTCAAGGGGCTCTTACATAAAAAGGGCACCGGGGACCTCCTTGGCGGTCCAGTGGTTAAGACTCCACACTTCCACTCTAGGGGGCACGGGTTTGATCCCTAGTTGGGGAACTAAGATCCCGCATGCTGCACGGCGAGGCCAAAAATAAATAAAATAAAATAAAATAAAATAAAATAAAATAATAAAATTTAAAAATAAAATAAAACAGGGAACAGCTTTGTTCATTGTCACCCTAAGAACAAAACTAGGACTCCCCAAACATAAATTATAGCGAGGCACATTTCCACTCAATAAGGAAGAAACAACAGCCAATGCTGTCCAGAATCCTCAAGTATCCCCTCACAAAGCAGAGAAACTGGCACTGGAGGTGTTTTAGCAAAGGCTCACCTGTCAGAAATGCACAGGATCCCTAAAGGGTCCATAAAAAATTTGATATGAAATTGTGTCGATCTCTTTTCTCAACGGTCCTTACATTAGATTCCCAAAGGGGACAGAGACCCAAAAAAGGTTTAAAAGCCACTATTCTTGAGGGAATTCTGACACTTCAAAGGATACTGCACTAGATCTAAAAACTCCTTCCAAATCTGAGACTGTAAGCCCCTAAAGGACATACTCCCTGACTAAGAAGTATAATGAAAAGAGTATTCACTATCTATGAACATGAACAACCTGTGGTCCAGAATTGACTAGTGGTGCCCTCATTATGCAAGTGAAATATACTCCCAATTTGGCTCAAAGGAAGATAATGCTGAATGGAGTGAGGCTCAGTCAGATTAAGATGCTCCTCTTCTCTGCTCCCACAGAACCCAACAGCTATTCCTCACTCTCTTGAGCTAGTTCCTCATCTCCCTGAACTTTAAACACTAGGAACACCCCAGGGCTCAATCCTCATACCTACTCTGCTTTATTTACCTGGTTCCACGGTTTTAAATACCCTCTATAAATTGAGAACACCCATATTTACAATCTCCAGTCTGGAAGTCTCTAAATTCCTGACTTGTATATCTTTTTATGGTTTTAGCTCTTAAATATTTAGATCATTGATCTAAATATGGACCATTTTGAGTTCACTGATGTATATAGTATGAAGACATCTATTCTTGAATGTCTATCAGGCCTCTCAAACTTCACATGTCCTAAACCAAACTTTTAACATTCCTCCATCAAATCTGCTCCTCCCTGTCTTCCACAGCTCAATAAAGGCTCAGATTAAAAATCTTAGAGTCATTCTCGACTTCAGTTTTTCTCTTACAACCTACATCTACACCATTAACAAATCCTGTTGGTTTCACCTTCCAAAATATATCTCAAATGCAACTACTTACCACCTCCTCCTCTATTAACCTGGATTATCGCAATTGCCTTTAACTGGCCTTTCTGTTCTCACCTCTGCCTCCCTACTACGTATTTAACAAGTACCCAATGATCCTGTTTAAAGTATATGTCTCTCCCCTCTAAACCCTTCCACGACTTCCTATTTCACTCAGTATAAATACCATAGTGCTTTCCACTGCTTACAATGGCCTACACAATTTGCCCCTACCACATACACACACACATTTTTCTGGTCTCATCCTTTCCTCTCCCTCCTTCCTTAAACCAGCTTTAGCAGTCCAACCAGACTTCTGGTTGTACCTCTAACAAGCATGCCCTGCCTGTGCATTTACTGTTTCCAGAGACTGAAATGCTCTTCCCCTAGATACCTCCATGGCTGACCCCCTTACCTACTTCTGGTCTTTGCTCAAATACACCCTCTTAGTGAAGCCTTCTCTGATAATCCTATTTAAAATAGCAATCGTGCCTCCCCTGCTACTCCTATTCCCCTACCCTACCCCCCGTCAAACACCTGCTTTTTCTCCATAGTATTTATCACCATCTGACACAAGGTATATTTACTTATTTCCCCCCACTAGAACGTAAACTCCATGAGAGCAAGGACTTCGATTTATTCATCTGTACCCTCCCAGTGCTCAGAATAATGCCTAGTACCTAGTAGGCCTTCCATAGATATTTGCAGAACTAATAAACAGCATGCTATATTATAATCGCCTGCTTACACATCTGCCTCCTTAATGGACTGTAAGCTTTCTGCAGGCAGCAACCTACCTCGTTCACTGTGAATTTCCGGTACCTCTAATGTTAGTGCCCTAGCTAGCACACAGTAGGTGTTGATCTGAAATGAATGAATCAACAAGGGATGCCAAGGAAAAAATCCTCAGCCTTTCAAACACAGCCCCTACTCTACCACTCTCTAAATACAAGTCAGAGCGTGTGGGTTACCTCAGAGAAGAGGTTTCAATACCAACTCCCATGCCCTCTCGCGTACCCCGCCCCCGCCCCCCCCCCCGTTATCCCCACATTAACCAAGTGAGATAATGAGTAACGGTCAGAGCCAAAATCCGAACCATGAACAAGTCCGAAGAAGGGAATATTTGTGACCTGACTTGAGATCAAAGGTGGCCGGACTCCAAAAAGAAACACTGTCCCGGGGGTAGAAGGGCCCCGGTGACCACAACCATAGAATCCAAGTCCCTCTTTTGACAGCTGGGGAAACTAAAGCCCAGAGAGGACAGAGACTTGTCCGAGGTCACAGGAGCTAATCAGGGCGAGAACCCCCCTTACCCCGCCCGCGCCGCCCCAGTTGCCTCTAATTTCGGGTGGAGCCCTACGCGCCGAGCCCCCGCGGGCGCACGTGCTCCAAGGCCCTCGAGCGCCAGCCAGCCCACGGCTAGAGGCCCGCTCCCCACCTCGGGGCCGGGCTGGGGTCGACAATTGTGCCCCCCCACGCCCCTCTTAGCCCCGGAGCCTGCCCGGGGCCAGCGGTTGGCAGCGTGCATCGCGGAGTAGGGCCCGGGCTGCCAGCTCCGCGCCCACCGCTCACCTGGCTGGATCCCGCGGGAACCTGAAAAAGGCCAGGTCCGACTGCGTGCTCTTCCGCGTGCAGTTGGGGGCCGCGCAGAAGTTCGGCATCGTCGTCTGCCCGCCGGCCGGCCCAGCCCTCCCCTCCCCGCCTCCTCAGGGCAGCCCGCCCGCCCGTCGGGGCCGGGGAGGGGAGCCAGGCCGGCCGGCCGGCTCGTTAGGGCCGGCGCGCCGGGGGGAGGGGCGGGCGGGAGAGAAGCCGCGAGGGGCAGGAGGGGCGCCGCGGTCCGAGGCCGGGCTGGGGATGCGGCTCCACAGTGCTGTGAGCGGCCGGGAGGATTTACCGCCGCCGCCGCCGCCGCTGGTGCACCTCCCGCCCGCCCGGGACGCTGCCGCCTCCTTCCCACAATGCACGCTGGCGCCCGGGGGTGCCCTCTCTTCCCTCAGCCTTCCTCCCCCGCCCCCTCCTTTCCGCCGACTTCTCCGCGGGCGGGCACGCGCAAGGATACGCGCCTGCTCGGGCGTGGCGAGGCGGAGGCGAGGCGGGGCCTGGCCCAGGCTGCCGCAGTGCGCCTGCGCACGGCCTACCCCGAGAGTGGAGGGAATGGCGCGTGCGGGCGTGTCTCCCCGGACTCTAGAACGTCGGATCCCGGGGCAGGTCCGGTAGGTTTGGCGTGCGCGGGTTTCTGCAGATCTGGGGCGAGCTTGCACGTTACATCACCGGTGCATCGCTTCTTGCTTGCTTAAATTAACACCACATAGGCTTTTATTGCGGAAATCGCCATAGACTCTTAAGGGCCGCGGAACGGGACGGCCTTCGTAACTGGTTTGCACACCCCCAGCAGATCTCCGTGCCGCGGAGTTGGACGCAGACGTGGGTTGTAAGAGCTTTCATTTCCCCCAGCTTTGCAGCTACTCTTTGGCCCCGTTAGCTTCTAGATTGGAAGCCGAGGGGCTGAAACTCAGAAAAGCAATTACTCTTCCCTGATGAGGCAAGAATAGCGACATGATTCCACCTGCAGCCCTATAGAGATTGGTCCCTCTGTCTTCCCCTCACAGTCGTGGCCTTTTAACGTTCCTGTGTTATTTGAGTGCCAAAATGAGTGACCGATATCTAGAACAAAGGATTAGTATCAAATTCTGCGTGAAATTGAACAAGTCTGCAAGTGAAACCCACCATCTTTTAAAAGAAGCTTATGGGAATGAAGTCATGTCAAGGGCCAGAGTTTTCGACTGGCACAAAAGGTTTAAAGAAGGGCGGGAAGACATTCGAGATGATGCCCGAAGTGGTCGTCCAGTCACCCACCGGACGGATGAAAATATCCAGAAGGTCAAGGACTTGGTTTGTTCGAATAGGCAGTTAACTGTGAGGATGATGGCTGAAGAGTTAAATTTAGATAAAGAAACCGTTAGGCTCATTCTGAAAGAAAACTTGAATATGAGGAAGGTATCTGCAAAAGTTATATCGGGTATTTTGAAGGATGAGCCTCAACCTCGAAAACTTGACTTTCGGTCTGATCATTCAAAGGAAACTAGGAAAAATAGCTCATGTGTGAGGGAAAAAGTAACAAGTTCTGAACCATCGAGTCATCTCCAGGGCGAAGCTGGTGGGGAAATGCCTCTGCCTGTATCCCATCCCAAAATCCATCCTTCCAGCTAGCTGCTGCAGACTTCATCTTCAACGAGCCTTCCCAGCAGGGCGGCTCAGGCACCGTGGTGAAAGGAATCTGGGGTAGCTGAACCCAAACTAGAAAGCTGCCTCACGGTGGTTAGGCACCTTCATTTGCTGCTCATCTATTTTCAGCTTCTTTACGACTCCTCTCTACATGTCATGGCCCTGCTACTTACTCTTTGCTGGACTCTTGGGCCATCTTCCTTGCTGTTCTCCACAACTTTGAAGAACTATTGGCTGTTGACTTCTGGTACTTGCTTGTGCTTGATTTTTCTTTTTTCTTTTTTTTTTTTTCCTTAAGTTTTTTCTTCACTGTCCAGACCTTAGCTTGTTGTGGCTGTCCTCTTCCTTTGTTCTCAGTATTCTGCCTCAGGGGATCATACGAATGAAAAGTGGGAGCAGGACCTCTTGGAGTCTCTCTCTCTGTGCCCAGGGAGGCATACTCTGCTGGGAGGACCCCAAAAGAAGGCCTACAGTTCCAGCCTGCTTCACAGTCAGGGCCTGAGGTATGGTACAGAAGGCAGTGGCATACTGACATACTGAGCAACGCTAAGGGCCGATCCCTCCCAAATGACTCAGTGGGAGCCCCTCAGAACTCAGGGGTTGGCCACCCATCCTGACCTTCTCACAGACCTACCCCTCACAGAAGTCCTGGGTTTGTTTCATTCTAGTCTTGTGCTTTGGAACCCCGCCCCCCCTCATTTGGGTGTATCCCCTCTGATGGAGGAGGAGGATCTGGTCCTGGAAAGTAGAAACCAGGGCACTCAGGTCCAGGCTGTGATATGTGAGGAGGAAGACAAGGTGACACTCTAGACCTTGAATTAAGGGAGTCTGCTGCCTACGTGCTGATTCCCACACAGCAGCCTGTTTTTAGTAACTAATATCAAACTTGTCAGGTGTTTTTTTTGAGCACCTGCAGTGTTTAGAACGCTGCTGAGCATTGACAGTGTGACATTATGAAATAAGATCACCAAGGGCTGGGTGGACTCCATGGATAAGGTGGTTCCTGGGCTGGATCCGTAAGGAAGGATGAGACAAGGAGGCTAGGAAATTAGAGCCTGCTTCCCAGGCAGGTGGAACAGCATGAGGCTCCGAACCTCCATCAGTAGGAAAATGAGGGCACTGTTGGCTGAAATAGCAAAGTCCAAAGAGGAAGATAATGGTGTTATACAGAAGATAAATAATTTGGGATGATTTGCTTCCTCCCTCCGCCCCCAACTCTATGCTAGTAGTTTATAAATTGCTTCCCCCGAGTCTGTGGATAGGTTTATAATAGCCTACTTATTTGATTATCTAATTTTCTCATCAAACCCTCAAAAAAGCAGTCCTTCCTAGTTTAGACTCCTTTATCTCTTTCTGGCTCTCTGCCAGGGTTTATGGAATGGAACTTTTCCCAATTGGGTTCCAAGTAATACCACATAGACTGGAAACATCTCAGAACGCCTGGTGGAGGAGTGTGTGTGTGTGTGTGTGTGTGTGTTGGGTGGGGGGAATGATTAGCAACAGCATTTCACAGGATTGGCCAATGTCTATGTTTTAACCCAAGGATTTTTACATTCCTATTATTTAACTGGTAAGTTAGTAAACAGTATTGGTTGATAGTAGAGGCCTAACATTTATTCAACACAGCTGTTTTTAGTTCTTTTCACTATCACCTTCAAAAAATAACATGTTTCCCACTAATACCTGTCAGCTTTGAGGCACTCTGAAACTTAGACCTTATCTCACAAATAAAAGATATTGTTCAGGAAAGTTCTCAAACCAAGCAACAGCTCACAAACGTCTGCCTACTTAGCAATTTCTAGACATTCCATCTCAGGATCATTACATCTTCCTGCATCGGATAAGGCCCTGGGCTCCCCATGAGGCCTTTGCAACAGGGACAATGCACTTCTGGAAGAAAGCCGCCACAGCTGGCAACTTGGTGACTGAACCAATATTAATCCTTGCTCAGCCCAGGGGGTAATTGTTGCAGAATTGTATGCCCCTATGCCCAGGCCAGGTTCCCACAACAGTACCTACAGGCATTATTTCCAATCTGTGATAACACAGAGGTCCTGAGAGAACTTATTTCTAGATTTATTCCTGTCCTGTAAACAGGGCTGGAGTGACCGTGCCAAAGATGCTGGACCAAGACCATGTTGGAGAGTAGGGTACTGGAAGCCATGTTGTCCCAGACAGGGTTTGGACACAAAGCAACCAGAAGCAGGTAATCAGGAGGGTGAATTCAAATTGTTACAAGTAGCTGTAATGAAAAGGGCTTAACTTATTACCTTAGATCATGTCCTGGGCGGTAGTCAGGTTGAACTGCACTACCTGAACCCATTGCCCATTTGCAAGGCTTCTCAGAAAATATTCAATAAGATGATAATAAACCCTAGGAAGCCTCAAGTTTGGAGGGAAGTAAAAATATTCATGCAGAGCAAACCATTCACACATGGCTGCTCAGAATCTCTACACACCAGTTTAGAGCATAATCTCAAAAGAGTGTCCTCAGACAAGAGAGTTCTCATGTAACAGTACCCCTTATGTGTCCACCCGCCAAATCTGTTTTATTTCTGACATGAATTTTTCCCGGCCTGCACCTTGCTGCCTAGGCCTCTTGAGAATTTTGATCCTGTAATCTCAGGGTTCCACCCATCATGCCCTAGGCCCTTGTCCTTGACTTTTCTCAGATATCGCTCAGTTTATTCTCCAGTTTGCTCTTGCTCTTCTGTTTCCCTGGGCTTTGTTTTCTGATTCTGGACCGCACCCTCCAATAGCTGCTTTTGGCCACTTTGGTGTGCTGTCCTTGAATTCCCCTTTTGGTCATGGTTTTCCACTCAACTGCAACTTTTCTCTCTTCTGATTTTTATATTCCTCTTCCACGTCCCCACTTCAGCCCTATAGTCTTTTGTTTTTTTTGTTTTTTGGGGTTTTTTTTGGCAGTGCCACGCAGCTTGTGGGATCTTAGTTCCCCAACTAGGGACTGAACCCGGGCCTTCAGCAGTGAGAGCACAGAGCCCTAACCACTGGACCGCCAGGGAATTCCCAGCCCTATAGTCTTGAGTAAAGAAATTGCTCCATCCCTGGCCCCAGATTGCCTTCATATATAAGGGGCACACTGGGAAGGAACAAAAAAGCTCCCTCTCACCCTTAGTCACCAGGGGTTCCACTCCCCAGAGGCAACCAGTATTACCAGTTTCTTGAGGCAATTTGGTTACCTCTAGTACTCAGGAGTTATGAAAGTTTTTCAGAGATATAATATGAAAATCGCACTCTCCCAGCAACTCTATTTTCCCTGGCAGGAGAAGCTCCATCTAACCATAAGAGATGAAGCCTGGCTCTCTGTAGGATGTCAGGAAGAGAGCTGGCCATCTGCAAACCTTGACCATAATTCTCAAGCTAAACACACAGTCAAGGAATCTCTCTGGGTCTCAGGCTGACCTTCCCCTTCCCCATTCTGGTTCAAAATCCACATGGAATGGTATACACTACAGCTGGAAGTCTGGGAGGAATAAACACTTTCCAGGGCAGATCATTCCATCCTTGAGTTTATCCAGTCCGTTCTCCACCCATCATCCCACCTTCCACCTGTCCCACTGGTAATGATCAAAAACAGAAAGAATAAAATATTCACCAATCTTTGATTTCGAAAAACGTGGGTAGTTCTGCAGTCTTCTGAATTCTGCCCCTGGCTCTGAGTTCTCACTGAAATGTTATTGTTTGGGAAGAATGTGTACCTGGGGCCTGCTTTCCAGAGTCTTCCCTTCAGATCCATTTCTTAGAGTTCAGACTTTGGAGATGCCCGGATAAATCTGGGTGCTAAATGACTTGAGGATATCTAGTACAGGAATGGGGTACTATTGGGAACTGTCACTGTATCACATGTACTGATCAGCCAGCCTGCCATTTACAGACCTCATTGCCAGCAAGTCTCACTAGGCTCCTTGGGATTGGTCACCAGGGTCCTATGTGGCTCAATAAGAGTCTTCTTTGCTGCTGGGATTGTGTATGTAACCCTGCGTTCTCCAACTCCTTCTTAGTTGGATCAGACCCCTCAGATTCTGCCAGGCTTTTACATCCTATTTGAGGCAGCACTCATATTTATCTTCTCTAGTCTCTGTCTTATCAGATCCTTGCAAATACTGTCCCAGTTGCATCACCCTTCTCCCAGTATTAATATCCAGAAACAAAAAATCTGTAGTGGGAAACTTTAGTACTTCTTAGGTCCCACTTGGATTTAGTGAAGAGGTCAGCAAACTTCTTCTGTAAAGGAAATGTCTTAGGCTGTGTGGGCCATACAGTGGCTAGTGTAATTTCTCAACATTTTAATGCAAAACCAGACATAGCTAATATGGAAACAGATCAGCATGGCTATGTCCTAATAAGACTTCATTTATGGATACGGGGATTTAAATTTCATATAGTTTTCGCATGTCACAAAATATTTTTTTCAAACCACTGAGAATATTTTAAAAATTCTTAGCTTGCAGTTCATAGAAAAACAGATGGTGGGCCAGATTTGGTCCATGGACCATAGTTTTCTGACCCCTCGTCTAATGTATATAAAATGTGTATATAAAAATGACAGGTGATTGATCCATCGGTAACATTGTTAATGCCAAACTGATCTGGCAATGTCTGACAATTTACTACTATAGAAATTGTGGAATATTGAAGGTAGTCTTTATGGTGCCAGGAGCGTGAACTAGAGCTGAATGATTGACTGTATTACCTTGACCGTATTTTGATTCACAAAATAAGTTTTGTGCTGTTCTCGGCTAAAAATTATAATACACAAACTACTACCTATATTTTGCCCTTGTAATATTTCCAGAAAAAATTGGCAATACTGAAAATGGTGCCAAGTTATAACCAGTGATAACAGAATGAACTGAAGGTAATTCCAAAATTGCCTTGACCATGAGCAGCATTTGGATAAGTTTGTTATCACCTATGAAAGTGACTAATATGGAGGTGACAAAACTCATTGCATTATATTTTTTTGCATGCTTGTAAAAAAATTATATATATATATTGGCAACTGGTACCAAGCTATGTTCTTTTAGATATGTTTACTTGTTTTTCTCCTAAAGAGTGCCATATTGTGTCACCTTCATTTAAACTGATTTTCCAAAGTTGAAATAGAATCTCAGGATTGAAAAGACCTTTGCAAGGGTGTTTAATCCAGCCAGTCATGTTTCCTTTGAATCCAGGAGTGGCTAAATCCTACAGCTGCTGAAAAACTGCATCTGAAAGGAGATTCTGTGTTAATTCAGCAAATTTTTATCGAGTGGCTCTATGTGCCAGGCAGTGTCCTATGTGCTGGGGTACAGCAACAGACAAAGCAGACACAAGCCTTAGATTTGACAGTCTGAAATCTAATTATATTGCTGTTCACTCTTGTAAAACTTCTGTTCCATGTGCTCACACTAACTCATTGTTAATTGCATACCTGGAAAAAGGTTTGACCTTTGCCACAGGCCTCTCTGCTGTGGTCATGATGCCTCTCCAGCTGCATTAATAATTTAAGGACTGTATGTTCCACTTAAATTTTATTATCCTTTAGACCAATCTATATTGGTAGAAAAACACGCTGGCAATGTTGGAAGTGTAAATTGGCAGCAGCTTTCTGAAAAGCAATTTGGCAGTATGTATCAGGAGCCTTAAAAATGTTTATAACTTCTGATCCTCTAATTTTACTTCTGGGAATCTGTCCTAAAGAAATAGTCTGAAATGTGGGCAAAGTTTATGTTTTAACAATCCAGAAGTCCAACAGTAGAAAATTGGTTAAGTAAATTACACTATGACGATACTATAGACTAGTATGCAGTCATTATAATTAATGTTTGTGAAGTGTTAAAACAGCATGGCAAAATACTTACAAGTGAAAAGAGTGACATACAAAATTATATACATAAATCCAAAAATATTTTTCTAAAATATTAATACTTCTATTATCAGAATAAAACAATAGCACCAAAAGTTGGCAATGGAGAGAATGGGGCCAAACCATTAGTCTGGTCCAGGAACAATTAACTGGCTGGGTCCACATGGAGACTGTATGATACTATTGTATTGGTAGCAGGAGTGGAACAGAAGGGAAAGGGGCCTTCCCCAAAGGAGAAGTGGATCAGAATCCCTACAGAAATCCCAAGTGATATGAGAAGACACCACAAATGGCATGTTCCTGTTATGTGGTCCTAGGGAGGTAAATGAGCACATATGGATCAAGTATATTCTGACAAATGGAAAGGATTTGAAGCACTCTCCTGGGTAAAATTAACCTTATTCTTGCATTCTCTCATACAAAATGAATATTCTTGACATGGGTTTTATTACAACTGATTCTCTGAAGAATCCTTGAGCTTCCCATATAATTTCTTTAGGATAGGAATGGCTTTCGATGTGCGGAGTCTACCTCCTCCCATGCTGGGACACTCAACACGGATGTACATGGGAGTATTTGATATTCCACACTGAGAATACCACATGAATATCAATAGTCATCTTAATGATGTAACTTAGGAAACTTGAAAGTTTGCAAATGTTTTTGTTGGTGTCCAGAATTACTGTGCTTTTATTTATATCTGAAGAGTAATCATTCACAGGATTTTCAGGTATGAAATGATGTAGATAATTCCTGTCCATCCATAGATGAAATTGTTGTTCTGTTGGGGAAATGTGTCTTCCATTGTTACTTTAGCAAAATGTTTATCATTAAAATGCCAAATATATCTCCTCGGTGAAATTTCAGATTTTCAAATGAGTACCCAAAGTAAATACATGTTTTATAGGCATCTAGGTTACAGATTTGTCAAGCTGGAAAAGTTCTTCAAGGTCTAAGTCTCTTGGTCTATAGAAAGAACAAAGGAGAGAGACTGGGGTTTTAGTCCTGCTCCTTAACAAGCCATGGGACTTTGGGCAGTTCATTTGCACCACTGGAGCACTTCAGGTTACTCATCCATAAAAGGAGAATAATAAAACCTGGAGATGTTCACTTTGTTCATTCAACAAATATTTATTGATTGTTTATATGTATATAAAATGTATGTATTGTATGTATGTATATATATGTATGTATGTATGTATTGTATATATGTATATATATAAATGTATGTATGTGTATATATATATATATACATATATATAAATGTATGTATGTATTGTATATATGTATATATATACATATATTGTTTATATGTATCTGACCCTGTTCTAGACACTGAGGATACAGCAGTGAACAAGACAAAAAAAATGTTTCTTCTTATAAGCTTACATTTAAGTGGGGGAAACAGACAAGAAAAAAGATAAATGAGTGAAAATACAGTATGTTAGATAGTGATTGTTAGATGTGAGGCTTACATTAAAATACTGTATATGGGGTGCCCAGCACAATATCTGGCATGTAGTAAGTACTCAATAGAGAGTAATTTCCTTTGCTTCTTCAGTCTTCCTAACAGTTCCTGATTAGTCTACAGCATGGTAGTAATCAGTGAAAGGCCTGACCCATTGCCTTCTACCTCTTGCGAGTTAATATGGCCTAAACCTATTTTGCTTAAGAAGACAAAAGAATGCTTACAGATGTGTTTTATACTTCCTGTATGGCAGATTAATCAAGGTGGTGCCTAAACACTGTTGATAAATGACCTTTTCTGAAGCCAGTTGGCAGGGGTCCTTGCTTGGAGCTAGATGGCATTTGTCCACAAAGACAAATGCATTGTTTCTTCGCTGTTTAAGCAAAATGGACTAGGAAACTGTACTGGCTGTTTCTCTTAAAGAAAAGATGTGTGACCTTTGTTCTGTTCCAAAGATCGGAGAACTGGACAAAATTTACATTATTTATGGGAAACCAGGGCATTGACTAAAAGCCTGGAAAAAGGGGGTTTAATACTTGTGGTTTCTATATATTTTTGCCCATTGTGGAAAATTTGGGAAGTTCAGAAATGTTTAAAGAAGCAGCCAAAAGTTCACCCCTAGGATTCAGTTATTTCACCAGACCCATCTCTCTGCCTCAGCTTTCTCCTTCAGAAACATCCAGTGAATAGTCATTTACTGAATTCCTTCTTTAGGCCTGGGCCTGTACTAGGCACAGAGGGTATAGCCCTTGCCCTTAGGCAGTACCGGCCTTGTGGGGGTAGGGAAAGGGCCGGAGGCGGAGAGACCACTGAGAATGGGCTCCTATCTTAGACTGTCAGTCTCTCCCAGAGGACAGCTCTAAGGAACAAGCTTTTGTAAAGAATTTGGAACAAAAGTTGTTATCATCACAGTTAGGGTGATTGTGGGAATGAGAAAGTGGAGTATAAAGAGGCAAAACACACAAAGCATTGGTAACTGGCCTGCTGGCCTTGCCATCCCCAGCTCCTCTTATGTAAAAGGGCCCTCAGTTCTGTCCTGCAGTATCACCTTTCAGAAGAAACTAGACATTAGGCCGTGGGCCAGTACCCCTGTATCTTGCTTTAAGAATCTAATAAGTGAAAATTCAGAATTACAACCCAGATTAGATGAGGAAATTGGCCCAGGGAGATTGAGTGAATTTTCTTGAATCACACATCTAGTTGGTGGCAGAGCCAGGATAATAATGAAGGACCTTGAATTTCTCTCAGTCCAGTGAGGTTTTTTCCATTACTCCATTGGTAATAATTTCCTTTACTAAAGTATGCATTCTTAAGATAACTTTAAAATAATGGTCACCCTTGCATTTGATAAATATGATTTACCAACAGCTGATTTACATGCAGTTTGGGGGGAACATATTTATGACAGAGAAGGTGGTGCAAAGGTTTTTCCAAGTTTTCCTGGGGTGTCCAGGTCCCCTGGTCCTTCTCCCGGACTGTGTATTCACAAGTAAATGTTGGAATTCTGTCATTCATTTTTTCCAGATGTTCTTCCCAAGTAGTGTGTTATGTTTTGTGTTTTTAATATTTCTCATCGGGACTTCCCTGGTGGCACAGTGGTTAAGAATCCGCCTGCCAGTGCAGGGGACACGGGTTCGAGCCCTGGTCCGGGAAGATCCCACATGCCACGGAGCAACTAAGCCCGTGCGGCACAACTACTGAGCCTGCGTGCTGCAACTACTGAAGCCAGTGCACCTAGAGGCCGTGCTCTGTAACAAGAGAAGCCACCGCAATGAGAAGCCCACGCACCAAAACAAAGAGTAGCCCCCCCGCTCGCCGCAACTAGAGAAAGCCCGTGCACAGCAACGAAGACCCAATGCAGCCAAAATAAATAAATAAATTTATTTTAAAAAAAAATTCTCATATATATTTTTAAAAATCTGGGCACATAAATCCTAATAAAGTTCTCAACTATCTCTTCTATCCTGTCTCAAATTTCCGGGTGTGTTTATATTTATGACACAGTGTCTGAAGGCATGAACGATATCACATCGTTAGGGCTTATATTCCTAAACCCTAGACTTGCGTTTCTAGATGTTCTGAAAATTCTTTACACTTCACTTGTAAATGCCACTATACTATGCCATGACATTTCCAGAGTAACATATATTTCAAACAGGAAAACAGAGGAAGCCCAAAGAAAAGGGAAGTAGGTTTCAAATATAAATACAAAAAAAAAAAATCATTAAAAAATAGTAGAACACATAAGATGGGGAGGAGTATAAATTCTAGTTTCACGTCCCCTGAGAACAGAATGTCCTGCAGACCCACTTTAGGGACTGGCAGTTTCCACTACCAACAAAGTGGCCCAATCTTGGAATCACACTTCCTTTGACTCTCACATCCAGTCAAGTCCAGGTCATTCCCCTAACATGTCTTAGCGTCACCTACTGCAGCCAGACAGGGTGGTCACCCACCTCTCACGTCACTGTCCTGAAGTCCACCCTCTGTGCTGCTGCACACGTGCTATTTAGTTTGGAGTTTGCTGAAAACCAGAGGCTTTTTGATGCCAGCTTTTTGAGCCTGCTCAAGTCACACCCGCTGTCTCGAATCCATCCTTGCTGCCATCCACCTGGAAAACTACTCCGCACTCAAGCCTCAGCCTTACCATTGCTGTTCTCTACCCCTCCCTCACTTCTGTAGGGCAAAGCGGTCCCCACAGTGTACAATGCCCATTCTTAAGTGAAGGAAACCCTAACACTTAATTGAACTTAATTGTCTGCAGAATGTTTTTCCTCCCCTACCAACCTAGGAACTCAAAAGCCAAGACCACATCTGATTTCTCTGTATTGCCTGCATCCAGAATAAAGCTTGCCTGGAGCTGTTCAATAAATGTTTGATAGATAAATGAAAGAATAGACTTATGGAAATTGCTTCTTTAAATTTCTGATTAAACTCACCATTTTATCCATTTTAAAGTGTACATTTCAGTGGCATTTAGCACATTCACAGTGTTGTGCAATCATCACGGCTATCTAGTTCCAGAACACTCCAAAAGGAAACGTTGTATCCATTGAACAGTAACTCCCCATTCACCCCCTTTCCCCTAGCCCCTGGCAACCACTAATCAACTTCCTGTCTCTGTGGATTGGCCTATTCTGGACATTTCAAATAAATGGAATCATGCAATATGTGACCTCTGTGTCTGGCTTCTTTCACTTAGCATAATGTTTTCAAGATTCATCCATGTTGTAGCGTGCATCAGAACTTCATTACGTTTTAGGGCTGAGTAATAGGCTGTTGTATTGATATACCACTTCTTGTTTATCTGTTGATGTTTAAATGTCTGATGGATATTTAGGGTGTTTCCACCTTTTGACTCTTATGAGTGGTGCTGCTATGAACACGTGTGTACAAGTTTTTGTTTAAACACCTGTTTTTTTGGTTTTTTCCTAATAAATTGATTTATTTATTTTTAACTGCCTTGGGTCTTCATTGCTACATGCGGGCTTTCTCTAGTTGCAACAAGTGGGGGCTACTCTTCATTGCGGTGCGCGGGCTTCTCATTGCCGTGGCTTCTTTTGTTGTGGAGCATGGGCTCTAGGCGCGGGCTCAGTAGTTGTGGCGCATGGGCTTAGTTGCTCCGCAACATGTGGGATCTTCCTGGACCAGGGCTGGAACCCGTGTCCCCTGCGTTGGCAGGTGGATTCATAACCACTGCGCCACCAGAGAAGTCCCTAAACATCTGTTTTTAATTTTCCTGAGTACATATCTAGGAATGGAATTGCTGGGTAATGTGGTATTATATGTTTAACTTATTGAGGAACCACCAGACTATTTTCCACAACTGCACCATTTTACATTCCCACCAACAATGTACGAGGTGAGGGATTCAATTTTTCCACATTCTCTCCAACACTTTTCATTTCTTACTATATCCATCCTAATGAGTGTGAAGTGGTATCTCGTGGTTTTGATTCACATGTCCCTAATAACTAATGATGCTGAGCATCTTTTCATGTATTTTTTGGCCCTTGTGTGTATCTTCTTTGGAGAAATGTCAGTTCAAGTCTTTTGCCCATTCTATTTGGGTCACTTGTCTTTTTTAATTTATTATTTTATTTATTTTTGTCTGTGTCAGTTCTTTGTTGCTGTGCGTGGGCTTTCTCTAGTTGCGGCGAGCTGGGCTACTCTTGAATGCAGTGCCTAGTCTTCTCATTGCAGTGGCTTCTCTTGTTGTGGAGCACAGGCTCTAGGTGCGCCAGCTTCAGTAGTTGTGGCATGTGGGCTCACTAGTTGTGGCTCATGGGCTCTAGAGCACAGGCTCGGTAGTTGTGGCACACGGGCTTAGTTGCTCCGTGGCATGTGGGATCTTCCCGGACCAGGGCTCAAACCCGTGTCCCCTGCATTGGCAGGCAGATTCTTAACCACTGCGCCACCAGGGAAGTCCTGGGTCATTTGTCTTTTTGTTGTTGAGTTGTAAGAGTTCTTTATATATTCTGGATACTAAACCCTGATCAGATACATCCTTTACAAATATTTTCTGCCATTTTGTGGATTGTATTTTTACTTTTTCTTTTTTAAAAAAAAAACTTTTTAATTTTATTTTTTGGCTAACCTGCACGGCTTGTGGGATCTTAGTTCCCCAACCAGGGATCAAACCAGTGCTCCCTGCAGTGGAAGTGCAGAGTCCTAACAACTGGACTGCCAGGGAATTCCCATGGATTGTTTTTTTTACTTTCTTGATAGTGTCCTTTGATGCACAAAAGTTTTTTATTTTGATGAAGTCTGATTTTTCTATTTTTTCCCTTGGTTGCTTGTGCTAAGAAACCATTGCAAAAAACAAAGTCATGGAGATTTCTCCTTATCTTCTCTCCCAAGAGTTTTATAGTTTCAGCTCTTATATTTAGGTCTTCGATCCATTTTGAGTTTGTGTTGTATATAGTGTGAGGTAAGTGCCCACCTTCATTCTTTTGCATGTGGATAGCCAGCTGTCCTTGCACCATTTGTTGAAGACTATTCTTTCCCCATTTTCACATTTGTTTTTGAAAGATATTTTCAAATTATAAGTTAACAATTTTTTTTTTTTTTTTCTTTCTGTATCTTAAAGATTTTGCTTCACTATCTTCTGGGTTACATTGTTTTTGATGAAAAGTCTGCTGTAATTCTTATCTTTGTTCCCCTGTATGTACTGTTTCCTCTCATGCTGCTCTTAAGACTTTTTCTTTGTCACTGACGTTGGCAATTTTATTAAGATATGACCTGGTATAGTTTTCTTCTTGTTTCTTTTGCTTGGGGTTCACTGGGATTCTTGAATTTGTGGTCCTAAAGTTTTCATCATTTTTGGAAAATTTATGGCTGTTATTTCTTCAAAAGAATTTTTTTGCCTCTACTTCCTTTAAGGTCTTCAATTACATGTATGTTAGGCCACTTGAAGTTGTTCCTTAACTCAATGATGCTCTATTCAATTTTTTTGGTCTTTTTTTCCTCTTGTTGTGTCTTTTTTTGGAATTAATTAATTAATTAATTATCTTTGGCTGTGTTGGGTCTTCATTGCTGCTCCCGGGCTTTCTCTAGTTGCAGCAAGTGGAGGCTACTCTTCATTGCGGTGCGCGGGCTTCTCATTGCAGTGGCTTCTCGTTGCGGAGCACGGGCTCTAGGCAAGTGGGCTTCAGTAGTTGTGGCACGCGGGCTCTAGAGCGCAGGCTCAGTAGTTGTGGCCTACAGGCTCAGTTGCTCCGTGGTATGTGGGATCTTCCTGGACCAGGGATGGAACCCGTGTCACCTGCATTGGCAGGCAGATTCTTAACCACTGCTCCACCAGGGAAGTCCATCTTGTTGTGTCTTTTTGTGTAGTTTTTATTGCTGTGTCTCCAAATTACTAATCCTTTCTTCTGAAATATCTAATCTATTTTTATCCCATTTTATGTATTTTTTATCTCAAACATTGTAGTTTCTATCCCTAGAACTTTGATTTGGGTTTTTTAAAGTAGCTTTTGAATTTTGGAATAATTTTAGATTCATAGAAAATTTTCAAAGTATTCCATATGCTTCTCATCCAGTTTCAGTTTCTTCTAATGTTATTTTCTTACATTACCATAGTACACTTATCAAAACTGATATCAACATTGGTACATTAATAGTAACTAAACTTCATATTTTATTCAGATTTCAACAGTTTTCCATTAATGTCTTTTTTTTCTGTTCCAGGAACCAGTTAAAGATATCACATTTCACTTAGTTGTTATGTCTCCTGTTCTCTTCTGACCCATTACAGTTTCTAACTCTTTTCTTGTTTTTAATGACTTTGAAAGTTTTGAAGAGTACTGGTCATGTATTTTATAGAATATCCTTAATTTGGGTTTGTCTGATGTTTTCCTCATGATTAGACTGGGGTTATGGGTTTGGGGAAAGAATAACATAGAGGTGAAGGGTCCTTATTACATCAAATTAGAGGGCACATGATATCCACACAACATCATTGGTGATGTTATCTTTAAACACTTGGTTAAGGTAGTTTTGCTAGATTTTCCTACTGTAAAGTGACTATTCTTCCCTTTCCATACTCTGTTCTTTAGAAGCAAATCACTAAGTTCAGGCCACACTCAAGGAGAGGGGAGTGATTAAGTTCTACCTCCTATGGAGGGGAGTATCTGCATATATTATTCAGAATTCTCCTATATGGAATAGTTGTCTTTTCTCCCCAATTTATTTGTTAATATCAGTTTGGACTCATGTATATTTATTTAATATTTTGGATTATAATCCAATACTATGTTATTTATTTTATTGGTCAAATTGTTCCAGCTTTGGCCATTGGATGCCCTTTCAGGTTGATTTCTGTGTCTCTTTGACATGCTCCATCCTTTCGTTTTCTGAACACTTCCTTACTTTCTACTATTACATTATGCTCTAGGATCATCTTGCGTTTTCCCTGTTCCAGATCTGCAATCAACCATTTCTCTAAAGAACGCTGGTTCCTTTTATTGGAGAATGGTATTTAGAAACCAGGACATGGACACTGGCTGTGTTTGTTACTACTGGCATTTGGGTCTTTTTTTTTTCAAATTTTTGGCCGTGCCATGTGGTATGCAGGATCTTAGTTCCCCAACCAGGGATAGAACCCATGCCCCCTACAGTGGAAGCACGGAGTCTTAACCACTGGACTGCCAGGGAAGTCCCTGGGTCTTTTTTATATTGCCCATGTCTGTATTTAACAAGCTCACTCTTTTCTCTAGCTTCTTGATCATGTGGAATATAGTTACAACTATTTTAATGTCCTTATCTGTCTTTCTGTGTGATGAGATGAAGTGAGGTGAATGAAGTTGACATTGTGATGTATCGTTAGGCTACTATTGACCTTCTGATGTATTGATGAGGATCATTTGCTCCAGGTGATACTGCATTTGTTACTACTGGGATTTGGGTCTTTTTTTTATATCATCCATGTCTCTATTTAACAAGCTCACTCTTTTCTCTAGCTTCTTGATCATGTGGAATATAGTTATAACTATTTTAATGTCCTTATCTATCCATTCTACCTATCTTGGTCAGTTTAAATTGACTGATTTTTTTCCCCCTCATCATGGTTCCTTCTATATGGGCCCTCTGGCTTTTTGGAAAGAGCTTTTAAGCTTTGTTAGTTGGGACTAGAGTACTAAATTAGCCTAGGGCTAATTTTGCCCCACTATTGTTGCAAAGCCGATCTGATGCCTTGTGAAATATGCCTTGCCACTCTGAATGCTGGGAACAGGAACTGGACCTGTGTGATCTCCAAGAATTGTTCCTTCTAATTCTTTTGGATGGTTCTTTTTCTGGCTTCAGGTAGTTTCCTCACATGCATGCTGAAGACTCAAGGGGGACCCTCAGCAGATAGCCACAGCTTCCTTTTTGTGCACCTCTCTTCTTTTAGGCATTCTTCCCTGTGAACTCACCACCTTGACCAGCCCAGATTCCTCACTCCATCTCCTGAACTCAGGGAAACTACTGGGCTCTGCCTCGGTTTACTCTCTTGGTACCATGGCCTGGAAATCCTCTCCAGGAGGTAAGCAGGGACAATCAGAGGGCTTACTTCACTTACTTCCTGTCTCTTAGGAATCACTATCTTTAGTTGTCTGATATCCAATGTCTTAAAAACTGTTGTTTCATGCATTTTGTCCAGAGGTAAGTCCAAACCCTATTACTACATCTGGGCCAGAAGCAACAGTATAAGCATAGAAAATTAATAGAGCTAGGGGTTATGATTAGAACACAGGCATGCATATCATAAAACTTAAAGAGGTAATATCATATAGTGGTTAAGAGTATGGACTCTGGAAAAAAGACTGCCTGGATTCAAATTCTAGCTTTCCATCTTGCTAGCTATAAACCCTTGGCCAGTTATGTAATCTTTCTGGGCCTCAATTTCCTCATCTTTAAATGTTTATTTATTTATTTATTTATTTTTATTTATGGCTGTGTTGGGTCTTCGTTTCTGTGCGAGGGCTTTCTCTAGTTGTGGCAAGCGGGGGCCACTCTTCATCGCGGTGCGCGGGCCTCTCACTATCGCGGCCTCTCTTGTTGCGGAGCACAGGCTCCAGACACGCAGGCTCAGTAAATGTGGCTCACGGGCCCAGCCGCTCCGCGGCATGTGGGATCTTCCCAGACCAGGGCTCGAACCCGTGTCCCCTGCATTTCCTCATCTTTAAATGGGGATCATAATGGTCCTATCTCATTGGAATGAGATGAGGATTAAATAGATTAACATGTAAAGCATTTGGAACAGTGCTTGGTTCAGAGCAAGCATTCAATAAATATTGGCTATTACTATTCTGAATACAGTAGTCTCCCCCTCTTGTTCACAGGGGATACATTCCAAGACCCCCACTGGATGCTTGAAACCATGGATAATACTAAACCCTGTATGTACTGTTTACCTATACATACACACTTATGATAAAGTTTAATAAATTAGGCACAGTAAGAGATTAACAACAATAACCAATAACAAAACAACAATTATAATGATATACTATAATAAAAATTATGTGCATGTGTTCTCTCTCAAAATATCCTGTTGTACTATACTCACCCCACTTCTTGTGATGATGTGAGATGATAAAATCTCTATGTGATGAGATGAAGTGAGGTGAATAAAGTTGACATTGTGATGTATTGTTAGGCTACTGTTGACTTTCTGATGTATTGATGAGGATCATCTACTCCAGTGATACTGGATTACTGAGATGATCATTGAGATCATGACAATGTTGATGGTTGGATGTCAGGAGTGGACGACATTAATGGTTGGGGATCCTGGGTGGAATAGAGCAGGCGGCACAAGATTTCATCAAGCTACTCAGAATAGTGTGCAATTTAAAACTTATGAGTTGTTGGACTTCCCTGGTGGCGGAGTGGTTAAGAATCCGCCTGCCAATGCAGGGGACACGGGTTCGAGCCCAGGTCCGGGAAGATCCCACTTGCTGCAGAGCAACTAAATCCGTGCGCCACAACTACTGAGCCCGCGTGCTGCAACTACTGAAGCCCGTGTGCCTGGAGCCTGAGCTCCGCAACAAGAGAAGCCACTGCAATGAGAAGCCTGCGCACCGCAACGAAAAGTAGCCCCTGCTCGCCGCAACTAGAGAAAGCCTGCACGCAGCAACAAAGACCCAACCCAGCCAAAAATAAATAAATAAATAAAATATTAAATTACTTTAAAAAAAACCTTATGAATTGTTTATTTCTAGAATTTTCCGTTGAGTATTTTCTGACCATAGTTGACCACAGGTATCTAAAACTGTAGAAAGCAAAACAGCAGATAAGGGGGGACTCTGTACTTGTTAAAAGTAGCCAGCGGGCTTCCCTGGTGGCGCAGTGGTTGAGAATCTGCCTGCCAATGCAGAGGACACGGGTTCGAGCCCCGGTCTGGGAGGATCCCACATGCCGCAGAGCAACTAGGCCCGTGAGCCACAATTGCTGAGCCTGCGCGTCTGGAGCCTGTGCTCCGCAACAAGAGAGGCCGTGATAGTGAGAGGCCCGCGCACCGCGATGAAGAGTGGCCCCCACTTGCCGCAACTAGAGAAAGCCCTCGCACAGAAACGAAGACCCAACACAGCCATAAATAAAAATAAATAAACAAATACTTAAAAAAAAAAAAAAAAAAAAAAAAAAGTAGCCAGCAAATTTGGCTGTGAGTTCTCTAGTGACCCTAGCAAAGTGGAAATATTGGTTACATGATTTAGTGTCCATAAAATATATACAAACTCTTGTATAAGCGAAGTACAGATTTCAGAATGTTTCCTCGCAATATTTCCTCATAAAGAGGATACTTTGTGTGCCTGGAATAATATACCAGCCAGAGGGAGTTTCCCAGGATTTTGTCTTTACCATCCCTCCAAATAGCCGATAGCTTCACACCAGAGCTCAGTTCAGTAAAAGTGACTCCACTGGGACTGAAATATTGTAGTACCTTTGGTCTGGCTTAATCCAACAATAGAATGTATAGTGTTAACATAAAAGTACTGAACCACATGTCATTTGGGCAGTTCTGCATAAATATAGGGGGTCAATTAGGAACCAATTACAATGGTTCAGGCAAGACAACTAAAGCCTGAGCCAAAGAACTAACTCCAGGATGAAAGTGTACTGGCAGGGAACAAGCCCACTGCACAGTGAGAATCCACAAGGCTTGGCAATTTACTCAGTGTATAGCTACAGGGAGGAGGAACTTTCAAGGCCCAGGAATGGATGTATGGAAAGATGGAAAGAAAAAATGATCTTTGCGTTGTTCAAATTTTCTATAGCCTTACAAATAGTTTGTCTTCTTCCTCTATCAGCTACTGAGGAAGATGTGTCAAAATCTCCCACTATGTGGATTTGTCCATTTCTCCTTTTAATTCTGTCTTATATTTTTGGAGGCAATGTTTCCAGTTGGTACAAATATGTGCTGGTCATTATATCTTCCTGATGAACTGTCTCTTTTATCATTAAGGCATTTGACTCTATCCCTAATAATGCTTTTTGGCCTAAAATCTATTAATGTTGCATTATTTCATTTTGTATTTGCCTAATATATTTCCCCCATCCTTTTAACATTTCTGTGTCATTATCTTTTGAATGCATTCTTGTAACCAACATACAGCTGGATTTTTAAAAATCCAATCTGAGAATCTTTGTCTTTTCTTAAGCATGTTTACATTTCTTCTTCTTATGACATATTGTGGATATTTTCCCCCTTTGTTTTGTCCTTTGCCATGTGTTTTATTTGCTTTATTCTCTTACCCTGCCCTCTTTTACTTTGGTTGTTTTCTTTACTCCCTTTTTTGTCTCACTAGTGGTTTGGAAGTTATACATTCTAATTATATTCCTTCAGTGGGTGTTCTTATGTTATCAATGTGCATACTCAACCTAACATTGTTAAGTTAATCACTATCTTTAGCACACTGTGAAAATTTCAGGAACTTTAGAGTTCTTTAATTCTGTTCTCCACCCCCTCTATCTTCCACTTAATTTGGTTTTTAGTATTTTAGTTCCAACTGACTTTTAACCACTCACCCCCCCCCCCCATTAGATGTTTTAACAGCCAGAATTTATTTAGATTTACAAACATGAATAGCAATTTCTCTGCCTACCTTTCTTTAGTCCTTTCTTTTTATTGAAATATGATTTGTGTACAATAAAATTCATCATTTTAAAGATACAATTCAATAGTTTTTAGCATATTCACAAAATTGTGCAACCATCACCACTATCTAATTTTAGAACATTTTCATCATCCCCAGAAGAAATCTCCCCATTCCTCCTATCCCTAGCCCCTGGCAACCATTAATCTACTTTCTGTCTCTATGGATTTACCTATTCTGGGTATTTCATATAAATAGAATCATGTAATATATGGCTTTTTGTGTCTGGCTTCTTTCACTCAGCACAATGTTTTCAATGTTCCTCCATGTTGGAACATGTATCAGTCCTTCATCCCTTCTTATGCCTGAATAATATTCCATTTTATGGATAAACCATATTTTATTTATCTATTCATTAGTTGGTGGACATTTGAGTTAGTTCCACTTTTTGGTATTATACATAATGCTGCTACGTACATTTGTGTACAAGTATTTTTGTGGACATATGTTTTCAGTTCTCTTGGATATATACCTAGCAGTGTAAACCATTATTTCTTATGTTCAGTGGTGTGCTGATAGATGTTTAACAACCAGTTCTCATGTAGTAAGAGTAAGGGAGCCCTGACTTGTAGCATTTGTTGAGCTCTGAGGTGCAAATACTCAAGTTACCAATGTGACATCACTGAAATATAGAGAAGGAAAAAGATGCATAGCAGCACACCGTTCTATAGTATTTCTACCATATAGATGTAGGAGATAATAACCTCAAGTGCATAGATAATAGAAAAATTATAGTAAAATAATTAAGAAGTGATGCATTGTGAGGATTTTTTACCTTTATTTTAAAAGTAATTCATTTAATTGCAAGTTTGTATAATTTAATTTTTAGCAATGACTGTGTTTTACAACCAGTTCTCAAAACTCCTTAAAATTTAACAGTCGCTCTTTGGGCTGATAAGAGCTGACTCTAGCACCTCACTTGCATCCCCCTCCTTACATCTAACTTATTTTTCTAGATTGAAGTTTCTTCTTCTTTTTTTAAAAATAATTAATTAATTAATTAAAAAAATTTTTTTTTGGCTGAGTTGGGTCTTCACTGCTGTGCACGGACTTTCTCTCGTTGCGGCGAGCAAGGGCTACCCTTCATTGCGGTGCGATTGTGGTGGCTTCTCTTGTTGCGGAGCATGGGCTCTAGGCGCGTGGGCTTCAGTAGTTGTGGCACACAGGCTCAGTAGTTGTGGCTTGCGGGCTCTAGAGCGCAGCCTCAGTAGTTGTGGCGCACGGGCTTAGTTGCTCCGTGGCACGTGGGATCTTCCCGGACCAGGGCTCGAACCCGTGTCCCCTGCATTGGCAGGCGGATTCTTAACCACTGCGCCACCAGGGAAGTCCCCACAGTCTCTTTTTTTTTTTTTTTTATAGTTGAATAGAAAAGAGGTTTAATTTTTTTATATCTTTACTGGAGTATAATTGCTTTATGATGTTGTGTTAGTCTCTGCTGTATAACAAAGTGAATCAGCTGTATGTATACCTATAGCCACATATCCCCTCCCTCTTGACACTCCCTCCCACCCACAGTCTCTTTTAAATGGTTCTATTTTAACCCTTCTTCTCTCCAGTTTGTTGTGTTGGTTGACTCTGCATTGTGCTCACTTCTTTCCTCATGTGGTTTGATACTTTTCCAGAGCAGCTTCATCAGGGATTGTTTTTTCTAGTGGATTCTGCAAGCCCTGGATTGGTAAACGTCCCTGCAGAGCTATTTTGAATTCACTTCAGCCTAAACCTAAGAATTTTAATAGGTCTTACTTCAGCCCTAACCTAAGAATTTTAAGGTCTGGACCAATTTTTCTGTTAATTTATCTCACTAGCTGTCTGCACATACAGGGAGAGTAAATTTAAACCTCCATATGCATTTGGCACCGATTGGGATTTCTGTTTCTCTTGAGTGCCATTTCTGCCCTTCCCAAGGCCTCTTCAGACATCAAGGTTCCCTGAACTTCTCTAACCTTGGGGTAGAGTTTTTCCAGTCTCCTTTTCATGGAAGGGGACAGAGCTTCCAATGTCGGAGCTGTATGCAAGGGGCTCAGTTCCAGCTTTCTCACCTGCCCAGGACCGGAGCCCCATCTCCTACTCCTCAGGGTTCGGTGGAACCCTGGCCTGCAGATCTCAGGATCTATAGCTAAGTGTGAAATCCTTGTGGCAGCTAAGGCACATCACCTATGACCTGTTCTGGCTTTGAGTTTTTCATTTCTTTTTCATTTTTGATATCTGGGGATTTCTCTTTATATTTTTCAAATTTGGCAATAAAAATATAACGTCTGTTATAGTTCATCCAGCATCTCTACGTGTCTGTAGCAGGGGGTGGGATGGGAAACCCATCTATATTAGGATAGTTGATCATGTTTCTGGAAATTCCCAGATCAGAAGGAATCATTCTGTGAGAAAGACATTTATTGTCTTCATTTTTTAGATAAGAAAATGGAAACTCAGAATGGTTGTCCAAATTGCCAAAGCCATAAAACTTTAAATGGGGAAATGGGTTTTGTGTCCAGTCTGTTTGCAAAATCCCATGCAAGATATCTAGGCATCTTAAAGTTGACTTGGTACCTCTGGCTTCTCTCCATTATTAGCCTTTATGGATAATTCACCCCTGGCATTTTGCTGAAGCAAATACTCTGGAAAAGATTCTTCCTGCTTCTTAGCTAAGGCTGTTTTGAAGAGAAGGGGAGGGAGTAAAACGTAGGTCATGGAAGCTGGGCTGTCCTGAGCCTGAGAGCCCCTGGCTCTCAGAAGCATTTGCCTGGGAGGAAGTGAAAGCCAACAGGCATTTCTGCTCCATCCAGAAGCACCCCCAAGCTCACTCGCGCAGTGGGCAGTGAAGGGGACATACCAAGGGTCCTGCACGTTGTCCTTGGTTTGCCTCTGGAAGAAGGAAGAAGCCCAAGTGATGGCAGAGACTGGCACATTCTGAGGCTTTTCACTTTGCTCCTTAGACTAGAGCGCCTCTTGCCCTGTGCATTCTGCACAGAGCCTGGCCCTGAGTGGGCGCCCTACAAAGGTGATGTGGATCAATGACTCTAACTGAGGAAAAAGAAGCCACATCAAGTATTTACAGTAGAGGGACCTTAATGAGGAGGACTGGTTACACAGGTGATAGGATAGGGGACAGAGAGGCATCCCAGAGCTTATCAAGGAAACCACTGCTACCCATAAGGCAAAGGGGCAGAGGGAGGAGGCAGTGTCACCAGGGACCAGGAGCCAGGAGATGGAAGCCAGGAGCCACATGATCAGAAGCTGGAGCCCTAGCAGTGGAAGCAGGAGCCATGGAAAATGTGTAGCTGGAAATACCACCTTAGGCAGATGTTATGGGGGGTGGTGGGGTGGGTGGGACATCCCTCTGCCTCCCCTCCCCCACCACAACCTACCCCCAGTCTCCTACTAGTACTTCCCTTGGGCCAAAGTCAGATGTCTTAGAGCTTGGATTCACAGCCTGAATGGATCAACCTCCCTATGCTACAGAACACGGCAGAGCAGAAGGCTGAGGGGTGAGTCTGAGAAAAACAGGCCCAGGACTGGCATGGAAGGAAAGAACGAAGGAAAAAAGGAAGAAAAGAAGACAAGCCTATGTGTAACATATAAGCATTCTAAAATACTTCTTAAATATCCTTTTGCAATTAAAAAGGATCTGTAGGATAAAAAGTTCCCTTCCTTAGAGTTGTGAGGATCAAATGACAAGATGGATGTGAAAACCTTTTGAACATTGCCAACTACTGCATAAATATGAGACGATCATCATTTATATCATTAGTTGTGGGCTTCCCTGGTGGCGCAGTGGTTGAGAGTCTGCCTGCCAATGCAGGGGACACGGGTTCGAGCCCTGGTCTGGGAGGATCCCACATGCCACGGAGCAACTAAGCCCGTGAGCCACAGTTACTGAGCCTGGGCATCTGGAGCCTGTGCTCCGCAACAAGAGAGGCTGCCATAGTGAGAGGTCTGCGCACCGCGATGAAGAGTGGCCCCCACTTGCCGCAACTAGAGAAAGCCCTCGCACAGAAACGAAGACCCAACACAACAATAAACAAACAAAAAAAATAAAATAAAATAAATATATCATTAGTTGTTTGGATGGAGGAAGTATATTTGAATATGAGTATAAATGGAAACACTTTATAGAGCATCTATTATGTGTGGACACTATTTATGCACGTGTATTAGAATATTATTAGCTGCAAGCAATAACTAACAGTGACTTAAACAAATAGGTAGTTACTTTCTGACATAACAGAGGTGCTCCTTTGGTCTTTCCATCGATTACAAAATGTCTGCGATGCCCAGCCCTCACCTCCAAGTTCAAAGCAGGAAGGGGTGGGGATGGGAAGACAGTTCCGACTTCGCAGTCCTGTTTCATCAGGAAAGCAAAAGCTCTCTCAATAACTCCCAGGAGAGTTCTATCTAAATCTCATTGGCCAGAACTGGGGCATATGCGATCACCCCTAACTACGAGAGAGCTGTGGTGGGAGGGAGCAAGGGAGAAATGGCTTCTGGGTGACCAAACAGCAGGCTGTGCCACATGCATGTAAAGCACAGTACTTGGGCACAGAGTAAGTGCTCAATACATGTTAGCTATTTTGTGTGCGTGAGTGTGCGTGTGTGTATGTGTGTATCTATGTCTGTATGGTTCTATGCAGTCCCCATTTCTCCTAACAATCCTGTGTAGTAAAATCATCTACAAATGAGGCCTAACACATGGCTGGTAAAAGGCAGAGCCAGGCTTCAGACCCAGCTCTTTCTGACTGCAGTCCGAACGCTCTTTCCATTGCCTCGCCATGGCCCACCCTCCCCCTAAACTGGCCCCTAAGATCTTGGTGTTGGAGTCACATCAGGCTCAAGTGGGCTTGATGAAGAGAGAAAGTGGGATAGGACCAGCTCTGAAATGAATTGACACCTGTACCTGGAGCTATACACGGAGTAACGATGAAGTCATGAGAAGAGGTCCCATAATTACACGTGCTAGACTTGTGCCTACATTTGCATGTAGCCACTTTGGCATGATCATGCTGGGAGGCCTGGCACTTGTTCTGATGATGCCACTACTGCCCAAAAACTCCTGTGGGACTACCCTTCACAAGTCACAAAAAACCTCAATGTCATGACTGTAAAATTACACAACGTTTCTGACCCAAACCCAGCTGCAGCTCCTCATCTCATTTACCATGAGTTCCAAATGGCTTTTGACTATTGCCAAAAATAAAAAAATCATTCCCCAAAGACAGAATTGTATTGCAACTGAGATGCAAAAGAACGGGTTGTCTGCTCTTCAGGCAACTTTCAAATCAAAATTATAGGAAAAGCAGCAGAAGAACTGTTCAAATAAATATACCCTCCTAGGTTGATATCTTGGAAGAAGACAACTCTAAGTGTGGTTGAATAATTTTTGGTGTGTTTAAGAAAAAATTACTCACCTTGAGTGGCATTGTGAAAAGAGCACGGTGCTTGGTAAAGATTCCCAATGGGATAATACTAAATGTAGGTCAGGGCGTTGTGAGATAGGCACGCTCATGCATTGGTGGAATTGTAGATTGGTTCTCAGAGCAATTTGGCAGTGAGCATCAAGAACCTTTGAAGAGTTTTAACCAGCTGACCTAGACATTCCATTTCTAGGAATCTTTCTTAGGGAAATAGCCAAAGATGCAGACAACGATTTATGTATACAGCTATTTATTTTATTTGTAAAACAGTAAAAAGAAGTAACTGGTCCAAATGTCCCACAATGAGGAAATTGTCAGGTATATTGTGGTATACTCATTAAATGAAAATAATGCAGCCATTTAAAATGATGTTTTTGAAGAACTGTCAATGACGTGTTTATGTTCACAATGGAATAGATGCTAAAGCCAGACTATAAAACCACATGCATTACATAGTCCATTTTTACTTTCTATATGCTAAAAAAAGGCTCAAGATACACTCAAAATGGTACCAGTGGTTTTATCTGGGTGATGAAATTGTAAATGATTTAAAATTTTCTTCATTATACTTTTATATGTACAATTTTTTATCATTATATCTATAAATATTACTTTCATAAGTAGAAAACATGTATGATGAAAATTACTTTTTAAGAAAAAAAGAAATGTGTTTTACTAGGAGAGAAGAGATCTGTCCCCAAGGAGCCAATGGTTTGATGAAGGAAATGAGACACATACGCAAATAAATTCGTTACAAGGTAATAAGGGCTATAATGGAGGGAAGGATTAGCTCTACCTGGAGTTGAAGTTGGGTGAAAAGAGGTAACATTTGTGCAGGGTCTTGAAGGATGAACAGGAGTTCTCTAGGGCTTTGTAAATTGTTAAGCACTCTGTAAGTGTAAGTTAGTTTTTGGCCTTTATTAGGACTGGCAAAGCTTACCTCATATAAAGCTCTCTTTCTTGTCTCTTTCCCATGCTCCCTGAGGCCCAGGATCCCTGGGACAGGAAGCAGCGGCAGTTAAACAGTCACACATCAGTGCTCCAGCAAGTGAACTGAGGTGCATCCAACTAAGGAGCATATCCAGGACCAGAGGACATAAAATTACCTGGGAGCAGGGCCAGGAAGGTGCCGGTGGGTCAACAAGTTCCCCCTTGTTTGCCATCCTGTGGAAAGGCTGCCTTTGCTTGGGGCCTCCACCCTGAGTTATAGGGCCATCTCCACCTGGGGGATGGTAAAAACTGAGAACAAGCATCACATATCAGTCCATGATTTACATTGGCAGGAAATGGTGTGTCAGATGTCCTTACAGCCTCCAGACAGAGTGGAGTAGAAAGGAGGAGTGTGAGCGAGGAGACCCGGAAGGTTGGCAAGAGATGATTTGTTTGGGAGAAAGTCTTAGAAGCTCAAGGTTGGAAGAGATTTAAAAGTTATCTTACTTAGTCCTCCTGATCCCCTCCCAACATCCCCATCGCATTGTCATCCTTCTTGGCCTTCAGCGAGCAGCTCAGAGGCCACCTCTTCTGTTATCTCCCACCTCAATTCCTCCAGCCTATGCTTTAGGTATTCCTTGTTGTTCAATTTTATGAGAAAAAAAATCAGTGCCCACTGTGCACCAGGCAGTGTGCTTATGGTTCTTTGATTGCAGTAGGCCCTCCTGTGCCTCCTGTTGTTTATTTATTTATTCAGGCAACAAACATGTATTGAACACCTACACTATGCTAGGCAATGTTCTAGACATTGTGATAGAGTGGAGAGAAAGACAGCCAAGATCTTGTGTTCTCTTGGACCTGTCATTCTAGTCGGGGAGACATAAAATAAACAAAGGAATAAATAAGAAAATACCAGGTTATAAATGTCAAGAAGTCCCCTTTGGGGAAATTTAGGGGAAGAACTTTCCATACAAAGAATGCAGCTAATTCCAAAATCTCAGGGGATAACCGTTGCTTGTTCTAGAAACAAAAAGAACACTGTGGTATTGCGCATGGAATACCCTTTTGTGCTTTATCTGCAAACAAAAATCTTCTCATTTTTTAGGACTTAGCTCAAGCATCGCCTCTTCAGGCAAATCTATCCTATTTATTTTCCCTGGGTAAAAGTGACCACTGTCTCCTTTCCTCCCCACTGGCTCAGAGCAGACTTCTGTCAGCACACATGTAACGACTTGCCATTCTTACCATACTATAGCATTGCTACTCCCTAGTGGATCTCAGTCTTGTCAATGGCAGAGCTTCCTGTCTAAATCCCTAATGCCCATCACAGAGCCTGGCACAGAGTCTGTAATTGGTAAATATTTGTTCCTTGAATACATGAACTCTCACATAGCACTTTCTCAGAACCTCCCTGGTGCCGCTTATTCAGGATTAGCAACCCTTTATTGATCGGTGCCAGGTCCTGCACTGTGTTCTTTCAACTCTGCTACCTCTTATAAGCCTCATGGCAGCCAGGTGCAGTGTTATTATCCTATCCTGTAGTTAAAACTCAGAGGATCAGAGTGACTTCCATGGTGACTCAGAAATAAGAATCAGGGCTGAGATTTGAACCCAAGTCCTCTTGATGGCAAATCTCAATGCTTCATTTTCTGTGATGTACCCATCATGCATTAGTTCATTTGCGTACCCGTCCTCTCCTTTCTCCTAGATAATCTTTTCCCTTTGGGAAGGATCTGTACTTGACACCATTCCATTCTGTATTCTCCATGACACCAGAACAGTGCTATGTATTTAGGACACACTCAACACAAATCTCTAAGGATGGAAAAGAAAGAATGAATGTGTAAATGAATACTTCATCCAAAGCGGATCAACGTCTGATATCAGGTCATAGGATGGTGATGCGCTGGAGGAAGAGATGTTTCTGAGGGGAGGGACCTTCCCAGATACCTCTGCGCCCATCTGGGAAAGCTGAGGGTGCCGTCTCCATGCTACAGCACTCATTCCTTAGAAGTCACACCTTTCACTCAGTTGTACATCTCAGCAGGAAGCCAGGGGCACAAAGGGGAACATGCATGGCTTCCAATGAGTTGGGAAAATGAGGTTAGGTTTCGATTCAGATAGTTAATTTTTGTTTTCTGGGTCTGCACGGTCAATAAATTTTCAACGAGCAGTGATTCTGTTCCTCATCTTTCATTGCTTTATGGGACTTCAGGGAATGAAAGCATAACATCCTGCTTTCCCATAAGTTCTCTGGCCGCTACCCTGGCACCAATTAAAGACATGTCCATGCAATTAATCAAAACCAATTTGGAAGCTCTCTGGCACTGCTCCTCTGATGTGCTGCCTGCTCCACATACAGTAGTTCCTCAGCTGCAGCGATGGAGCCAGGCACATAGGAGCTTTTGATGAACTGGTTGTGCCAGCCCCAAGTGTTAACTATGTCATCTGACATGACTAATGAGGCTCCCAACTTGATCTGCGTGAGCGGAGCAGTCCTGCTCTCTGGAGGAGGCTCGGTTTCCAAAGCCAGCCTGGGAAGAGGCTGCGACGTGCAGGGTACACACTCCATCATGTCAGCTGGAGTCCTGGAGGCCTCTAGTGTTGGAGCTGAGAGTCATCCACGGGGAGGGTGATGGAAACTGTGGGCCAGGCTCTGTGCTGGGCGCTGGTGGGGATGTGACCCGACTTAAACTTCTAGCTCAGCCTCCTCATTTTATAGACATGGAAGCCAAGAGCCAGCAAAAGTGAGGCGCCTGCCAAAGGCCTGAGCTGTGGGGAGAGAAATAAAGGAGAAGGCATGGATCCTACCTTTGAGGAGCTAAACCCCTAGATGAGCAAATAAACATGTGTAAGGATAACAACTGGGGTCTGATGCGGGTACACCTCCTCAAGGGTTAAACTGTGGGTTTCATTCTGCAAACATTTATCAAGAGGAAGAGAGTCTGTGTCTTTGTCGCCTCTGCAATCCCAAGAGTGTGTGATTTGAAGTCAACAGGTCTGGGTCTGAGTCCCAGCTCTCCTTTGAGTTGATGTAATCTTGAGCAAGTCACTTCATTTTTCTGAGCCTTGGGTTCCTCAGCTGTAACATTGGGACAAGCCAGATATTGCCTACCCAGCCTACATCCTACAGTCCTTGTGAGACCCAGCAGAGTTAATGGGTGTGAAAGTATAAGAGTCCCTGCACACGTTAGTTATTATTCATATTACTACCCTCTCCAAGGACCCCTGGCTGAAATCTCTGCAATATGGATCCACAGATAGCTTTAACTCTCTTCCTCTTCCAGCCCCTTTCAAAATGCACTGGAAAGAAAGGGATATGAAACCAATTGGTCATCTGCCTACAATCTCAACAGCTTTCCCAGAGAATCCATGACACAGGAAGACAAAGAACTCAGTCGTTGTAATTTAATGTCATTCCACACTTTGATTGAGCACCTACCATATACCAGGCGTTGGCCACGCTGTGTGGGGAATCAGAGTTGGATAAGACATGCTCCTTGGCCACACTGAGAAGCTCGCCATTCAGTGGGAGAAACAGACATGGACACAAATAACTATAACATACTGCAGAAAAATACAATTGCCATAGGAAAGATACAAATCAAGTTCTGTGTGAGTCAGAGGAGGGAATGATTCATTCCCCAAAAGGAGACTGGGAAAAGTTTCATCAAGGACGTGGTATTAAAGGATGAGCAGGGTTTAGCTCTGTCAGGAAGCACCAGAAAGGGTGCTCTAGGCTGAAGGAACAGCGTGGGCAAGTGCATGGAATCCTGAAAGGAATGGTGATCTAGAGGACAGAGTAAAACTGAGCGAGATAGGAAGTGTGAGCATGAACAAAAGAAGACTCGCTGGGCCCCAGCTCTGAAACCCAGGCATGGATGTTGCTATTTCACTGTTCTCTTTGCTGGCTGAGGTTACCTTGGCCTCTGTCCCTCAATCAGAGAGAATCCTGTACTGGCTCTTCCTCCAGCAAGGCCAAACCCAAGCCCCAGGTGGGAGAGCCAACAACAAAAATGAATGGGGAACAGCAACGACCATCAGATACAAAGTGGCCTGGACTGGGAAGCTCTGGTCACAACCATACATCCCCGGCCCATGTGAGAGGGTCACATAGATGCAGCCATGACACCAACATCTGAAGCATGATGGCAAGGACCTGAGGCCTCTTGGCATGGGTCACACACTATATTTCTCTCCTTTCCTCCTTTGTTCAGAAGAAGCCAACTTCTTCTTTATGTGTGCTGCTGTCAGAATGGTTTTGGAAGGCCAGGAGCTGCAGCTGGGCTCAAGACATGGCCATGGGCCACCCCAGGGACTCATATTTTCTCCACGTTTCCATTTTTCATTGTAAATTGGTTTTTTTTTTAGATTTATTTATTTTTGGCTGTGTTGGGTCTTCGTTTCTGTGCGAGGGCTTTCTCTAGTTGTGGCAAGCGGGGGCCACTCTTCATCGCGGTGCGCGGGCCTCTCACTATCGCGGCCTCTCTTGTTGCGGAGCACAGGCTCCAGACGCGCAGGCTCAGTAATTGTGGCTCACGGGCCTAGTTGCTCCGCGGCATGTGGGATCTTCCCAGACCAGGGCTCGAACCTGCGTCCCCTGCATTAGCAGGCAGACTCTCAACCACTGCGCCACCAGGGAAGCCCCGTAAATTGGTTTTATATTGTGCAAATAATACAGTGATAAGAACAGAAACCTCAAAAATAGGAGAAAGAGATAACCCACTCACACATTATCTGTTTCCATTTCTTTTTGCCCCTTCCTGCTGTTGACTGTGAGCACAATTTTGGGGGGCAGCTTTGATCACTGATACAATTACATACTCTTATTGCTCAGCTTTGTGAGCAATAAGAATATGTCATCATACAGCTTTTTCCATTTTGCTACTTACTGCCCATCTCTGGTGTCCACACAGTCTTGGCCCTGTTACCCCGAGACTGAAGAAAGATGCCAGGGCCATGTAAAAAGGGATGCCCCGTAGATAACGTGGTGGTTGTTGACACTTGCCATCATGGTGCAGAGGAAAGCACTGACTGCTCTGCCATCACATAGACTTGGGTTGGAATCTACTTCGAAGCTAGATAGCCCTGGGCAGATCGCTCCATTCCTTTGAGCCTCAGGTCCTTGTCTGTAAAATCGGGTTGGTATTAGTACCACCCTCATAAGATTGCTATTGCTGTGAGGATTAAATGAGATACCAAAAGGCAAATGCCCCATAACGGTGGCTGCCCTGCTTGTGCCCTTGCTGGGACTGGCCTTGGGTCCACTCTGCTTCCACCCTTCTTCTCCGGCCCACATTGGACCTTCTCCTCTCCCCTGAGCCCAGCAGGCCTCCTGGGTGAGTTCACCTAAATTCTGACAAGCACTCCAGTCTGTGTATTTATTATTCATTGGATGAATGTGCCATCTTGTACTTAGGTATTCACCTCTGATGAAAATGTTGGTTGTTTTCCAATTTTTTACTGTTTTCAATACTGATGTAATAAATACCTTAATGTATATTGCTTACTCCATCCTTTAAAAAAAGTATTCCTTAAGAACAATCCCCAGGAATAGGATCACTAGAACAGAGGTTAGAAACATTTGAACAGCTTCTGATGTATATTTCCAAGTTGATTTTCCAGAAGGTTTGTACCTGTTATTCCGCCACCAGCTCGAGAGAGAGGACCACTTGGACTACATTACAGGCTCTTGGATTCTGGCCACAGACTCTCGTTCCTGCTTATTTTTCACCATTTTCTTCCCCAACATCTTTCTTTCTTTCTCGCCTCCCACACTGCAGCCACACAGGACAACTCAATATCTTCCCTCCAAAATAATGCTTCCATGTTTTTGTGCCTTTGTACTTCCTATTATTTCCCATCACCCTTGCCTGAGAATATCCTTCCCTTAACATACCCTCTTACCACAGAGCTCATCTTTTGTGGAACTGGGAACTTCTATACTATCTTTAAGACCCAGTTCAAATATCCCTTCTTTGTGAACTACTTCCAATCCTCCTAAGCAGAGTTAGTCACTCTTGCCTTATGTGGTGATTGGAGGGACCCTTGGCATCCAAGTGCTCACCAAGAAACCGTCATCCTCTAATCCCAGCTTACACGCCCAAATCTGTGTGAGTCTCCTCCCTCTCCCCCTCTCTCACTCTTTGCACCAGGCAATTACCAAGTTGTGCTAATTCATATCCTAATTATAATTTTGCATCCACTTATCTCTCTCATTGCCATCACCATTGACCATCACCTCTCATCAGGATTCCTGGAATAGTCTCCTAAAAGAAAAAAAAAGTAATATGTACATGGTTCAAAAGTCAAATTTTCTTTAAAGCTTATAATAGAAAACACTAGATTCTTGTCTCATCTCTCCCCACACCAAGCCCTTCTCCTCAGAGACAACTAGACACTTTCAACTCTTCCAGCTGTTTCTTTTGGTATTTACTTCTGTTTTCCAAATAATATAGCTCTACTGTTATTTCTTGATTTTTAAGTTCAGACATTATATATTGACGTTGAACAATGGAAGATTTCTCTAACACCACTTCCCTGCCTATCTTCCAATATAATGATATCACAATTTTGGGTTACATCATTCTGTGGTATTTACATATTATGACCAGGAGTACCATTAAAAATATTTGCCATTTGAGATGCCAGCATTCCCTCCAGGACTGCTGTCTCTCAGGGGTGAGGTCTGAACCTGCTGGGGGAAGGCGGAACATTCAGGAATGGGGGTTGATATGTGGGAGGTGGGGCAGGCTGGCCACTGGCTGGTAGCTGGGTGTCTCTGGATGGTTCCTACGCAGGGCTCCCTGGGCCCCGGTACGTGTAACAAGCAGTGCTGAGTTAAGCTGTCTGGGGAAACCAAAGGCAGTGCCCAGGAGGGGCTGTAGGCTGCTGACTGACACAGACACTTGACGGATCCAAAGAGATGCTGGCCTTTCCAGCAGGGTCTGGAGCCCCAGGCTGTGCCAGGTATTGTCTCTGTAGTTGTGGATCCTGAGAAGGTTCAAGGAGTTTTAAGATGGGGGGCAAGGGCAGCTGGAGCAGTGGCAGTGGGGTACTCAGGGAGCTTGGGGTAGCTACTATTGATATTTACTAACCAGTATAGAAAAGCGTCAAAACGTTTACAACTTACAAAGTCTAATATAACTTATACAGTTCTGTTGACCCTGATTACGACTATGTAAATATTATTCATAGTCAAGCTGTGCAGGGCTGTGTGATAGCATTTCCAGTTTTGCTAAGATTTTTCCTGGAGTTTTTCCAAAAGTTAATAACTGCCTTGTTTTCTTTTGCTTAGTTTCAATATACCCATCACTAATAAATCTTCTCCCAAACCCTTTGGTAGAACAATATGATTACCAAATCCATCAAGTAATTTCTCACTTTCAGCTATATCCCAGGCACTGTGCTAGGCACTGGGAACTCAATTGTGAACAAGAAAGACATGGTCCCTGCTTTCATTGAGTTTAAGTCCAGCAAGGGATCAGATATAAGTAATTACAGTAATTTTAAGTGTCACAATGGGAGAAGTATGGGTTCCTCTTAGAACACATAGCAGAAATACCTCACCCGGCTAGAGAGACAGGAAAGATTTCAGACCTTAAGAATGGATGGAAACTATTCATTTAGACAGTATATATTTACTGAGGGCCTCTACCATGCCAGCCACTGTTCTAAATGCTGAGAACACAGTACCAAACAAGACAGACAAAGCCCCTGCCTTCCTGTAGCTTACATTCTAGTGAGAGGAGACATAATAAACACAGAAGATAATATTCAATTGAAACAAGGACTATAAAATAAACAGGATGACTTGATGGCTGGGGCAGGAGGTAGGGGAGCTGAGGCTGGTTTAGACAGATTGGCAAGGTCACGGAAAGTCTCTCTGAGGAGGTGACATCTGACCTAATATCTGAAGGATGAGAATAGCCAGCTATGTGAAGAGCAAGGGAGAGCATGTTCCAGGCAGAAGGAACAGTATATGCAAGATCTGAGGAGGTGCAATATCATAAGGTTTCAGGGCAGAACTGAAAGTAGTGCCATGTAGTTGGAACATAAAGGGCAGGGGGCAGTTGCTAGAGATAAGGGAATGGATGTGAGCTACAGGGTGGGATTCCTGGCGGCTCCTAATAATATTATTATTATTGATAAAACCCCTACTCTGCAGTTATTTGTCTGTTTGCTGTAAGATACATTTCCCCCCATCCTTTGCTCTCTTTAGTATTACAAGAAGTATAGGAACTCACAAATTACATTTTTTAAGCCTCCCTTGCCAGATGGAAGGTATTGGCAGGAGACTGAAAGGCATGAGGAAGGAAGAAGGCATCGTTTTGTCCTGCTTTTTGGTGGTGCCCCCAGCAGTGACACCCCTAATAGATCAGTTACCTACTGTGGCCTGGCTTCTCCCAGGGTGGCGGCACCTTCATCGTGTCCCTTTTTCTCTTCTAACCCTCCTAAGCCCTTTCTTCCTTGGTCTACTCCCATATGCTCAACAATTTCCTGTTTTAAATCCCTTTCTGCTTGAAATGATCTGGAGCAGTGCTGTCCCATAGAATGTTCTGTGATGATAGAAATGTCCTAATTGCGCTGACCAATACAGTATCGACTAGGCATATGTAGCTACTTGAAATGTGGCTAGTGTGACTGAGGAACTGACTTTTAAATTACTTTTAATTTTAATAATTTAAATGTAAATAGCCACATGAGGTTAATGCCTACAGTACTGGACAGCACAGACCTAGAAGGATTTGTTTTTCTGACTGGAAAAACACTGGCTGATACAGTAGTTGATATGGAAAGTGGTTGGGAAACTGACCCTCAAAGATGGGACTCAGGGATTGTTATATGACCTGATTGGGCTTGAATTCAGCTATGAGGTCTTTGCCAGTGGAAAATGGGATACTGGTCAGGGAAGAACCCCAACCTCATGGAAGATGGCAGGCAGTAACAAGACTCCAAGTTGGCTTGCTACACTCCAGAGGTCCCCAAAGTAGACAAGTTCAGTGGATCAGAGAAAGACAGTGTATTTCACAGCACTGCAAAGAGCAGGAACAACAGCATGGTACAGCTGGTTTCCTTGCCCCCAAGTCCCATGGGGCAATGCAGTGGGCCCAGATGGCAGCTACACATGCAATGGGGTTGCACTGTCACTGAGGAGCCCCGGACAAGGACTCAGAACCTTTTACAACAAGCAAGCAACAAGCCAGTCTCCTTCCCCAAGGGAGTGAGTGAATAGTTGTACAACAGTCATGCTGTGGTCACCTTGGTCTACTTAATTGCCTTTGAGACTAGTTACAGAAATGACCCAGGGTCCAAGCATGGTTAGGCCTTGCAGTTTGGCACACTCAACAAGGGTGTACAGCGGGCTTCCCTGGTGGTGCAGTGGTTAAGAATCTGCCTGCCAGTGCAGGGCTCACAGGTTCGAGCCCTGGTCCGGGAAGATCCCACATGCCGCGGAGCAACTAAGCCCGTGCGCCACAACTACTGAGGCTGCACTCTAGAGCCCGTGAGCCACAGCTACTGAGCCAGCAGGCCTAGAGCCCGTGTTCCACAACAAGAGAAGCCAGTGCAATGAGAAGCCCGCGCACCAGAACGAAGAGTAGCCCTCACTCGCTATAAATAGAGAAAGCCCGCATGCAGCAACAAAGACCCATCGAAGACCCAATGCAGCCAAAAATAAATAAATAAAAAACAAGGATGTACAGGGACCCTTGGGGCCCCTGGTTGGACTGCCTCTTCCAGTAATTAGTAATCCATGACATGTAACAGCAAGAGTTACTTAAACTATCGCCTGTGAAATTTAAAAAAAAAATGAAAAAAAGCTATCACCTGTGAATACCTGGGATGAAATGCCTATTCAAGGCCAGTCTTTGGGAGACCAAATTTCTGCTGAAATGACTATTATGGTGGGAATTGTGACTACAAGGATTTTGAGACAGGTTGGCTGCTTCTGACGGCACCAGAAGGCTTATTGGAAGAAAATCACAAGCTCAGAGTTCTAAACTCTCAGTTCTAGGCACATTAAGAGAAACAGAGAGCCTCTACTATGGCTCTAAAATATTTTTTTTAAAATTTACTTATTTATTTATGGCTGTGTTGGGTCTTTCATTTCTGTGCGAGGGCTTTCTCTAGTTGCTGCAAGTGGGGGCCACTCTTCATCGCGGTGCGCGGGCCTCTCACTGTCGCGGCCTCTCGTTGCGGAGCACAGGCTCCAGACGCGCAGGCTCAGTAGTTGTGGCTCACGGGCCCAGTTGCTCCGCGGCATGTGGGATCCTCCCAGACCAGGGCTCGAACCCGTGTCCCCTGCATTAGCAGGCGGATTCTCAACCACTGCACCACCAGGGAAGCCCTAAAATAATTTTTTTACCTATTACAGCTTCAGGACTAATGTAATTGAAAATCAGACTCAAACTTTGATCCTGTGGCTGCCTAATTATAATGTTAGTGGAAGTCACAGGTTCCCCGGGTTTCTTTGATGAAAGTTAGGGCATGAATGAGAAGGAATGGAATCCTGAGACATGGGATGGAGACATTTGGTTTGATTCAGACAAATAGGAGAATCTAAAATGCCTAAATCCTTCTGAGATCCAGAAAAATAAAAAAGCTTATGGGTCTCTCTTCTATCTATCTAGTTTCTTGGGTAAGTATGAGAATGTGACCAATTTTTTTATAAAATCAATCCTTACATATAGATATGTGTGTGTGTGTGTGTGTGTGTGTGTCATGAGAGAGAAAGAGAGGGAGAGCAGAGAGAGAGCACACGTGTGCATAAAGGCATCTGTATCCCCCTAAGACCATTTAGGATCCCTGTGTTTGAAGATGGAATGTAGAAACTCAAAGCTCTTTCCAAGTCAGAAGAATCTAGGTCTCCTCTCCTCAAACCACTTTCACTCCAGCCCTGCCTGTTAGCATAATAGAGGCAGGCAAGGTCCATGTGGAAACACAAAATTCCCAATCATAAATCTATCAGACTTAGAAGCATTCACAGCCTCTTGCCAAGTCTGATTTCAATCCTTCTCTTGAGGGCCTACATTTTCCCTCTCCCATTTGTTCTACGCTTTTATTGTTTGTTTATTGAAATGCTCCACTTGCTGGAAGGCTCCCAAGGAAGTAAGTCATCATGCTATTTTTTTGCGGTTGGGATTCTGGGGGAGAAGAGGGAGGGAAGGTGAACGTGGTGCTATGTCGGGCTCCACACAACACCCATGGCAACTTCATTGGAAACTGCAGAGCTCCCCTTCACTGATAAGACTTCAGTGCAGTGATAACACTTCAACGCGCTACTTATCAGAGGGTAGAGCAATGAATAAGTTGGGGAACCCTGCCCTCAACTAATGGTCTTACAATCTCGTGGTAAAGATTGAGAAGAAAAAGACAGTTACAAGTTATCAATCCAGGGAGATCAGTGCAATGATAGAAGTAAGTGCAAGGTGCTTCAGGATCATTTGAGTTGTGGGTAGAAGGTGGAGAAAGAGGGGGTGCTTTCCTGAACCTCAGCCTGAAGGCTGAGGAGGGGTTTTCCAGGCAAGCCTGAGAGTGGGGTTGGCATTGATCGTGGCAGAGGAAGTAGCATGTGCAAAGGCTTGGAGAGGAGAGACAGTGTGTCTGTTCAGGGATGGCAGGTCATCACAGGAGACCAGCGACTAGAATTTGAAGGGAAAGTGATGAAAGATGAGGCTGCGCAGGTGAGCAGGGACACCTGTTCTGAAGGAATTTTAGGTGTATGAGTGACACGGTCAGCTTTCTCTGTCAGAAATGCCATTCTGGAGAATGGCATGGGGGCAGAGAGACCAGTTAAGAGGCTGCTGCATTACTCCAGGCCGCATTACTCAGAGAGATGTTGGAGGCTTGAAACTGGGTGGTGGTAGTGGGAAGAGAGAAGCATGTAACGACTTCAGGGTTATTTAAAAGGTAGAATTGACAGACATTAGTAACCTATTAGACATGAAGAGTGAAAGAGAGGGAAGGGTGGAGGGTAAGCCCAGGTTTATGGCCTGGCTAACTGGAGGTACTCATAAATGTGAACCAATGGAAGGTTCAAGCAAGTGCTCTCAGAACTCAGAGGCTAAAGAGACTGCTATGGGGAAGGATGTGGAAGGTGTGGTTAGTGAGGGTCACTGCCTTCAAATGAGAAGGGTAAGATGGAAAGATGAGTCAGTGGAAGAGTATGGGGCTTTGGCATCAGAGATACATGGGTTCAAATCCCTGCTCTGCCATTAACTTGCTTTGAGATCCAGACTAAGTTCTTATTCTCTGAGCCTCAGTATCATCATGTGTAAAAATTAGGCCAAGGCTAATTTCTACCTCTACTGGGAAAATTTAGTTTGTAAAATTATAAGCATTGGACTTGGGTTAGTTATCACTGTCTTCAAGTGCATATGTGCACGAATTCACCTTCTGTAATCAATCAGCAAATAGTTATTGAGTACTTACAAGAACACAGGCACCATTTATTAAGCTTCACCCAATTTGACAAGCATTATGTATAGCTACCATCTAATTTAATCTTTACCATAACTCTAATGGATATTACATTATCATCCCCATTCTACAGATGAGGAAAATGATACTCAAAGAGAAATAGAGTTCTGCCTAAGGTCACACTGCTAGTAAGTGATAGAGCTGGGATGGGAATCTGGATCTGACAAAGCTGTAGTCCTAGGTGCCGTGGAGAAGATGATTCTTGCCCATCAAGCTCCCCTCCTAAGCTGAGGACTCAAGGCCAAGAAGTGAGATCTACTCTTGGTGGTAGATGGGCTGTTAGCCTTAGGCCATCAAACCCTTGAGTAGGGGAGGCCTCCAGTGCCCTCTAGGGGCAAGGGTGCCAGCACAGTGGGTCACTTAGCAGAATCATTGTCTTACGGGGTCTCCTGACACAAAGGCATAGATAACTGTTCCCTAAGGATTAGGGCTGGCAAATTAACATGCACAATCACAACTAGAGAACATTAAATTTGAACTGCTTCTAGTGCTCTAGTGAGGTCAATCCCAGGAACCTTTGTTGGAGATGTCAGCCTGCTGCCCAAGTCTTCTGGCAATAATTATGTACCACTACAATAAATAGCTACATTTACTAAGCACCTAAGACTTTACATATGCCATCTCATTTAATTTTATAACCATCCAACAAACTAGAAACTTGGCACTTTAGGAGATATGTGACTTGAATAAGTTTGCACAGCTAATAAGAGTAAATAACAACAATAGCTAACGTATATTTAATGCTTACCATGTGTCAGATTCCATGTGGTAACAGACACGTTGGTTGTCTACATAACAACCATCCCACTCCTTCTCTGCTCACAGAATCCCAGTTTTGTCCAGATATCCATCCCTAAGGAAAGGGGACTCTATCTCCAGTATGACTGGCCAAGCCAATCACGGTGATTCTATCCCTTTTGTCAGTGATTGGATTAAAGGCAGGCTTGTGACCCAGCTCCAGCCAAAGATGTGAGAGGGGGCATCGGTGAGGAAGTAGCATATATAGACTTCGAGGAGAGAGACAGTGTATTCTGTGATAACACCAGAGAAAGATTTTCTTACTCTTAAAAAAAAAAACACAAAAGAGATGATCCTCTTCTACTTTTGCATATTGTAGTGTCAGGATGTGATGTCTGGAACTGTGGCAGTCATCTTATGTTCATGAGGAAGGCCAGCCTAGGAAAGCCTACAAGCTGAGGTTGGAAGAGCATAAAGACGGAACAAATCTGAGTCCTTGAAGAATAAACCAATCCTGGAACTTCCCTACTTCTAGACTTCTTGTTTTGTGAGATAATAAATTTTCCTAATTGTTTCAGCAATTTTGAGTCTTTATTTGTTACTTGCAGCTGAAGACGTTCTAGCTGATACACATGTACTTTATCATTTGTCACCAAAACTCAGTGAGGCTGTTGTTATTGTCCCTATTTTACGTATTAGAAAATGAAGGCTCAGAGAAGTTGGGTAATTTGTCCTTAGTCACAGAGATAGGAAATGGTAGAATAGTATCTGAACTTAGCTCTGCCTAACTCCAGAGCCAGAGTTCTTAACCACATCATACTATGCAAGACAATGAAAACCCAACCTGGTCTGGCTGGCTCCAAAGACCAGGATTGTTCCTCCACATTTCATTGCTTCCCAGTTTCTGGGATGAAATTCTCAGAAACTTGAATCCATGATGTGTGGTGCTTAAGATATGATGGTGCCCATTAGGAAGAGGAGGGACAGCCACAGGATGCAAGGCAGGATGGTTGCAATTGAAAGGGACCCAGACACATGAATTGGTTTGGTCTGAGTCCCCCGTTACCAGCAGACTGGGCCTTTCCTGCCACTGTGGCTTGAGAACATCTGTTGTAAGGGATAGCCTGGCCTCCAATAAGACACAACTGGACTAACTCTAATGCTTTTGTATATAAAATTTCTCTCTTGCCCCAGGTTTAGTTCTACCTGGATGGACCTAACCACTTTCCAAGTCCCCGACAGGAAATTACCTTGCATCATCCCCTGGCAGTGAAGCCGGGATGTCACAAAGAGATTCTTATAATCAAATGCAGGATTAGACAAAATAACAGCTAAGGTCCATTCCTTTGCTGAAGAGTCTAGGATTACCTGAGAGGTGCCAAGAAGCCTAGAAAAACATTTGGGGTCATCCTGAGAAAGTTCCAGCATGCCAGGGCAGATGACTTGGTTTGAATTTGGTAGGAAATGAGGAGCCAATGAAGGCTTTTGATCAGAAACATAACATCCTCATGGGAATACCCTAGTGGTCCAGTGGTTAGGACTCCGTGCCCTCATTGCCGAGGGCGAGGGTTCGATCCCTGGTCGGGGAACTAAGATTCCGCAAGCCGCGTTGCATGGCCAAACAAACAAACAAACAAAACCACACACAAGCATGCTCAGCATTAGGCTTTAGTGTATGTTAATTCAGCAGGTACAAGCAGAATTGATGTGGGAAAAGATGGGGAATCGGGGAGATCAATTTGAAGATTTAAGGGATCCCTTCTCCCTTACCACCTAATGAAGGCATTCCTTTCCTACTAGCAGAGCCCAAGTGTCTTGCATACCACAGAAAGGCAGCTTCAATGGCCTGGGAAGAAACTCACACTTTGCTCTGAGGGTTCCCGCCCAGCTCAAGGCTCACACACGTCACGGTGCACTCAGCAGAGGCGCTGACAAGAGCCAGAGGACCAGGATCAGTTACACAGGGAGAGGAGGTAAGACTGCCAGAGCCAAGCTGCAGAGAATTGTCACTGAAGACAGGAGGCCTCAAAGGAGCTCAAGGCAGCCTCTCAGCCAGCTGTGAGGCGCTCAGAGGAGGAGTTCCAGGCTCTGGGAAAGCTGGAGGCCTTAGATAGTACTTGGAAGTGCACGGCTGTCAGTCCCAGGATGTGAGGACTAGGGGGGTTTCTGAAGGATCCAGTAACCCTCTTACTGAGAAGCTGGGCCAGTTCTGCATGATTACTGAGAGCAGTTTGGTCTTCTGGCCCTGGATCTGGAAGCAGGGGTTGCACAGCATTTCCTCCACGCTGTCACCAGCTGCAGAGAACCCCTGCCATTAGCTGCCTCTGGGCCATGGACAAGCCCTTTTCTGAGCCCTCTCAGTTTCTTCCTACTTGATTCATCACCTATTTGAGGCTCTGAAAGTCAGTGCTGGCTTCTCTTCGACAGGCTCTGGCCAGACATACACATGTCTCCTACACCCTCTTTAAGACTAGCACTCCTGGCACATTCCTTCTTGATGGCCTGTGAACATTGCAGAGTTTTATGAAAAGTAAGGCAGCCCCATGAAGTCATCACTCCTTATGTAGCAAACCCTGCAGGTAACATAAATGAGTGAGGGACCTGGGTTTAAGAGAAAGTTGCAGTTCTCCAACAGATACACATTTCTTCATGTCCACAAAGAAACATGCTATTCCTCATTTTTCTTTTTTTTTGATTGCCTGGCCCTTGTAATCTAACCTCCATTTCCCCACTTTTCACAGAGACATGGGTACTAAGAAATATTTCTTCCCTTAAAGAAAAACAAGAGTGCAAGTGTGATGATAAAGGGTGTGGTGGAGACTTGCAAGTTATATAACACCCCTGGCATCTAAGAAGGACAAACAATACTCAGCTAACGTGAGAATGAGAGCCTGGTGTGGACAGATCTTCTGATTTTTCAACAGAAGCTGGAAATCCAGGATTTTATGTGAAATCTCCGAATTTTAAAACATTGGCTCATTTCCCTCCACTTCCCAACTGTGCTTCCAAGCCCTTCCCACCACACCAACCCGCCTGCAGCCCCCCCCAGAACTTGATCTCTCCTGTCTTCACACCTCTGCAATGCTGGTCTCAGTCTGCAATGCATGTCCTCCCTTTTCTCTGCCTGGGAATTTCTTAAGCAATTTCTTAAGACCCAGATCAAACTATACTTCCTTCTGACAGCTACCCTTCTCTTTGTAAGATTAGGTGCTCTTCATTCTCTCTCTGCTCCCACAGTACCCTGCACATACTTCAACCAGACCTCTTACTACACTGTCCTGGAATTGCTGGTTTCCTTGTCTTTTGTTCACCAGCCTGAGAACTCCTTGAAGGCAGGAACTTTTATAGTCTTTGACCTGAGAATCTAGGGTTAGGAGGGTGAGAAATATGCCAAGAAAGTAGAAATAGTTTAATCAGAGGGGAAAACAAGATAGAGAGCCAAAGCCCTGAACATTTCAAGTAAAAGTCCAAGAGGTGATTGTAGGTAGTAAAGAGAAGACAAGCCCAGGAGCCAGGAATCGGGATGATTAAAACAGGCTGGGAAGTGGAATGGTTTAAGATAGAAGCTATGGATGAAGTAAGGGTATCTGGAGCCTGTTTTTAGTGTGCTGAGAGCATGATAGGGACAGAGAAGGGTACACTTCCTTAATGTCTTTGTGCTGGACTCCATTATTAGCTTGATAGTCTGATGAGTTTCTCTTCTCCATTTCAAGGATTCATTCTCAGCAAGCATCTGTTGAGCATCTATTCTGTGCCAGGTTCTGTTAGGTACCATAACTATAGAGCAGAATCAGATATGATCCCCGTGCTTGAGCTTGTGGTCTGGTGGAGGAAGTGGATGCGTAAATAGATAATGACAAGAAAATGAAGTAAATGCTACAGCAGAGAGAAGCAGAGAGCTATGGTAGCACAGAGCAAGGGCTCCTGATCCATTAAGGTCCAGAAATGTAATTTACCTGAGAACATACAGCTAGGGAGGATTAGAATTCAGGTCCTGTTAGACTTAAAAGGACACTCTTTTTCCATTGTAGAAAATTGGGAAAAGACAGAAATGACTTTGTGATGATGGAGGCAGTTTATGTGTGTCAGCTTGCTTAAGCTGCAACTGTATGATTCTAGGTTAAACTTGGTTTAAAAAGAATAGTTGCTTGAGATTTGGGAAGCAGAAGTGAATCAGCAGCCATTGCTCTCTGAAGTCATGGGTCTGACAGCAGACATGGAGGTGCCAGCAGGTTCCAGCTTGTCTTCACTCTCCTCCACTCCACATCCAGCTCTTCCCACTGCTGACTCTGCTGGCCCATCATAGCTCCAAGCCCACCACCAGACACTTGGCTGTGCACCCACAGACTTCCCCCTTAGACTTCTCTATCAGCTCCCCCATCACAGCCCCATCACTTTCAGAACTACACTGCCCCAGCTCCTCCCACAACTGTACAAGTTCCAATTCCTATAATAAACCCCTTATCCCATAATTCATAAGAGTTCTGCTTCCTTAGGTGAACACTGACTGAAATACTGTGTTTTTCCCAAGGATGAAAATAATTGAGTGAATAGAAGAACAGACTAAGGTTAAAAGTCTATCTTCACCATTATCTCCATAAATCCAATGCCCCTGCACTTAGCAGTTCAGTAAATATTTGTTGAATTGGACTGAATTTTTAGGTTGCTTCCAGTTCATTGGTACAGATATCACTGCAAAGAATAGCTTCTGGGGAAGAGATTTTTAAATTTGTTTTTTGCTTTTGCTTCTGTTTAATTCTTTTCCTAGGATCAGTGCAAAAGTATGGAGTCCTTTATGGCTCAGGCTCTGAAGTTTTGACCCAGGACAGTATCTGATGTGTTGACTGTATGTGTTCATCTCCTGTGTTACAACAGATTTTCCTCTGGCTTCAGTTTTCCTCTTTCTCCCTCACCTTCTACTCCTTGCGAAAAAGAAGAAAACCTCACTCTTGTGCATTTTCTCCAAAGAAAATATTTCACACTCTAATCAGATCAGCAAAAAAAAAAAACCCCATATATTGAGTTACCCTTATGGGAATGCTCCTCTGGCCGGGCTGAGTTGGAAGTGAGAGAAACAAAGACATCTGGAAGTGGAGGCTCTGCTCACTCAGGCTGGATGGACAGCAATCAACTCTGAACCACTTAATTGCAGGGGAATTTCCTCCTTGCTACTTAGACCATTCAACGCTGGTTGAGAGAAGACATGTTACATGCTCACTTTGCCTCCTGGAAAGCTGGGTTAAATGTTTCAATTAGATAACCATTTATGAAATGTCTGTCCTAAGCTAGTCCCTAATGCGGTTGCTGGAGATACTGCCCTTGAGGCATTTTCAGCCAAAGTGGGAGGGAAACACAATGAGTTACAGCACAAGTCAGTTTATACTAAGTGCTAGAAAACAGGCATAAACAAAGCACTACAGAACAGAGGAGGGAGCAGTTATTCTTGATGAGGGAGTCGGTGTTGGGGAGGGGGAAGAAGTCTAATGGAAACCTAAAGAATGTATAGGCAGAGGGACCTAACATTTTTAAAGAACTGAGCTGGGTTTCAGAGAGCTAACAGTTACTGATAATCTATCCTGTGCTGGTCACTGACCCAGGCGCTGTACATACGTTATCACATTAAATCTTCCCCAAAGCTCATCTGGAGGAAACAGAGGCACAAGGACGTGAGGTGACTTGTTCAAGAACTTGAATGAGGTAGAACTGGATTCAAACCCAAATCTTTCTGACTTCCAAGAACATGCCCTGCTCCTATCTGTGCTTGGAGAATTATTTTCAAAAGACATTTTGAGACGGACTATAAAGAATAAGAAGGATTTTGATAGGCTTCAAAAGGCAAGGGGGTGGATGAAGGGACAGGGTAAAAGCGTTCCAGGCAGAGGAAGAATGGAAGAACAGCCCCAGGGCAGAGCATGAAGGTGTAAGGCCTGCCTGGGGAAACTTAGGCAGTCTGGGTGACTGTGGGAAGACATTGCCACATGCCCACACCACTGTCCTTTTGGGTTCAACACACCATTCAGTAATTCAGTCAACAGTGCTGGGGATTCAGAAGTCAAAAACCTCAGTCCTTGCTCTCAAGGAGTCTCCTATCCAATGAGAGTCTGGTGAGATAACTGCTATCAGCACTGATTGCCTTGTACACTTCAGCTCAGGGTGTGTGTGTGTGTGTGTGTGTGCACGCGTGCGCACATGAGCACACTCACACAAGCGTTATTTGGACCATTTCCTTCCCACAATCGTTTCTCAACACATATATTTCCCAGGCTCTCCATAAACATGTGTTCCTTTATTATCTCTGCCTTTAGCAAGGCTTGGATTTGAACTGCTGGCCTTGATGCGGTAAGTTTTTTTTTTTTTTTTTCATGTGCTAAGTTTAAAGCCCATAGCATCTCAATAAGTGCCCTTTCACCCATGAGAGACCTGACCTGGTCTTCCACTAGCTTACCTAGAAAATAATGATCAGTCCTAGGGTTACAGGAAAAAAACCTTCACTGGAACTGACAAGAAAGCAGACACTTTCTACCATTTCTCTGAAGACTTCACAAGTGCTCAACACTTTTTGAAAGAGACTATGGCTCCAAGGCTTTCATTCTGCTGGCTGCAGCAGAGTTTTAAAAAATGCATTTCATCTCTGGCAAATCACAGCAAATGTCATAAACAGCTGGAAACGCTCTGAGGTGAAGACAAGTTGAATATCATGTTTGGATTTATAGCCCCCTCCCCCATGATAGCTGATTTCCATTTCCGACAGGGTTATTATTTCCATCTTCATGAAATATCTTGGATCTCACCTTGGATAATCACTGATTATAATCAGCTCCTCACCTGAGGCACCTTAGCACTTGGGTGAACCTGAATTTTTTTTTCAAAAATGAACTAGGGAAAACTTAATGTGTGAGATTATGTTTTTATTTCCATTTTCATTTGCAATTCCCTTTAGCTTTCTAATGATCAAGTCATTAATCAGTGTCAAATCACCATCCAGAGCACAGACAGTATTTCTGCCACTTGGGTTCCAACGAGGATTAAATGGCAGTAACTTGTGTTATTAGGTCTGGTGCTCTCTTGTGAGGTACTGTGGTAATTATTTAGGGTACGGACAAGATCTCAGTGGCCACCTAAGGCTTTTAGCCAAGAGTGTACATCACAATCTTCTGAAATTTGATAGAGCACCCCAAGTTGTTCTGACAGGTACTCCCAGTTGAGGACCACTAAGAATCCAACATCCCTCATTTCACTTCTATGTGTCCTTTTATGCTTCCATGCCTTTGCTTCTATTTTCTCTGCCGTGACACCCTTGATACCCTCTCCTTACTTCTCTGCCTGGTAAAATCCTGTTACTTTGTGAGGCCCAGCTCAAATGCTACCTCTGCTAAGAAGCCTTCTGTGATGGAAACAATCCTTTTCTCCCTGATCCCATAGCACTCCTTAAATGCCTCTGTGAACGTTCTGTGTTACCACGTTCTCCTATGGTATATAGAGCTAACTGCATGTGTCTTAACTTCCCCACTCAACTGCGAGCTCCAGGAGGATAATTGTTGTATCTTATTCATCTTCATAATTTCATGGCCTGACATTCATTGAATGAATAAGTTGATACCCAAAAGAAGTAAACACTGGCCCATTAAATTTAGCCAGATCTGGGCTTCCTTTGCATTTATTCACTAAGTTGTTTACAAAGAAAGATGTGCAAGGATGTGAAAGGGAAGGACCTAAGGGGCCATGATGTTAGTTTTTAATATTCTTTTAAGAACATCACTTTCCCAACGAACACGGTAACTGCTTTAATTTGAATTAGTAATGGAAGGCTAGATATCAACTTGAACTTGAGGATGGGTTTTCAGAAAAGCAGACAATCTCACCAAAATCCAAATCTTAATTGATTGGTTCAATCTACCTCTCTGGGTCTCAGACACCTCTCCTGTAAAATGGGGGGGTTAAACTGAATATCTCTGAGGTTTCTTCTAACTCTGAGGATCTATGACCTTAACCACAATCACTAGCCAACTGATGTAGCAGTTTGTTTATTCTGGCTCTACTCCATACTTAAGAGAAAGAAATATTCTTGATAAGACACTAAGGAGTTTTACAAAATACATTAAATCATAACAATAATATAAATACTAAAAGAAGACTTGGAAATACAGTGAAGGGAAAAGGATCATCCATGGTTCTACCACTCTAGTAGGCTATTGTTTTGGCATGTTTTTCTTCCATTATTTTTTTGATGTTTACATATACATGCTATTACCATGTACACAAGCATATTCCTTGATGTTAATTATTCGTAATTTTCATCTTAAATGACTACATACTGAAACAGATGTGGGGTACGTAAATACTCTCCTATTGTAAGATAATTGTCAATTTTTTTAGATAGCATTGAAATTAAAATCTTTGTATATCTAAGTGTTCCCATATTTTGGATTATTCCCACAAATGGGAATCCCATATCTAAGGGTAGGAACATTTTTATGACTCTTATCACACTGCCATCGTTTACTTTAGTAAGCATCTCTGATTTTGCTGTGCGGCATTCTTTTATTTTCCTCTGATTATAGTACCCTAACTTTCCTAAGGGAAACCAAGCCCAAACTCACACCCACTCCCTGTGCTTTGGGAATAACTGACTTTACCCACACCCTTCCTCCTTTCCCAGAGAGTAACATGTGGTTCAGGCCTGGCAAATCAGGGCATTACATTCCCCTGGCCACAGTTCAGGGATTGGCATGTGACTCAGATGGAGTCAACAGCAACAGAGTAAGACGACTTTTGTTAAGACTGCTGGAAGAAATGACATGTGCTCTTTTCTTCTGAGCCTATAAGCAGGGGGATCATATAAGCTGGAACTGCTGGGAGCCAACACATGTAGCCTGAGAATGAAGCTAACACAGTAGAAGACAGAGCTGAGGGATGGAGAGATACTAAGACTGGCCCTGTTAGAATCCTGGATTCAGTAATGCCTGAAGCCAGAACTACCCCAGCACTTACTTTTAAGTGAACCAAAGATTTCCATTGTTCCTTAAATCATTTTACTCACTCACTCATTCACCCATCCATATATTTTCATCTATCATTTGTCTCTCACACACACACACACACACGCGGCCCCTAACTGGCACAGATAGGTTTTTTTCAATCCTTTTAACTTACGGCTTTTTAAAATTATTATTTTTTAGAGCAGTTTTATGTTCACAGCAAAATTGAGTGGAAAATTCTCATTTGCCTCCTATCCTCCCTCACTATCAACATCCCACACCAGAGTGGTACATTTGTTACAATCGATGAACCTACACATCGATTATGATATGATAATGACACATAATTATCACCCAAAGTCCACAGTTTACATTAGGGTTCACTCGTTGTGTAGTACATTCCACAGGTTTTGACAAATGTGTAATGGCTTGTATCTACCACTGTAGTGCCCTTTTACTTTTTATTGAGGTATAATCTACAGAAAGGACACAATTTACATGTGCACTTGGTAAACATGTACAGCTTACATGTACAGCTTGGTAAACTTTTACATGTGCATATCTATTTATATAATCCCTACCCAGATCAAGATATAGAACATTTATAGCACCCTGGTACATTCCTACAAGCTCCATTCAAGTAGTTGCTCCGCTAAAGGTATTTATTCTTCAGACTTCTATAACTACAGATTATATTTTACTGCTTTTGAACTTTATATAAATGGAATTTCACAGTATGACTGCAACCTCCTAGTCTCTGAACAACCCAGGTCTGCTGTCATAATGGGAAGACACTTTGGGTTTTGCGGGGAAGGAATGAGTGTGTTTTGCATGTGAGAGGGATATGAATTGTTGTGGACAGAGGACATTTTCCAAAAATGGCCACAGCAACATTTCTGGTCCCACAGAAATGGTACAGAGTTCTTTCAGAACTCTACCACTCTTCTATCTAGCAATGGAATCTATTTCCCTTCCCCTTGAACCCGGGTGGGCTTGACTGTTCCAATCAAGAGTATGGCAGAAATAATGCTATGACTTCCATAGCTTGATTATAAAAATGATATAGTTTCCTCTTGTTTCCTTCTCTCCAGTCACTCACCCTTGGAATCTGGCCACATGCTGTAAGGAAGCCTAGGCCACATGGAGATGCCACATACAGATGTTCCCGCTGATAATCCCAGCAAAGATTCCAGGCAACAGCCAACATCAATTGCTGATCATATGCATGAATGAGCACTCAGATGATTCCAGCTCTTAGTCTTCAAGTTGCCCAGAGGAGCAGAGATGAGCTGTCTCCACTAAACCCTACCCAAACTGGAGATTCGAGAGCAAAATAAATCGTTTAAGCCACAGCAATGGTTTGTTATGCAACCATAGGTAACTAGGACTCTGTAGTATCTGTGTGTTCTTGGGAAGTCTTCTGGTGATATCAGACTTTGGATAATTTCTTCTCTCTAGGCCTTGGTTTCCTCAGCTGTAAAATGGAACAATAATTACTACATCATGGGAATGCTGTGAGGTTTAAATGAGATAATACACACAAGGTGCTCTTTTTATAATGGGACTTAAACAAATGCTACCTAATATTATTTCAACTTACTTCTGTCAAGTTGTTCTAGATTTACTGCTTTGTACAAATTCCCTTTCATGGTATGTGTCATATACACACAAACATAAAACCTGCTTTTGTATATACACACCCAGGCACATCACAATACCGCAGTTTCTACATTGCTCTCTTGGAACACTTGTTCTGGGGGACGCCAGCTACCATTTCATAAGGATGCTCAAGCAGCCTTATAAGGAGATCCATATAGTGAGAAACAGACCTCTTGCCTCACTAACTTGCCAACCATGTGAGTAACCTACCTGGAAGCTGATCCTCTAGCCCTAGTCAGCCTTCAGATGACTGCAACCTTTTAGAGATCCCAAGCCAGAAACACCCTCCTAAGCCACTCTTGATTCCCATAGAAACTGCAAAAACTGTATGAAATTTAAAAAAAAATTATTGTTTTAAGTCACTAAGCTTTGGGATAACGTATTATGCACTAATAGTTAACTAATAGATCAATCATCATGAGGAGGGATGCAGGGAAGAAACTGATTCAAGGTTGAGGGCTGTTTCAGGGTCAATGTGGAAGGACAGAGATGGCTGAATGGACTTGAAAGTGTTGATGAGACTGAGTTTGAAATAAATCATCATGGAGTCCAGGGTAGAAAGGGAAGAAAGCAAAACCAGATGAGGGAACAGATTTGGAACTGGGAGACTGTAAACTGCAGATTTCACTGAAGCTGAAGAGCAGGTTTGGTGAGGGTAAAGGAGTAAGAATCTGCAAAAAAAGAAGTTTTGTTTTGAATGTGGAATACCTTGCTTACTGATTCAAAGGTGGAATGGGACTTCCCTGGTGGCACAGTGGTTAAGAATCCACCTGCCAATGCAGGGGACATGGGTTCGAGCCCTGGTCCGGGAAGATCCCACATGCCGTGGAGCAACTAAGCCCCTGTGCCACAACTACTGAGCCTGCCCTCTAGGGCCTGCAAGCCACAACTACTGAAGCCCATGCGCCTAGAGCCCGTGCTCTGCAACAAGAGGAGCTACTGCAATGAGAAGCCCAAGCACCACAACCAAGAGTAGCCCCTGCTCACCACAACTAGAGAAAGCCCACACACAGCAGTGAAGACGCAACGCAGCAAAAATAAATAAATTTATTAAAAAAAAAAAATCTTCTCCTTAAGATCCTTTCATCCCTAGAGTGATGGAATGAGGGTGAAATGGAGTTTGAATGGCTTAATGGTGAAAGCCTTAAAACAGGGGTAGTTGACCTTAATACAGATGTAGTGACAAGTTAGGAGAATGCCAGCCTTTATTTCTGGTTCAGGATATTGAAGATGGGGGGAGAAGGAAGAACTCCATTTGAAAGGGCTTCAAGGGAAGCAGTAAACTTAAAGAAAACATTAGATTTCAGACTAGATTAAAAGGTGACAGCAGTGCTCTAGGAAAAGCTTAGATGTGTAAGGATGTTTCTTTGAATTAGCATGGGTTTGCTTACAAAAAAGCTAAAACTTTATTCTGTTAGCATCTGGGAGCCTCCCAAGTTTTATGCAGGGGACTGACAAGTGCTTTGAAGTTCAGAAAACGCACCCTGACAGTAATGGCAGTATGGTAGATGTACTGGCAAGGAGTATAGAGAGGTTCCTTTGGAGAAAAAGTGTTGTTATAAAGGTCCATCTCACACAGGTGAGGAGGCCTCATCATCAGCCTACTAAAACAACGGGGTCAGCTACCTAGGAAGTAGAGACTACAGAATTGAATGGACAGTGGGGGAGAGTAAGGGATGCAGTGGACAAGGCAGTGGCCAGATCTTTTACCTTTTTGAACCTGTTCTAGATTGTTCCAAGCACTTCTAATCCTCTATTGAGCCTGGATATGTAATTGCCAGTTATCTCCAGTTTACTTTCCTTCTTTCTTTTCTGTCCCCCAGATCCACTTATTTTGATCTACTATTTGATATTCTACTTGTATATTTTTAAAAAATTTTGGTCTTGCTATTCTCTTTTAGTACACCTCTGGCTATACCAGTATGGTAATAAAACTTTCTGATGGTAAGAATCTACGGGCAGTGTGATACAGTGGAAAGAGCAGCAGCCTGTAAGTCAAAAGGGCTGCTTTCCAGTCCCAGTCCTGCCATGAAATTCTTGTATGACTTTGGTTAACTCATTTCTTCTTTGGACCTCAGTTTTTTTTAATTTAGAAAATGAACCTCTAAGGTCTTATCCATTTCAATTTGCCTACCTGTACAATACCATAGGAGCTATTTTCAGATATTTTCATGATAATGGTGAAATCCACCTTCTCCAACAGAGTACTACAACATTAGAATGGTGGGTGGTAGGCATCTTGAAGTTTGTTCCAAGAAACCTGCTTAATCTGCTTTGTGAATAGAGGAATAAAGTTTGAGATAGGTATTGTATTCCAATGCATTTTCTCAGACCAGAGGTAGAGGAGAGTGGTTCTTATTTACCATACATTTCCTGGAGTCAAAGTGCCTTCATTCGAATTCATGGCTCTGCTACTTACTAGCTTGTTTCGCTGGGCAAACTACTTGAAATCTCTGTGCCTTAGTTTCTTCATCCATAAAATGGGGGTAATAATATACCTCATAAAGCTATTGTGGAGATTACACACGTTTATTAGGTATGTAACAGCATCTGGAACAGAGAAAGCCGTCGATAAGTATTAGCTATTATTCTTATGTGCTAGGCACAAGAGTGTACAGACTCTTGTGCCTCCTTAAAGAGCTCACTGCCTGGTCAGAAGTATTTTCAAACAAATGACCATAACTCAGTGTTCTGAGTTCTGTAGCAAGATGTATAATAAGTGGCGTAGGAGCAGAGGCAAGAATGCCTGTCTCATCCTAGAGAGAAAGGCAGGGGCAGGACAATATTCTTGAGGGTAAAGTTTGAGTCTGATTCTTAAAGAAGAGACTTCAATGTTGGGAACATTTGGGAATATGGAGCAGTCGCCGACAGCATGGGGAAGGCAGTTTCTTGCTGCAAGAGACAAATACGGTTCCAAGGAAAGGGAGGATGTGTGGTAGATCAGAGGTAGTAGTTGATGCCAGAGCATCAGCAGTTGAGAGCTTGTTAGAAATATAGGCTCTTAGGTGCTACCCAGACCTACTCAATTAAAACTTGTATTTTAACAAGATACTCAGGTGATTCTTTGAACATTGAAATTTAAGAACCACTAGTCCAGAGCAGACACTGGAGCCAAGCTGCTTACGTTTAAATCCTGGCTTTACCATTTACTTATTATCATTATTATTATTATTATTTGGTCGTGCCACTGCAGCATGGGGGATCTTAGTTTCTCGACCAGGGATGGAACCCACGCCCCTTGCAGCGGAAGCGAGGAGTCTTAACCACTGGACCACCAGGGAAGTCCCACCATTTACTTATTATTATTATTATTTTTTTAAAATCTTCATCCTTCCTGTTTTTAAATTTATTTATTTATTTATTTATTTATTTATGGCTGTGTTGGGTCTTCGTTTCTGTGCGAGGGCTTTCCCTAGTTGCGACAAGCGGGGGCCACTCTTCATCGCGGTGCGCGGGCCTCTCACTATCGCGGCCTCTCTTGTTGCGGAGCACCGGCTCCAGACGCGCAGGCTCAGTAATTGTGGCTCACGGGCCTAGTTGCTCCGCGGCATGTGGGATCTTCCCAGACCAGGGCTCGAACCCGCGTCCCCTGCATTGGCAGGCAGATTCTCAACCACTGTGCCACCAGGGAAGCCCCTACTTATTTTTTTAAACATCTTTATTGGAGTATAACCGCCATTTACTTATAATGTGTAACTTTAGGATAGCTATTTCACCTCCTTCCTATGCCTCAGTTTCCTCATTTGTAATTAGATAATAGTTTCTACCTCATAAAGTTGTTTTAAGGATGGAATAAGTATTTTAAATGCTTAGAACAGTACTTGGCACCTACCAAGCCCAAGGATAAGCGGAAGGACTATAAGATATTCGGGGGACTGCAAGAAGAGAATTCACCCAAATCTATAGGATTTGGGTGAATTCCAGTCAAAGATCTGGAGTTATAAAGCCCAACTCCCTTCAATTGGGTGAGTTCTTGAATATCTGTGTTTTTCTCACTCCTAGTAGGGGGTAATCTTAATTATACCTGCCTCACTAAGATGCTCAAATCAAAAAATATATGTTCAACTACAAAATCTTCTATTAAAGTTTCATTTATCATCTTTCCAAGAGTTCTTAAGTATCTGGCCAGAAAGCAGGTGGTACCTCAACTCAGTAGGAAACAGATGGAAAAGAATGCATTGGAAGATCAGGGAGGGAGTGGTGGGAAAGCCTAGAGACTATTTGTCCCACTTCCTGCCTTTCTGAAGGGGCAGACTTGGGTTTCAACAATAACAATTTTCCTGGGCCTCAGAGAGGATTTTTAGCTAATGGGCAAATAGTACACAAATGCCGTTATTTTTTCTTCCTAACCTAACCTACAATGGAGATTCAAGGACATGAACAGTCTCACACGTTTGTATAGTGGTCCAAAATTTACAAATAACTTTTCTCTACTTTGTGTATCACAACATCCCCATAGGGTAATATTAACCTAACATTTTATAAGAAAACTTTGTTAATATCATAAAGCACATTAAAAACTCCTTTCCATTTGAGTATTTTTACCAGATCCGATGTCTCCCAAAGTACAAAATTTAAAAGGGAGATCAATCACAAAACTTGATTGGATCTTCAACAGTAGCAGGTACTGGCTTCGATCTTATGGCCGCGATTATTTGTATATTGGGCCCCTTTTCTCATCCGTAAAACAGGGGCAACAATACCCTCTTCACACAACTGTTCTGTGATTAAACACGAACAAAGGCTGAAGGGTGAACCTACCACGTCGCAGGGCCTCAAATAAACCCCTTCTCCTTCTTGCCTTTGATAGATACAGCACTATCATTCCCACTTCACACGCGGAGAAACCCAAAGTCGAGAACGCTCGGGTTCCTCTTCTCTACTTGCAACTCCGCAACCCCCAGATCGGGTACGCGCAACTGCGATGTCCACTGTGTCAGGTGTCGTAGCGTGTATTCTCTCTCCTCGAGCTGCGTCTGGCGGGGCTGGAGGCCGCTGATAATTGCTCCCAAGACTCTTGAGGAATCCGATCCTAATCCTCAACGGCGCTTCAGGGACGAACCTGCTTTCCCACCGTCCCTAACCCCCCCTAGAATAAAGGTCGCGGGGAACCCTCAGCTGCTCCAGGTACCAACGCCATCTTGACCACTACGTGTGACGCCGCACGTAGCGGAGAGCGCAGCCCATTGGCTGGGAGACGGCAGGCGGAGGCGAGGCGCGCGAAGCCGGAGAGGAGGGTGTGGAGGACAAGCCAAGGAAACTACAATCCCAGCCTTCCTTGCGCGTGCACACCAAGAGCGAAAGAGGAGGGAGTTTGGGTTCGGACCACAACTCCCAGCACTCCTCGCGATGTCGCTCCTTTCCTTTCAAAACATGCAGAAAAAGAGGGACAGAAGAATGGAGGCCTTCTGGTGTCCGTTCTCCGAAAGGCGGGAAAGGCGAACTACACCTCCCGACTGGCAGCGCGCGGCTGCGCCTGCGCCCTGATACCTGTCGCCATCTTGCCCCTTCTGAGGCACAGCAAACAAACCCAATTCCTGGTGTCCCCTAGTCTTGGCGGAGGAGCCTTTTAGATGAGCCCAGAAAGGCCGGGCAGGTGGGTGACTCTTAGACAGGGTTCTGGGAAGAACTGGCAGGATAGCCAGTCTGGAAGAGCACCGGGCCAAGCATTCGGAGCCCGGCTTGGGGCGCCCAACCCCATCCTCCGTTGTCTCCTAACGGGATCGTGGGGCTCCCGAGGTGGGCTGAGGGGGACTCTGGCAGGCCTGGTGCTGGGATTGCTGGAGTCCAGCTCTGGGGGCCTCCCGGTGAGTCTCGGTCGTCTGCCTGGCTGTCCGAGCGTCTACTCTTTCTCTCCGTTGTCCTCTCCGCTGAGGAGGGAGTGAGGCGGTGATGCCTGCCGGGGCCCCTGACTCCGGCTACCGGTCCTGAGAGGGCTTGGGTCGCGAGCTTGACATTGGGGTGAGCGCTGAGCGGCACCGGTGAGGAGGGTGGGCGGGTTGCTCTTGTTGTGGTGCTGCGAGAGAGTGCGTGTTTGGGGAGGGGGCGGGGCGGGCTTGCCTCCTTGACACTTGAGTGGGGGAAGGATTAGACAGGATTCCGGTTCTCGGAGCGGGCTCCGGCAACCTCTACCCAGGTTTCCAGTGCGATGCGGCCCCGCAATGGGGTCCGCTGGCGGGGACGCGTCGGGATGCTGTGACGTGGTGGTTGATTCCGGCGGTCGCCGGCCGCCTCCAAGATCCTGTCGGGAGGCGGGGACTGGCTTGTGGAGGGAGCGGATTCCTTTGGCTCTGCCCCTTCTTCTTCCTCCCCACCCCTTTTCTTTATGTCATTCTGCCGGCTGGGGCGCGCACTCCAGTTCTCCTTGCTCTGGGTTGGTTCTTAGATGAGAGGACTATGGGAAGTAGGGGGAGGGGGTTCAACTTCAGGCGTGGAGTTGGAGTTAGCAGTCCCAGCTCTTGGAACGGGAGATAGCAGTTATTATGGGTCGATGCCTGACTTCTAGACGAGACACTGAGCTCGCTCATTCATACATTCACTCACTCGCTCATTCATACATTCACTCACTCGCTCATTCATTCATATTACTTGCTCTTCTCAGTCATTCATCTGTTTATTTAACAGATATTTACAGCGGATCTGCTGTGTGCTAAGCAAGTATAGTGCAAGGGCCCAGCGCTGTTATCTTTTTCTCTAGACCAGGGAATTCCCAGTACCAAGTTCCTGACATCTAAACTTTTGGTTAATGTTTTTTTGAGGACTGCTGGGTGTAAATTCATGTTTCATTGTTAAGACACGAGGAGAACGTACTATATTAAGTTCCATTAACCTGCTTAACATCCTAGGAACTTTACGTATTTTATTTCATGTAGCTCATAGTGGGAAAGCCGGCAGAAGTCAAGTGACTTGCCCAAGGTTACACAGGTAGTGGCACCTATTTATGAAAGAATGTGTCGGCCACTAGGATAAGAACTTCACATACACTGTTATTTAATCCTCATAACAAACTGAGTGATAAAATCTCTGTTTCACAGATGTGTAAAATTTATGTTCCTATAGGCCAATTTACCCAGGATCACACAGCCAGTAAGTTGAAAGATTGAATTAGAACCTATATGTGTCCAACGCCTATGCTCTTTCCACTATGATAGGCTGGAATAGTAAGCGCGCACATGGTTAAATTCTTCATTTGTCAGAAGTTGGAAAGCATGAAGGTGAAATAGGGTTGTGAGATACTCTTACTGGTTTTGCTTCTTAGCGTGTGGATCTCCACGTGAGTGGGCTTTTGAATGTACTTTCGTAATTTGAGTTTTTGGTTTTTGTTTTGGTAGGGAAGACAAGCTCTTTGGGGCTACCAAAAAGAAGCAGCAATGCCTGTTGTGTGGCCAACACTTTTGGATCTCAGCAGGGATGAATGCAAAAGGATTCTTCGAAAATTGGGTATGATTTTCATTTTTGATGTTTCATGCCTCCCTATGATCCTTTTCCCTTTCTGTTTGGGTCATGGCTGTTTGCATGGATATCATATTTCATGATGGTTAGAAATTCTTTAGAGGTATAGTTGTTGTCTTACTCTGTTATTTCCCTAGTGCTTTATATAGTGCTTTGTACACAGTAGATGCATGAATCATATTAATAATAATAGCAGCTAAAAGTTCTTCAGGGCTACTGGGCTATTCTGAGTCCTTTACATTCAGCATCTCATTTAATCCTCATTCAAACCAAAAAGATAGGTATGTTTCTTCTTTTGTCCCCATTTTACAGATGACAGACCTGAAGCTTAGAACCCGAAGTAATGCTGATAGTAAGTCATGGGGTCAGAATTTCAACCCAGGGAATAGGATTCCAGTCTCATGTTAACATACTTTTAACCTTCATGAATGTATGTGTGAATTACATACTGTTTCTGAATTCTAAGTTAATGTAAGCTATGCTGACTTTTCCATCTTACATTTTACTTTCAGTAATAAAACACCATTTATGCCTCTAATGAATTATTTAGTGCTTCTTTTCCTTTAGAGCAGCCTTTCTCAACTAGCATTTAGGGAGAGAATTAAGCCCTAATACTAAGTTATCCATTGTATGTAATGATGTATGTATTATCCTTGGGAAAATTGAGAAAAAAAGAGTTACTCAAATCATTTTCTGTATTCTGTGGTTCACATGAGAATCCTTGGTTGAGAAATGCAGCCTTAGACTGTAAGGTCCAAGAAGGAATCTTTTTGTCTTATTTACCACTATAGTCTCAGGCCAGCACATAGTAGGGACTCAGTAAATGAAAAAGTAATTTGAAAAAGAACATTAGGTGTTTTGGCAGTGGATAGGAATTATTTAGATATCTGTGACTTTGAAGGGGAAAGTGTGGACCTTGAATTCAGATAGACCTGGGGTCTTGGTCCTGTTACTAATGACCGACATGATCCAAGGACAAGTTGTTTAATCTCCCTAAATCTATTGACACTTTTGTAAATGAAGGACAATAATATCTGCCTCATAAGTTTATGTGGATTAAGTGTATATAAAAAGGGCCTATCACAGTGCTTGACATCTGAGTATATAGCGTTTTAAAGCAGTTGCTTTCAGACATTTATTTATTTGCAGGTGAATCTTTTCTTCAAAGGAAATCTTTGTTGGGAATTCCTATGCATAAATCTGAATCATAGCTAATCTGGCCCTGCCTGCTAATAACCTTTGCCCTTTTTATTTCCCCTTAGGCCACTATGAGGATTTCTATATTTTAAACTACTTCTTAGCATTGTATTTTAGCACCTCTAGAGAGGGTTTTTGTTTTGTTTTGGGGTGGGTTGGTTTTTTTGGGGTCAATTATTCCTTTTTTTTTTAACCTTATATCCAAACTTTTAGCACTAACTCAAGGGTGATTTTCTACACACTTATATGCAATTGCTCTAACTTGCTAGCTACCAGTTATAAAGTTGGATTTTTATTTATTTCATAGCTGAAATAATTGCAGATCACAACTGAAGTTGATTGCATTAGAGTTTCTGGGCTTTGGGGACCTTGAATCAAGAGATTATGTTTGAATATAAAAATTGTAACCTTTAAGTCTAAATTTATCCTTAATTTTAGTCAGAGTTGTGTGGGTAATATTGCTGAAGAGCTGCTTCTATACAAAAGAAAACAGCCTTCCTAGAGGGTAACGTCATCTTCAATGACCCTTCTTTTGGGAGGTGAGCCTTGAGAGTGATTTGCGGAAAGACTTCCTCCCCACCCGTTGGCTCATTATCATAACAGTGAAACCTTTGAATTGCTTTCAAACACTAGCTCTAGGTCCAAAGTTTAGAGAAGGTACTGTATTTAAAAATCAGCTTAAAATATTTTAAGAATTAGCTTTAAAAAAATTCTTTTTAAAAATGTTATAAATTATTTTAACACCAGATGCTAAACATTACATTTTACTTAAATGTAGAGAAATTGGGATAGAGAATTTCTTTATGACACACTGACCATACCAGTGATAGATAAATGCTTCCTTCCTTCTATCCTGCTGCTCCCCTGCCCTATTTTTTTATGACCATTCCTGAACTATAACTCTTACATGAGGCTTTATGAACTATAGTATAATTGAATGGCTGGTTTGTTTAAATGGAACAGGTTGAGGGCTTTATAAAAATAGTTTGGCAAATCTTTTGTTTTCTGTGTTTTTTCCTGTGTTATTTCGTTATACTTGTGCGTCATTAGAGTTAACACTGTAATAGAATGGTACCAAATATAATACCAGAAATTCAACTGAGTTTGATAGTTGTCAGAATCTTAGGAATCTCATCAAATGAAATCCACAAATGTGAATGAGGCTGGGAAGCTAGTAAAAGTTCTTTGCAATGAGTGAGTTTCTCACTGAATGAAGGGGGGAGGTATGCCTTGGATTGTGTAGCTATGAGAACTGTGTTCTGAGTTACAGTTTTGTGTGAGGTTGCCACCTCTTACTTTTGTGCATGACTTTTTAGTTGGACTTGGAATGAGACTTGAGATGTCAAGAATCTTTGTCTTTCTTTAGTTAATTTCACTTTTTTTGAAATATCGTAAAATAGTGAAATTTTGATCACCATAAATTCCACAGGCCAAAAGTAAAGTTTTTCCTCAAACCACTTCCTCTCTCTGACCTCTCCATTTCTTTTTATGGTATTGCCATTCTACTAAATATCTTGGAAACTGGAAAACCTGATTCTTTTCCTTCTGCCATTCCTTCCACATTTAATCAGTCACTGAGTTCTATCAAAAACTTTTTAGACTGGAAATGATGGCTTTTCTTAGTCTGGCCCCAAACAGTTTTTCCATTTTTATCCTTGTTGGATTTTAATCACCTTGAGGATAAGGACTTTGTTTTGTTCATATAAAGATTCTCCATGGTACCTTGTAGTAGTAGTGTTCAATTAGTAGTTTGGTTTGAATTAGCGACTAACCAAGTATGGACATATTTTTACTTTCCCTAGTGTAAAACTCTCAAAATAGTCACTGACTATTACTGGAAGTTTAATGTCTCTGTGAAACATTATATGCTCTTTTACTCTCTCTGTTCCTTTTGCACATTTGCATTTCCCCCACTGCCTGCCTAGAGCACAGTTCTCTTTCTGATTAAAGCTTATGCTTCCAGACTAGATGATGTGTTTTTCTTCTGTGCCTTCACCACTGTATTGTAAACTGTATCAGAATTGTCTGATGACTTGTTTCACTGTAGCTTTATTCTAGAGTTAACTTCTTAAGGGCAGGATTTAGCATACTATCTGGTATATATAATGGGACTCAATACTGATTTGTTGAATAAAATATTCCATAAATGGGGCATAAACATTTAGATATAGTGGTTTCTTAGTTATCCCCAGTGTCTTTCTGAACTCTACTTTAGGTCCTGATAAAAGCTGAAATATATGTTTCCTGGAACAAAGTATTTCCTTCGCTACTCCAGAGAAGCAGATTTTGTCCTTCCAGAGAGACCACATGAAACATCTACATAATATCCAGCCTAGATTGAACATGCAAGATGTTTACACATGGGATAATTCAGTTGGACCAGACATTTCTATTTAATATGGTCAGCTCACTCTTCTATATAAAGTCTTTTCTTTTGATAGAACTGTGAATAATATGAACTGAATGAGGCTACTGTTTTATTGTTGGTGTAGTACCTTGGATGCAGGTATGCATGCCTTAATATTCAGTATCTGTTGTATGTAAGGCATTGGCAAATACTGGTAGCAACTTGAATTGAGTAAGAAGATAACTGTAGTCTGGACACTTATTTCCCATCATTTTGTTTTGCTCAGGTATACTTGTCTCATAGTGTTAATGGTTTGAAACAACTATTTTATTATTTCTCATGATTCTGTGGGTTACTTGTCTTGCCTGAGCTCTCTCATGTGGCTCTATTCAGCTGGTAGCTTAGCTGGTTAATTGGGCTCAGCTGAGGTGGCTGGGCCTCTCTCTCCATGTGACCTTTCATCCTGGGCTTCTTCATAGCTTGGTGATCTCAAGCTTCCAAGAGAGCAAGGTCCTGTGTCCAAGGCTGCTATTTGCATCATGTATGCTGATGTTCCATTGGCCAAAGCAAGTCACGTGCCAAGCCCAGAGTCAGTGTGGGAGGGACTATTGGAAGGTAGTACACGAGGAAGTACACTGAGAGGCAGGCATGGTTCATTGGGAGCCATTGAGGGCTTTTGGGTTTTATATTTTAACCACTACTAGGGACTGACAGTTTCATTAAATAACAGTTGTTGCTGTGGAAAGTTAGTGAAATGAAACTGTCTGGCATTAGGGTTCAGTGTATTATGTCCTGATTGCTATAAGAGCAATTCATGTGTGCTAATCTGCCTTAGTCATTTTGCTGGTGGTTTTTATAGATGCAGAGGATCATAGAAATGGAAGGTACCTTCAAAGTGTCTTCTAGATAAAGAAACTGAGGATCAGAGATGAGAAAGGACTTGTCCAAGGTCACACAACTAGTGTCAGTGCTGGAGCCAGAATCTGGACATTTGACTTTTGATCCAGTAGTTTTTCACTTGCACACCCTTCACAGATAGAATATAGGTCAAATTCTTAGGCAAGCCTAAGGAATTATTTCAAAGTTTGGCCAGTAAAGGTACCTATCAATAATGCTAAAAACTTCTCTTATCAGCCTTATTATATCACTTGGAACCTGTTCCCAGGTGTTGGTAGCATCTGAGTTGAATGTTCTTCAGGATGATGCGTAAGACGAAATATTTACCATTAGATTTTTCTACCTAAACTTTTTATATACGTGACTTCTGTGAGGCAATAAAAAAGAAAATAAGATTACAAAAGCCACATTTTAACCTATGGTTTTAGATAAAATTTTTGACAGGACATTAATGAAATATTCGCATATTGATTTTTAGGTTTCCTGCCCTGAAGTTTCACTCTATGTAGCCATAGTACTTAAATATTGATGGCCTATCTTGATAAAATAATTTTCTTCTTCTAGAATTGGAGGCATATGCTGGAGTTATCAGTGCACTTCGGGCACAGGGAGATCTCACCAAGGAAAAGAAAGATCTTCTTGGAGAACTCTCAAAAGTTCTTAGGTAAATTATCATAAAAGTTTGTGAGAGATGAGTCTAGAAATTTCATTTAGAGGTGTTTCAATACTTTTCACTCTTAAGCTGAAGACAGAGGTGTTCAAATTGTTGGTGTTTAGAGATCCCATCCCAGTTGTGTGCTTTGTTATGGAAAATTATGTAATTTACCATTTATTCTGTAATCTAATCAGAAAAGGTTTAAGGCAGGTTATTTTAGGTTTGGGCCTCTTGGGAAAGGGAGGTATTTTTGACCTGGGTGAAGGAAAGAAGAGCTGGCAGCGACTGGATAGGAAGATCTGGAGTGGCCCAGTGGCATTTGTTAGGGGGTAGAAGGAGACACTAGGAAGTTGTTGTCTTAATTTATAGAAATGGGTGGTGATTATATAGTCATAGCCTTAGGGATAGTTTATCCCTTCAGCTTCCCATTAGAGTTAAAAAAATTCATTAAAAAATTCTGGTGAAAGGGATTCTTTGATACTTTGCCTTGATCCATTCTTAACATCTTGAGCTTTCTCAGAAAATTCAGTTCTGTTTTAACTGAAGTTTCCTTTCTATATTTAAGACCATTTTGTCCTATTCTTTTTTTAAGTGAAAATAGGGAAGAGATTTTTTGTCCTGCATTTAATTAACATTAAAATAGGGATGTTATTAAGCCAAATCGTCAGTCTTATTGCCTCCATACTTAACAATTTGTATTTTTTGTTTGTTTGTTGTATATATTGCCTCATAAATTCTGCTTTCCAGCCCCTTAAATATTTTAGTCTGTGTTATAGACTTAACTTAGCAATAAAGATTACACTTTTAAGAGTTCTATTCATTTTATTAAGTATTTATGAATGGAATGGGTATAGCCTTTTTTCAGTTGTTTAGATTTAACTTTACATGTATCTAATCAGGATCAACATAAGTACATTTTTACTATAGTGGTAACATGATACAATGTAGAAGACACACAGCTCAAGTGTTGAGTAATGAAGGAGTAATATCCTGGTGTCAAGTTTCATAGCATATAGCTACAGGAAACATTATCTTGCCACTTTCATTTCTTTATTGTATTCACTAAACATAAAATTATAGACTCTTAAGCTTTAGAAAGAACTTTAGAAGACTTTCTTCCAAGTGCCAAAATCCTCTTCTCAGTAACCATGATTAGGGGTCATTCAGTGGCTGTTTACATTTAGATGACAGGAACCTCTGCTAATCTTGAACATGGTCTGATATTTCTGTGTTTTGGACGTAATGACTTGATATCAAGCTGAATTTGTCTTCCTGTGATATCTAATTTGTAACTAATTCTCTCTGCAGTTACACAGAATCAGTCTGAATATGACTTTAATTAAAGCATTTGAAGATATATATTAGGCCCCTGTCTATATCTTTTTACAAATCAATTTTGCCCCCCCCCCCCAAGCAAAATGTTGACTTAAACATTAATAAAAGTATAGAAAAGAGCTGCCTGCTTGGCAGAGTTCTATAATGGCTATTTTTTTTCATAGCATCTCAACAGAGCGCCACCGTGCTGAAGTTCGGAGAGCAGTAAACGATGAACGGTTAACAACAATTGCACATAAGTAAGCCATTAGTCATACCACCCCTGATTTTTCATGACATAGTATACCGTAGTTTTGAAAGTCTTCCTATTGTGTAGCATTCCTGAGTCTTTTATCTTGATAGTAATATCTCTGTACTCAGGGATCCTGACCATAGCTGTGTTAACTATTTATTCAGTTGGTTATGTTTTTGCATTTGGTTAGGCAAGCTTTAAGTACTCAGGTCAAATCCTGTTGCAATGTAATCTCTGTATAACTAAAGGCCTCCACAGTTTAGCAGATGATTCCTTTACTTGAAGCAAAGTTCAATAAGAAAGTAGTGTGCTCCCCAAATTTGACAGCCCCTTAGAGTTACTTTGTAATAGTATTTGATATGTATATTGCTTTATAAATAGGCATTATAAATTTTTTGATGACTAATATTTCATGTATTTTGAGATTCAGCAAAAAGATTGTAAAATATATGTTCTGCTTTTAAGAAATATGACTACAGTATACCTTAAATTACTTTGAAAAGCCAACAAAATAAAATTGTAAAGGATTCTTATCAAACTGTTTTCAGATCATTATAACTATTTGATAGGTGGGGTGGAGGGTGGTGGAAGACACAGATTGAGCATTAACAGAGTATGTATGGAGACAGTGCCTCCTGAAAAATAGAAAAGAACAGAAATTATCCTTTAAATGTTAATGCAAGATGGTAGGAACATTTTATAAAATAAGGTATGTTATAGAATATTCATCTGTTTTTTATTTTTATGTTTTAATGTGAAATAAAACTAAAGGAAAAAATTTAGTACATTTCCATAATGTAATAAATAGTGCTTTTAACCCAATTGGCAGTATTGTATTGACCCCGAAGATCCATTAGCTTCATGTTGTGCTTTAATGTTACGGATTTTACTTGACTGATAAAATGGGGTGCTACCTTTTTAACTGTGTAGTTTGACAGTTAAGCTGTTTGAATTTGGAGATTTTTCAGTGGTTGGTATGTATGCACTGTAGAAATTTGAAAATTTTCCTCTAGCATCATTAAGTATTTACTTGTTAGGCCAACATGGCTAAAACATTCACATATTGTGTTCCTTCTTTAAATTGCTCTAAACTTTTAAATTTGGATACTCTAAAAATAGTAACTGAGCCTAGATTCTAATTTGAAAACTTGTAATAGGAAACTTATGTGCTAGGTAATAAAGTAGTAAATAATAGTTTGCATTCAGAGGCACTTAAAGACAAAATTACTACCTTAAAAGCATTGGAACAATATTGGGCAATTAGTTGTAAGTTGATGCATCAGTTTCATACTTAAAGATAACACTTATTTAGTCTCCTTTTCCTTTTTTCCCCTTTAAAGAATGAATTTATCCTTATATTTGGGTGAAAGACCAAGTTACAGGTATGCAAATAGGTTATTATTATTTCAGGCTTTTTCTTGTATTTATTTCAAAATTGAAGCTCTCAATTATTCAGGGGCACATATTCCATTTATGAATTAACCATGCCCCTTGCTTTTACTTCTCTTCCCCTCCTCCCCTTCCTAATACTGCCCACCCTTTAGCTATTTTGCTGCTTGAAAGTACCTCTAGTCAGAGGGTGGGAAGGGAGAGGAGGTGAAAATTTTAATTACTCATTTTACTACTTGTTAGTTGTCCTGGGAGAGGTTTGATGGAAGAATTTACAAGTATTTGCCAAAGTATTTTTGGATAATAGGTCAGTTTCTTTGATCTGTTTGACCTCTCCCTTTCCCTCCTCTCTTTCTTAGCATGGATAATTGAGAGTTGGCTTCTATCTACCTGTTTCCTCTTTTTTTCTCTCCTTTCTGATTTCTTTAACACATGAATTTAATTTTTTGAAAACCGTTTACTTCAGTGTATAATTTTAAGCTACTTAGGTCTTTCCATACTCCTGTTTTAATATTTTATATTGTGGTTTTAGTTTGACCAGACGTCGTATTTACTTGTTGAGCCCAAGGGTCAATGAGTGGGGAATGGTGAGGAAGACATAGATCCCTCATTCTGTCCGTCTCCTCTGCCCTCCTTCCCTCAGAAGTAGTAACAGAACCTAGTTCTAAAGATTATCTATAGGAGGGCTTCAAACTCTGAGCTTGAAAAAAAGTAACTTGAGCCAAGGAGGAATGCATCTGAACTGACTGCATTCCCTTTCTCCTCTCCCTTCCCTCCCCCACTCAAAACTGCAGCTTAGGCCAGAAGGAATGTGGTTGAAAGGTAAAGAGAAAGCCAAGAAGACTGAGCACAAAGGAGATGGAAACAAAAGGAGTGGAGTGTCTGGGATCAAAGAAAAGCCTTGCTTGAACCATAACACGTGTTTATTATTTGGCACGAGACCATTTATTAAGTTTGGTACTCTAATTCAGTTTTGAAACATGTCAGAATATTGTAGTATTAAAGCCTGGAATGTCAAGGGGCTTCACAGTTTTTAATTGGGCCACTCTTGCCAGCATTGTATCTAAATAAAGTGGCTATCCAGAATTACTGTTCTCTTAACTCCTTCTCCATTAGCCAGACATTCATGGGATACTGTTTGAGTTTCTATGTGAGGATGAGGATTTCATGCTGGTGCGCTGCATACCAAAGGATGAGAGGGCCAAGGTAGTTCCACTAGTATCTTGTTAGACTTCTCAGAAAAGGGGCTGGAGCCAGGTTTCTACCCTCCCTTGCTATATTTAGTATAAATAGAGAGGAGTTGTTTGAAACTTAGGAGTCTCAGGAAAGCCCTGGAATAAGCTGTTTACAGAAACCTGTAAAATTCTATCTAGATGATTTGTGCAGCTAATGCATATTTACACCCCCATTAGTAAGCAAAATAGGAATTTTGATCTAATTCTAACATGATGTTTAATTTTTCATTCACTTAAAAAAAGTTTGAGCATGTTTGCGTGAGTAGAAATTTGGAAGATTTATAGATCTTTCTAAAAGTTGCAGTTGTATGTTTTGCACTGCAAATTCTGTCTTTTCAATAGCATATATATTCATGTATTTTAAATTATTAATCTTCCATAATTTCTGCCACCATTTAAACAATGTACCAGGTAAGTGTAGACATCACTTTATTTGTATGGTAAACTCTCACCAAGCAAATGTATTAGTGATATTCTAATAAAATGATAGCAAAATAGGAGTAAGCCAAGAAAATGCTGAATAGCTTTTAGAATTTTTTCCTTTGACAATTAGCAATAGGTCTATTTCTGTCTCTCTTTCTTGTTTGTACCATTTTCTGTTTCAGAACTAGCATCAATTTGGAGATTATGTGATAACAAATTTGTGAGGGTTATTGGGGTCTTAAGAATCCCTCTTTCCCATGTCTTAGGTAGGACTATGTTATACCATGAAGGAATTTGCAGATTTCCCACTGTAACTCAGTTGAATTCATCAACTCCTAGAAATTCCTTTCTTGACTGAGTATAAATTCTTCTCAAGTTGTAAAGTAATTTATTTGTTCCATTCAGTGAAAGTTGCTAGTGATTAGACAGCAGTGCCCACTTAGTATAAATCAAAGGCAAAAGTTAGACAAAACACATTAGAAAATTTTTATACCTTCCACTTGTGATGTGGCAGTTAATTTCAGTAGCATGATGTATGCTTGTTGAAGGAGACATTTAGTAGCTCTGTGACCATAAGCAAGTTATTTAACCTTTTGTTAATTCAGTTTTCCCATCTTAAAAATGGAGATAATAATATTACCAATTTCATAAGATTGAAAGAATTGTATGAGTTAATGCATGTAAAATGTTTAGAACAATGCCTCACATATACTAAGTGCTAATTGATGTTAATTATCATCATTACCATCATCATCATTATTCCACTATCCACTAACAAGGGCTTTTGTGTACTCTATCTAAATTTGAAGAATCAGTGGACCTACAGAATCTTAAACTCTAGGTTGGGTTGTAGAATCTTTGGTTTTGAAAAAGGTGCAGAAATATTTCTGACTTAGTGAAGAGGTTGGTTGGTTGATTGGTTGATTCTGGGTGAATTTTAAACCTCGACACTAATCATTAGTCAGGAAAAATGATACCACTACCTTTTGTGGAGCCAAGCCAAGGGAAGTGAACAACTGTCTTTTCATATTTCAACCTCTGTTTGGATTCCTAGGATAAAATTTGCTCAAGAAATTGAGTAAAACTGATAATAATGTCTGCTTAGGGGTAGAGTTCAATTGCCTCAAGCATTCCTTAGAGTGAAGAATGGTATAAATAAGTAAAATTAAAGTAGTGGCAGGTTTCTTGCAGTGTCCTCAGATCTAGTATACTTTTTTTAACAGGAAGGATAATAATATAACACATTGTCAGTGACACATGCAGTGATATATACAGCTCCCTTCTATCCCCCAGTACCTAGTCTCCCTCGTTTACTGCCTCAGTTTCCCTTGTTTGAAAGCCTTAGAACCTCTGGCCATGCAGGCAGTTAGGATAATTTTGCAAAAGTTCAATGAATTCCATCCTTAATTATTCAGGAAAATCTGATTTTTGAAATTATGAGTACTTTTTACCTTTTTAGCTTAATTATAACATTAAGTTCTAAAAGTTAGTAGAAATACTAGTTTTCATTAGCAATACCAGATTTAAACTAATGAAAATAATGTTGATATTTATTTAAAAGGCATGGGACAGTTTTTCATAGTTTCAATTATGTTCATTATAAGATTCAGATTATGGAATAAAATGTGTAAAAATCTAAGTGTGTGTGAAATTCCTTGAATTCTGATTATTATTCATAATTTTGATCTTGCTTGCTTAAAATAAAGCCTCTCCTGTTCACTCAGGACACTTTTTATAATTTAAAAAGTTATATTTGAGTGTATATATTTGCTTCATTTTTAGCAATTGAGAACTCTTGTAGCAGTGTTTTCTTTTTTGTTTAGTATGTCTGGACCTAATAGCTCTTCAGAGTGGTCCATTGAAGGTCGTCGATTGGTACCCCTGATGCCTCGGCTGGTTCCCCAAACTGCCTTCACTGTAACAGCTAATGCTGTTGCCAATGCAGCTGTCCAGCACAATGCATCTCTTCCAGTGCCTGCAGAAACAGGAAGCAAGGAAGGTGAGTAGAGAAATAGTTCTGTGTGTAGAAATGACTTTTCTCAGATTCTTCAAGAAAAGTTGTCTTATTTTTCATCTGTTTTTGTCCAGTGTTTAAAAGTTGTGAAACATAGTGAGCAACTCTTGTTCTGAAACGAGAAACTGCCAAGTTTTTAGTCTCAACCAAAATTAAATATCCCTTTTGTTCAAAGTGTGAATTATATTAATCACAAAATTGCAAAAAGCCTTCTTGGAATGAATTTTTGATATGAGCGTGTCTTGTTAGAAGTGGATAAAAGGCCTTAACAGGTGACATGGAAAATTAATAAGATGATAGAAGTCATTTATCTGCTGAAGAAAGATGCTCAACTGATACTTTAGAAAATAAAGCTCTGTTTTTGTCTTCTGGAATCAGTGGTATATGCTGCTTCTCTGTTCCAGTCAACGTGCTGAATCTGTTAGGGGTTACGTGGCCGATGGGGATGGCTTTCTTATTGTTATTTAATCTAATAATTGATACGTGCTTTAAAAATCCTTGGAGTTTCCTGAGGTCACCAAGAGTAATATTAAATTTGAGAGCGCATGTTTGGGTTGACTTCGGTAGCTTAGTTTGGTGTTACATGAAAATGACCCTGAAAATAATGCAGTTGTCAGATTGCTTTGCAGAATTGTCTTTTCTTGACTAGCAATGGGTTGTGGAGCAGAATGAGACATTCCTTTCATACATGCCAGACTCTGTTTTACACGGAAGGAAGCTATATTTAGGGAGAGACAGTTATCAGTGTGCAAACTTGGCCTCCATTGAGTTCCTGTTTTCTTTGTTGCAGGAGAGCTATCTTTCTTCTCTTCCCACTTTTATCTTTTCTATTTACCACCTCTCTGGTTCACTGGAAAGAATATAGAATTTTCAATAGTCTAATCTATGTTTGAATCCTAGTTTGCCATTTCTTTGCTTTGTGACCTCCAGCAAGTCTTTTTAGCTTCTGTGAGCCTTGGGTTCCTCATCTTTAAAATGAGGATATGGTGTTGTGAGAATTAGTGATAATATATGGAAAGGATTTAGCATAATGTATGGTACTCAGTAAATAGTGCCTATGAGCTATTCCTGTTTGTTGTTGTTGTTATTCAAGAAACTGAAATATGATGTTGTCATTACCTTAGTTATTATTGCACTGCTTAGATGGCAAGTGACTAGTGAGTTGTTTATGATAAAAGAAACTTACCTTGTTTCTCTCCGGGAGCCAAGTTGGAAATTGCTATGGTTAGGGAAAAATTATCCATAACTCCATCATTGATACTGCTATTAGTATTAAAAAAGAATACAAGTATATGCTTTTTGTCCAACTCCTGCCATGAAGGAAAAATGATTTTCATTTTTCTCAGTTTTAAACTTGGTTTCTTTGTAACTGTGCTCTTCTCCATTGTCAGTGTCACCTGTAGACAGCTGCTAAATACTTGGGGAAAACCTAGTTAAGTGATGATTTTCAGGAAAGCTTATTAATACATTTTAACCTAGTACTGCCCTCTATCTTCTGATTATATAAAAATGTTAAAATTGACCTGCAGAAAAAAAAATAATTTTATTGTATGCATGGACAGTTTTGGTGAAAGTTAACAGCAGACTTTTTTATCGTTCCTTCAGTAGTGGTTTGCTATTCCTACACAAGTACCACGTCAACCCCAACCTCTACCCCTGTTCCAAGTGGCAGCATAGCAACGGTTAAGTCTCCAAGACCTGCCAGTCCTGCCTCCAATGTAGTTGTCTTGCCAAGTGGAAGTACTGTTTATGTCAAAAGTAAGTGATACTCTCAGTGTTTATCAGGGCCATCTTGACTAAAAGCTGCAGCATAGGCTCTGATTAGATCTGCCTTCCTGATTTAATTCATTGGTCCACTGGCTATTAGCAGTGGTTAGTTTTTGAAGGTTGTAAAGAATTCCTTTCTTTACATGTGACTAGGTATATATTGCTTTTTAATCAGTTCTGGGGGTTGAGAAATTACTTTTTTTTTGTTTTCTGTGGGGAATCTGCCTTGAACAGTGCTATACTCTAAGATTCACTTGTTTTGATTTTCATGGAATAGAAATGTGAATAGAAACTAAAGGAATGTGCTTATGTCATTTATTTAGTGTTTACTCCTATAATGTAATCTTTGTAGTGTTTTAAAATATTATTTATGTACCATATCATTCAACTGTTAAATTCAGTGAAGCATTCTAGAGAGTCCTTTCATATTTCTAGTTGACTGTAATTTTTTGAAGTTTATTTGCAGTTTTTAACCCCTTTGATTCTACGCTGTGAAGCAGTTTAATGTCCAGTTCATTTTTTGTTTTTAATGTCTGTTATGTCGGTATTGATTTGCTTTTGGTATTGACTGGAGATCATTAATATTTGACTTTCATTTTTCTCAGTATAGTTATAAACTTGATTTCTTTGTAGCTTTTAGAGGTGGACTTAGCTGTTTTAGACAAATGATTTTAGGTCATTGTCAGTCTTGTTTAGGGTTTAAAAATTGAGGGTATAAGGAGTTATGTTTTATTACCAATTCCATGAGTCATGCTGTATGCTTTTTTAAATGTCTGCTTTAAATTTTCTATGTATACTGCAAGGTTTTATGTTTCTCACTTGATTTTTTTAAAAAGTACAGAAACAGTTGAGGCTTTAGTGCATTAAGAGAAAACTAAGAATCTGGGAGTATTAAGTTTATATCAGATTTCTGTGGATTTAGCCAAGATGATCTTTTAAAATAACCGTAGAGGTCTATTTTTTAATTGTTTTTTTAAACGTTGAAAGTGAATCCCAAACATGAAGAAACCATTTCACACAATATATAGTTTGAAGTAACAGGAAGTTTATTGTTTCATTCTCAGAAGTCACACAGGCAACATTAGTTTGAGATATAATCATTCATTCACCTAACTTCATATGTGCAAGACACTATACCAGGGAAAGAAACCGATAAGACTTAGTCGTTGTCCTTTGGGAGCCCCTTAATAACAGGAGATGTGCAGACTGACAGCCACATTACCATGGGGTAAGTGATACAGAAGAGAATGTACAAAGTGCTTTCTAAGCTCAGAGGAGACATGAATTCACTTTGCTTAGAGGAGTAAGGGAAAGCTTCACCAAGGAGATGGCTTGCAGGATGATGATTGCTGGATGATGAAGAGGTCATTGAATGTATGTGGTGTTCCCCAAAGAACAATAGTATATAGAGACTCCAGATGGACAGAATATGTGATAAGGTGGCTTTGGGGAATGGTGAGCAGTTCATTGTGCCAGGATTATAAGGTGGGTGGAATAGGGTATTGTGTTCTTAGAAAGATATGAGACCTTGAATGATAAAGTACTGATTTTTGTGCCTCATCTTGTAGAGAGATAAAAACTACTAAAGGATTTGAGGCAGGGCATTGGCTTTATTAGATGTGTGAGATTTTTATAGCTGGTAGTAGCATGAAGGGTAGAATGGAAGTGGAGAGATTAGAAGCATGTACACCTTTTAGGAGGTTGTCGCTAAAATACAGGCAGGCGATAAGAAGGCCTGACATGGCCATAGGGTTAAAGAAAAAAGGGAAGCCATTCAGAGACAGCTTCCCTGAGGGAGGACTGATAGAACTTACTGTCTGATTGGGCATGAGGCAAAGGGAGAGGTCAAGGATGACTGATAACACAATGATTTAAAAATAAAGTATAAAATACAAGGTTATATTGCTATAAATGTAGCAATATTGTCACTGCCTTACAGGTGTTAGCTGTTCAGATGAAGATGAAAAACCCAGAAAACGAAGGCGAACAAACTCTTCTAGCTCCTCCCCCGTTGTCCTAAAGGAAGTTCCAAAGGCTGTTGTTCCGGTCTCAAAGACGATCACTGTACCTGTGAGTGGCAGTCCTAAGATGAGCAACATCATGCAGAGCATTGCCAACTCCTTACCACCCCACATGTCTCCTGTGAAAATAACCTTCACCAAACCATCAACACAGACAACAAACACAACAACACAGAAGGTACGTGGTGGAGGGAGTCTGTCTGCCAATTGCTGTTTTTATCTCTTTCAGTCAATATTATTCAGATTTAACAAACATGCACTGAGTGCTTACTATGTGCTTGGCATTATGGTGGGAATGTTCACATCTCTTTCTTTAATTCTGCACATAAAGCTTTGGGTTAGGTATTATTATTTCACTTTTTGTATATATTTTTGTATATGAGGCTCAGAGATGCCAAATGACTTGCCTAATATGACACAGCTAGCAGATCTTCTAAGACTTTCATTATATTTTACTATTGTGATTCCATTTGGGAAAAAAATTAAAATATAAAGGATTCTTTCAGCCTGTATTTGGATAACTTTACCTTTAGGAACTTAGTTCTTATATTGCCAGAGTAATGAAGTTGTCAGAGTTAGGTGTTTCATAGACAAAAGGAAGGATATGATTAAGTGAATAATTGTTATCATCTTCTTTTTTAATTCTTAAATGCTATCATTAATTCATTTCTAAACTCTTCTCTCAGTATGTTCAAATCATCAGTATTCTGTCAATTTTGTTATTAGAACCCTCTACTTGCCACACTGATCTGGATGCTGATGGTACCCTAGGCTTGTTATATACCTCTGTGTCTGAGATCTACCTTCACTATCATTCTGATCTTCTTCTTTCTTCGTTTATTTACTGATTTGCTGGAGCATATCCTCCAGTAGCTTCTTGGTATATGGGTGGGATGGAAAGTAAAGTTTTTGAGACCTTGCATGGTAGACTGAAAATTTCTTTATTCTACCCTCCTACTGTCTTGATGTAAGTTTAACTAGGTAAGTATTCTAGGTGGGAGGTCATTTTCCTTGAGAATTTTGAGGATATTGCTTCATGGGCTGTTGGCTTCCAGTATTGCCTTTGAGAAGCCCAGTAATGCCATTCTAATTCCAGATCCTCTTTTTCTCTTGGAAAAAGTCAGAGTTCTGAAACTTCAAGGTAATTTTCCTTGGTGTGGGTCTTTGTTTTATCCATTGGGTTACACACTCTGTGGCCCCTGTTATTCTAGACACTCATATCCTTCCATTCTGGGAAATTTCTTGAATTATTTCTTTGATTTTTCTCTGTCCTCTCTTTTTGGATCACCTGTTATTCTGGATGTTGAATGCCTAGATTGATCCTTTAATTTTTCAGTCTTTCTCACCACCAGTTTCCATTTGTTTGCTTTTTCTACTGTAGTATAGTAGTTAAAAGCCTGGATTTTAGAACTAGACTTCCTGAATTTGAATCCCATTTTATGCTACTTACTAGCTATGTGACTTTGGGAAAACTAAACTCTAGACCTAAGTTTTTCTCTTGTAAAATAGGGAAAATAATATATCTATTTTATAGGGTTTTGGGGTGTAAATAAATCAGATAATAAATACAAACCAGTAGAACAGAGCCTAGCACATAGTAAATGCTCTGTAAGTATTATTTTCTTTATCTTTTAACTTTATCCTTCATTACTTCTCTGGAATTTTTCATTTTTGCTATCCTATTTTAAATTTCTAGTAACTCTGTCTGGTTTTCTGAAAGTTTCTTTCTTTATTTTTCTTTTAAATAGCATCCTGCTCTTTCATAGTCACTATGTTCTCTTTTCTGATGATATTCATGATAATTTTTTTTGATGTTTTCTCTCTTACCTGTAAATTTCTTTTATCTATTCATTTTGATCTCTTCCATTTCAGTTTCCTTAAATGCTGGCTGTGGAAACGGACACTAAAAGCTGACAGAAGGCTCTGTGTGTAGGGTGGGACATGCTGGCTGGTGACTTTCATTGTAGGTTGACCTAGCTGGGCTGTTTTGTTGGTGAACACCCACTACCCCTTTACCTCACCAGTTGTCATTCATTAGGGCTTTTTTATGGACTGGACAGTTTCCTCAGAGAAGAATCTTCCAGTCTTTTGCCTACAGTAGTAAGCCTGTCTGCTAATATTTTGGGAGTAAAGGGAGGGAGTGGGCTGGATAGTCTCATCATTCAGTATGTAGACTTTACCTAACCTCTCTGTTTTCAGCATAGCACCTACCTGCCTCAGCCCGGTATCATCAAATTCCCTTGGATTCAATCTCTCCCTCACGAGAATAAGTTTCAAGTCTTCCTTGAGGATAAGGGAGGATAGCTGGGGATCTTAATGCTGCTTAAACAGATTTTCAACTAATTTACATCTCTTTAGTCCCACTTTTATCCCCACTTCAGAAGTATCTGGTGTTCTCAAATTACTGAGTCTTTCTGCGGTTCTCTGAAAGCTGTCTTGTTTTTTCTTCTGTTTGCTGTCTTAGGTTTCCACTTTCTTGAGTATGCTTGATCAGTTACTACTTGTCTGTTTGTTTTCCACTTTCCAGAAGTTGATAGCTATTGTCTCCTTTCCATTTTGACCTTATGGGTTTATGTGCCTCTTCTAAAAAATCCCTTCATACTGTTTTAGAGGGATTTTGGGGAAGGAGTAGAGGTGAATTCTTGTTTTCAATAGACGGTCTTTCTTACTTTTAAGTCTTCAGGTCCATGATAATTTTCATTTAAAGAACCTCCTTGAGTTTCTTGGAAATATGTCATTATATAATATATAAAAAATTACAATTTTCTAAACAAACTAGAAATGACAGTGAGTTGATCTGTGTAATGTAATTCTAGCTTCAGTCTTAGGATGAGGCATTATAGTTTAGTGTTAAAATCAAATAAGAATTTTTGTAGTCAAAGAGGCCTGGGTTAGAACCCCAGGTCTTCCAGTATGACCTGAGATAAATTAGTCTTTCTAAACCTGTTTACCCATCTGTGAGATGAGAATAATGCCAATTTTATAAGGCTACCGTGAGGATTAAATGGGATTGGGTATTTTAAAGTACAGCATAATGTATGTACTCAGAAAATGTTAGGTCCCTTCCCTTGCAGGTATTTTATGGAAAGCAGTGTTACCTAACATTATTAACTTTCCAGTCTTCTTTGGTAGACCTATATAAAAATATTTTAATAGAAGGGGTAAACCTATAAGTGAAGTCAGTGAACTTTAAAAAAAAAAATTAATTGCAGTGTTGAGAATGCGCTGTTCCAAATAATGAATTTATCAGTTCACTGAAGCTTACCCCTTAATATATAGAAATTGACTATTTTTGGTGATTTCTTAAATGTTACACTGAACATAATTTTTGTGTTTAATGACTCCAAGGTAATCTTTCTGAATATCAATTTTTATATATTATAATATAATATTGCTTTCTGGGCAAGCTGTATATTAGGTGTCTTCAGCCTGCTCTACTCTAAGAATTTTTAAATCTACTTTTGTAATTTTTTACTACCTTCTTTGCTGGATCTATTTTATCAGTAATTCTTCTCTCTTCTCCCCCTTCTCATCTGCTCTTTTAATTTGATATTTGAGAAATAATGTAGCAAAGTTATAGCTAAAAGAGCACCCATCTCAAATCCATGTCCTTTTACTTCCTTATTCTGTTTTGCTTATAACTAGTTGACATTATATTTATTTATTTCCTATTTCTCCCATAGAGTATAAGTTACTGAAGGTAGAGACTTTGTCTTATTCATCCCTATTCCATAGTGTTTAGAACAGTGCCTGACATGCAATAGGTGTTGACTAATATTTGTTGAATGAATGAATGAATAAATGAATAAGTATATCTGGTTCCAGTACTGGCTCTCCACCTCTCTTGAGCTTCAGCTTCCTTATAAAACAAAGATAATAATAGTGCTTACTAGATAATTAAATGAGATGATTCATGGAAAGTGCTTAACATAGTGCATATGATGAGTGTTCAGTAAATGTCACCTAACAGTATTAACTTTCCAATCTTCTTAGTAGACCTATATAAAAATACTTGTAGTAGATGGGGGCTCACCTGTAAGTGAAATTGGTGAACTTTTTTTTTTTTGATTCACTGACGCTACCATATTTTAATTTTTTCTTTTCTTCTGAATTGTCAGTTGAGAGTGGATAGTTGAGATTGTCAGACTTGTAATGCTCATAAGAGGACATATTTATCTCCAAAGTCATACATGAGTCATACCATGAGATTCCAGGCTCAGAACCTTAGATTTGTCCTACTATGTTTAAAAAATAAACATTTAAAACAAATTAAATTAAAAATAAGACTCATTCATTCCACAAATATTTGCTAAGTATCTATTATGTTCTAGTTGTAAAACTGTACTCTTACTTCATGTGTACTCAGTGCCATTACTTTTGTTATTTCTTGGACAAGCTGAGTGTGGGTAGGACTAATAGATATTCTTTGGGATTTTTCGTATGTTTTTTGTTCTCCTTTTTCTGGATAATTGGATTTTTTTTGAAATCTCTGTAAGGCTGTTGCCATTATTGCATTCACCTTGGATTTCTCACAAATCATATGGAAGTCAACTTAGGACATTACTTTAGTTAAAGTTACTTTTACATTAAGTATAATTATTTATGAATTTGTGGACTTGATTCAAATTCAAATAGGTCATATATTTTCAGGGTAGACAAATTTCCACCTGTGTTAATGTGGTGCCTTCATTTTGAGTATAACGTTGGTACAACACTTATATAAACAAAGCAACAGAATATAGCTTTATGCTTTCACATGCTTGATTGATATTTTTCATTTTATCCTTAGGGTGCAAGTCCCAGCACTCTTAAGGAGTTTTTGTGAGTGCTAGAAGGTCAGTAATTTGAATTATGGCCTGAATAAACACTGTTTGGTTCACTTGGTTTCAAAATCCCTTTGTTTCCCTTGTTGTAACATGTAACTAAAGTGCAAGTAAATTTTCTTCAAGGTGGATCTCTAATTTTGGATAACCCCTTTTCAGATCAGAAATTAGCTTGTAGACTGAAATCTCAAAATATGTTTTATCATTTGTACCTGTAACCTAAAACATGCTCTAAAAGACTCTAGATTTATTTTGCTGAAGTTATTGTCTTAATGTTAGACGTCTCCATGCATACTCTAGTTCTAAAATTGCAAATGTTTGACCCAAGTGTGAATGCTTCCCCTTCCCTACCCATGACAGAGATTGTTTATTAACTGTGGCATACTTTCCTGCCAAGCCTTGGTGAATCCTCATCTGTGTCACAGAGTCCTTATAAAAACTGTACTCTAGGAAGGCACTACTATTAGTTCAGAATTGGCAAATATGAAACCTAATTGCTATTACTACTCTTAATTGGCTTGGCTGTGCTAGTAACTGTGAGCTCTTTGGATTCTCAAGGGTATCAGTATTTGGGAAAAAGATATATAAAATTTTTTAATGAAACAAAAATAGAGTACATTAAAATAAATTTCCAGTTTGATTTGATCTATAACACCTTTACTGATATCCTTCTAACATTTATTAAGTAGTAATAACAAGATACTAATAAGTACCATTTGTGAACTGCCAAATATTGACCACCTGCTATGTGCCTAGCACTATGTTAGATGCTTCACATCATTATCTCATTTAATCCTTATAATGATTTGCAAGGTAGGTATTATTATCCCTATTTTATAGATGAAAATTGGAACCCAGAGATTTTAACATGTCCAGGGCCCTGCCATTTGTTAGTGGCAGAGGCAGGATTCAGCTCAGGTTCATTTAACTCTTAACTTCTGGTCTTTTTGCCATATTAGTCTACTTCTCGGTTTATATGATGGCTGATGGTTGTGTTTGTAATAGCGCTATATATGTGTTTACTGATTGAGTCTATGTAGAAGTATGCTTGTCAACTCTATAGAGGTGTTTGCTGGTCAAGACTTGTATGTCTCTCTTGACTCCTCAGATAATCAACAAACTCCTTAAAGTTATGGACACATACTTAGAATTCTCTAACACTGAAATATATAATAATAATGATATAATCAAAGCTTCTTTGAGATGTCAGTACTGAGTACAGACATACTCAGTAAGTTTGACTGACTGATTTAATTTCAGAACTTCTTTAGGACTGATACAAAACTGAAAAAGAATTTCTCCCTTAAATTCTTTGGATTCTTCAAAACAATTTTCTCTCCTAGGTAGGTAAAAGTAATTTTGGTGAAAGAGGAAAAAGACACTCTGTGTTTGGGGTATCATTAAACTACCATTATACTTGCCCAGAATAAAACTGATATTACAGATTTATAAGTAATTTTTGTGTTCTCAGCTGTAAAATGGGGATAATAATAGTATCTCTGTCATAGGATTGTTGGGAGATTTAAATAGGCCAATGTGTATTAGCTCTAGGAGCTAATCTTCTTTCCGTTCTTTTCCTCAACCCTGCCATTTCCATACATCAAGTCCTGTTGACTCTACCTCTTAAAATAATCTGAATCTGATCACTTCTCTTTATTTTGACTACTAACACCCCAGTCCAAGCAGCCTCTACCGTTTCTTGCCTAGTCTACCGCAGTGGCTTCTTTACTAGTTTCACTGCTTCTACTCTTACCTCTTACCACATAGCAGCTAGAATGATCTTTTAAAATATAAATCAAGTTTTGTTGTTTCCTTACTTAAAATCCTCTCATGGCTTCCCATTATACTTAGTATAAAACTTAGATTCTTTACTCTGGTTTACAAATTTGATCTGGACTCTGCTGACTTTTGCAACCCCTCCTTACCCTATATGCTTTTGCTACACTGGTTCTCTTTTCTGTTTTTAAATACAGCAAGCTAATTCCTACCTTAGGTCCTTTGCTCCATCCTGTTCTCTCTGTCTGAAATGCTTTGTCCCGTATCATCTACATTTTTCTAGTCATACTGGCTAACCTTGAAGTCTCTTTCCTGCCGCTTTTTTCCTCCATTCTGTGTATCTATGAGCAAATCCTGTTGGTTTTACCTTTAAATATATTCAGAATCTGTTCACTTTTCATCAGTTCTACCACAAACATTTTGGTCATTGCAAGAGCCTCCTAATTTGTCTGCCTGTTTCTACTGTCTCTGCCCTGCTGTACTTTTCACCTAGCAGTTCGAGTAATGCTTTTTAAAAAGTACTTTATTTTTTAGAACAGTTTTGGATTTATAGGAAGATTGAAAAGATAGTACAGAGAGTTCTCATATACCCTGTGTTCAGTGTCCCCTATTCTTAACAATTTATATTAGTATGGTACATTTGTTACAATTAATGAGCCAATATTGATGCATTAATATTAACTAAAGTCCATGGTTTATTCAGATTTGTTTAGTTTTTACCTATTGTCTTTCTCTGTTCCAGGATACCACATTATATTTTCTCGTCATGTCTCCTTAGGCTCCTCTTGGCTGTGAAAGTTTCTCAAACTTCCTTGTGTTTGATGACCTTGACAGTTTTGAGGATTACTAGTCAAGTATTTTGTAGGATGCCCCACTACTGCAATTTATCTCATGTTTTTCTCATGATTAGACTAAGGTTATGGGTTTTTGGAAGGAAGACCACAGAGATAAAGTGCCATTTTCGTCATAACATATCAAGGGTATATGCTATCAACAAGATCTTACATCATCTAGTCCCCCATTACTTTCCTAAATCTGTCTCCTACTGCTCTCTACCTTATAAATTTCAATCCTATTCATTAGGGTCCTTGAGGTTTCTTGAACATACCAAGCTTGCTTCTGCCTCAGGGGCTTTGTATTTGCTACTCCCTCTTCCATTGGATGCTCTTCCTCTAGGTAGCAACATGGATCAACCCCTACTTCTAGTTTCTGCTTAGTTGTCACCTTATCAGAGAGATCTTCATTGAACGTTTTATAAAAAATCATACACCACTTCCATTTTCTTTTATTTCCTACCCTGCTTTATTGTCTCTTCCATTTATCTCTACATGACATATATTTACTTTTTTATTTGTTTATTGTTTTTCTCCCCTTACTGGAATGTAGCTCCATGAAAATAAAAACTTTGTCTGTTTTGTTCATTCCACTGTCCTCAGCCTCTGGAACCATGCCTGGCACATAGTAGATGCTCAACAAATATTTATAAACGAATGACTATCCAAATTATTTTCTAGAAAAATTGTGCCAATTTATACTCCCTAAGCAGTATATTGAAATGCTTACTTTGCTGGATCTTATACAGCATTGAATATTGTCTTTTAAAATGTTTGGTTGGTAAAAATTGTTTCTTTTAAATACATTTTGATGATTACTAGTAAAGGAGAGCTTTTGTATATTTTTAGTTGTAAATTTCTTTTTCTTGAATTGCTTCATCATGTTTCATAAGCTATTTTTAAATTGTATATAACTGTGAGTCTAGATACATTAGTAGTATGGTAGGTACATGAAAATAACTTATTTTATCTTCCTTAGGTTATTATAGTGACCACATCACCAAGTTCAACCTTCGTGCCCAACATTCTCTCCAAATCCCATAACTATGCAGCAGTCACTAAGCTTGTACCAACATCAGTCATTGCGTCCACAACCCAGAAGCCACCAGTGGTTATAACTGCTTCACAGTCCTCTCTGGTCAGTAGTAGCAGCAGTGGCAGCAGCAGTTCTACACCATCACCTATTCCTAATACAGTTGCAGTAACAGCTGTGGTTTCTTCCACACCATCTGTGGTCATGTCAACAGTAGCACAAGGTAAGTGGTAATTCATCAGGTAATTCTGTCCCTGTGTTTATGGGAATTTCTTTCTTTTTAAATATTTTAATTTTATTGGAGTATAGTTGATTTACAGTGTTGTGTTAGTTTCAGGTATAGAGCAAAGTGATTCAGTTATACATATGCATATATTTATTCATTTTTAGATTCTTTTCTCATATAGGTTATCACAGAATATCACAGAGTTCCCTGTGCTATACAGTAGGTCCTTGTTGGTTATCTATCTTACATGTAGTAGTGTGTGTATGTTCATCCCAAGCTCCTGATTTATCCCTCCCCGCAACGTTTCCCTTTTGGTAACCATAAGTTTGTTTTCGATATCTGTAAGTCTCTTTCTGTTTTGTAAATAAGTTCATTTGTATTTTTTTTTTTAAATCAGATTCCACATATGAGTGATATCATATGATATTTGTCTTTCTCTGCCTGACTTACTTCACTCAGTATAAAAATCTCTAGATCCATCCATGTTGCTGCAAATGGCATTATTTCATTCTTCTTTATGGCTGAGTAATATTCCATTGTATATGTGTGCCACATCTTCTTTATCCATTCCTCTGTTGACGAATTTAGGTTGCATTTAGGTTGCTTCCATGTCTTGGCTATTGTAAACAGTGCTGCAATGGACATTGGGGTGTAGAAAGTTTGAAGAAGACTTTGTGGGTGTGTTTGTATGCTTTGGGTGTGCAGGTACCATCTGTTATATCAGAGATTACCACTTTCCCTCCCCTAGTTTGAGAATGTCAAGATAGTGGGTTACTCAGTTTCCTTATATTAATATCCTTACTCTGAGATTTTTTTTTTCAAACGCACAGTACCTAGTCACCTAGGCGATTATGTAGGTTAAATCTTGTCACCACAAATTTCAAAGGCATATACAAATATCTGTAATATAATGAAATTTTTAAGTGAGAAACTTGAAATTATTTTACTATAGGTTTTTTCAGAAGAAACATTAAGTATACAACCTACAACCTCTTCAAAGTAAGTTACCCAATGATAAGAAGTAAGGGGAAGAGGATGATTTCAAGGACATGCCATTCACCTTTTCTTCAGGCTTCTAAATTTTTCTGTATGGGAGGATGATAGAAAGTATTGAGAGGAACTGAGGCTGAACTGAAGGACAATTGCTGCTTAATAGCAGAGGAAAGGAAATGTGGAAACCTCAGTTCCACGTTAGCTTAAATCACTTGAGCTCTCTTCCATATCTTTGTGTTCCTCTCATATAAAGAGCAGATAGCACACTGTCAGAATTTTCTTTTTATAGTGTTGGTAAGTCTTAAGATGGGAATCAGAGGGAGCCACTTATTATACAGAATTCATAGCCATGGTTGTAGTCTTTCAAAGGGAGCACAGAAGCAATGTAGAACAGTATTTAGTATTCGTTTTCATTGAATTTTACTTGCACAATATATAGCTTAAGATAGGCTGAGACTTGGAAATATCCTAGTTTATGAACTAGTGGTGATGCAGGCGCTCAAATAGGAAAACAGTGTTTTTCATAATTGCTTTAGTAATTGTAGTGTGTTCCATATAACTGTTAGCAAGGAAGAGGTTACATAGATGCAGGCGCAGTCAGTATTCATTCATTCTGCAGGTCTAACTGGTAGGATGTGAGAGCATCTGTCATTTTCTGCCTCCAATACCCATTTAATGTCTCAGTCAATGATAGGAAATAGTAGGCTTGAAATTTTCTTTTATTTGTTACCTTAAGTAATTTAAATAAACCATTCCAACCTTTCTGTTTGTGCAGCAGTAAACTACAACATAGTATTATTAAAAATAGAAATAATTTTTGTATAGAAAATCTATATAAATGTTGGTTGCAAACATGATCCAAATTCACCATTTCAAAATTTCAAGGTGATGAGAGAAGGAAAGACCACCTGTTTCCTCACCTGACTGACCCCTGTATCAAAGTTATCATCCACTGATAGTTGTTGTTCCCTTCTAGTGCTCATCACACAGTTTGCCAAAGTCTTGCTGTACTAGAAGGATTACTGTTCTTCCAAGGAAATTGTTATTATTTGAGACAAGAGGGGTATTTCTCTTAGTTACTATCGATATATTTTTAAGCAAAATGAATATTCCAGGCTTCTGTTTTTCATTCTTATATTTCTCCAACTATCTTCTGAATCTCTTGGGAACTTATGACTTCCCTATTTTCTCCTTTGTTTCTTAGCATCCTATATCTCTTTGAGTCCTAAGTCATTTTAGGGGAGCTAGACAAGACATCTCAAAGATTTCTCATAAATTCAATACAGCATGAAAGATGTAAAAGTAAACTATCTGAATGTAGATACTCAAGGAAACTATATGATTATTTTGGGTTTTTGTTTGAGATATTTAATTTAGATATAAGTGCTAAGGAAATTAAGGCATTTTCTTTTAAAAAGGTAAATGTTAGTGGAAGTGGTAATATAGAAACTGCAGTTGTGATTCTGACTGCAGGGCTTCTTTAGCAGCTCTTGTGTGGGTACCTAGGGGACAAGGGCATTCAGTGTCTGCTTCTGTTGGGGACTAGAGACAGACTGTTTTAGAGCTGATGTATCTGTCTCTGGTTAGTCTTATAGGGGCAGCTGGTCGTAGAGGGGGAAGAGTCTTAGTAGCAATAACTTCGTGGCTGACTCCATGTTTATAAGTGTAGAGATGGTTCCAGAGGTACGGAGTAGGGGGATTGTGTACGGTTGGCTCATACAGGAAGTCTTAAATTCTACCAATTAGAATGCTTATTCTGAATTGGTCATCCATGATACAGGATAACTGAAATTTTCTTTTTTATTATGGAAAATTCCAAACATATAAGTGGATAGAATAGTAAAATGAACCCTCATTGTACCCATTACCCAGCTTCAAGGATGAGCAACACATCGTCAGTCTTGTTTCATCTGTACCTGCTATTTTCCTCTACACATCAGTGACCCGGAATGTTTTGAAGCAAATCCCAAATATCATATAATTTCAGTTATAAATACTTCAGTATGTATCACAACTCACAATACCACTATCACATCTAGAATTTTTAACAATTTCTTCATATAATAAAATATTTAGTTAGTATCCAAATTTCCTTGATCATGTCATAAAAAATTTTTTTTACAGTGAGATCTAAATAAGGTCCACACATTGATTGATATGGTTATATCTTTTTAACTCATGGGTCCCTCTTCTGTTTTTTTCTTTTCTTTTCAAATTATTTGTTGAAGAAATCAGTCATTTTCCTGAGTTTCCCATAGTCTGGGTTTTGCTGATTTTAATTCCCATGGTTTAACAAGTTCTCCTGTTTATTTATTTTTTTATTAAATTTATTTATTTTATTTTTGGCTGCATTGAGTCTTTGTTGCTGCGCACAGGCTTTTCTCTGGTTGTGGCGAGCGGGGGCTACTCTTCGTTGAGGTGCGCAGGCTTCTCTTGTTGTGGAGCACGGGCCCTAGGCGTGTGGGCTTCAGTAGTTGTGGCTCACAGGCTCTAGAGCGCAGGCTCAGTAGTTGTGGTTCACGGGCTTAGTTGCTCCACGGCATGTGGGATCTTCCCAGGCCAGGGCTCGAACCCATGTCGCCTGCATTGGCAGGCGGATTCTTAACCGCTGTGCCACCAGTGAAGCCCCTCTCCTGTTTATATTTCCATAAAACTGGTAGTTAAATCAAGAAACTTGATCAGATTCAAGTCTGATTGTTTTTGGAGATATGGGGAATGAACGTTCGATAAGTGGTATTCCTGATGTGTACCTGTAAGTGTATTTAAGTGTACTTCCTGTTGCATTATTTTAGGAGGCACATGTCTGGTCTCTAATGATATTAACATTAATTGGTAGATATAAGTATTACCAAATGTTTTTATAGCTATTGGTAATCTTTCCCTAGATCATTATTTTACTGGTAGTTGCAAAATGAATTTTATCTTCATTTTCTTCATTTATTAGCTGGAATTCTTAAAGAACTTTAACTTGCTACCATGGGTTATCCTGAGGTACAGTTCATACAGGAACTATTTCCGTTTATTTATATGTTTTCAGATAATGAGATGGTTCAGTGACCAATAAGATTTTTGTTCCCCATATCATTAAGATTTCTTATGTCTGTCAATCCATCACAAATATTCTTTTGGTGCTCAAATTGTCCAATCTGTTGCAGTGGGAGCCTCTTCAAGTTGGCTCCTAAATTCTTTTGACACAACCACAAAAGGCAAATTGATCAAATTTTCCTTTTTTGGGTGGCGTCTATTTGTAGTATCAGTTATTGAGAGGAGTGTAAAAACCTCTAGCTGTAATTGTGGGTTTATACATTTTTCCCTTTGTCAGTTGTTGTCGCACGTATTTTGAGCTCTGTTATTAGGTGCATGCACGTTTAGGATTGTATATTCTTGATGAATTGACTTCCTCTTTATTATGAAACATTGCTCTTTTTCTCTGGCAGTACTCCTTATTTTGGTGTTTACCTTTTCTGATATTAATGTAGCTACTCCAACTTTCTTATAATTAGGGTTTGCATCATATTTTTCATCTGTTTACTTTTTTTTTTTTTCCCATCTGTTTACTTTTAACCCATCTGTGCCTTTGTATTTAAAATGCATCTCTTATGAACATTGTATAGTCAGGGCTTACATTTTTATCCATTCTGACCATCTTTGCCTTTTAATTGAAGTGTTTAGTCCATTTATATTTGATATAATTATCAATACGATTGAGTTTAGGTCTACTATCTTAATAATTGTTTTTATTTGTTTTCTGTATTCTTTGCTTTTCTCCCATTTTACTGTCTTCTTTTGGATTTATTAAGCTTTTTAAGAAAAAGGATTCCATTTTATCTCTTACATTGGCTTATTAGCTCTACTTTTTTTTTCTTTTTTAATAATTGCTTAGGGTAGGGTTCTCAACCTCCACATATGGACGTTTTGGACCAGATAATTCTTTGTTATGAGGGGCTGACTTGTGCATTATAGGATGTTCAGCAGCATTCCTGGCTTTTACCTACTAGATACCAGTAGCACACCCTCCTGTCATGACAATAAAAAAATGTCTCTAGTGATTGCCAAATATCCAGGGGCAAAAGGGAGAGCACAATTGCCCTGCTTAAGAACTCAGCTCTAGAGCTTACATTATACATTGTAAATTATAACAGTCTGTCTTCAACTTCCCATATTGTGTTAGAATCTTAGAATAATACACTTCTATTTCTATTTCTGCTCTCTCATCCTTGCACTCCGGTTATCATACATTTTAATTATATATATCATAAACCCCACATTGCATTGTTACTACTTTTGCTTTAAACGGTCAATTTTCTTTTAAAGAAATTACAGAAAGGTGGGGGGGAATCTTTTATATTTACCAACCTCATGTACTTTTCCTACTCTAGTCCTTGGTTTAGCCATTTCTCTAAGGAGCCCTGATTCATTTTAGTGGAAAGTGATAATTAGAAGAAAATCTGGGTGCTAGATATGCTCATTGCTAGGGGGTGTGTGTGTGTGTGTGTGTGTGTGTGTGTGTGTGTGTGTGTCTGCATGTAGATTTATACACACACTCACATAAATACATCTATATTTATTTCTATATGTTGAAAACTTTGGGTCCATACTGATATGTCCAATTTCAAACTCTGCTTGTTAATTCTAGTTTTCTCCCTTCTTCTTCAAAAACCTAGCTTCCATTATCTTTCATATACTTACTTATTTTATCAGTTCCCCACTCTATAACCAATCTGTCATTGTTGCTGCTGTTGCCTCTACCTTCATACAGATACCTTCCTCATTCCACTCAGGTTCTGACATCTTGCAGACTTCTACTTCACTTCACCTGAGTTCTGACACTTTCCCCATGTCACCCTTTTGCATGATGTCTTTCTCACCCTGCTCAATTCTGACACCTGTGCCAGGCCACCCTCCTACCCAGAAGTCTTCTTCACCCAGTTTGGACTCTGTTCCCACCCCTTCCTGTGGGCATCCTGCTCAAGCTTTGAGACCTTGTGCTAGGTGGCTGACATTCATGGAACCCCTCTTTATCCTACCTGAGTTCTAATTCTATATGTGGCACTGTACCCTGAGCTCCCACAGCATGTACTCCTTCCTCAACCTACTTGGACTCTGACTCCCATGCTCAGTCAGTCTCTGCAGTGGGTTCTAACACCCCATGCTTAGCCATTATTCTGCTTAGCCATCTAGTTGTTCATTGTGCTTTGCAGCATCTGATGGCTTTAGCGCTAAATTTTTGTGAATCGAAGAGCAAAAGGAAGAGGAAGGGGGCTTTTTATTTGTTAAAACAAAAATAACATTTATTACAATTTGTAATCATAGATTTGTGTGATCATTTGCTTGTCTTCTCTAACCTTCCTGAAGGTAGGGACTGTTTCATGGATACAAAAGAGTTTCCCAAGGATATAGCATAAAGTATATGCTCAGTAAGTTTTTATTGAATGAATAAATATCTAAAGGAATTAAGTACTTTAATAAGATCACACAGCTATTATGAGTTTGTGTGTTGAAGACATAATTTGAACACAGTTCTCTGATTCTGAAGTCACCCTGACTGCCTTTACATTAGATACTTTTCCTATATAAGAGGATACAGAGAACGTAGATTAGTTAGGGAGTTACTCATGTGCACAGTTTACCTCAATTAATACAAGAGTTCATTATGAATGCAATATAAAGGTTAAAGTTTTCAAATAGTTTAAAAATAGTGTCTTTTACTTGAATAGCACTTTATATTCATTAAGTTATAAAATGTTGGTACTGAAAAGGGCTCCAGAGATAATCTAGTTCAGTACAACTAAGCAGTATAACATACACATGTCACTAAGATCCTAGCATTCAGGGAGGGATGGGGGTGGGCAAGGCAGGAGAATGTGTAAGTAATGTGAGTAAGCCCTCCAGGTGATTCTGACTACATCTTTCTTTTGTCTTCTCTCAAACTATTCCTCAATCTATGATTTTACCTGATCCATATAGCAACCCTTAGAGAATTATAGGGCAAGGAAAATTCAACATATGGGGAACCTGAGAGAGTCAGAGTGACTACTCAAGGCTTCTTCTTCATTTTTATTATTCTCCAGAAACATTTTACATAAAAATGTTACATTATCTAAAATTTTTTCTGTAATACAATGTAAATGTCATAGTGGGGCTGTGGTGGAGGAAGGAGTGAAATAGCCTATTTGATAATTGGAACTTGGTAATTAGGCCATCAATTTATCAGTTTCTTTTCATTGTTTTATCAGTGCTCAAAAAATTGATATGGAGATTTATATTCTAGGTTCTTCCTGTGAGGAGTATTAATTTACTTACAGATAATAGTCCTATTGTGTTGTTGATGAATTATAAGATTACTGATGAAAAATCTTGGAGAGGGAAGAATTTCTGTCAGACTTACCCATCTTTAGTGAAATTTGTTGGTATTTGCTACCTACGCATGCTTGCTAATATTAGTATTGCATTGAAAAGAAGTGTCTTAAAACCTTGTATCAGGAGAATTTTTTTGCTGTGGATATGTTGAATAGTATGCCCACTTGTAACTTTTCACATGATTATTTAATGACCCAGTTCTCAAGAAATGATTTTATTTATAGATTATGGGAAATGAGATATAGAAAAGCTGTTGTACTTTGCCATGCTGAATAATTCAAAAGGTGAATGTTTCAGTGTGAATTATTTTGTCTAATGCTATGTTTAAGTTGACTCATTAGAACCTGAAAAGTAATATTCGAAAAACTGTATTACAAATAAGATTCAAAACCTAGTTTGCTTTGTTCTTGTTTTTTTTTTTTTAAAACATCTTTATTGGAGTATAATTGCTTTATACATTGTTGCTAGTTGCTGCTGTATAACAAAGTGAATCAGCTATACGTATACATATATCCCCATATCCCCTCCCTCTTGCGTCTCCCTCCCACCCTCCCTATCCCACCCCTGTTCTTTTATTCACATTGAGAACCTATGTTTTTTAAGAGAAAAACCTATTGAGAGACATGTGTGAGAACATCCTGCCTGATACTTTGTTTCTTTTGTTTTGACTCTTCACCAAGGGAAAGTCAGTTAGTTTTTTGAGTGTTAGAGCAATGATGCCGCCCTTGCAAAGTTTGAGGACTAGATATAAAATATGTAAAATACCATACACATTATATCTGACACTTACTAGGTGCTTAATAATCATTATTTTTGTTGATTTACCTAGTTTTAAACTATTACTACAATAACCAGAAGTAGCTTTAATTATGTTTTACTATTAAATGTTCTAATCCTTACTCTTCTATAGGTGTATCTACATCAGCAATCAAAATGGCATCAACCAGACTTCCTTCTCCCAAAAGCTTAGTGGGTGCCCCAACTCAGATTCTTGCACAGTTTCCTAAACAGCATCAACAGTCTCCTAAGCAGCAGTTACATCAAGTACAGCAACAGACACAGCAACAGGTGGCCCAGCCTTCTCCAGTATCTCATCAGCAACAGCCTCAGCAGTCTCCTTTGCCACCTGGTATCAAGCCTACCATTCAAATCAAACAGGAGTCAGGTAAATGGAAAATGTTTCAGGAGATGGTAATTCTTCCCCAGTCACCAGTTCTCTGAAGATTGCGATATATATGGATTCACTTCCACATAGAGTTTCCTCAAGCATTAGAGTTTTAATTCCAAAATATATTTTGAGACCCTCCTGTTGGAAATACTTATATAGAGAGAACTGGTGCTTGGGAATAGAGAAGGGAGAAAAAAGCTGTTTGCGCAGCAGGAAGAGGTTTTTTGTCAGTGAACTCTCAGAAGAGATAAAGGAAGCCGAGGAAACAAACCCAGACTTTGAGCCCACTGGGGTTATGGGAAGTGAGCAGTGGAAAAATTAGTCTGGGGAGTCTTGTGTTAGAGGCCATATTGTGAATCTGGCATAAATTTGTCATGGGCAGAGGTGCTAAGATTAAAAGACATCGTGTACGGTGAAGAAGTTTGTGGTATAACAATTTAGCAGTTTATTGAAAGCATCTCTAGCACAGTGGGAACACAGGGGTAGGAGGCAATTACTGTTAAGTTATCGAATCATAAAAGTATTGAATAGAAAGACAGGTAGGATGGAGGCTTAGATACAGGAAGACGAAAAAGCCTCTTAACGTACTTAATATCTTTAAGAAAAGAAAATGAATTTTTTTCCTCCACTGAAGCTGGATTTTATTTGGTGGTAGAAAAGGACTTTGGGAGATGCTGACATTTTCAGTTTTTTGTTTGTTTTATTTTATTTTTATTTATTTATTTATGGCTGCGTTGGGTCTTTGTTGCTGTGCACAGGCTTTCTCTAGTTGTGTCGAGCGGGGGCTACTCTTTGTTGTGGTGTGTGGGCTTCTCATTGCGGTGGCTACTTTTTGTTGTGGAGCATGGTCTCTAGGTGCACTGGCTTCAGTAGTTGTGGCACATGGGCTCAGTAGTTGTGGTGCACAGGCTTAGTTGCTCCACGGAATGTGGGAGCTTCCCGGACCAGGGATCGAACCCGTGTCCCCTGTGTTGGTAGGTGGATTCTTAACCACTGCACCACCAGGGAAGTCCCTTGTTTTATTTTTTTTTTTATTTAGTATTATATTTTGTAATTTTTAGCACCTTTAATTATTATGTATTTATTTATATTTTGGGCTGTGTTGGGTCTTCATTTCTGTGCGAGGGCTTCCTTTAGCTGTGGCAAGCGGGGGCCACTCTTCATCATGGTGTGCGGGCCTCTCACTATCGTGGCCTCCCTTGTTGCGGAGCACAGGCTCCAGACGCGCAGGCTCAGCAGTTGTGGCTCACGGGCCTAGTTGCTCCACGGCATGTGGGATCTTCCCAGACCAGGGCTCGAACCCGTGCCCCCTGCATTGGCAGGCAGATTCTCAACCACTGCGCCACCAGGGAAGCCCGCTTGTTTTATTTTTTGATAGGAACATTTTATTACTTTTTTTGGAGATGTAATTGACACATAACCTTGTATTAGTTATAGGTGTAACATAATGATTTGATATATGTATCTATTGCAAAATGATTACCACAATAAGTTAGCATCTATTACCACTCATAGTTACAATTTTTTTTCTTGTGATGAGAACTTTTAAGATTTACTCTCTTAGCAACTTTCAAATATACAATGCAGTATTGTTAACTGCAGTCATCATGCTGCACATAATCACATCCCCAGCACTTATTTATCTTATAACTGGAAGTTTGTACCTTTTGACTGGAAGTTTGTACCATTTCACCACTGCCTCAGACCTAGTATGAGGTGTGGATAGTAATGCATCGATAGACATAGGGAAATTGGTCTGTAGTTTTCTCTTTGCCTGCAGTCTCTGTCAGGCTTCAGTTTCAATGGTATGTGTGCTTCCAAGAAAGAATTGTAAAGTTTTCCTTTTTAAAATGCTCTGGAATTTTTTCTGTTAAAGGACAGCTTTATATTGAGATATAATTCACATACCATTCAATGAACCGATTTAAAGTGTACAGTTCAGTGGTAGGTAGTATATTCACAGATATGTGCAACCATCACTACAGTTGATTTTAGAACATTTTCATCACTTCCAAAAGAAACCCTGTACCATTTAGCTATCACTCCCTACTCACCATGACAACCTCTCCAGCCCTAAACAACCACTAATCTACTTTCTGTCTCTAGATTTCTATATTCTGGATTTTTATGTGAATGGAATCATATAATATGTGATCTTTTGTGACTGGCTTCTTTCACCTAACAATGTTTAAGGTTCATCCATGAAGTAGCATGTATTAGTACTTCATTCCTCCTTATGGCCAAATAATAATTCACATTTTGTTTATCCACTTGTACATTGATAACACTTGCTAGTCTCTGACTTTTTGATTCTAGCCATCCCAGTTTGTGTGAAGTGGTATTTCATTGTGGTTTTGATTTGCATTTCTCTGATGACTAATGGTGTTGACCATCTTTTCATATGCTTATTGGCCCTTTATATATCTTCCTTGGAGAAATATCTATTTATATCCTTTGCCACTTTTTAGTTGAGTTATTTGTCTTTTTATCATTGAATTGTATGAGTTTGTTTTTTTTTTTTTACTATACATATTTTAGATATTAAACCTTTATCAGGTACATGAATTACAATTATTTCCTCCCATTCTGTGGGTTGTCTTTTCACTTTCTTGATGATGTCCTTTGAAACACAAACATGTTTAATTTTGGTAATGTACAATTTATTTTTTCTTTTGTTGCTTGTGCTTTTGGTATTGTATTTAAGAATCTTTTGCCAAATCCCAGGTTATAAAGATTTATCTTATTTTTTCCCTAAGAGATTGATAATTTTGCCTCTTAAATTTAGGCCTTTGATCTATTTTGATTAATTTTGTTATGGTGTGAAATAAGGATCCCACTTCATTCTTTCACGCATGGCTCTTCGATTGTCCCAATACCATTTGTTAAAAACACTGTTTTCCCCTCCCATTGAATGGTCTCGGCACCCTTGTTGAAAATCCACTGAGCACATGTATGACTTTATTTCTGGATTCTCAATTCTGTTCCATTATATGTCTATTTGTATGCTGATTTGATTACCGTTGACTTACATTGTTTTGAAATCAGGAAGTGTGAGTGTTCCTGTTTTGTTCTTTTTTAAAAGATAGTTTTGGCTATTCTGGGTCCCTTGCAATTCTGTATGAATTTTGGAATCAGCTTGTCAGTTTCTACAAAGAAATCAGCCGAGAATCTCATGGGGTTTGCATTGAATCTGTAGATCAATTGAGGAGTATTACCATCTTTATAATGTTAAATCTTCTGATCCATGAACATGGGATGTTTTTGTGTTTATTTAGATCTTTAATTTCTTTCAACAGTGTTGAAATGTGTGGTTCTTAGTGTATAAATTTTACACTTCTTTTGTTAATTTATTTCTAAGTATTTTATTTTTGTAGCTGTTGTAAGTGGAACTGTTAATTTCATCTTTTGGATTACTCATTGCTAATGTATAGAGATGCAACTGATTTTTTGTTGATTTTGTACCTGCAACTTAGCTGAACTCACTTTTTAGTTCTAATAGTTTATAGTGAATTCCTTAGGATTTTTATATAAAAGATCAAATCATCTGCAAAGAGAGATAATTTCTGTTACAGTCTGGATGCCTTGTATTTCTTTGTCTTGCCTAATTTCCCTGACTAGAACCTCTGGTAAAATGTTGAATATAACTGGCAAGAGTGGATATCATTGTTTCGTTTCTTGTTCCTTCTATTCATAGAATTTCCTTGAGTGTCTGTTGTAAGATGGTCTGCTAGCAACAAACTCTCTCCGTTTTTGTTTATCTGGTAAAGACTATTTCATCTGCATTTTTTGAAAGATAGCTTTGCTGGATAGCGAATTCTTGGTTGACAGGTTTTCTTTGAGCACTTTGAATACGTTATTCTACTGCCTGCTGGCCTCCATTGTTTCCACTGAAAAGTCAGTTGCTAACCTTAATGAAATCCCCTTGTAAATAGAAATTGTTGTGCTCTTGATGGTCTCAGGATTTTCTCCTTGTCTTTGACTTTCAGCATTTTTAGTATGGTGTTCCTGTTTGTGGTCCTCTTTGTATTTATCTTCTTCAGTGTTTGTCTAGCTTCCTGGATGTGTAAGTTATTGCTTTTCAATAAATATGGAACATTTTCAGCCGTTACTTCTTTGAATACTTCTTTTTCTCTTTTCTCTCTGTTCCTTCCTTTTTGTAGTTACATTACATATGTTGTGCACGTAATGGTGTTCCACATTTCTGTTCATTTTATTCATTCTTTTTTCTTTGCATTCTTCAGCTTGCATAATCTCTAATTGATCTGTCTTTAAATTTGCTAATTCTTTCTTCTGCCAGTTCAAATCTATTCTTGAGCCCTTCTAGTGAATTTTTTATTTCAGTTATTGTACTTTTCAACTCTGCATTTTCCATTTGGTTCTTTTTTGTAATTTCTGTTGCTTAATTAATATTCTCTACTTGATGCAAATTTGTCATCATACCCTCTTTTACTTCTGAAATCATGCTTTCCTCTAGTTCTGTGAACATATGTGTAATGGCTATTTTGAAGTGTTTTTGTTGTTGTTAAGTCTGACATCTGGTTGCTCTCACAGTTTCCGTTGCCTGCTTTTTTTCCACTGTGTGGGTCATATTTTCATGTTTCTTTGCAAGTTTTTGTTGGAAACTGGACATTTTAGATATTTACATTGATATTTTAGATATTAGATATATAGATATTAGACATTATATATTGTAGCTGGGTACTGATCTTCCCCTACCCCCACCCCTGATTTGTTATTGTTATTGGCATGGTTCTTTGTTGTTTAGTGACTAGATCAATTATTTTGCTGAAGTTAAGCCTCTGCTGTTGTTCCTCAGGGAGGTACAGCTCTGGGTATACCCAGCCATTCTGAGGTGACAGTGATATTGGTATGGCTTTGTCCTCTTTTCCTGACCACACCCAGCTGTTAAACTCCACTAACTGATTGTTCTATTTTTTTCAACGATTCCTGGAGCATAAGTTGCTCTACAAACTCATCCAAATTGTGGCTTCTTTGAAGGAATAATCTCAAAGGTCCGTTTTTGATATTTGTTCTGACCATAGGAGCGTTCCTCTCAGCTTCCTTACTATTCAGTTGTCTCCTGCAAACTATCTGGCCTATAGTCTAGAAGGTGTCTTAATTAAATCCATGATTCTCCTTCTCGTTGCCTTTCATCACATCCTCCACTGTTTTTTTTTTTTTTTTTTTAGAAATTCACGTTCTTTTATTTATTTATTTATTTATTCATGACTGTGTTGAGTCTTCGCTTCTGTGCGAGGGCCTTCTCTAGTTGCGGCAAGCGGGGGCCGCTCTTCATCGCGGTGCGCGGGCCTCTCACCATCGCGGCCTCTCCCGTTGCGGAGCACAGGCTCCAGACGCGCAGGCTCAGTAATTGTGGCTCACGGGCCCAGTCGCTCCGTGGCATGTGGGATCCTCCCAGACCAGGGCTCGAACCCATGTCCCCTGCATTGGCAGGCAGACTCTCAACCACTGCGCCACCAGGGAAGCCCTCCTCCACTGTTTTTGAGAGCACCCTTAGGCTTGAACTTCTCCATGCTCTGTTACAGATGAAGTCAGTTCCTCTGGGAAGAGGCTAGGAGCTATCTGTTTTAGGACGTGTTTCTATCCTCAGGCAACCCTGGAGCTCTAGGGGTAGGGTCAATGGCAGACTTCTCTCTGAATGATACCCCTGCTCTAGGAGCTGAGCACTCAGTGAAGGCAAGTGTGGGAGGTTGGGCAAGCAGCCTGAGATCCTCTCAGCTTGCTTCCCCTGGTTGGTGGAGCCACTCCCTCACAAGCCAGGGCAGTGGTGGTCAGGACCCCAGTATTCTCAGAGGCTCTGTGCCCAAGGTAGAGCCTTTGTTCCATGAACTGGGGGCTGGGCAGAAGAAGGGAGTACCCACCTATTGACTGCAGTTGCCTGGGACTTAAAACAGGTGCCTGGGAGCAGAAAGAGATAAGCTGAAGTCCTTCTGCTCCTCAGAAGAAAGCCCTCCAACTGGGAGCTGGAGTAGGAGGAAACCCTGTTTTCTTGACTGCAGCAGTCTGGAGAGCAGTCCTTGCTTCACCTGTAGGGAGGGAGGAGGAACAGGTGTTAGTTTAAATGTCATAGATTTCACTGTACTTACCAAATATTTCTGTGTATTCTTGAATAGATGTTTCTTCATTTGGTCTTAGGACCATTTCCAGAGCTTTTCATTGGTTGTTTTTTTAAATCATTTTTGCCGGTTTCATTGGGTTAGCAGGTTAGCAGAGCTCCTCATGCTCTCTTGTCAGAAATCAATCTCTGGAATGGTTTTTGTTGTTGGTTTATTTTAAGTGTAGATATAATTCACATATAACATTGTATTAGTTTGAGGTGTACAACATAATGATTTGATATATGCATATATTATGAAATGATTACCCCAATAAGTTTAATTAATATCTATCACCACATAGTTACATATTTTTTTTCTTGTGATGAGAGGAATGGTTTTAAATACATTGGAGTTATTTTCTTTTTAAAGGACCATAGAATTGTCCTCTGAAACTATCTGGGCCTGCTATGTGGGGGGGAAGGGGGAGGAGCTCTTAAAATTTTGTTTCAAGGAAATTTGTCTATTTATACATCTTTTTTGAGGTCAATTTTTGATAAATACTGTTTTTCTAGAAAATTACCCATTTGATCCAAATTTTCAACTTGTTTGTGTAGGACTAAGCAAAGTAGTGTCTTATGATTTCCTTAATTTTTTTCTCTGTGGTTATTTCTTTGGGGGTTTCTTTTTATGTACCTTAAGCATTATTGTAATTCATTAATAAGATAATACTAGAAATCATTTTCTCCCTACAACTTCACAGTTTATGATTTATTGTAATCAATTTATTTATACAATAATAATACTTTATTTATTGAACTCTTGCTGTGTATTATGCACTTCACAACTGTGATGTAATTAATCTTCACATAGGCCTAGAAGGTATATACTAATAGTATCTTGATTTTATAGATGAGAAAACTAAGTCATAGAGATTATTAAGTAATTTGCCTAATTATGCCTGGATGTCATAATTTTAATTTCTTTGTTGGCTACAAGTATTTTAAAATTATTTAAGGCTATTAAATAAATAAATTTGTTTGCTTCCTAACGTCTTAACCTAAATCACCATCCAAAAAAGTAATAAAAATTTTAGTTGTCTGTTGAAATGTATTCTGTCCCATGAATTATTTCAGTGAAGTTTAGTGGGGAAAAAGTGTTACCAAAAATTTCCTTCCTTAGTTAACGATTATTAGTACTTAAATTTGTAGTTAACATGAGAGATTTCTTTTAAATGGACATCTTACATTTGAAAAGGCAGTGTAACACTTATAACATTTAAATTAAAAATTTGAAAAATGTAAAAAATATCATACCATCACCACCCTAACATTTTAATTTTATTTTTATATACTGCCTTCAAGTTCTTGTCCACATGCATATTTTATGTAGGTGCAATAATAGTGCATTCTTTACTTTTGACAAAGTGAGCTATTTAAATACTTTTAAAAGAAGTCAATTTAAAAATAAATGTTCAAACAGAAAATGTTCTTGCTCTTTATAGTCTTAAGAGGTTAGAGAAATCTTTGGTACAGTTGGGAATATATAAAAGCTACATTAATTTTTTTTTTATTGGAGTATAATTGCTTCATAATGTTGTGTTAGTTTCTGCTGTACAACCAAGTGAATCAGCTATATGTATACATATATCCCCTCCCTTTTGGACCTCCTTCCCACCCCTCACCCCTACCCCCCAATCCCACCCATCTAGGTCATCACAGAGCACCGAGCTGAGCTCCCTGTGCTATACAGCAGGTTCCCACCGGCTATCTATTTTACACATGGTAGTGTATATATGTCAATCCTAATCTCCCAATTCATCCCACCCTCCCCTTCCCACCCTGTGTCCACACGTCTCTTCTCTACGTCTGCATCCCTATTCCTGCCCTGCTTTTATTTTTGACTTATCCTGATCCTTTCATCCCAAGTATTTGCATGGAACACAGATTATTTGTCTGTAAAAGTTCAGATCAATGGCTAATTTGGTTTGAAAGCTCTTATATGATGTGATCATAGACAAAAGAAAAATTGTTTTTCATTAAAACTTGTTAATAGCTTCTGTGGTATTTTAATTATATTTCTGAATGAGAGAAATTTGGGAAGATAGGAATTTGAGGAATAAAAGTTAAAAGAATATCTTTCATCAGTATGAACAAAAGCCTCTTTTTAGGCAAGACTCAGTAAATGTGTGTAACTGCTGCCCTCTTGGGTTGATACAAAGCACATGTTATTAAAAATAATTTGTACTGAGATTTATCTTTCTTCTTTCAAAGGTGTTAAAATCATCACACAACAAGTTCAACCAAGTAAAATCTTACCCAAACCAGTGACAGCAACTCTGCCCACCAGTAGCAATTCCCCTATTATGGTGGTTAGCAGTAATGGTGCAATTATGACAACTAAACTGGTAACCACTCCTACTGGTAAGTTTTCTTGAGCATCAGTCCATTCATTCATCATACTTATTGAGTAATTTCTCTGTACTAGCAAGGTACTTGACATTGGGAATATAGAAATTAATGAGACAGTTCTTCAAAGAGGTCTTTCTTGACTCTTCCCTCCTCCCAACTGAAATTAGCTCTCTGCTATTGTCATGGTCCTCTTCTTTTCCTTTATAACACATACTATAATTTCTAATTACTTGGCTACTTTTTTTCGATTTGTTTAATGTTATTCACCTTGTTAGACCATGAGCTCCATGAGGATAAGGGACCTTGCCTGTTTTATTCACCATATATATGTAGAGCTAGTCTGTAAGTAGGTGTTTAGTCAGGATTTGTTGAGTGAATGAAAACACAGTCCCAGCCCACAAGGACCTCACTCTGATGAGGTTGAGAATCTATATTACTTTACAGTGTAGTTAGCATTACTCAGACTGAGAAAAGCATAGGATGCCATTTTACCCAGTTATGAGAGTATCCAGGCTATGCCCAAGGAAGTGACAGTATAGAACATTTTAAATAGTGCCACCCTTTGTGACCTTGAGCAGTTTACTTTAATTCCTCTCAGTCTTTTCCATTGTCTATTTCAATGTGATCATAAAACCTGTACCATAAAGTTATTGTAAGTGTTAAATCAGGTATGTAAAGTCCCCAACAGAGTGCTCAAAAGCCATTACTATTAATTAATGTCAGAATTAGCCAGTACCATTATTTTAAATTTGTATAACTCTTACCAAACTTTTTGAAGAGGGCCAGATTTAGATAATAGAATCTAGAGTGTAAAATGATTCCTTTCTCAAGTTTATAAGCTATCATCTATTGGCCATTATATAAAAGTATGTATAAGCATTACCCTTAATCTCCCTCAGGCTTTAATATCTCCATTTCCAGAGACAAAACAGAGGCTTATGTTAAGCAATATGCACAAGGCCACACAGCCAATAAAAGACAGGACTGGGATTTGAATCCAGATCTGTTTGACTCCCAAAACTGCTTTAAAAAAAAAAACTTTGGTAAAATATAGATAACATGAAATTTACCATTTTCACCATTTTTAAGTGTATAGTTCATTGGTATTAAGTACATTCACGTTGTTTTACAACCATTACAACCATCTAGCTCCAGAACTTTTTACATCTTCCCAAACTGAAACTCTGTGCCCATTAAACAATAACTCTGCATTCCCACCTTCCCCCAGTCCCTGGTAACTGCCATTCTACTTTCTGTCTCTTTGCAAAGTCTATGCTTTAAAAACACTGTTATTCTTGCATTACATCTATCATTCTTCACCCAAAACTTTTCTCCATTTAGTACAAAGATAGTAGTGTTATGTAGATATGATTCCTCATGTTAGGGAAAGGTAGTGAAAAATAATACTGTGTCTGTGCTGATGTATATATATTAGAATAAGTGTTTCTAATTTTAAAACAAAAGCTTAAGTTGAAATGTTTTCCGGCTATAATTAACTAATTCAAACTGTGTATCTTCATAGCATATTTATTTTACACTAGATTTTTTTTCTGATTTAGATGTATGTTTGTAATCAATTTAAAGTAATTCTACTTAATGTTCTTCCACATCTCCCTTTTTTGGGTAGTGATTATATTTTAAAACGGTAAATACTAACTGGGTAAAACCTTTCTTGGGAGGGGGTTGTTGAAATGGTTATCACAGTGACCCCTGAATCTAATTATCATGAAAAAATTTTTTTCAGTTGAAGAAGGTGTTATCTGAGTTATCTTCATTCTCCCCAAAACTAACGGCTCTTAGGAACAGTGTTAGGAACTTAGAAACGGTGCTTAGGAATAGTGTTTCTGAGTTACCAGATTTGTGACAAACTACAACAGGCTTATCTGGTTAATTTTTAATTCCTGTTTGGGGAAAGAAAAAAGTCCTAGAAATAGTGGGGAAGAATGTAAAGTCCTTTGAGAGATATGAAGAAAAATATTCTAATGGGTCAGTTAAGAGGAAATATGTAAATAGTGGACTTTTTAGGCTAAAAAGAAATATTCCTGGTAACTCTTGGCAGCTTCAACTTTAATCTCTAGTAAAATGATGGAATAACTCTTTAAAAGATGGAAATATATTTAGAGGGTAACAGAGTACAAAACAGTAAAAATTTATAAAATTTTAGGCAAACAATATACTGCCTTATTTGCTGAGTGCTGCCGTTGGGTTTGGCATTGAGACAGTATAAAACAGATGCAGAGACCTTGAAATCTATAACAGAAATATCTAAAATGCTCTGGCAGGAAAGATGATTAAATTTAAGTTTCTTTTGGCATCAAACTAGTGGAAGAAGGGTAGTGGAAGAAGGGAACAGACTTGGTTATACTTTTTCTTGGGGTTAGTAATTTGATGCAACACATCACAAAATTTTACGTGTAAAATTAATTCAAATTGAGTTGGCTATAGTTCTTGCTATGTGCATTGAAAACTGGCTATAAATTGTTACTTAATGACTTGACACCTTGAAATTCCATTTTCAAGTTAAAGCAATGTAGTATTATGTTGAATTATAGTTAAACTGTATAAATCGTCATTCTTCTAAAAGTTATGACAAGTTTTTCTCTTGACTTTTCCCTTTTATAGGCACACAGGCAACCTATACTCGGCCAACAGTGAGCCCATCTATAGGTCGGATGGCTGCAACCCCTGGAGCTGCAACCTACGTGAAAACTACCAGTGGTAGCATTATTACAGTAGTACCCAAATCATTAGCTACCTTGGGGGGCAAGATAATTAGCAGTAATATAGTTTCTGGTAGGTATATCTGAAATACGTTAAAGGTATAGGTGACCAATAAGAGGAAAACCATTTCACTGTTGAAGGATTCTGTTTGATCGCAGTTTTCTGCTTAGAAATCTATAGCTTTGTTTTTAGTCCTGATGTTTTAGTGATTAGGTATAGTTTTTTTAGTTCTAGTATTACATCTTCATATCTTAAGCTTTTGAGAGTTTTAGAACATGTAGTTGCATTTAATCAGAATGGAAGGATTATGGTTTACATTTGCATAGAGATTTTTCATTTACAAAGTATTGCCCCATTTATCAATTCATTCATACCTCATAACTCTGAAATAGTTGGTATCAGCCCCAGTCTACAGGTACAGACGTATTTAAGTTCAGAGGATGAACTTGACCTGTCCAAAGCCATACAAGCTAGATAGTGGAAGAACTAGTATTTATTAGTCTAAATATGTTTGAGGGATCGTATCTCATAATTTCAATTACTAATGTCACTTTAGCATATTAAAAATAAAAATACTTGAATATTTTTATTTGCTTTTCACCATTTATATTGGCTATTTACTTTTTAAAGATGTTTTACTCAGATAGTGAAGGCTAATATTTATTGGTATTTTGGAACCTTACCTGGTTTTTATTGGCTCATTTATTCCTGCAATATTTGCGTTGTGTACCCTGAAGTGGAATGTTAACACGGTATCCATTTTCATTGATTATTATTTTTTAATTAAAATGATGTGAATAATCTCTGACCAAGCAAACCCTGTGGACTTTAACTGTCTACCATTTTTGTAGACTAGCCGTATTTTGTACGCCCCAGGTGAATTGTTCTAACATTTTAAAGTGAAGGGATTGAAGTTCCTGGCAGTAATATGATGTTGCTGATAACTCAAGGAGTGAAAAAAAAACAAAGCAGGGCATGGTATTGGCATAAAGCACTCTATTTAAAGCTGCTAATTTTGGCTCTACTTTTTAAGTGTAAGCTTCAATGTTTGCCAAACTGAGGAGGGTGAAACCAGTAGGGAAAGAATCATCATACTCCAGCTTTTAAGAGGATATTTTAAATAACACAGTTAAAACTCAAATTATAATTTATTACCTGACAATATCTTTAAATAGTATAGAGCACATACTTAAACATTTTTCAAAAAGTAATCATGTTTTTTATTAGTGTATAGCTTTTTATGACCATAAGGGTTTTTCTTTACTTAGATATGAATTCTTAATATCATATAGCTTGAAGGAATGTCTACATGTCATGAAGCCTCTGTTTTCAACCCTTATTTATGATTTATCTGCTTTGTATGAGGTGAGAGCAATACAGGCAAGCACATGGCCCTAGAAGCAAAGAGGCAGTGAGATATATACCCTACACGTGTATACATTTCATCCACCTTTGTTTTTAAATATGAAGTAACTCATGGTTAGTCGCTATTTCAGGTGTATGGGTATACAGAGGAAGAGTTCTTAAACTTTTTCAGCACTGTAGGATATACTGGGCTCATAGCTGAAATAGCTTTATTCATTGCATGGAGCTCATTTTGCCTCAACCTTTGCTTCACTGTTTGACACTTTAATTCTAAAGAACTTCTCTCATTTCTGACTGCTTTAAACTGATCCTTATGTTACATATCAATATTCTTTATAAAGATAGTTTTCTTATTTTTTTTTTAAATTTATTTATTATTTATTTATTACTTATTTATGGCTGTGCTGGGTCTTCGTTTCTGTGCGAGGGCTTTCTCTCGTTGCGACAAGCGGGGGCCACTCTTCATCGCGATGCGCGGGCCTCTCACTATCGCAGCCTCTCTTGTTGTGGAGCACAGGCTCCAGACGCGCAGGCTCAGTAGTTGTGGTTCACGGGCCTAGTTGCTCTGCGGCATGTGGGATCTTCCCAGACCAGGGCTCGAACTCGTGTCCCCTGCATTGGCAGGCAGATTCTCAACCACTGCGCCACCAGGGAAGCCCCAGTTTTCTTATTTTATAATACTCTTGTTGTTCCATGATACTGGGATTATCGGTTAGTTTATTAGTAGTAGTAGTAGTTTTCAATCCCTGTCTTTTCACAGTAAACCGATAAGCCTGGTTGGATGAATTTAGATAGTTTTCTGCCTTCATCCATGATCAGATGCTGGGTACTAGAGTCCATGCCCCCACCAGCCCACAACCAAAAAGAAATGCTTTTCTTAAAATATATTCAAACACCTGGCTGTAAGAATAGAAGGCTTTAAAAAAATGATATTTTCCCCTTTATTGTGGGGAATTTGGAAAATACAGAAAGGTATACAAAGAAAATTAAAAACCTGTAATTTTTGCCATCTAGAGAAATATGTTAAAATTTAAGTGTATATATTTCTGTTTATTCCTTTTTCTATTTAGATTTTTATATAAATGTTTTTGTGTATATATGTATAATTTTAAAATTAAATTTAGATCTAATATAATTGGTTTTAATCTTTTTTCATATAATAATATCATTTTCCCATTCCATTAAATATATTTTGATACCCCACCCCCACCCCAGATTAATGACTATGCAGTGTTCTCTCATATGATGCACCATGATTTAACTGTTTATTCATTGTTGAGTGTTTTAGGTTACTTAACAATTTTTTTTGTCATAAATAATCCTGTGATGAACATCATTATACATAAATTATTATGTGAAGTTCTTATTTTCTTTGTATAATATACTGGAAGGCAAGTTCATGCTTTCAAAGTGCTTTCTAGAAAGGTCAAGTTTTTGTTAGAATAAGCAATTAAGTGGAAGGCATGACTATTTTTGCAGTTATTTAATTCATATCTTATGGAATCAAATATTTACTTATATGTGTATATATAGAGAGAACTATCAGATATGTAAGTCTTTTGGAGAGCTTTGTTGAAGGTTGGTTGAAAAATCGTGCCTATTTTATGCAGAAGATGGGCTCCTTCAGAGATAAACTCATTATCTGGACTCTAAGGACATTATGAGAACCTTTGACAATGGCAGGACTTGATTTTGATTCCCTTGATCTTTAGTACAATGTCCAGGCAAGGCTTGCATCTATATACTTGTCCATTTGTTCATTCGTTTGCTCATTCTTTGAGCAAAGTAACACATAAAACATTATTCAAAAAACCAAGATTGTCAGAGTGATTTAAGAATCTGTGAATAGTAAAATCTGGGCCAATAAATTTGTGTTCTTTAAGCCTACCTACCATAATGCTCAAACTTTTACAAGCATCTTATTTTTGAATAGGAATCTCTGGAATGCGTCAGTATCATGGCCCATGATCCAAATGTGATTCACATTTACTTGCACCCATTGTATCTTGACTCTTTATAAGTAAAGACTGTATGTATAGGTGAGTTCTCTAATACGCTATGAACTAGATATGGGGTCGGATGCTGTGATACACCGTGATGTACATGAGGTGCATTCTCTGCCCTAAAGAATGCTAAACAGGTGAACTTGTATAGTCTCTTGCAACATGAGAACTATACACTGAATACTATGAAAACATAGAGGAAGACTTTATTTATTTATTTGTTTATTTATTTTTGGCTGTGTTGGGTCCTTGTTGCTGCGTGTGGGATTTCTCTAGTTGGGGTGAGCAGGGGCTACTCTTCGTTGCAGTGCGTGGGCTTCCCATTGCGGTGGCTCCTCTTGTTGTGGAGCACGGGCTGTAGGCATGTGGGCTTCAGTAGTTGTGGCACGTGGGCTCTGTAGTTGTGGCTTGCGGGGTCTAGAGTGCAGGCTCAGCAGTTGTGGTGCACGGGCTCAGGTGCTCCGCGGCATGTAGGATCCTCCTGGACCAGGGATTGAAGCCATGTCCCCTGCATTGGTAGGCTGATTCTTAACCACTGCGCCACCAGGGAAGTCCGAGGAAGACTTTTTTTTAAATGAGTAACACTTCTTTCTTCAATATAATGTAGATGTCACCTGAGATATAGAAACATGCTATTGGAATTTTAAACTTTTATAATTTGATAATTCTAGTCATAAATTGTATTCTTAATTTATTCATAATTGTAATATAATGCTGTACTTGCTTTTCCTTATGCTATGCCTTTTTCTTCTATTTTCTAACATTGCCCCCACCTCCCATTTTGTTACGCTGGTGAACTTGGTTTGCAACTGTCTCATAAATTGACACACCTGTAATGGAAAGGATTTGACATTTTCATAGTTATAAATATAATTCATTTGTTAAGCAAGTTTTGTCAAAAAAGTGATCCTTGTGATTTGGTATGGAGTTAAATCTTGGTTTACATTTCCTTGAGATAGTTTTTAATGCTTACTTTCTAAGAACACTTTTTTATTAACCAGATATTTGGTGAGGGAGCATTGTCAGAGGAGGCATCATAATCACATATGAGGGACTGGAGTTAATTAAGAGTTAAAGTTGATGTAAGTGAATAAGAGGCAGCTTGGTTTTTGTGGCTCTTAACAGTTCACTATTCAGAGACTGCAGGTAAAGGGAAAAACATTTGTGAAACTGGCCCACAGATAAAAGTGCTTTTTTATGTTACCTGAGCATGTTACCTTGGACTGATGAAGCATTAGATGATGGCAAGTGTATTATAAGATATTGTAACAAGATGGCCAAAAACTGGCATATAACTAGAATATTCTTATTCTTGTGCAATCTTATTTCTAAAACTAGTAAGGAATGCTAAGGTTTCCCAGTAGAAAAGATTAAATTTTAACTTTTATTCTTGAGAGTATATTAATCAGTTGTGTTTTTAATGTGTACCCATTCTGTGCTTAGTCATTTGATAAATGATACGCAAGCCTATAGCAGAAAAATATGACTTGCCTGTTTTCATAGGCAGAGAAAATTATAGGTGCAGAAGTAGAACTGGGATTGGTGTGCTCGAGGACCAGTGTGGAAACCAGCACATTGAAGGAGAGGTATATATTGGATAATCCTGAAAATTAAGGTCTGATGGAACCTGGAGGGCTAATCAGAGGAGTTTGGTCTTTGTGTGGTAGGTAATAGGAAGCCATAGTAAAAGGAGTTACTTGTTAAACTAGAGTTTATGGTGTGTATTTTGGAGTAGGAACAAATAAGATCTAATTGGTGGATCTAAGGCCAGATTATAAAGGATTCTGAAACCCAAGACAGGAAGTTGGAACTAAATACAATGGGGATTTGGAAGGTTTTTGACCAATTTCACATGTTGTTGGTTCTTGATATGGTGAAATGAGTTTTTTTTGTTTTTTTGTTTTTTTAGGATGTTTGCTATGGCAGGATGCATCAGAGCTATTTGAATGATAGAGAAACTTGAAATAGGGAGAAAATATGGGAAGCCAAAAGAGATGTGGGCCTGTCTGTTGAGCTGGCATTGATAACATTTTGAAAGAAGACATATGTTGGTGACAAATGTAGTTCATTCACATACTCGTTGAACGATTACTTGAGTAATTGCCGTATGGTGTGTGCTAAGCACTGAGGAGTCAGTGGCGTGAAAAGATACAGTGTGGAGCTAAGGGGCTTTCATTTTGTTAGAGGGTACAGGAAGTGAAGACAAGGCAAGAATCAAAGATTGACACCAGGATTTCCAACTTGAACAATTAGAAGAATATAGGGTATAAATTTGATAGGTAGATAGATTTGATAGGTGGAAGAGAAGCAGTTTGTGGAAGGATGTGGGGGAGAGGGTAAGATAATATGTTTGGATCAGTAGATACAGATCTACTACATAGATGTTAAGGATGGAAAATATAAGTTTATATATATAAGTATATAAATTAGGGTTTCATCCTCAGACTTTTCAGAATGCTGCAGGTGATGAGTATACGTTTCATCTGACTTGGTCTGTGACTGTGTTTATTTTGTCTTTTTCTTGTCACATAAAAATAAATGACATTTCTTTTCATCAATTTTCTCTGTAGTCTAGTGTTATATGAGAATTTTGATACATATTTACCTCTTTTTTATGTTATTTTTTGAAGAGTTTTCCTATCACACTAGTCACATAGGTAATACCATTGAGTTTGGGAGAAATGTTTGTCATGGAATAGAGCTTCTAATTTGTTTCAGTTAACTAGTCAGGAGAGGAATATTGATGGGGAAGCAGATAGTGATATTTTTAGATTCTGAGTTTGGTGTGTAGGCCCTCAGATTCCAAAAAGATGAATGCTGTAAGAGTCAATTCTTAATATTCTCTCATTCTAGGAGAACTTGTAATTTATTATTCCAGGCCTTCATTTTCATCCTCATGACAGCCTTCACGTCATCTAGGGATGACATCAACTACGTGTATTAATTGTATACAACATAAACAGAAGTAACCAAATATCACTAGTCCTTAACTCGGGCCTCCTTTTCTCCCCCCTTCTTTAAGGAACGACTACCAAAATCACTACAATCCCAATGACTTCCAAGCCCAATGTGATTGTTGTGCAAAAGACTACAGGAAAAGGAACCACCATTCAAGGCCTCCCGGGCAAAAACGTTGTCACAACATTGCTAAATGCTGGAGTAAGTAAGAGCTTGAACTGCAGACTCAGCAATCCACTAAGGATTTTAAAGACCAGCTATACAAATATTTGTCTAAGGACTTCAGAACCCACAATGGCCGGAATGGCTTGATTTACCCCTACTGTGATGTAATAACTGTTAAAAAACACCACCTACTGATGCCATTTTTTACAGTAATTTCTAAAACATGTTGTTCATAGCTAGGTTGCTTATGACCATGATTTAGATGCTTAGCTTGGTCCAGATGGAAGATTCCACTGGGTTAACTACAGAGGGACCTCTGTCAGAGGACAGTTTATTCCTGCTTTTGGCCAATAGATACCAGTCTAGTATTTCACCTAGGCTAGGCAAAGAGAAATATTTGGGACTAAGACTAAATTAATGACAACGATTTGTTACTTTCATTTTTACTTCTTTGAGCTAGTGAAAAAAAATCAAATAAATAACAGATTCATTTATAGTTCTGAAGGCAGTTGTTAAGAGGTTAAGAGATTTGGAGTTAGCCAAACCTAGGCTTTGTCTCTGAGTATCATAATTGTTTGACTTTGGCTAACTTATTCGACTTCTCTCATCCTTAATTTCCTCATTTGTACGTTGGGGATGATGATCTCTACCAGTGAATTTGTTGAGTAACTAACTGGTAGCTGTTGAAAGTGCTTAGAACAGTGCCTGGCACGTAGGAAGTCCTCAATAATTTTTTTTTTCTTACTGTTATTACTCTTTGTACTTAACTGTCTAGGTTTGGTAGTGTCCCTACTTCGCTAGAAAAAAAAAATGCTGTACTTCATTGTAGTTGATCTCTAGTAGCTTCCTAGGCATCACAGTCTTTACAATGTTGGTAGGGGTCTAGTATTAGATTTTTTCATCACGTGGGAAAACATAGATTGTTCCTAGCCTTAGTTCACACAGTAAGCCAAAAGTAAAGCCAGGATTAGAATTCAGATTTTCAGAACGCTTTATCTTTTGGTTTGTAATTTCATGGAACTTGATATTAAAAGAGGGGAGTGCCATGTACTCTAGGTCCTATGGTCACATAGATCTAAGAATAGTGTGTGTGAGTACTAGCTGCTATATACATCTAATAGCAACAGTTTGACACAGGAAATGATAGTCAAACAAGCAGATCAGAGTATAAGACCATCCGCTTAACCACATATGTACATGTACCTGTACTCATAACTTGCTTACCTGTGCATGCGTAAACACACACACACACCAGAAGAGCTTTTTCAAAAAATAGCCTGCTAGTTGGTTTTGATTGGTTTTGAGTGGTCTTTATAATTATACCTGGACAGGGCCCATTGAGCTACTTAATAGAAGGGCATGCCCACTTGCAAACTAGCAGCTCTTGGCAAATGAGCTAGAGCTCTTTCCAGAGATGCTGCTGTGAAGGGTGTACGTGTATTAAAATAAGTAATCACATGATTGGCAGACACTCCATGTTTCCCTTAGATAACTGCAGCAGATATTTAAACATGTGAATTTTGTAATCATTTATCTCTAAATTCACAGAGTGATTACCTTTTTGCCAGCTCATCTGGGTGCTTTGTTTTTACTGGCTGCTAAGTTTAGGCGGCCACACATTTAGGTGATGATGACTAAAAGAAAAACTGATAAGGTGAAAAAATTTCAGATCCTTTCCTTTTTAATTTTATGGATTTTAATTTTTTAAATTTTAATAGTTTAGTAAAATGACTGTATTTGAATTTAATTTAGTTAAGCTCAAGTATTGACTCCATAAATGACCAGAAAATGGTTCTTAAGAATAAAGCAGATGAAAATGGTGAAAAGTTAATGGGCTTAAACTATCTAGTTAATAGACTAAAGTGATATTAGTAACATGCTGGTGTGGGAAATGTCCTAAGTTTTCTCTTTGTATTTTCCCATGTAACCTCAGAAAGAATGTTAATACCTCTGCTGATTTCATCTCTTGCCCATACTGTTTCACATAGGCATTCTGCTATATATCCTTATAATTTCATGTTTGGGGAACTGAGGCAGTTTATTTTGTGTGTGAACATTTAGCTATTGGTAAAATGCACAGTAATTTTTTTATTACACATATGTTCATTTCAGATAAACTGTCAATAAAGTTGAATGTTGAGGGGACAAGACCTATAGTCCCAACAGTTAGAGATAACCATTGTTAGCATTTTAGTATATATTCTTCTATAATTTTTGACTCTATTTTATATACATATTCTGTGAATGAGACAGTATAATAAGTATTCTTACATAAGGTGATTTTTTAAATTCACTCACCAAGAAATACGTAATGCCTTCTTAGGACAGAAGGTTGGTCAGAGGACTTCTGAGATCATTTCAACTAGGTCTAAGATTTTTGATCACCTGGAAACATTGTACTTTGTTGCAGAGTTTACAGCCCTTTGCCCATCATCCTGGTAAAACCTTTCTGTGATTTTCAGTGAAAAAATGCATATAAATCTCATATATTTACTGACTTCAATTTAGGGAGAAAAGACTATTCAGACGGTGCCAACAGGAGCAAAGCCAGCTATTATCACTGCTACAAGACCCATCACCAAAATGATTGTAACTCAGCCAAAAGGAATAGGTTCCACAGTTCAACCAGCAGCTAAAATCATCCCAACAAAAATTGTTTATGGGCAGCAAGGGAAAACACAGGTATGCTAAGATATGGTGATTTTTCTTGACTCTGGTATATTTCAAATTCCTAGAAAAGATCAGTAATATTTAAAGAATCAGATTATTAGAAGTTATGATTGAATGTGTATAATCATCTGTTTTCAAAACAGTACTTTTCAGTACTTAAAAAAATATATATCTTAAATATTTGTGTCATGTCATGAGCAAAGTTTAGAGAACAGAATCCCCTTGGAGGCACGGTGGATAAGAATCCGTCTGCCAATGCAGGGGACACGGGTTTGATCCCTGGTCTGGGAAAATCCCACATGCCGCGGAGCAACTAAGCCCGTGCGCCACAACTACTGAGCCTGTGCTCTAGAGCCCGTGCACCACAACTACTGAGCCTGTGCTCTAGAGCCCGTGAGCCACAACTACTGAAGCCGTGCCCCACAACAAGAGAAGCCATTGCAAGGAGAAGCCCACGCACCGTAACGAAGAGTGGCCTCCGCTCGCCACAACTAGAGAAAGCCTGCGTGCAGCAACGAAGACGCAACGCAGCCAAAAAAATAAATAAAATTAAATCTTTGAAAAAAAAAAAAAAGAATCCCCTTGGAATAAAATTTGCTGAAGGTATATATTGTTTTTTGAGAAGAAGATGGTTGAGGGATGATGGTAGTTATTCATAATCTCTCAGAGAAAAGTATTTATTTTTTTATAAGCTTATATGGGCTTTGAAAGCACTTTGGATATTATAAAATTTGATTTACTTGAAACCTAAATAATGGAGAAGCTGGAGATGTTCATTTTTCAACAAGTAAACGATAAGGGAGCTTTTCTGGAGATTTGTCTGGGAAATTGAGGCTCGGGATTTAATCCTGTGTTGCTGGGCTACTGTTTATTTTGCAGGTACTTTACTTTTCTGAGAATATCAAAGGAATCGATGTCAGCTTTGGTTGAGAAATGCTATCCTAGGATTTTTGTAAAAGATACTAATTTACCTATAAACTAATAATTTGCCTTTAGAATCAGTTCCCTCAGTGTTATAGCCAAATAGTTTACATATCTAAACAGTAAGTTTTGTGATTTTCTAATAAGTTCAAATTGCCTTTAAATTTCAACTAACAGTTTCATTTGCTCCATCATCTAAGTCATAACCCATGTTTTCATTCTTGAATTTTTGGAAATGGTGACTTAAAGAGTCTGAAAAGGTTTAGAAACTTATATATGGGAGAAATAAAAAATAATTGTGGTGAAGTAACATTTTTATTCCATGCACCCAATTGAAGTTAACTCCCAGAGTCCAAATTTTGAAGTGGAATGGTTCACTGTGAAACTTTTCTACCATTTCACTTGTTGTAGTGTCTGTGGTTTTGACCTTTGCCAAGAGTTGATCTATCGCATGTTCCTTATCGATTCTAATAGTTGTCTAAATTAGTGTTCCTCTGGGGATTTCTTCAAAGATGACTTAGGTCCTTAGCAATTTTACTTTTTGCAGTTGTGTTAATTAGGAATTTCATTTGGTTGCTAAAGAAAAGAAACCTGAAGAACAGTGGCTTAAACAAATTAGGGTTTCATTTTTATTATGTTGATAAATATTCAGAGGAAGGAAATCCTGGACTGTTATTGTGACTCAAAAATTCCCTTGGGTATCTAGGCTCCTTGTGTCTTTCTGTTCTGCCATCCTTAGTTTGTGACTATCATTCTACTGTATAGCCTACAGACTGTAAAATGACTCCTGAAGTCATTACAGGCAAGAAAAAACAGGGGCAAAGGCTCTTGTTAGAATCATAGCTGTTGTACTGTAGCATGTACCGCTTGAAATTTTGTATGTGGCCTGCTATAATTTGTTCATAGATTGAATTAGTCTTTGATGAACAGTGCTGTGCCCAAAGTATAATAAATGTACAGAGTACTGTTTTCTGTGTCAGGAAAGTATTTGTTTCATCATGACCTAGAAGTTAAGCATTTTTTAAAATGCTCTAAATTTATACTGGTTGTATTTTTGCTTGTGTTCTAGGTTCTTATTAAACCTAAACCAGTGACGTTTCAAGCTACAGTTGTTAGTGAACAAACAAGGCAGCTGGTCACGGAAACATTACAGCAAGCATCCAGGGTGGCAGAGGCTGGTAATTCATCTATTCAGGAGGGAAAAGAAGAACCACAGAGTTATACAGATAGTAGTTCCTCTTCTACGGAGTCCTCCCAAAGTTCCCAAGGTAAGATCCATTTTACTTCTGATTTATGTAATTACTGCTGACATAGTGCCCTAGTTCCAAAATAGTTGAATCTAGGGATCTCAAACAAACATGTATGCTTTGACTTGTTAGTTCTTTTGATTTTATTGTCTTTTGTTTGATATGTAATCAGTGAGCAGAAGTTCTGTTTTTGGTAAGGCTTATTACCATCCTTTCCTGCCTGGCATATGTTCATCAAGTAATTGGTAAATTTTAGATGATGATTTTGGCAGGTAGGTATTATCAAACTGGATAGAACTGTGATTCCTTCTGTTTGCTTTGAGTAGGTAGGAGAAGTATGCAAGAAAGTGAATATACCTTTTGAAATGGTTGTTGCTGAATCTTGAGAAAGGATCAAGGTGGTCAGAGGTGGGGCCATAAGTGGGCTGTAAGTGGGTGATCATACATTGCAGTTTGCATGGGACAAGTCTTAGTTTATTTCTGTTCTAGAATAATTAGTAATAGCATTCGCTTTCACTCTCAAAAGTGTTCCAGTTTAGATGATAATTATATGGTTGTCCTAATTATAAGGAAGGTGCTATGAAGCCAGACTCCATAATAGGGAAAATCATTATCCTTAGTGCTATTTTAATTATGTTGTTCTAGGAAGTCACTTGAAATAGAGTCATGATCATAAGCTTTGAGACTCTCTACAAATATAGTACCCGTGTCTGTCAGTTACCTTAACCACCCATATTGTCAGGTAGTGTATTTATGCCTGTACTTATAAGCTCTGATATATCCAAACAAAACTGTTTATCTTCTCTTGATCATTCCTCACTCATTCCATTTCCTCTCCTCACCTCTCCATTATTGTCTCTGGAATGCTTTCTTAGCACCTTCACTTTTCTAATACAGTTTCTTCATTTTTTTTGTGCAGGAATTATTATTTTAACTCTTCAATGGAATCTTCCCAGATTAGTGTTACTAATGGTTCAAATTGCTGATTATTCCATTAATTCAATTTGACATTTATTTATTAGTTTATACTGTGTATTGAGCTTCATGAGAAAGCTTCATGAAGGAGGTAGCATTTGAAATGGTCTTTGAAAACTCATCAGTTAAAAATTAAAATGTTGATTTTAACAAACAAACAATATGGCACTCATTTTAGAAAATGGATAATTTTCTTCTGCATATTATCAATAATAGTAATATTTTCTGAATCAATTTGCTAAGATTTAATTTATCATTCTGTATTGATTATGAATCAGTTTATGTCTAGTTATAGTAAGATGATGCTTATTCTCTATTTCTTTTAGACTTACTGATTTGATATGTATAGAGTCCATTCTTAGTTTAACTCATCAGATGCTTTTTTTTCTCTTTTATTTTTAAGTCTGTAGTTATTTGAATAATACCAGCCTTTTTTTCCCTTGAGAAATATTTTCATAGTGGGCAGGTAAAATGTTTAGGTTACGAATTGGTACTGAAATGGGGACCTGAACAGTAGATGTCTGTGTATACATGATCTCAGGTTATCTTTTGAAATTGCTAGTTTTTTCCCAAGAGAGCTATAAACCAATCATTACTTCCCTAACATGCCATTTCATTAGTGAACCTTCAATTTTCATTCTAAGAAAGGGACAAAAATTTGGCTGTTTTTGGAACTGATTGAGTGTAAAGTTTTCTGCTCTTTGATCTGTTACTATACATGGCATCATTTATTTTTATTTGTGTTGTTTATCTTTCATTGCATATTACTTCTTTTTAGAATATTCTGTAATACAGAAAAAATTCACCATTCAAAGTAGGTATATGTAATATAGTTGACTATAAAGGCAGTTTTTATAATCCGCATTTACTCCTCTCACCGTATCCCTGTATAGTTCCTTAGTACATTCTCACAAAGACAAGGGGCTGGGAATATATATGCTATGATTTAACAGAAAGGGATAAAGGGCTTTTTTGGGTTTTTGGGGTTTTTTTTTGGCCACACCTCAGGGCATGTGGGATCTTAGCTCCTCAACCAGGGATCAGACCCACGCCCAGTGCAGTGGAAATGCAGAATCTTAACCACTGGACCACCAGGGAAAGGGATAAAGGTTTTGATCAGTCTAAGACTCATGTTTGGTTTTCAAGGTATAAGAGGGTCATACCTACGGGGAATAGAAGCACTATATAAGAGTCCATTCTTTCTTTATATTGCTTTTGTAGTTTTTAGCGCACCTCTTTTTAGTAACTTTTAATGTAATTTCAAACTTAAAAAAGTTGCAAGAAGATTGAAAAGAACTCCTGTGTATATTCTTTACCTAGATTCACCACTTATTTGTATTTTGCCCTATTTGCTTTGTTGTTGATTCTCTTTCTGTCCCCCTATGTGTTTATAATTTTTAAATTTTTTAACCATTTGAGAGCAAGTTGTAGATATTATGTCCTTTACCTCTAAATACTTACATTTGTAGGTTTATATTTCTTAAAGGTTAGTCTGTTCATAACTAAAATACAGTTATCAAAATCAAGACATATGAAGTTACAGTTCTGTAATCTACAATCCACTCAAATGTCATCAGCTGTCCAATCATGTTCTTTGTAGTTTTACCACCACCTGCCCCCCACCACCAGTCCACAGTCCAAATTAGGATCATGCATTACATTTAGTTGCATTTAATGGTCATGGCTCTTTATTTTCCTTAAATTTGGATAATCCTCTAGCCTTTCTTTGTGTTTCTTGATCTTGATGTTTTTGAAGGAAATAATCAGTTACTTTGTAGAATAGTCTTCAATTTGGTATTGTCTGATGTTTCTTTATCATTTGATTCAGCAGGAATTCCACAGATGTGATATATCCTTAGCTTTGTCTTATCAGGAGGCCCTGATGTCAGTTTGTCCCAATATTGATGATGTTAATGTCGATCTCTTGGTTAATTAAGATGATGTCTTCCCGTTTTTTTTTTGCATTATGAAGTTACCATATTTCCCTCTGAGATTAATGGTAATTTATGGGAGATGCTTTGAGACTATATAAATATCACATTCCTCATAAAACATTTATCTACTAGTTTAAGCATCCATTGATAATTTTCTAAAGCCCATTATTTGTTATATAGTTGATAGTTGGCATTCTACTGTAAGAATGAATCAATTTTGCTTGACTTCATATCCTTTTTCTGGTGACTTCCTTTACACAAGTCTTAGAATAAGGATGTCTTTTATGCCAAGGAATTTCTTGATTCTTCTTGTGGTTTCTAAACTTTCCCCACCATTCCCCACCCGCAAGGAGGAGCAATTTAGGCCTTATACCTTATTTCTGAACTATCTCCTCACAGGCTAGAATAGAGACCTTCATCTTCACCTTGTTTTGGCACTTTCCTTGATCACCCTAGGAGGGTTCATCACTCCTTCTATATACTACGCTTCCGAAGTTGCTTTGTATTTTATCATTGATCATTTTATTTTGTACTTTTTTTTGTTTGTTTAATATAATTATTTTCTTTTCCACTAGGCTACTAGCTTCTCAAAGGCAAGGATCATATTCATCTCTATATATTCAATATTTAGCGAAGAGGTTAGCTAGCTCTAAGTAGACACCCAGTAAAAGTCCCTGAATGAACAAACAGCAGAACAGCAACCATAATAACTGTGGTACGGAGTTAAACTTCAGCCTTATAAACTAATTTTTGTCGCCTGAGTCCAAAACATTTTTTCCTTTTTGGCGTTTCCCCTAACCTAGTGGATGGGCCTTTTAAGCTGTATACCCCTGAAGTATTTTTACATACTGATAGATAGATGACCAACCCTAATAGTTCAAGGTCATACTTGCCTAGATCACTTACTGAAGATTGGGCCGTATGCCTTCCACAGCTCCTGAGCTTTCCTTCCTATTTGGATCTTCTTATTTTCCCTTTCTCACTTGGGAATAGGGTTATTGTGCTTATTGGGTTCTAGATTTTTTTAAAAAAAGAAAGAAAAAATGTTAAAAGTTTTCTTTGTTTATATTCTCTTTATTTCCAAAAGGTTTTAAGGTAGATTAGCTAGAATATAAGATTAGGTGAAGTAAAATGGAAGAGAAAAAGGAGACAAAATCAAGGGTAAGGATTTAAGATGGAACATGGCATGAGGCAAATATAAAAATGCATCCTGTAAAGACATTGCTTTAAGTAGGCCACAACTTGGTTTCTAGGATGATTCTTCCAGAAGCTTCATGATCTTGGTAGGTCATGGTGAGGGTGAGGAATAAATCGAGGTTAAGCAAAACATACTTATTGCAGAACTTTTCAGAGCCTTTATATGCTAATATATGTTATGAAAGATGAAGGATATAATGTAAAATGCCCCCAACTTTTTTGACCATGGAAGCCTTCTTTTGCAGAACATCTTTTTTAAAAAAATGTATTTATTTACTTTTGGCTGTGTTGGGTCTTCGTTGCTGCGCACGGGCTTTCTCTAGTTGTGGCGAGTGGGAGCTACTCTTCATTGTGGTGCGCACGCTTCTCATCGTAGTGGCTTTTCTTGTTGCGGAGTGTGGGCTCAGTAGTTGTGACTCACGGGCTCAAGAGCGCAGGCTCAGTAGTTGTGGTGCACGGGCTTAGTTGCTCCACGGCATGTGGGATCTTCCCGGACCAGGGCTCGAACCTGTGTCCCCTGCATTGGCAGGCGATTCTTAACCACTGCGCCACCAGGGAAGTCCCTTTTGCAGGACATCTTGAGAAATTAATGTTCTCTGGAACATGTGGGGCAAAGCTGTATAAGCAGTTAAATACTGTGAAGGCCTTGGGCTTTATGACAGTACTTCAGAGGGAAGGTACCTATTACATCATGGAAGGGATATAAACAACTTGGGTTTAGTTTAGAAGAGATGGTTTAGATGCATAAGGCATCTGAGAATCATTTTATATGAAGAATGGTAGGTGGAGACAGGACATTTATCATGGAGAAGAGAAGATGAAAATTGGGTGGGGTTGTGGGGGACACGGAACTGTTGTCAGTTATCTTGAGGACTGTGACATGGAAGAGGGAAAAGAATTGGTCTTTGGTAGGTACATGGACAGAGCTAGAACCATTGAGTAGCAATCAGAAGACCTGTTTCCACTCTATATAAGAAAATTTTCTAATTGTCGTAACAGTGCAAAGATGGAAAGAAACTGTCTTAGAAAGTGAGTTCTGTGGTGCTGGATTCCTGGACTGTTAGGGATATTTTGAAGATGTTAGCATAGGATTGATGATAGTATTAAAAATACTTTTAGATTGTCTTTTCTAGCTGAGAGATCTTGTGATTCTATGCAAATGTGATATAGGCTTTTTATAGTAAAGATATAGGAGACATTCTTCCATAGAGATGCCTGAATCTGCCTTTGGATATAGCAATACAGTGTTTGTCTCTAGTATCTAACATGTAGTAGATGCCCAATAAATATTTGTTAAATGACCTGTGGGGAAAGATATCTGAGGGTCAGTAGGCCATCATCCTCAAGAGACATAGGAAAGTCTAGATGGATGCACACTGCATAATCAAATGGATCAGGCTCCTGGTGTCTCAGTCATTGCACTCTGACCCCAGCATCAGACTTGGTAGGCAGTAGATTTATCTAGTCTAAGCATAAGCCAAAAGTAGAGAGGAAAATCACTCAAGGAGTGTTTTTCACACTTAGGTTCGTACCCTCATTCTGTGTCACAGCAGTTGGGGGTGCTGCATTGGTGCTTTGTATGGTCAGCTACACTTTCTGAGTATGGGCAGAAAGAGAAAGACCAATCTCCCCAGTCCCTCTGGGATGATGTTATGTGGGGTGATGTCTCTGACAGGTAGTCCCATGTGGAAATTTGTTCTCCTTTTCCAGTCTTATTCTACCTTATCTCTCTACCAGTGCAGTTTTTGCTTTCTTCTGTGTATTCAGTGTGTGTATTTTACAGAGTTGGGTTGCAAAGTCATTCTTTGCCTATAGGTCCTCTCACCTAGCCAGGGGTACTTATAGCATCATGAGAAATTCTTAAAATTGAGAACTTAGTTTATATAAAACTAATGATTCCCTAATATAATCAGTTCTCTTAAGTTTAAATTCTATATATCAACTTAGAATGAGTAAAGAAAAACTGTTATATGCCTCATGTGGCATTTGATATTTCTATAGGATATTGTCCTTCAATCATCTAGCTTTTTTTTGAAGGTTTAATGGAAATTATACATCCCTGGTGTGGCATATATTCTACCTAGTGTTTAGGGGCTAGGGTGGGGAGCGGAAATACAATTTGTTAATGGTAAATAAAAATTCCAGATATTTTGTATACTGATTTTGTTTTCTTTGGGAAGACAGTTTTTTTGTTTTTTGTTTTTTTAAGAGTCATTCCCCCCCTGCTTCACCTTTTTGGACAACTTTGTGGTTTTCAAAAATATAAAGTTCATAGAAGGTTGAACTTAAGTTGTATTTATTCTTGGTTTTAGGGCTGCATGAATTCTTTTCTGTGATGCTTTCACTGACCATTCCAATTCACAGTAGTCTTTTGCTTTCTATATAGTTGCCCTATTTGCCCTTATCATTTGACTTTATCCCAAAATACAAAGCTATATGTATATCTTTATTTTATGTCTCCTCCATTATAATCTAAACTTGGGAGTAAGAGTCATGCTTTTATAGCCTATATAATTTCCTGTGTGGTATCTTGGACCAAGGAGTTTAGGAACTTAACAATAGTCTGATAAAACCTACTTATTCTGTAGATGGAAAACTCAATAAATAATTTGTTGTTTGATTTGATGTGTATTTAGTATTTACATGCATACTTATATAGCATGAATATAATAAGCCTTGAGTTAGGGCTATAATTTATTTGGAAACTAACAAAAAGGCTTAGAACTTTTCAGCCCACAACCAGAACAACAACAACAAAATAAAACACTTCTATTGTCCTTCATAGTTTATAAAGCTCTTTTATGTATGTCATTTCATTATATCCTCAGAAATCCTGTGAGGTAGAGAGGTAATTTTAGTGTTGCCATTTTAGAAAGAATGATACTAAGACCCAGAGAATTAACTTGCTGATAATTGGTAGAGCTAGGACTGTAACATAAGCCTTTGAACTCCAAATGTTATACGTGTCATATCATGCTGCTTCTAGATCATTTATCCATTCTTGTTGTTAATGGACAGGATTTCCTTTCAGTAACTCAGCCATCCAATAAGTGTTCACTGAATGCTCAGGTTATAATACAGAACACATTTTTAGGTGCATTGGGGAAAACAAGACTCATACAGCGTTTTGTTCTTACTGTACACAAACATGCACCCACCCACACAAACGCACACCTATTTATTATAGCAATTATAACATTGAATTGTAATTTGTCTCTTTACATGTCTGTCTCTCCAACCAGATTGTGTGCTTCCTGAGCATCCTTTGATTACTCTATGAGCTCCTTTATATCCTCAGTGCCAAATGTCGACTCTGGCACATAGGTGCCTAGTCTGTTGAATCAGTGAATGAATGAATAAGTGAATACAGACATGAAAGACATTATGCCCTCTGGGGGCTTACAGTCTTCTTGGGGAGATAAAGCATGAAGTTTGTAGTAAAACAAAGATTAAAAAAAAAACAAATTGTTTTTTTTTAAGAGAAACTTTGTTTATAGGGTTTTTTTTTTTTAACTAATATAAAACAGATTCCCAGCCTGTAGTTCATGTAATTGCTTCCCGGCGTCAGGATTGGTCAGAACATGAGATTGCAATGGAGACTAGCCCCACCATAATTTATCAGGATGTATCCAGTGAATCACAATCAGCTACTTCAACAATCAAAGCTCTGTTAGAACTCCAACAGACAACAGGTATGAATTCACATGCTCAATTGAATGAAGCATGTTTTCTCTAGAGATGGGTTGTGCTAAAATACTACTACTGTTATATTTTCTTTGTTATTATTTGAGCACATTTCCCCCCTCTGGACTTGTCTATAATCATTGGTGCAGTCTGTTTACTTGTCAGTTCATTAAGATGTTCACAGGAGTACTGAAGGATAGACTATAGTCAGTAGAAAGAAGACAAAAATGGCAGAGCTCTTTCTTCTCTGTCTCCTGCTTAAAATGGACAATCCTGTTGCCTTTTGTCACCAGAAAGGAGTAGGTCTGTCAATTCTAAGCACGAAGATAAATGCAGTACAGTTGCCAATTCTATTCAAGAATAGTAGGAGGCAGATTGGAGGGCCCCTGCCATCCTCCTTGATATTGGTGGGGCAGTTTTGTGGTCCTAAAACACCATTAATGGCCTTGCTAGCATTCTAATTTGTTTTTTTATCTTCATACTTCTTTGCGTAATTTAACAACTTGAGCTTCCATGCAAAGCTATTCTTATTTAACAAGATCCAATCAGTATTTCTAGTTACTAAATATCTTTGATAAGCTCTAGGCAAAACTGTGTTAGTTATACTGACTTTTCTATTATAATAGGTCAAATATTGTCAGAGTATTTAAGGGACCTTACCGATGATCTCATCCAACCCTTTCATTATGGATAAACAAACCGAGACCTAGAGAAGTTACCCAGTTGGTTAGTGGCAGAGTGAGAGTCCATGTCTTTTGATTCCTAGTTCAATGTCCTCTCTATTTGTGGGGTGACTTTTGTATTCCTTTGGTTTTGTTTTGCTTTCTTTGTTTAAATGATTATCTTGATTTTGTTACATTATATGCTTGGTGAGAATAATCTGAATGATCATTCAGTGTACTTAATTACTGGTTACTATTTGTTTGTAACATCCACTCTACACTACCCAAAGAATACTAGCTTTTATTGTAAGTCTTTGGTTAATCTTTCTGTTGGTGTTATTTTTGGCTTTAGGCATTTCCTCAGCTCCTTATCTTTTACATACTCAGCTATTTCCATTAAAGCCTTATAGAGGGTGGAAACCAAATGATTTTGTAGAAAAAGTGATAATATAGAAAGTTATTCTATCCATGGAAACCATTCTTGACTCCAGGCCATTCCATTGACATTTTTGCAGGAACAGAGAGGCCATATTTTCCTGACACTGAAAATTTTTATTCTTTAAGAGTCACTAAAAATATTGTAACATTTCTTTGGAGATTATCTTGAATTTTTAATAGATCAAATTAAACTGGTCACTATTCACTGTGTTGTGCTCTTCTGGGCAGGTGTGCCCTAGAGCAAATCATGCTGTGTACTGCTTATTCACCCTTTGTTTTCAGGTTGGTGAACTCCACAATACCAGGTACTGCCTTGAAGAAGGGTAAAGGAAATGTTCTAAGGGGAGTATGTACAGGGGAAACAGATGCAATTGTTTGGCCTAGTGATAATAGGGGGGGGTTTTAGTCTGATTGCATATGAGTTCTTGCTAGGCTGCTGGGTATGGTTGCACAAGTTGTGCACTCTACAGCCATACATAGCAGTCTGCTCTTTTGTTTTCAATTCATTGACTCCTTAGTCACTGCCCATGTGGCACCCCAGAGGTCTTGTTCATTATTCCCGAGGACAACTCTGGTTTTAGTACTTGTTTGTAATAAAAGTTAATTTTTCCCCTGACTTTTTTATACAGTAAAGGAAAAATTGGAATCTAAACCAAGACAACCCACTATTGACTTGAGTCAAATGGCAGTGCCTATTCAGATGACCCAGGAAAAGAGACATTCTCCTGAGAGTCCGTCAATTGCTGTGGTAGAGTCCGAACTAGTTGCTGAATACATCACTACTGGTAGGTGTCCTCTTAAAAAGCAGTATTAAGGTAGGAGAGCTACATTTCTGGATTTCATGAGATGGTTGTTTTGGGGAGAATATATTTTTTATATTTCTAGATCTCTTCCAGTTTTCTCTGAGAGCAAATTCACATTGTCCTTGGGATTTACCCTGTCTTTAATGACTAGGCGGAAAAAATCAATAGGTTGTTAGAAAGTTTGCTAGTAATATAAAACTGCAAGTTGGCCATAAATAACATCTGTGAACATAGGGCAATAGTTGTGGTGAGAGGATAGAATATCTTTTATATAAGAATAAATATTCATATGCATCTGGATTTTTTAGTTTTGGGGAAAAGGGAGGTGGGTCAAGGGAGAAAGAAGGTATAAAAGCCAACCCTTTTTTTAAACTGTAAGGAAAAAAATGTGGAAAATTTTAAATCCCTGTAAATACTTAGGAGTTCTGGTGGAAAGCACATTAGGTATTTGTTTAAAATGTGGTCTGGGAGCAAAACACTAACGAAGTTTTTGGATGGCATATGTAGAGAAGTGGAGCAGGAAGGATAATAGATTCTTTCATATTCTGCTGAGACCACACTTGGAATACTGCTTTCTGTTTTGGACACTTCATTACCTTGAGATTTGAAATAGTTCAGAGAGTAGTAATGTGAATAATTAGGGGTTAGGAGAGAGAATTTATGAGGCAGTATGTAAAGAACACCTGTCTTATGTTTTCTGTAGCAGTGATTAAAAAAGAACATAAAGTTACGAATATTTGAAGGATGTAAACAACAAAGTGGAAAAGGAATTCTTTGGCATTTTAGGAGATATTGTTAAGACTAATGGGTTAAAATTGCCTAAAGGGAAAATCCAATTAAAGATTATGGAAAGCCATCTAGTATCTTTCTTTAGAGCTATTTAGCAAAAAGCAGAGTGTAGTATGTTGGGGAAATCAATGATAACCTCTGGGGATAGACTAGATTATCAAACAGTAAATAGATGAAAAGACCTATGATTTCTTCCCTTACTTATCCTTTTCAGAACGCACTGATGAGGGGACAGAGGTTGCTTTTCCCCTTCTAGGTAAGTGGTGTGCATCCATTTGTAGTATAACCTAAGGTAAAATATGATTGTTTGAGGGGGAAACCACTTAAATGGATGCGCTCTACTCTGATCTGGTAGAGGAAAGGTAAGCTCTACTCAGTGAAAGGGAGAGAGACTTTCCTTTTGCAGAATACTAGGATTCTTTCTCAGAAATGAGCAGTTTGACATTGGAAAAATGAGTTGTTTAAAGAAATAAGTGACTGTTTTATGGTGTTTACATGGCCCAGTTAAGGTCACTTCAGCTGTTTTCCAACTATGCACTCTGTGACCTCCCTTCCATAATCTCCTCCCATCATATCCTCAGCCTCACTGAGTTTTTTCTTTGACTACAAAGCCAGCTTTCTGGCCCTGGCCTCTTGTATCATCCTGCAATGGATATTATTTTTCTCTAATTTTCTGCACTCTGGGGAATTACTATGAAGAGATTTATAGTATCTTGAATGAGGATTATTTTTAAATGGTTTTAGTTGATCATCTATTAAATCCATTTCATTTCTTAATAAATTTAGTGTAATAATTATGAAGTGTAATAATTATGAAGATTAGTGTGGGCAACAGAAATCTGCCATATAATCTGATAATTAATCTGATAATATAATCTGATCAGAAATTATATTTATGTACTATTTATTTTTCAAATGTCATTCATTTCTGATGATGCTTACATCAGTAAAAAACTTCATTAATTTGCTTGCTTAATTTTAATATTAGTATGATTTGTTTTTTCTCTTTTTCAGTTATATTATAAATGATTCAATACTTATTTTAATATAAACCTTTTTTTCAGTTTGGTTGAGCACATGTGAAAGATTTTATTAACACATATAATTTAAAATGTACATATAAAGCATATTGTGAAATACAGTAAGATACTGTAGTACATTTATAAAAGAGTACTGCTGGTGCTACCTATAACCTCATATCACATGTAGGCATATGTATAGCAACAATAGAAAAACTGCATTTGTGAATTTAGATAGAATGTGTTATAAAAATAAAGCTTGTTTATATTTCACTGGCTAGTTTTAAAGTTCTATACTATAACACATAAATGGCACTTTTACACTGATTTCTGTTGTGTTCATCTTACCCTTGGGCACCCCACTATGACTTTTCTAAGTATGGAACCACTACTACTTGAAATTGTAGATCAAGATATATGAGAATTAGAACCACGGATTATTGAGAGAGTTTTGATATTCTCAAAATCCTTAGCTAATTTTACAGATTTATTTTAATCTGTTCCTGATTCAAAAAGTTGGTTTCCTAGTGACCATAAGCATTTTTAAAGGTCTGTAGAATAAGAAGTGATGATTGTTTATACTGTTTAAAAAGTTGAAATTGAGGGGACTTCCCTGGTGGCACAGTGGTTGAGAATCCGCCTGCCAATGCAGGGGACATGGGTTCGAGCCCTGGATCAGGAAGATCCCACATGTCGTGGAGCAACTAAGCCCGTGCGCCACAACTACTGAGCCCACATGTCACAACTACTGAAGCCTGCATGCCTAGAGCCCGTGCTCCGTAACAAGAGAAGCCACTGCAATGAGAAGCCCACGCACTTCAACAGAGTAGCCCCCGCTCGCCACAACTAGAGAAAGCCTGCGCACAGCAACCAAGACCCAACGTAGCCAAAAATAAATAAATACATTTAAAAAAGAAAAAAAAAGTTGAAATTGAGACTGATTAAAAGTGGTAGTTTGGCATCAACGTAGATGTATAGTTTTACATCTATATATAAATGTAAATATAAATGTATAGTTTACTCCATGGGACCTTGTAGCAAGAGAGTAAGAGGTGGGGTTGTTTCCTAAACTATACTCTCACTCACTTGTGTCAGATGAGCCAAATTTGAACAGATGAAAGAAAGAACACTGACTTTTCTGTTATTTTGTTAACTTTATATTTTAGTACTTAACAATTTAAGGAGCATTTTCAATTCATTACTTCATTTGGTCCTCTTCTAAGAAATAAGTTTTTATCCCAATAAAAAACCAAAAATAAAACAAACAAAATAAAACCTCTAAATTTTAGAGGTTAATAACAGAGAGTTTAAGTGACCTCTTCAAATTCACATAGCCGGTTGGTGGCAGAGCGGGACAGAATCCAGTTGTGACTCTTGGTCCAGTTCTCCTTCTGCAGTATCACCTTGACCTCTTACATCTTTAGGGTATGAGACAGTGTCACTTTATATATAAAGGAGTGAATGCTTCTGGTTTTTCTGTTGCGTCTGGAACCGGGACCAAGAGATTAAAGAACTTGTACTGTCTCACTGTCCTTAAAGATATTAGTCTGGGATTTGATTGCAGAAACTGATTGTTGTTTTGTTACCTTAATGGGGTAAAGGTCACTGGAGAAAGAGTACAACTCACAGGAGGACATAACTTTAAGGGATTTGTTCCTCCTTTGTGATGATAGTTTTCACAGTGCTTCCATATACATTTCTCATCTCATCCTTCTAATAGCTCTGTTATTCCCGTTTTACAGATGAGGACACAGAGTCTCAGAGAAGATAAGTGACTTTTTCAGAGTCACACAGCTCATAAGTGGGCAGACTCTGGTCTTCTGCCTCCTAGTACCACACTTTCTCTCTGTGATGCAATCTCACAGACATTTGTTTCAAATGACTACTGGTTACAGATGCTGTGGTGATTTCTGGAGAAATATCATCACCTCCTCTATTTTCAGTCAGCCATCGCTCCCAGCCCCAACAGCCCTCCCAGCCTCAGCGGACCCTCCTCCAGCACGTGGCTCAGTCACAGACCGCAACACAGACTTCGGTGGTGGTGAAGTCCATCCCAGCATCTTCCCCTGGAGCAATCACCCACATCATGCAGCAGGTTGTATCTCTTCTTTTTCCTCCTACCTTCTGTAACTGCCTCCTTCCTGAAATAAGGTTTAGTTTCATCTCCTTTTGTAAGAGGGGAAATAACTGAGTTGAGGCGTGTTTGTATAGTTCTTTCATCTGTGAGGAGTGAGTAAGGGAAATGAACTGAGAGTCTTAACACCAGAAAGTAATTAAGAAATAGTATTCTTGGATCTTCTGTGAACTCTTAACATTTCAAAAGGGTGAGGCTATCTAGATGAATCTGTGACATCAGGATTTGTCACTGTTTCTATGTATTTTATTGTTATGGAAGGATTTATCACTGAGGTAAGATTTTCTGATGAAACAGAAGTTGGCTTGTTTAGCTGTTTGTTGCTGTTGCTGGGTTTTTCATTTGTTTTACTCTTTGCTTTTATAATGAATCCTTATGGAAACATTAAGAATAAGTAGGTAAATAAATATTTGACTTCTTTCTTTTTTTAACATATTTATTGATTATTTGACTTCTTTTACTATATGTGATCAATTGAGGAAGAGACTCACAGGAAGGAGAATGAATTAATATGAAACAGAAAATCTGGTACCAAGGGTAATGGGGAAAAGGAAAAAATATATTGATGACATTGATTTTGTGCCAGATACTGTGCTTTGAGCTTTAAATACCTTAACTTGTTTAATTCTTGCTATGATCCTGCAAGGTGGGTGAATTATCTCTCTTACAAATGAGGAAACTCATGCTCATAGAAATTAAATAACCTATTCTGGGTGGCAGAGCCAGGATTTAAACCCAAAGCATCCTGCCTCTATTATAAAGTTATATCATAAATATCAGATTTAAGCATGACTTATTATTAGTAGCCACATAAATTATCATCACTCAACTGGTAGAGGTTGACCCTAATTACAGGCAAACTACTGGAAAGGCAGTGAAGAAATTGTTGAATTAAAAACCTATATGCGTAAGGTCATTATGAGATAGGGGAGGGTTTCAGTTGAATCTCAAAGTTTTAAAGTTTAGAGTAGATGTGTAGCGTTTGACAAGGCAGTGGGAAGGATGGGGTTGGGGTGGATCTTCTGTCATTGAGGGAAGCCAGATGGCCAGAGGTTTTGCTGGGTGTCAGCTCTCAGCCTGGAGTTTGGCCCTTATCTGGCTGTCCTGACATTGACCTTTCTCAAGACACCCAGAGAGGTCGGACAGCTGGCCCTAACCATGTCACTCGAGATTGCTGCCTCCTCCCAACACTATTATAACTGACACCAGGCCATCTCCCTTTCTACTGACAGGAGTACTCTTGTCCCCTCCCCGGTCTGCTTCCCTCCTGGGAGCCAGGTCTCTGGGGAGCCATTGCCTGGTGGGCCTGGAACCCAAGCAAAGGGCGAGGAGGGCCGGGGCAGAGGGCAGTTCACGCAGACCTTGGTGTGAAGCCTGACGAACCGTCTCCACTCGGAGCCAAGAGGCCCTCTGTGGGGATGGGATGGGCACGGCCTTCAGATAACGCCTGCCTTCTGGACCGTGCTGGATGGGCGCACGGCCAAAGTGAGCTTCTCTGAACCTTGGCTTTTCTCTGGATGCCTCACTCCTGGGTTGCTGCGTTCTTCCTTTGGACAGGTGAAGAGCTCTGATGACCAGGCCAGAGAGCTGTGTCCTGAGCCAGGGAGCCTTTTCTTTTTCTGTGTCGTGCTGTGCTTGCAGGGCATCCTTATTTCTCTTACCTATAAGTTCTGGGCCCTCTAGGACTTTTCTTATTGCAGTGAGTTGGCCAGTTTTTGCAATACTTAATGTTGAAGTACTAAGAGTTGAAATTATAAAAGTCTCAATCTAAGGCCCCCTTTAGGTTTAGAAACCTTGAGGTTTTTTGGTCTTTTTAGGTTCTCCCTTCTGAAATTTTTTTGAATGATTCTTGTAATCAAGTCTTTTCCAATTTGAGGAAAATGTAGCAATATAGGTGTTTTTCTTATTTCATTCTTACTTTGTGCCTTTTTTACTTAGGCATTAAGCAGTCACACTGCTTTTACCAAACACAGCGAGGAACTTGGAACTGAGGAGGGCGAGGTTGAAGAGATGGACACTTTAGACCCTCAGACAGGTCTGTTTTATCGATCTGCCCTGACTCAGTCACAGTCAGCTAAACAGCAGAAACTTAGCCAGCCACAGCTGGAACAGACTCAGCTGCAAGTGAAAACTCTGCAGTGCTTCCAGACTAAACAGAAGCAGACCATCCACCTGCAGGCAGACCAGCTCCAGCACAAACTCCCGCAAATGCCCCAGCTTTCCATCAGGCATCAAAAACTCACCCCTCTCCAGCAAGAACAAGCACAGCCCAAGCCAGATGTACAGCACACACAGCATCCCATGGTGGCCAAAGACAGGCAGCTTCCTACCTTAATGGCACAGCCCCCACAAACTGTAGTACAGGTGCTTGCAGTGAAAACCACGCAGCAGCTCCCCAAACTGCAGCAGGCTCCGAACCAACCAAAAATCTACGTGCAGCCCCAAACCCCCCAGAGCCAAATGCCGCTCCCAGCCTCGTCAGAGAAACAGCCGGCAAGCCAGGTAACGGAATATTGATAGCATGCAAAGTTAAACTTCTCTGTTCACGGAAAAAATGAGAACATCACGACCCTATCGTGATTAGCAGTGCATTCTCCTGGCAAGAGGAAACTCAAAAGCCTCATTACACTGGTGTTCCTTTACCCCATCAGAAGGTTGACATTAGGGAAGAAATGCACGCGTTAATATAGGAAGAAAAAAAGCATAGCGCTCAGAACTTGATTTTCCAGGCAGTTTTTAATGAAATAACTTCAGCATTGATCAACAGTGCCTAGAAGCGATATCCCTAAATTATTTTTATTTTTTAGGTATAAAATATTTATTTCCATGCCTGTAAACTCTATTTCTGTGGCAATAATGCTAAGTAAAATATAGTCTTTTAAGGAGCTTCATTGACCGTCTTCCTTTGTAGTTTTACATCATCACCATTTGGTTAATAAATTTATCTTCTAGCTTTATCTTCTAGATTTTGGAGGAATTATCTGTGAATATTGAAAAAAAATTATATTACGGAAAATCATTGGCTTTGAAGTGATGTATGTGTGTATTATAAATACATATATATAGAATATGTTTGTATAAATGTATTTTGAAGCAGAAGATTGAAAAAAAACCCTACTTTTTATTTTAAAAAGCTGAAGATTATATGAAATAATTTGAGATCAGTTGAAGGTATACTGTGTGGGGATGTAAATCCCAAAGGAAAACAAGGCTGCTGTGACTTTTTTTTCCTTTACTGTTATGAACCTTGGCTGGCTGAACAAAGGTTCTTTTGACCCCTCCTCTTTTGCTAGGTTTCTGACAAGTAATCAGATACTTTCCCATCAGCCCTCTTTTTAAAACACCGAGCTTCAAAATATCTTCCTAGTATACCGCACGAATGTTTCTTTTGCCATATTGTCTGGGGTGTTTGATAGGTTTTCTCAAAGATATGTAGCTGTAACACACACAACCCCAATTTGTTTTCAGGTGGAGCAGCCAGTTATAACCCAAGGATCCTCTGTTACAAAGATAACTTTTGAGGGGCGCCAGCCTCCCACAGTTACAAAGATAACTGGTGGCAGTTCTGTGCCTAAGTTGACATCACCAGTTACAAGCATATCTCCCATTCAGGCCTCTGAGAAGACAGCAGTGTCAGACATTTTGAAAATGTCTTTGATGGAAGCTCAGATTGATACAAATGTAGAGCATATGGTAGTGGATCCCCCAAAGAAGGCTCTTGCCACTAGTATGCTCACTGGTGAAGCAGGATCATTACCCTCCACCCATGTGGTGGTGGCAGGGATGGCGAATTCCACTCCCCAGCAACAGAAATGTAGAGAGTCCTGTTCAAGTCCATCTGCTGTTGGCCCTCCCCTAACGACAAGGAAAATCGATGCACCAGGAGTGCCTACGACAGGCCAGTTCATGCGTATTCAGAATGTAGGCCAAAAGAAAGCTGAAGAGAGCCCAGCAGAAATTATCATCCAGGTAAGAATCGGAAGGAACACCAGAAACCTTGAGCATATTGGGGGTTGTGGGTTTGGTGTGTTTTGGGATGTCACAGGAAAAGTCAGGCCAAAATGGGAAAGAGATTTATCTTTGAGATGGCATGTGACAAACTTGGTTTACTACCTGTTACAAATTTACAAATTTGTACTTATTTTCTGAAACAAAGTCCTAGAAAATTGATAGATATTGGCACAACAGCACACCTTAGAGGCAGTCAAGGGCCCTGAGCCCATGTGTCTGCTTGATTCATAGATGCAAGCCACACTTGCCAGTGTTGACCAGCAAGTCAACCTACAAGATCAGCAACTTCCCAGGTCAAACTTTGGGCTCCCCAGTCTTTGCCCAAAGAATATAAGTAGTTTGTACTTCTGGGATATAACTGCATTGTACTCCTATTTCAAGTTAGTTTCAGGGACCCTTTCCTTGCAGAAACACAGTTCTTGATCCAAATTTATGGTTTTCAGGACAATAAAACCTTAATTAACTGAAATGTCTGGAGAAACATGTTGTAAGAGAATGTTTCTTAGTAATTTAATTTTATGTCTAACTTGGGATTAACCGTAAAGCTTTGCTTTTTATTTCAATCATTGTATTATTGAAAAATCTTATTATGGTTACTGTCCTGCCCTGGTAAGTACAGGCTAGTGAACATGATGGATTATTCATTGACAGTAGAGCTAACTATGCCTCACATTCCCTTCATTTTAAAACTCATCTGTCATCTTGTATAACACATCCAGACTGAAAAGTTACACTGGGCCCAGAGTAGCTTTTAGAAGTTGTGTTTTATTTCCCTCTCTCCTTGCAAGGTATCAGGTTGTTCTCTTGACATTTATCGTTTTTGCTTGGAAGGTGTCAGAGCAGCACATTTTAGTTAATTGAGAATTTGGATTTATTGAAACGTGGATAGTCTAGTATTTACCGTAGACTCACTATTGTGTGACTTAGGTGTTCCTATAGTAAATTTTGCCTTTCCTGCGATGCCAAGCCATGAGAGAATGCAAATTGACCGATGTTAATCCAAATATGATTTAACTTAATATGGGGGAAATGCTTAAATGCAAATAGGCCTGGCCATTGAATTATTCAAATAATTTGTTCCTTCCTGTCAAAACAAATGTTAGTGAACTAAATAATCCTTGACCGAAGGATTTGTTACGTTTTTTTTCCACCTGAAGAGGTAGGGTTTGGTGGAAAAGGAAGTTTCCTGGCTTTGCCATTCACTGTGTGACTTTGGGCAAGACTACTTAACCTCACTGTGCCTTCGTTTCCTCATCAGTAAAATGGGAGTAAGGAATGCCTACTTTACACGATTGACATAAGGATTACACAAAATTGAGATGAAGCACCTAGCACAGTACCTGGCTTGTAGTGATTGCCCAATAAATGGTAGCTATTACTATTTTTACTAAAATTTACTGTGGCTCCTGGGAGTTTAAATTGGTATACTCACTAAATTGAAAATAATTTTGAATAGCTTATTTAGAAACTATTTTCTGTACTTTGTGAAAAGGGGTGAAAATGTAATTTGCTTCAGGTATCAAGGATGATAGCTAATGAGTGGGTTCTCTACAAGAATACTCAACTAACTTTTAGCATGTACCATATGCTGGGTTGCTGTGCCAGAGGGAAGAGCAGCAATAGTGATTAAGAACCAAGCTTTTGGAGTCAGAAATGCCTAGATTTGAATCTCACCTGTACTCCTTAACCACATTGTGGCATTGAGCAACAGAGTTAACCTCTGTCCCTGTGATGAAATGGAAACAGTAACACTTACCTCACAGGGTTGTTTTGAGGATTGAGAAAATGCATATAAAGCAGCTGGTTAAGTGTCCGATATAGAGTAATACTCAATAAGGATAGCTCCTGTTATTATAATCATCACTAATATACTATGAGAACATTTTCAGGTCTCACTAGTTATGCTTAGCTTTGACCCAAAGTATTGATTTTTACTGATTTAGTAAAGTACCTATTGACATGAGTGAAGGAAGTCTGCAGAAGTTCTTTGATTCCTTCAAAACTATTCTGTAAAAATTCAACATGTTTAATATTAAACGCTTTGTAGACAGATAATCTGTATTTCATTTATTCATTCATTCATTCATTCCACATGTATTATTTAACCTCTGTCTTCCGGGCACTGTGCTAGGTGTGAGGATAGAGGAGTAAACAAAATGAATGTATCTTCTGTTCTGAAGGAGTCTGTATATGTGGAATTGATAGAATTTTAGAACTGCAATGATCTTTAGAGCATATCTTCTCTAATTATCTTATTTTACACAAGATTAAACTAAAGCTCAAGGAAGTGAAGTGACTTTTTCAGAGGTCCACAGCAAGTCAGAGCCAGAGCTGAACTAAAATTCTGACCCTACCTGAGACTTTTTCACAATGATTAGCTATATGGAACAGGGGCAGGAGGGTGAGGGAAGACAAACAAAAATACTTCAGCACCCTAGAATCAATGCCTAGGCATCTTACACTATTTTCTTGATAGTATTAAAATTAAATTTGCATCTTTAAACAAGCCTCAGTAGAAGGTTGTTTTGGTTAGGTATATTTTCAAAGTGCTGATATTCAGCTTTGCTCTGGGGTTTTTTATGTTAAAGATACATTATTCATTTGGAAAGTATTTATTGATCATCTAATGTGTGCCAGGCCCTGCTTAAAGTTATGGGCATCTAACACTGAAAAAGATAGTCGAGTTCTGTGCTCTGGTCCATACTGTCTTGGATCTTACATTCTAAGGGTGAGAAGAAAACAAAGAGATGATAAATGCAATGAAGAAAATGTAACAGAACATAATAGGGGTGGGGGGTGGGATCGAGCCAGTACTCTGGTTTCCTTTCATAGAAGGAAGGCTTTTCAAAGCCTTTTACTTTAAGCATTTGAGCTAAGATGCAGATGACAAGGTGGAACCAGCCGTGTAAAGATTTGGAGGAGGAGTATTCCAGGAAGAAGGGAAGAACTAGTGCAAACACCCTATGGTACAAGTGAGTTTGGCATAAGGCTGGAGCCATCCATGGTAAGGCTTTTGATTTCATAGCAAGTACAATAGGAAACAATTGTAGAGTTTTAAGTAGGGGTATGATATGAACTGATATACCTTTTAAGAAGGTATATAATAAAGTTGAGAAAAAAGAATCTGACAAGGCAGTATGGCCTAATATGTGTTTATCTATTGGTATTTTTATTGTTCAAAAGACAGTTTTGTCCTCCCTAGTCTTATTTTCAATAAAGATTGTTATTATGTGACCCAAACAAATAACTTCCCCTTTGAACTACCAAAGGGCTTAAAATATATTGTGGTATCAGCAGATTAATCATTCATCTTACAGATAATAATAAGCAAAATCTGATTACATTTACATTTCAAATATGCTTAATGACCAAATAAAAATGTCCTTCAAAGTCTGTCTCTTGAATTAGGCCCAGACTTCAGCCTCCTTTGTTAGAAGAGGCACCATCGAGGAGTGGAAAGATCACTTTGAGTTGTAGAGGACTTGGATTTGAATCCTGGCATCCTGGCATTAACGCTGACCAACTGTGTGACCTTGATTAAGTCGCTTACTATCTTAGTTTCCTCATTTGTAAAATGGGAATAATATTAAGCATCTAGCACAGTGCCTGGCATCCAGTAGTTGTCCAATTAATGTCAGTTTCCTTTTTTCCTTCCTTATTGTTGTTGAGAAATCCTCCTGTCACCTTTTTTTTTTTTTTAAACCGTAAAGCTCTCCTGTGTCTTCTCTTTCAGGCCATTCCCCAGTATGCTATTCCTTGCCACTCCAGCTCCAATGTGGTAGTAGAGCCCAGCGGGCTCCTTGAGCTAAACAACTTCACCAGTCAGCAGTTGGATGACGATGAGACAGCAATGGAGCAGGACATAGACAGTAGCACAGAGGATGGAACCGAACCCAGCCCCTCTCAGAGTTCTGCTGAACGGTCCTAGTGTTTTGGACACAGGAGTGCACTTTAAAACCTACTTGGTTACCAAGTGTCCAGGGAAGCCCTTGTATTTTGATGTCTAAAGAGAGCACTTTGCCCATGCTTAGGCTGTGGACCCTGAAACAGCAGTGTTTGAACAAGAATTGCTGCAGGAGTAGCATTTTAAAACAAGATAAAACTCACAGGGGAATGTACTTTTTTTTGAAAAAAGAAAAAGATGCACATCTACAGTGACGTGAGACATGATATTCTTTCTCTGTTGGACCATGGCTAATGGAAAAGTTTGTCTTGCAGTGGAAAGAGACTTTTCCTGTGAATGTTTCTCAGCTGGTTTCTACTGAGCAAAACACCATCAAAAAAGGAGAATGTGAATAGTTTGTATTTTGAAACAGTGTGTCAGGAACAGTTTTTTTAAAAAATCTTGTATGTTTTTGCAAATCCCTGCAAGTGCTGAATTGGTTAACATTTTACATCTGCTCAGTTCATATTTTATAAAATAACTAGTTCTTTAATACTGGCATCAAAGAATCCTTGTTAGACGGTAGAAATCAGGTCCCTAACCCGTGGGAAATGCTTTTTGGGTGGCTTGTACATTCTCACCAATTGTATGCTAATTTATTGTGTTGTTGTTCCTTTGTGCTCTAGGCAGCACACTTGCCTTCTATTTATTTAAATGTAAACATTTCAAAGCAGGCCATATTCCTTCTGACAAATTTCCTGTAAGCCGGGATTGCCTACCTTTTCCATCTCCGAACCTCCCCCTTCTCCTTTAAGAAAGCTTAATGAGAAAATGTTTCATTGTGAAACAGAGGAAAAGAAACATTTTCTGATCCAAAGGAAATGTTCAGTTATGTTCAGGAAAACAAATTATTCATATGATGCTATCTTAACATTGAAATTGCACATTCATGTTGGACTGAGACTTTGAAAATAACTTTTACATACTTTTGTTTAACCCCCTTTGAAATGTATAAAAAGTTCATTTACAGTTCTGAATGTAATGGTTTTAAACATTCTACCTTTTTAAGGACACGATTTGTTTAAGCAATATGTTTGGGTCTTGTGATCACTGTCTGTCACAAGTAGAGTGAGGGGTAAGAGGGTGGGAGGGTAAGAGTCAGTTTTGACAAGTTGTGGCAAAGGAAACTATACTTTTCATTTTTTAAAAATGTAAATAGAAAAATTTTTAACGGTTTTATATAGATTTCACTATAAATAAGCATTTTAAGACTGACAAATGTTGAACTGTACATACATATATCAGCATAACTGCCCAATTTTTTGGTGCTGAAGTACTGTAAGTAGAATTCATCAATGGTCTCCTAATTTTTACATCTATATCTGGAAAAAAAAACTGTGATCCTGTAGTTAATAAATTCCCACTGGAGTAACACTGAAGATTTAAACACAAGCATTCACAAGATGCACTGATCTCTGGTAGTTGTCATTATTTCTACTACGTGATAATGACTTATACCCATAGATGGAGCTGTTGGTTATTATTTTGTTGTACAAATTCACGCTGAAAAGACTTTGTGACTGCTTCTAGTTAAGTAATTTTTTTTAACCTCTTGGGTCATAGACTTCTTTGAAAATCTAATTATACTATGAACTCTCTCACCAAAAAGATACACATGCCAATATACATGTTAGGTTTTGCATACATTTTTAGGGGTTCATGGGCCCCTAAGCCTATCCATGTATTCCAGGTTAAGCCCTCTGTTATGGTCAGTCCATTACTTAGAGATGAAAGTTTTTATAAAATAAAATATCTTTTAAATATTCATGCATCAGGTAACAAGAGCAAACTTGAATAAAGTCATTATGTTCTACTTCTACATATTCTGGCACCATAACATAACCTGTGTCCCTTTGAGGATTTAGCCTTAATATGTTTCAGCAACTGAAATGGCAAATGAAATTTCCATAGTCTTCATTTTTAAAAATTAGTATACATTTTAACAAACTATCAAGTGAGGGATATAATCTTTTTTCTTTTAAAGTTGTTAATTTCAAGGAGAGCATGAATTTCAGTTTATTCGACAAATATTTAAGCATCTTCTGTGTGCCAGGTGCTATTCTAAGCAGCAGGAATATACCGTAGTGAATAAACAGAAAATCCTACCCTAATGGAGTTGATAAACAAGGTTACCTGCTGATGAAATGGATACGAAGACTAAAGGAAAGAGGTAACAAGAGTGGCTCTTAGATTTCTTGATTAAGTAGGTGGATGGTGATGCCATACATGGATCTCCAGGCATACTTTTATTGAAAGTCTTAGCATTAGATCTATTAGTATTTCATATGTTTAAGTCCATAAGTTAAATGTAAATTTAAGTCATCCACGTGAAGGATATTCAGAGATTACGATGCAAATGCTACAAAATTAATAAAACCCTAACTGTTAAAGACAGTGATCAGAAAAATCCATTTGGCTTAAAGTAAACGTTGATAAATGCTTCGTACTGCAGATGCAGTTTATGGTGAACTTAGAGAACTTAAAAAAAAAAAAGTAGCAGCTTTATTGAGGTTAATTCACATGTCATACAATTCACCCATTTAAAGTATACAGTTCAGTGGTTTTTTAGTATATTCACAGAGTTCGGCAGTCATCACAACAGTCAATTTTAGAGCATTTGCATAACCCCAAAAGAAACCCTGTACCCCTGAAACCACCACCACCCTAGCCCTAGGCATCCACTAAACTAATTTCTGTCTCTATGGATTTGCCTATTCTGGACATTACATATAAATGGAATCATACAATATGTGGTCTTTTGTGACTGGCTTCTTTCACTTAGTATAGTGTTTTCAAGGTTCATGTTGTAGCATGTATCAGTGCTCCCTTACTTTTTATGGCTCAGTAATAGTCCATTGTGTGGATATACCACATTTTATCCATTCATCAGTTGATGGGCATTTGGGTTGTTTCCACTTTTGCGCTCTTATGAATAATGGTGTTACGAACATTTGTGTACAAGTTTTACATAAATTTTCAATTCTCTTGGGTAAATATCTAGGAGTGCAATTGCTGGGTCATATGGTAAGTATTTTTAACAATGTGAGGAACTGCCAAACTCTTTCCTACAGTGACTACACATTTTACATCCTTGCAAGCAGTGTAGGGGAGTTCCAATTTCTCTGCATCTTCACCAACACTTGCTATAATTTGCCTTTTTAATTATAGCCATGCTAGTGTATGAAGTGGTACCTCATTGTGGTTCTGATTTACATTTCCTTGATGGCTAATGATGAGCATTTTTTTCATGTGCTTATTGGCTGTTCATACATCTATGGAGAAATGTCCTTTGCCAATTTCTCAATTGAATTATTTTCTATTTTATTATTTAAATTGAGAACTTTTGAAGTACAGAAATATTACTATTCTTAAGAGAAAAGTAAGCTGTTTTCTGGAAATTAATTCATCACCCTTAAAATCTTAATCAGGTTCTCTTTCTTCCTCTCTAATGTAACAAATTGCTTAACATCCTTAAAACTGTACAGAGCTTTATAGTTGAAAATGCTTATAAATACATTGCTTTGTGAGGTTCTGTCAATAGCCTGCTGGGCTAGGATACCTCAGTAGCACCTGGGATAGTGCAAAGGAAATAGTGGTCAGGTGGTCTGGATTTGAGTCCCAGGCTACTCTGTTTATTCGTCATATGAACTTGAGGAAGTCACATTCCCCATAATACAAAGTGAATATTTCTGACCCCATAGGATTATTGTGAAGACGAAATGAAATAGTTTATGTAAAAATGTCAGGAATTTTTTAAAAAGCAGATTCATCTCAAAAAAATGCCAGGCACAGAGTTACGTGCTGTATTTTTTTAAGTCTAGTATTTATACCACTCCTACTCTATAAATAGAAAACTGAGGGCTCGGAGAAAAATGATGTACCAAAACTCACAAATTAAGCACTAATAGGTATCATGCCAAGTCACACAAGTTGCTGCTTTCTATAGAGGGGTGTGTGTGCCACCAGACACAGGACTGGCCTTTGGAAGGACAGAGGAACTTGGTGCTGGTCTATACCACGATCTTTTTGCCAGCCTTACTTGCCTTCACACAGAAGGACAGAGGGAGGACAGAAGCCTTTGGAAGGACAGAGGAACTTGGCGTTTGTCTATAACACAATCTTTTCACCAGCCTTACATGCCTTCACACACAGGTGCTCAATTCAGTTTGAGTTTAATTATGTGTCATAAGCTCCTGCTAAGAGGAAGTGGAGTAAAAAAGCACCATATAAGCAAGGCCTTTCCAAGAAAGGATAGTGAAAAAACAGTCTTCTGCCTCTGCTTGCAGGTTTGTAAGCCTTTAAGTAAGCGAGGTTTGACGACCTATATATGTATTGAAAAAAGAAACACTGTGGATTTTGTACTTGTGAGAAGGCTCACTCTGCCTTTGTCTCTCTTCCTTGCTTATGTATACACTGTAACTGAAAACATGTGCTTGCTTTGAAAACAAAACAAACCAACAAGCCTTGGTTTGAATCCTGACAAGCCATGTGAGCTCGGACAAGCTCTCAGAGGCTTAGAACTGCAGAAGATGGAATGAATTATAATACCTACTTTTAAAAAAGACGTAGATGAGCAATATTCCTCCCAAGTGGTTCTTTCTGACTTTTCTTTCTCTTCCTTCAAAATAGTTACTGGGTACTTTCTTTGGGCTGACATCGGGGATACAATTGTCAGCCAGGGGGAGAAGCCCCTGTCCTCATGGAGCTTCAGCCTAGCAAAGGAGATACGTTCATCAAAGATCACACCTAAATGTATTCAGTTCTAAATGCCATGGCAGAGAAATAGTGCCATGATAGCATATAAATGGGAAGGTTGGGGAGTTTCCCTCAGGAAGGATTGTTTAAACTGTAATCTGAAGGAAGAGGATTGAACTAGGCATAGAGGAGGGGGACAGCTGTCCAGCAGATGGACAGCAGATAAAAAACCTTATGGTGGAAGGGGAACTTAGGCCAGTGTGACAGCAGCGTGGAGAGCAAGGGCAGTGAGCATGGTGGGAGCGGAAAGTGGAGACCAAACTATATGGATCTTGCAGCTTATTGTAAAGGTTTGGGTCTTTTTTCTAAGAACGATGAGAAGTCATTAAAAAGTTTTCAGCCATTAGAGCTGGTAAAATGAATTAATACATTTACAAAATATTTGGAGTTATGTTGGTCCATTGGAACAGAAAAATAACATTTATTTTTTGATGCTAGTCTCATCTCCTTATGTCCTTTTTCTCTAACATCTTCAGTGGTTCCCCAGTACTGTAGTATGAATCTGGCATTCAAGGGTCTTAGCCAAAGCTTCAACCTACATTTCTAGATTCATAACTCATTTCACTACCCTGGCCTACTGCCTATCTCCCCCACCGCACACACAGTTCATGCTCTGCATTAGAAAGTCTCACTCATTTCTCAAAGCCCAGCTTGAATTTCACCTCCTTCACTAGGACTGTCCAGATCTTTTCAAGGAGGATTCATTCCCCCCACCACCCGCCCTCCCCCACTGCTAGGTTCCTCTAGCATTTTGGGAGAAACACGTGTTTACTAAGCACTTAGTTACCTACTGTGAACTATTTGTATTGCATAAGGATCTCCTTTATAGGCTTTTTTTTTTTTTTTTGTCAGTACTTAACGCGTTGCCAGTTTTCTCTTCCAATAACTGACTTTTGGCTTCATTGATTCTACTGTTTTTCTATTCTCTGTTTAATTTATCTCCATTCTATTCTTTATTATTTCCTTTCTTTTGCTAGCTTTGGTCTTAGCTTTTCTTCTTTTTCTAGTTCCTCAAGATGTAAAGTTAGGTTATTGATTTGAGATCTTTCTTTTTAATGTAGGCATTTACAGCTATAAATTTCCCTGTGCATTGCTTTTGCTATATTCCATACACTTTGGTATGTTGGGGTTTTTTTTTTTTCATTCATCTCAGATATTTTCTAGTTTCTCTTGTGATTTCTTCAACCATTGGTTATATAAGAGTGTGTTGTTTAATTTCTATATATTTGTGAATTTTTCAGTTTTACTTCTTTTATTGATTTCTATCTTCATTCCCATAAATGTTCTATCCATGATTGAAAGTGGTGTACTGAAGTCTCCCCAGGTCTCTATTGTGAAACTATTTCTCCCTTCAGTTTTATTAATATTTGCCTCATGTATTCTGGAACTCTGTTTGGTGCATATATCCTTATAATTGTTTTGTGTTTTTGATGAATCAACCCTTTTATCAGTGTACCTTGTGGTTCTTTGTCTCTTAACAGTTTTTACTTAAAGTCTATTTTGTCTGATATTTAGTTTAGTCACCTCAGCTCTCTTTTGGTTACCATTTGCATGGAGTATATTTTTCTATCCTTTCACTTACTATCTATTTGTGTCTTTGGATCTAAAATGAGTCTCTTGTGTATAGCAGATTTGATCTTTTTTTAATTCAATCTGCCAATATTTTTGAATGGAGAGTTTAATCCATTTACATTTAATTAATTATTAATAAGGAAGGATTTACTTCTGCCATATGGTGTTTGTTTTCCATATGTCTTATACCTTTTTTATCCTCCATTTCCTCCATTACAGCCTTCTTTTGTGTTTAGTTCATTATTTGTAGTGAAATGTTTTGATTCCCTTCTCAATTCCTTTGAGTGTTTTTTTAGATATTTAGATATTTCCTTTGTGGTTACCATGGGGATTACATTGAATATCCTAAAATTATAGCAATCTAGTTTGAATTGATACTGACTCAACTTTGATAGCATACAAAACTCTGCCCCTGTAAAGCTTCATCCCTTCTTTATGTTGTAATCACAAATTACATCTTTATACATTGTGTGATCAATAACATATTTATAATTTTTTAATGCATTTGTCTTTTATGTAAGAAGTAAAAAATAGAGTTGCAAACCAAAATTATAATAATAATAGCTTTTGTATTTGCCTATGTAGTTACTAGATATCTTTATTTCTTCATATGGCTTCAAGTTACTGTTGAGAGGCCTTTTGTTTTAACCCGAAGGACTCCCTTTAGCATTTCTTTTAGGGGAGAACTAGTGGTAATTAAGTCCCTCAGCTTTTGTTTGTCTGGAAATGTCTTAAATTTCTCCCTTATTTTTGACAGTTTTGCCAGATATTGAATTCTTGATTGACAGTTTGGTTTTTTTTTTCTTTCAGCACTTTAAATATGTCATCCCACTGCCTTCTGGGCTCCATGGTTTCTGGTGAGAAATTGGCTGTTAATCTTATTGAAGAATCTTTGTACATGACAAGTTGCTGCCCTCTCGCTTCTTTCAAGATTGTCTCTTTGTCTTTTGACAGTTTGATTATGATGTGTCTTAGTGTGGATCTGTAACTTTATCTACTTGGAGTTCATTGAACTTCTTGAATGTGTAGATTCATGTGTTTGTCATTAGACTTGGGGAGTTTTCAGTTATTATTTATTTAAATATTCTTTCTGCTCTTTCCTCTCTTTCTTCTCCTTCTGGGACTCCCATAATGCATATTTTGGTCTATTAGCTAGTGTTCCACCGACCTTTTAGGCTCTGTTCATTTTTCTTCATTCTTTTCTCTTTCTGCTCCTCAGACTGGATAATTTCAGTTCTCTCATCTTCAAGTTCACTGATTCCGCCTTCTGCATTCTCAAATTCGCTGTTGAGCCCCTCTAGTGAAGTTTTAAAAAAACTTATTTACCAACATCTCCCCCATTTTCCTAGCCCCTGGCAACCACCATTCTACTCTCTGCTTTTACGAGTTCTACTTTTTTAGATTCCACATATAAGTGAGATCATGCAATGTTTGTCTTTCTGTGTCTTGCTTATTTCACTTAGCATAACGTCCTCCAGATTCAACCATGTTGTTGAAAATGATAGAATTTCCTTATTTTTAAAAGCTGAATAATATTCCATTGTATATATATATGTGTATATATATATATATATATATATATATATATATATATACACAACACACATACACACACACACATTTTCTTTATCCATTCATTTGTTGATGGACAAATGTCTTAGCTATTGGGAATAATGCTGCAATGAACATGGAGTGCAAATATCTCTTAGAGATACTGATTTTATTCCCTTTGGATATATACCCAGAAGTGGGATTGCTGGACCATATGGTAGCTTTATTTTTAATTTTTTAGGAACCTTTATACTTTTTCCATGATGTTTTCATTTTAATAATTGTATATTTCATCTCCAGAATTTCTGTTTGGTTCCTTTTTATAATTTATCTTTATTGATATTCTCATTTTGTTTAGACATCACTTTCCTTATTTCTTTGTCCATGTTATCCTTAGTTCTTTGTCCATGTTATCCTTTAGCTCTTTGAGCATATTTAAGACAGTTATTTTAAAGGCTTTGTGTAGTAAGTCCAATGTCTGAGTTTTCTGGGTGGCTTTCGGTTAATTAATTTTGTTCTTCTGAATGGGTCGTACTTTATTTTTTATTTGTATACTTTGTGATTTTTTTTTGTTGAAAAGTGAAGATCTGAATATTATGATGTGGTAACTCTGGACATCAGATTTTCCCTTTCCCCCTGGGGTTTGCAGGGTTTTTTGTTTGTTTGTTTTGGTGTTTCTTTGTTTTTGTTTTTGAGTTTGATTGTTAAAAGCTATCGCTCATTTGTCTAGTGACTTCTCCTAACTATTTTTTTTTTCAGAAACTGTTTTCCTTTTCATGTGTGGTCACTGAAGTTTCTCTTCCTCAGCATGTATTCAACTAGTGTTTGACAGATATTTCCTTGAACCCCAGGAGCTAAGCAAACACACACACACACACACACACACACACACACCTCCTTGTATTTGCAGATTGGCTTTGTGCTGTGGCCCTTCAGCACTTACCCAGACTTCCACTGAGCTTAGAGACCATCCTGAGGTGAAAGCTTGAGGTCTTCTCAGTTTTTTTTTCCTAAGTATATGCATGGCTTTCTAAATTTCTCCTTATATACAGGTGCTTTTGAATGCCCTAATTTCAAAAAAACAAAACAAGACAACAACAACAAAAAACCACACCCACAAAAAACACTTCCCCAGCTTTTCTTCCCAGTCCTTAGGTGGTTTATTGATGTCTCAACCATAATCTTTTGCTTCAGGTGTCTGCAGGTTGTTTGTCAGCCTTACCATGTTTTCAACCAATGTATGCTGCTTTTTCAGCCTGAGTTCTGATTTAAGTGAAACAGCAATGAGTGCCTTGCATCGGTCCTTCAAATAGCCCTGAGGCAGGTTAGAACAGATGTACACAATAATTTGCAAATAAGGTTTGCTGTGCTCCTTCCAGAACCAGGAACCAGGGTCCTACACTGATAACATGGACATCTTTAAGACTACTGCCAAGCCCGAGAGAGGATAGGGTGAAGGCTAGTAAAATGCCATAAAGCTTTCCTATGTTTTTTTTCTGTCTCATTTTTTTAAATTGTGGTAAAATATACATAACATAAAATTTACCATTTTAACCATTTTAAGTACATAGTTCATTGGCATTATGTACACTCAGATTGTTGTGAAACCATTACCACTATCTGTCTCCAGAAATTTTTCCTCATCCCCAACTGAAACTCAGTACCCATTATATAATAACTCCTATTCCTGCCCCGCCCCCCCAGCCCCTAGTGACCATCCTACACTTTTCAAGTTGCCTTTTGCTTGATTCAGCATTTAGTTATTGCTGTAAACCTTTGACTATATTCCAGAGTCTGACAAAGTTGGTTCTGACAGTTTCTGCTTGTTTTTCACTGTTTCTGTGGGATGATGGGAGCTTGGAGCTGACTACTCCACCATTTTGCTGGCATCATCATCAACACAAGATTTTGTCATGAGCTATTTGGAAGAGTAGAATAGCCATTAACTGAAGTAGGAAAGACTGTGGGAAGATCTAATTTTTCAAAAATTAAGTTTTATTGGAGTATAGTTGCTTTACAATGTTGTGAAGATCTAATTTTGAAGGAGAATATCAAAGGCTCAGTTTAGGATAAATTAAATTCAAGATACCTGCTAGACGTCAAGTGGAAAAGTCAAGTAGATAAGTAGGGAAGAAAAGAGGTCCAAGGGCTGATCCCTGGGCAGTCCAGCACACAGGGGTCAGGAAGATGAGGCAGAACCAGAAAAGAGACTGAGAAGGAGTGGCCAGAAAGATGGGAAGTAAAGCTGGAGATTGAGGTGGTAGTATCTTGGAAACACCTAAAGAAAGCTGCTGAGTCAAATAAAATGAGAACTCACAGAGTTAGCCATGTGAAGTCATTGGTGACTTTGGGAAGAGCAGTTATGGTGGAGATAGGGACAAAAGCTGGAGGAGAATGTGAAGAGGAAACTGGTGACTGAGAATATAGATAATTCAATGAGTTGCTGTAAAGAGGAGCAATTTCTAGAAAGGCAAGTGGGGTCAAGAAGTCTGTTTTTTATTTTAGTTTTGTAACTTAAGGACATGGGATTCCTGATGGGATTGATCCGATGGAGAGGAGAAAGTTTATAATGCAGGAGAGAGGAGAATTGCTCGTGCACTGTTCTTTATTGTTTTTTTATAATATAAATTTATTTGTTTTATTTATTTATTTTTGGCTGCGTTGGGTCTAAGTTGCTGCGCAGGCTTTCTTATTTGCCAAGAGCAGGGCTACTCTTCATTGCGGTGCGTGGGCTTCTCATTGTGGTGAGCGGGCTTCAAATTGTGGTGGCTTCTCTTGTTGCGGAGCATGGGCTCTAGGCACGTGGGTTTCAGTAGTTGTGACTCGCGGGCTCTAGAGCGCAGGCTCAGTAGTTGTGGTGCACAGGCTTAGTTGCTCCGTGGCATGTGGGATCTTCCCAGATCAGGGCTCAAACCCATGTCCCCAGCATTGGCAGGCAGATTCTTAACCACTGCACCACGATGGAAGCCCTCGTGCACTGATCTTGAATAGTGGGAAGGGAAGGGATTTCCGGACATGCTGGGTTCATCCATTACAACAGAAAAGAAAGAAGATATTCAGGAACAGAAGCAGGTAGGTGGGTAGATAATATTTGCTTCAATTTTCTGTTGAGTCTCAAATCCATATCTACAATATTATCTCTTCCCTGAGCCAAAACCAACTGCCTTGAGACATCCCCAACTGGATTTCCTATAAGTACTTCAGCATCAAGTTGTCCCAAACCAAGAAAGATCAACTCCTTTTCTTCTAATTCATGGTTTCATTAGCGACACCAGAGCTGATGCTGGAAGGAGGGTAGACATCTTCCATGGGCAAGAGGGTAGGAGAATGGAATAGGCAGATAACCCAAAGATGGGGTGGGAAATTGGGCTTGAGTGTGGAGTGACTAGGGAGCAGTGAGCTCAGAGCAGTCCCCTGGGGGCTGTTACACACCCAGAGGCCAACAAAGCATTCTGTCAGGGTCTCATGGAGTTATCCATGGTTTGTTACATGATCGAAGGGGCTATTTATCTTCAGTTTTTCTCCATAGCATTAGATTGTTATCCTGCTGGAAAAAGAACCCTGACAAGCTCTTTCACCTCCTGGGCCTTGTGTTCCTACTACACTGCACTTATCCCTGATTACTGACCAAATTCCTTCTCACCCTGCATCTCCAAGGTCACTTCCAGAGATACTTTCCCGAACCTTTTCCCCCTGAGCCTCTCATCTATATCTCCATTATAGCTCTTCTATATTTTCATTATGGCTCCCAATTTTTGCTCCATGAAAGTTTTTCTCTGAGAGTTGGATTCCTCTTCGTGTCCCTAGAATAGGACCTGGTGTGGATGAGGCATCAACAAATTTGTTGATTGGCTGTATAAAAAAAAACTCAGACCGTTCTGGTCCTGGGGCTCTGCCCACAGTTGCACAAATGCTTATTAACATTAAAATGCACAAGCAAATCCCAGAAATAACATCCTTATTGCAGGCTGTTTGGGGATGAGGATGTTATTGTTGTGAGATATTTGTGTATCAGCCACTCTGGACTCAGAGCACAGTGCCCATCTCTGCTGTCATTTGTTCTGTCACTTCAAAGTGCAGGAAAACCATGGGTGGTGATTTTAGAATCTTGTTCAGAACGCTCAGGGAATGAGTCATTTCATAGTGACGACTTTTCCGGATTGCCCCAGTTCAAATAAATTAAGCAACAGGACATTGTTGTTGTTGTTGTTAATTTTAACCTCTTTAGAAGGTAAATTTCAGAAATACATTATCCTACCATCCTGAACATGATTCTGCCATCTCTTGTTTCTTCAGAATCATTATTATGAACATAGTTATAATTTTTCAGCTCCGCAATGAGAATACACAGCCTTGCTAAAGGAGTAAGAGGGGGCATAATTCAGGCTCAGTCTCTCCCTGGAGCAGATCCAGACCAGAGCCCAAAATCTAAGGTGGAGGCAGCTGAGCTGCCCCAGAAGTCAGAGGGGTAAGTGAGGGAACAGAGGCAGGCCTTGACCCGAGCACAGGACCAGTGAGTCTCCTGCTTCTTTGTGCATTTGAACCACGTGGGGATTTGTTAAAATGCAGATTCTGATTCAGTAGATTTGGGTTCAGTTCTGGGCTGGTATCTGAATTCTGCATTTTTAACAAGATCTCAGATGATGCCAGTGCTGCTGAACCACAGACCACACTTTCAATATCAAGTCTTTTGTTGACCTACCAGAGGTTTGCTTGTGATTTTGTGTGGGTTTTCTTTAGCGAGTCTTTCTGTGGGACGTCTTACAAGTACCAGGTGGCCTCTGGCAGTATGCACACAGTGCTCTATAAGTTTATGGAGTGCTCTCACGTGCCCTGTTTCCCTTCTTTCTCACAGTAGTCCTGGGAGGTAAGTTAGCACCATTTTACTGACTGGGAAACCAGTTCCTGACATCTCACAGATCACTAAAGGGAAGAACCAGGGCTCATGGCTCCACGTTTAGCGCTCTTCCCACTGCTTCTTGCTCGCTCCGCCACACCTGTGCTGTGTGCCTTACACAGCCCTATGGACTCAGCGCCCTGGGGATGCTGTGAGGGAGACAGTTGCATGTGCACACACACGTGTGTGCCTGTATTAAAATCAAGGGCTGATCAACAGCTGTAGCACCCGGGCCTGTGCAGTCTCACTTAGGACACCCCAACTGAGAGTGACATTTCCTCACCCCTCAAATCTCCCCCTCAGACAATGACCTTGCCTCATATTGTATAGACTAAACCCTGGACTCACAAGCGGCAGTGACGGTCTGCAGCGTATGCTGAGATGCTGTTGGCGCCCCTTTAAGCGTTCCCATTTCAGGGCCGGCTGGCTGGACTCCATCTCCCAGCTTTGGTCTCTCCGTCCGCCCAAGGGCTTTCTCTGGCACAGGGACCTGTTGTGCCCCATGCAGGTGCTGAAATGCTGGGAAATTTATGGCCCTCCAGTCAACCAGGGACCAATGGGAGCTGATAACAAAATAACCCAGCTCTCTCGCCTCTTAATTTGGGATAACTCGGAGGCATTTTCCCCACACTAAGCTCCAGTTACCCACAGTGGTAACTTGCTTGGTTATGTTGCCTTTATTTGCTGCTTTCCCCTCCCTGCCTCACTTCCCCACTCCTGTAATAGTGTTTCCAGGGATCCCCTCCTAAAGAATGACTTACACGCAACTCTTTGTCTCCTGGTCTGCTGGGGGAACCCAAATTAAGACCCTTCTCCCAACCACTATTCCTACTGGTCTACTTACAGCTGGACCCACATGCCTGCCTTCCCTCTAGTCATAATGGAGAAAGTATTCCAGTTCCTTAGTAAGATCACACCCTCTCCCAGGGATCTGGATGACATCCTCCTGCTTCTTAAGGATTTCCCTCCTTCAATTATCTCCTTTCTCTGCAGCACCATCTCTCTCTCTCCCTGTCTCCCTCTCTCCCTTTCCTAGATCATTCCAGCGTACAAACATGCCTCAATAGGACCCCTCAGGCCGCGGTCTTCTGATTCTGGCCAAAATGGAATAACAGGGACTAGATTTCTCTTCTGCCTGAAAAAACAACAACCAAACAAAATATATGAAACAATGGTTTTCAAGACGCTAGACATCAAACACCAAAGGACAGTGATTTTTGAGAGGTGGGAACCAAACACAGGACAGAGTTTCCAGACCCTAGAACAGGAGAACCCAGGAAGAGCTGGTGCTTGAGAAGAGAGAACTAAGAGTCCAGAGAGACTAAGGGAGATCTACCGTGCAGGACAAAGTACAGGGAAGGAGCGCGTCACAGAGAAACTCCTGGGGTCTGCAGAGAGACACCTCATGTGTTCAGCAGAATGCTGATTGGCACATGTGTGTGAAGACACTATCAAAGGACTGGGGAAAGAACCACCTGGAAGGATTAGAGGAAATAGTAACTGGCACTCACACAAGGCCAGGAATAGTGTTGGTTCCCACCAGCCAGACTGAAAAGCTACGTATTTCACAAGGCTCTAGGTAGAGTGCTCAAAAGAGTTTTGCCTTAGTCGTGGGGAATAATAAGCCCTGGATGAATTGCCATTCTCGTCCTGCCTAACAAACCTTAAAAGAAATACCCCAAGAGGATCAAACTGTTTCAGACTAATTTAAGTGCACCCGAGAACAAAGTTCAAGAATATTTATAGAACTATAAAAATATCCAACACTCAACAAGGTAATATTCACAATTACTTGCATCGAATAAAAATGATCAGAAATGCAAATAAGCAGGAAAATACAACCTACAATAAGAAAAATCAAATAATCAAAACAGGCCCAGGATTACCTCAGATGTAAAAACTAACAGAGGAGAATGTTTTAAAACGTTTTTATAACTACATATATGTATTGAAGTTTTAAATGGAGACATAGAAGATATAAAGACCCAAGTGAAACTTTTAGAGATGAAAACTGTAATATCTGAGATATATGGTGAATGAGATTAGCAGCAGATTAGGCATTTCAGAAGAAAAATTAGGGTACTTAATGTCAATAATAGAAATTATTCAAAGTGAAACACAGGGAGTAAGAAGAAAACTTTTAAAAATGAGCAAGAGCATCAGTTAACTGTGAGACAACTTCAAGCAGTCTAATATGTGTGTAATTTGGTACCCTGGGGAAACAAAACGGAGTGGGGGACAGAAAAATACCTGAAAATAATGGCCAACGTTTCCCCAAATTTGATGAAAGCTATAAACCCACATATCCAGGAAGCTCAATGAACTGCAAGTACAAGAAACATGAAAGACTGTACCTAGACACGTCACAGTCAACTGCTCAAAATGATGAAGAGAAAACCTTAGCACCAGCATGAGGAAAAAGACATACCGCAACACGAAGGAACAAAAATAAGGATAATAACAGATTTCTGTTCAGAAACAAGCAAGAAGAGAGTGGGACAATATTTTAAAGTACTGAAGGAACTATCAACCTAAAATTCTGTACCCACTGAAAATAAGTCTCAAAAATGAAGGTGATGATTTTTGACAACACACTATGGTTATGTGGGATGTTGTCCTTAAGGGAAGCTGGGTGAGCATACATGGGAACAAAGAGATAGATCTAATGGCAAGATTTCACCCTAACCATATAAATAATCACATTAAATGTAAATTATATACCCTCAACTAAAAGGTATAAAGCATTAGATTAAATATAAAACCAAGACTCAACGACGTGCTGCCTCCAAGAAACTCACTTGAAAAATAAAGTCATAAATAGGTTAAAAGTAAATGGACTGAGGTGCCAATTGCTATGTATAAAATAATACAAGATTATAGGATGGATGCTACAGAACAGGGAATATAGCCAATATTTTATAATAACTTTAAATGGAGTATAATCTATAAAAAATATCGAATCACTATGTTGTACACCTGAAATTAATATAATATTGTAAATCAGCTATACTTTAATTTTAAGGATTGAAAAATATATACCATACTATCAATAGTACAAAGAGAATTGGAGTGACTATATTAATGTCAGATAAAGTAGATTTCAGAGCAAAGAATATAATCAGGGATAAAGAATATCATTTCCTAATGAGAAAGGAGTGAATTCATCAAAAGGACATAATTCTAAAAGCATACGCACCTAATAATTTCAAAGTATATTATAGAAAAACTGCTAGCATTGCAAGGAAAAATAGACAAAATTGCTATTATGTTCAGAGACTTCAACATCTCTTTCTTATTAATTAATAGACAGAAAAGAAGTAAAGGGAAAAAAAAAAGTTTTTACACTAAGAAAGCCAAAAAGAAAAAAGGGCCCAAAACAAAAATATTATGCCAAGTGAAAGAAGCCAGTCACAAAACTCCACGTATTGTATAATTCCATGTATATGAAATGTACAGAATAGGCAAATCCATACAGAAAGTAGATCATCGGTTGCCTAGAGCTTGGGGTTCGGGGTGAGAAGAAGTGACTGCTAATAGGTAAGTGGTTTTTGTCTTTTTTTTTCATATTGATATGATGCAAATGTTCTAAAGTTGTTTGTGGAGATGATTGTCCAACTCTGTGAATACAGTAAAAACAATTGAATTTTCACTTTAAAAAGGTGAATTCTGTGGCTTGTGAATTATACCTCAATTAAGCTGTTGTTTTAAATTTTGTAACTATCTCTTGGGTTAAATATCAAACAAACAAACACCCGATGGCTTCTCACTGCACTTAGGATGACATCCCTCCCCCTAACCCTGGTGTGACTGACCCTTGCCTACCTCTCCAGCCTCATCTTGTCCTTCTCCTCATTCATGTGCTCTAGCCACAGCAGCCTTCTCTCTGTTCCTAGACGTGGCAAACTGATTCCTGTCCCAGGACCTTTGCACTTGCTGTTACTTTTGTCTTGAAGTCTTTTCTACAGAACTGCTTCCTTCTCGTCAGTAATGTTTCCTCTCAAGTATTATCTTCTCCGAAAGGCCTTCCCACATTGTCCTGGCAAAAGCCTACTTCTGACTCCATGTTACCCTATTTTATCTATTCCATGGAACTTAGTACCTGAAACCACCTTCTTTGTTTATTGACATATGTGTCTGCCTGCACGAGAATATAATGTAAATTCGTTGAGGAAAAGTTTTCTTGTCTTGTTCCCTGCTATATCCACAGTTCATAGAACAGTGCCTGGCACATAGTTGTTAACTGCATAAGAGCTACCCAGGCCAAAGAGAATTGCCAGAAATGTGCACTGGTGGTAGAAATAGTAGCACTAGGGAGCAAGGCATGAAGTATAGCAGGAGTGGGTGAAGGTCACGCCTAAGTGATACCAACCTTGCCTCTACCAGTGGCAGGGCCTGAGGGGGTAGGTTGACTGCTCTCTGCAGGTTAGCAGGCTAAAGTGCTAGCACTAGAAAGAGGCTAATGCAGTAGGAATAGATGGTTCTATACTCTTCGTTAATAATTTTTAAAATTAGAAATATATAATCTATACAGAAGAGTATATAACGTTTTCATACAATTTAAAGGATAATTATAAATCAAACATTAGTGTAGAAGCCAACCAAGTTAAGAAATAGGACACTGCCAGCCACCCTCCAAGTCTGTAATTCTTCTTGTCACATTCCTCTTTTCTTCTCAAGACAAAACCACTCTCCTGATTTTTATTATAGTCATGATGTCCTTGTTTTTGTTTTTTTTTTTAATAGTTTATCATCATCTACTTGTGCATGACTACATAATACATTTTTCAGTTTTTGAACTTTATATAAGTGAAGTTATACTGAATTTATCCTTCTACGATTTGCTTCTTTCACTCGACATTATGTTTGTAAGTTATTTCTATGTTGATGGATGTGGCTGTTCATTGTTACTGTTGTATAGTATTCCATTGAATGGACATACCAATATTTATTTTCCAGTCTAACAAAGGTGGATGGTTTTTAGTTTTTTGCTATGCTAGAAATATTTTTGTATACGTACAAGTTTTTCCAAGCCTAGTATGTGTGTGTGTGTATATATATACATTTTTTTTTCACTCCCACCAGCAGTGAATGAGAGTTCTCTTACTTCACATCCTCATCAGCATTTGGTATTGTCCAGTTTTGGGATTTTAGCCATTTTAATATTTGTGTAGTAGAATGTCATTGTTGTTTTAATTTGTGTTTCTCTAATGACAAATTATTTTGAGTGTAATCATATTTTTAATTTTCATTTTTCTGATTAGTATTAAAGTTGAGTTTATTTTCATATATTTATTGACCATTTGAATTTTCTCTTTATGAAGTGCTTGTTCAAGTTTTTTTGCTCATTTTTCAATTTGATTCTTATCTTTTTCTCATTATTTCCTAGAACTTCTTTATATATTCTGGGTGTAATTTCTTTTCTGGTGTAATGCATTGCACATGTTTTTCCTTACTTTATGGCTTGCTTTTCACTCTTTATCATGCCTTTTGATGAACAGAAAACCTCTGTATTTGAACTAAAGCATTTACTCTATTTATATTTAATTTAAATACAGATATATTGGATTTGTATCTATCATTTACTTGTGCTTCTGTTTATTCTATTTACTTTATTTCTTTTTCCCTCCTTTCTCACCTTCATTTGGATTGATTATTTGGTGCCATTCCATTTCCCCCTCTACTAGTCTGAAAGATATATGCTCTGAGCAACAGCCAGCTCTACCCACCACCAGTCCCTCCCATCAGGAAACTTGCACAAGCCTCTTAGATAGTCTCAACCACCAGAGGGCAGACAGCAGAAACAAGAAGAACTACAATTCTGCAGCCTGTGGAACAAAAACCACATTCACAGAAAGATAGACAAGATGAAAAGGCAGAGGGCTATGTACCAGATGAAGGAACAAGATAAAACCCCAGAAAAACAACTAAATGAAGTGGAGATAGGCAACCTTGCAGAAAAAGAATTCAGAATAATGATAGTGAAGATGATCCAGGACCTCGGAAAAAGAATGGAGGCAAAGATCGAGAAGATGCAAGAAATGTTTAACAAAGATCTAGAAGAATTAAAGAACAAACACAGAGATGAACAATACAATAACTGAAATGAAAACTACACTAGAAAGAATCAATAGCAGAATAACTGAGGCAGAAGAATGGATAAGTGACCTGGAAGACAGAATGGTGGAATTCACTGCTGCAGAACAGAATAAAGAAAAAAGAATGAAAAGAAATGAAGACAGCCTAAGAGACCTCTGGGACAACATTAAACACAACAACATTCGCATTATAGGGGTCCCAGAAGGAGAAGAGAGAGAGAAAGTACCCAAGACAATACTTGAAGATATTATAGTCGAAAACTTCCCTAACATGGGAAAGGAAATAGCCACCCAAGTCCAGGAAGTGCAGAGTCCCATACAGGATAAACCCAAGGAGAAACAAGCCGAGACACATAGTAATCAAATTGGCAAAAATTAAAGACAAAGAAAAATTATTGAAAGCAGCAAGGGAAAAACAACAAATAACATACAATGGAACTTCCATAAGGTTAACAGCTGATTTCTCAGCAGAAACTCTCCAAGCCAGAAGGGAGTGGCATGATATACTTAAAGTGATGAAAGGGAAGAACCTACAACAAAGATTACTCTACCCAGCAAGGATCTCATTCAGATTCGATGGAGAAATCAAAAGCTTTACAAACAAGCAAAAGCTAAGAGAATTCAGCACCACCAAACCAGCTCTCCAACAAATGCTAAAGGAACTTCTCTAAGTGGGAAACACAAGAGAAGAAAAGGACCTACAAAAACCAATCCAAAACAATTAAGAAAATGGTCATAGGAACATACATATCGATAATTACCTTAAACGTGAATGGATTAAATGCTCCAACCAAAAGACACAGGCTCGTTGAATGGATGCAAAAACAAGACCCATATATATATGCTGTCTACAAGAGACCCACTTCAGACCTAGGGACACATTCAGACTGAAAGTGAGGGGATGGAAAAAGATATTCCATGCAAATGGAAATCAAAAGAAAGCTGGAGTAGCTATACTCATATCACATAAAATAGACTTTAAAATAAAGAATGTTACAAGAGACAAGGAAGGACACTACATAATGATCAAGGGATCAAACCAAGAAGAAGATATAACAATTATAAATATATATGCACCCAACATAGGAGCACCTCAATACATAAGGCAACTGCTAACAGCTGTAAAAGAGGAAATCTACAGTAACACAATAATAGTGGGGGACTTTAACACCTCACTTACACCAATGGACAGATCATCCAAACAGAAAATTAATAAGGAAACACAAGCTTTAAATGACACAATAGACCAGATAGATTTAATTGATATTTATAGGACTTTCCATCCAAAAACAGCAGATTACACTTTCTTCTCAAGTGCGCACAGAACATTCTCCAGGATAGATCACACCTTGGGTCACAAATCAAGCCTCAGTAAATTTAAGAAAATTGAAATCATATCAAGATATACGCTCTGTTTTTATCTTCTTAGTGGTTTCTTTAGACATTAAAAGAGCATCATGAATTTACCAAAATCTAATGTAGTTAATATCTTTACCCTCCTCTTGAACAATAAAAGGACCCTCTCTCTTGCTCTCACTCTCTCTCCCCTTTCTGGGGCTCCAATTACACTTACGTTAACTGTTTGATATTGTCTCACAGCTCTTGAGTTCTCTGTTTTGCTTGTTTGTTTTTTGTCACTCTTGTTTTCTTTGTGTTTTAGTTTAGGTAATTTCTATTGGTCTATCTTCACTGAATCACCCCTCAGCCATTTTCAGCCTACTGATGAGCCACTGAAGGAATTCGTCATCTCTGATACTGTGATTTTTATTTCTAGGGTTTCCACTAGACTCAATCTGAGTTTCCATCTCTTTGCTGAAATTCTTCCATCTGTTCTTGTGTGTTGTCCACCTTTTCCACTAGATTCTATAATATATTACTTTTAGGTATTTTAAAGTCCTCCTCTGATAGTCCCAACGTCTGGATCAGTGAGTGGGGAGATGTTCTCTTTGTCATGTTCCTGGCTGAGTCTTAGGCTGGACCTGTGTGCCTGGGCCTCAGAGGTGGGGCTTTCTCAGCATTCCTGCCCCTCCTCCCCATGGAAGCCAATCTCTGCCTTATATTTGTGGTGAGTCTTGCACTGGATAGGATTTCCTGCCCTTCTCCAGCAGGAGGGGACCTCTAGCAGTGGTATTAGTTCAGACTTCTGGGCCTGGGACAGTTTTCCGCCCTCTATCAGGGTAGAGGGAGTTTTCTTTTATCCTTCTCTCATCAGCAGTGGGATCTTGCCTGTGCCCCTGGGGACAAAAATGTTGGCTACCTTTGCACAAGTAGCTTAAGGGTTTTGTTCCAGATGAGAGAAGGGTCTTGGCAGGGGGACAGTACTGTGTACCTTTCCTCTAGTACCTCTCCTGCACATCCTCACTCCCAAAGCTGCCTCTTTATAATCTTATCTGTAGTTTATCTGGCTTTTTCTTGTGAGGATGGGGGCACCACTCCTTCCAGCTTTCTACATCTTGGGCAGTAGTGAAACCTCCCTCCTGTATTCTTAAGAAAGTAAATAGGTTTAACTTCTTTTGCCACGTCCCTCCCCCTCCCTGCTGCCCTCTGATCTGGTTCCTCTCTGCTTTCCCTCCAGCTCTGTTCCCCATTCCCAAAGTAAAAGAGTCTACCTGGCATTGCAAGACCCTCCTTACAGGCGAGGATGGGCAGAAACTGAAGGGAAAATGTAGTCTTTTTAGTGGGCAGGGGTTAGGACAAGCTCTTGAATACTCATATGTTAATCATTTTTGTCCTGTCACAGCTTTAAATAATAGTAGTAATTGGAATGGGACAGGGGTCACTACACAGGATCCCATCCTGCCAAAGGGAATCCTATGAGGGATCCTGCAGTTTTCCCCTTTATTTTCCCTATTGCTGGACAAGAGGCCAAGTTAATCCACATAATAAAGTACTGGGGGTGAGGTGAGGGAAATGAGAAAGAGCTGAATAGTTTGGGGTTGGAGAAGTTTTCAGGGCCTTTGAGGTGAGAGCAGCCAAACTAAGCAGAGGCTAGAAGTGGACAGGAGAAGAAAATGGATTCTGAGAGCATTGCATGGAGTGTTTTTAGATTTATTTTTCTTTTCAACAGAATCAGGTAAAGAATGGATTATTCTACCAAGATGGCAGCCATATGAAGAAGGTGGCTGCAGAAGATGTCAATGTTACTTCTGAAGACAAACAAAAGACACATTTGCACAGAATACAAGTAGAATCCCAGAACTGAAGGAAGAAATAGAAGTAAAAAAGAAACAACTTTGAAATCTGGAAGGTGCTTGTGGGTACATCATGCTTGCAGGTGATGACTGCTTAATGATATCAAAATGATTTAAAATTGGCGATGTTTTCATTAGCCATTCTCAACAATGAGCACAAGAAGTGTTAGAAGAAGCAAAGACAAATTTACAAGAAGAAATTGATGCCTTAGAATCCAGACTGCAATCAGTTCAGTGAGTGTTAGATTCGAAAGTTCAGTTATATGCAAAATTTGGGAGCAACATAAACCTTGAAGCTGATGAAAGTTGAACATCTTATAAGACCTTAAAAATGTGTTTAATAAACCTGAATAATTCTTTTGTTATCATAAAATGTTGACTATATTCCCTGAGTTGTACAATATATCCTTGTAGCTTATTTTACATATAATAGTTTAAACCTCTTAATCCCCTCCCCTCTTCCCTCTCCCCACTGGTAACCACTAGTTTGTTCTCTATATTAAACTTGAATAATGTTTAAAATGACTTTTTTAAAAAAAGAAGGATAAATTATTCTATTGGCTTTATCTGTTTAGGTGCACTTCTTAAATGCAATTCCAGTCTGAGACTGAACCCTGAGTGTCTCTGGCTTCAGAAGGGCTCCACTGCAGGCTTGCTATGGATGTACCAGGCTGTGTTAAGGACTTTAAGGATGAAGAAACTGAGGGTCAGAGGTGGTGGGAGCCTCACCCCTAGTCACACAGCTAAGAAATGTCAGAGCTTGGACACAAATCCAGCTAGGTCTGGCTTTCTAGCCTGAGGTCTTTCAGTCTTGCGGCTCAGATGGCTCTCCTTTGATCAGCCACTGACCCCTAGCCTCATTCCTGCCCCCTCACACTTCCTGCCTCCGCACTCCCCCACCCCTGCCGCTCCGTCTGTCCTCCGTAGGGCCGGGTGTTGCCTCAGGGCCCGGCTGAGCCTGCACCCTATCCAGCTCCTGCCATATCAGCCTCTAGAGACATCTCCCCCTGCCCCCATCAGTGAGAAGGAGAGAAAGTTCTTTGCTTCCTGACACTCCCCAGACAGCCGGGCCCCGGGGCTTGCAGCCAAGTGGAACCCCTCCGGGTGCCCCCAGCCTGGGCTCCGGGTGCGCTCCCTGTCACAGCCCAGGAATGTGGGCATCCAAGCATCAGCAGCAGACACGCTGGCTGTCAGCCGAGCCAGGGCTCCTGATAACTGACAGGAGCTGAAAGAACCATTAGAGAGGAAGGCTGGCTCGAGGGGCATGTTTCAGGGTCACCTGGGCTCGGCAGAACGGTGCAAGGCAGCCAGGACTGGCAGCCTCGGAGAAGCCACTGCCTAATGGGCCTCGGTTTCCCCATCTGTAGAATAGGGATGGTATTTCTTGACCTGCCTGCCTCACCAGGCAGCTGTGAGAAAATGAATATGGTTGTTTGTACTACCCGGTTGAATTGCCTACTCCAGCCCATCTCAGAGGACCGACCACAGGGGAAACTGAGGCCCCAAGAGCACAGATTACACCTTGAGCTCTTAACAGAGCCAGGATCAGACTCCAGGTCCCTGTCTTCCCAACCAGGGCTCTTCTACCCCAGTTTCAGTCCTTTCTGTCCTGAACACACTCAGGTAGGAAGGACAGCTTCCTGCATGGGAGGCCAGGATGAGGCAGAACTAGTCCAAGGACCTGGGATGAAGCCAGGAGTGCTGGGCTCTAGGCTTAGGCTGTCACTGACTTGCTGTGGGAAACTGGGAGAGGATTTCTCCTCTCAAGGCCATTCTTTTTTTTTTTTAAATAAATTTGTTTATTTATTTAGTTTTGGCTGCATTGGGTCTTCGTTGCTGTGTGCGGGCTTTCTCTAGTTTCGGTGAGCGGGGGCTACTCTTTATTGCGGTCCGCGGGCTTCTCATTGCGGTGGCTTCTCTTGTTGTGGAGCACGGACTCTAGGCGCGCGGGCTTCAGTAGTTGTGGCACGTGGGTTCAGTAGTTGCGGCTCGCGGGCTCTAGAGCACAGGCTCAGTAGTTGTGGCGCACGGGCTTAGTTGCTCCGCAGCATGTGGGATCTTACCGGAACAGGGCTCGGACCCGTGTCCCCTGCACTGGCAGGTGGTTATTAACCACTGCGCCACCAGGGAAGTCCCAAGGCCATTCTTTAGTGTAAAATGGCGTCATCACCAAGAACAGTGCTTCTTAGACTTTCATGTGCTTGTGAATCACTGGGATCTTGCTAACAGGCAGATTCTGATTCAGCAGGTCGGGGGCGGGGTCTGAGAGACTGCGTTTCTAACAAGCTTCCAGAATCTGCTGATGCTGCTGGCCCTTGGACCACCTTTTAAGAACAAGAGGCTGGAGGAGCCCTAAGGGCTTCTGGCTCTGGCCTTCGGTAAGTGGCTGGAGCTTCAAGATGCCTCCTTCCCTTCACCCCAGCACCCCGACCCTGGGCTGTCCAGAGGTTCCTGAAACTCCTCCTGGGGAGCGCTTCCTCCCTTCTCTGGGACTCTCCTCTCCACCCCCTCCTGCTTCACCTTCAGGATCAAGAAGTCTTAATTTGCTCCTCCCTCCCACTGGGACTTGCCTCAGGAAGACCCTCCTCCAGCCTTTTGTAGGAGACAGAGCCCCGTCTCTGCTGAGGATGTGAGAGCTCATTGCACAGCTTCCCAGCTCTACGGCGAAGGCCGGGAAGCATGAGCGAGCAGGGCTCCTGGGAGCCTCGTGTCCCGGGGCCTGGCTCCTGCCTCTGGTGTGGGCCCACCTGGGCCCATGCCCGCCCCCATGCCCGCCCAACAGCAGCAGCTGCTGGAGTGAGATTTATGTGATGCCATTGGGGTTTTGTTAAAAAAAAAAAAGAGGGTGTGTGTTCAGAAGGAAGGAAGAAACCCAACATTTATTAAGGTCCTATTGTGTGGCAGGCATATTTGCAAACATCTCTTCCTCCCAACCCTTGGCCCTGAAAGACACACTTGCCTGCAGGTCATGGTGAGGATGAAATAAGGTGAAGCCTGTGAAACTCCTGGGTGACTTGTCAGCAGTTTGAAGAGTGGATAGAGGCCAGCCTGGCTTCAGAGCACAAAGAAAGAGGAGGCTGGGGCAGGCGGAGGAGGGGTGTCCAGCCTCGGTGGGGCCTGCAGACCTCAGATGGAGGGGGACTTTTTTCTATGAACAGTGGGAGCTGGTAAGAATTAGGCAAATTTGGGACCAGATCAGATTGGCTCTCCAGAAGTACAGTGTGGTCACTGAGTGGAGATGCGTGGAAGGGGCACGGCTAAATGTGTGGAGGTCAGAGGAGGTCCGAGGAGCCTCCGGTGAGGTCCCTTCTACCTCTGGGATCTTGAGCTGGACAGGCTATGTGGCAGTCCTTTTGGTCTACTCCTTAAATATTTCTATGGCACGTTTATACCCACAGTCTGAGTTCCCCTGTCAAAATCCCCAGGAGGGGGCAGTACAGGTCTCAGTCTCCCCTTTGGGAGATTAGGTGAAAGGAGTACCAAAGGCTTCCCCAAGACCACCATGGGATGAGTCACTGGGCAGGAATTGGAACCCAGGCTCCCATAAGCTGTGTTGCTGCCAGGAGTCTGGGACTTGGGAGGGAGAGAGGCCGGAAGGCCGGGGCCCAGCCCGGGTCAGCCAGCGTCCATCACCAGGAGCATCACCAGGCTGGCCCGGCTCAAAATAGCTCTCCAGACGCAAGGAAATATTTTATCCTACTCTGTTTTCCCACCAAACAAAATAAACATTCCCAGATCTCAATGGGGCCAGACTCCAAAGAGGGGGAAAGGGAACAAGAACAGGCCTGGCCGCCCACTGAGAAGTCGGGTTTCTCTCCTTTTAGCTCCTTTCTTAAGGGTCAAGACTTCTCTTCGTGACATGAGTGTAGAGACTCCCACAGCTTTCCCAGCGGTGACTGGTTTTCTCTTGGTGTCAGACTGCCCTTTCCCAGGGGTCACTCACCCCAGACATGGTGACACTACTGGATGGCTGCAGAGACCATGCTAGGGGGGTTTAAGTATATGACATGACTCTGCCTTTGATGGCTTACAAGCCACTGGGTGGCATGGCGGGGCTTCCTCTCTCCTTGAGGAGTTCTTGGAACCTGGGGGAGAGAGCGCTGATATTTACTGAGAGTCAACCATGGGCCTGGTACACAGCAGGAAGTCCCACAAACGTCATCCCATTTGACCCTCACGACAAGCCTTTGAGGGGTATGTTGTCACTTCCCATTTTACAGATGAAGAAACTGAGGCTCAGAATGGGCATGACCAGCTCAATGTTTCACGACCAGCAAATGGTAGACCTAGGACTGGATTGTACATTACGTGGCTCTAAGACCGTGCTTTGCATCATGCTGGCTCTGGTAGGGCCCACGGGGAGGCTGGTGGGTGGATTGCATGAGCCCCGGACTCACTCGTGCACAGAGCTCTCCCCTTCTTCCTCTGGCTGTGGGACCGCCAGGCCCTGGGACACCAAGACCTGATCAGGAAGACAGAAATGAGGCTGGTATGGTTATGGGTTGAATTGTGTCCCCACAAAAGATCTGTTGAAGTCGTAACCCTCATACCTGCCAGTGTGACCTTATTTGGTAACAAGGTCTTAACAGATGTAAACAAGTTAAGATGAGGTGGTTAGGGTAGGCCCTAGTCCAATATGACTAGTGTCCCTTTAAGAAGAGGGAAGACTGCCACATGAAGACAAAGGCAGAGATTGGAGTTATGCTGCCATAAGCCAAGGAATGCCTGGGGCTACCAGAAGCTGTGAGGGGCAAGGAAGGCTCCTCCTCTGGAGGCTTTGGAGGGACCATGACTGCCAGCACCTAGATTTTAGAGTTCTAGTCTCTGTAACTGTGAGACAATACGTTTCTGTTGTTTTAAGCCATCTGGCTTGAGGTCCTTTGTTATGGCGGCCCTGGTAGGCTCCCATTGCTGAGGTCTGCCTGGTGTCCCCCTTGGCCTCCTCAGTAAGCAGGCAGACTGGAACCTGTGGGAGAGCAGAGCTCAAGTCTCAGCTCCACGAGGGGAAGAACTCCCAGCCAGAGTGAGTCTTCAGGAGGGGCTGCTTCCAAGGAGTGAGGGCCACATCATAGGGTGTATATGTGAAGGAGTGGATGGACATTCTGTGCAGATATTTGTCTCTTTCTTATTGCTTTTTGGGAAGTCATAAATGTTTATATAGATATAAAAATAGAAAGATAGGTTGACCTACTGATAAATTTGTTATGTATTTTGCAAATATGTTTCCTAGTTAGAGGCTTAGTCTTTTCATATTCTTTATGGTATCTTTTAAAGAACAGAAGGTCTTAGTTTTAATGTTGTCAAATTTATCCACATGCATCTGTAACTCATCTAAAATTGATTTCTGTGTAGGGTGTGAGGTAGGGCACAAAACAAAACAGTTTTGTTTTTAAAATATAGATAAGCAACCGCTCAGCATCCTTTATTGCTCTGCAGTACTGTCTCTGTCTCTTATCTGCCTCTGCAGCCATACCTTACAGTCATAATTGCTGGAGATTTAGGGTAAGTCTTAATATCTGGTAGAGCAAAACTTCCCCATCCACATCTTCTTCTTCTTCTGAAATGTCTTTGTTATATTTTGGGGTACTTTTTAAAGGTCATTTAAAAAATTCTTAGCCCCACCCATTTGTATTAAAGCTCTCTTAAAATAATACTAGTATCACTATTAATCTGAATGACTTACTTTAAAATTTGTATAACAGAGAAATTTATATAGCTGTTTGTATAGTGAGAGTTTGAGAGTTTGGGAGGCTCAGTAGTTGTGGCTCACAGGCCTAGTCGCTCCGCGGCATGTGGGATCTTCCTAGACCAGGGCTCGAACCCGTGTCCCCTGCATTGGCAGGCAGATTCTCAACCACTGCGCCACCAGAGAAGCCCCCCATTTACATTCTTACTAGCCCTGGGGCACATCAACTGTGGGATCACAGTCACCAGCACACAGTGTTTTCAAGAAGAGAACTAGACAGATACAGTAAAAATAGAGCAAAGACCGTAACAGACACTGTGGATCCACCACCCATCTTTGTCCCGTATTTACTACATGAGTTTTTTATTACCTTTTCTTTGGAAATTAAAAAGAAATTAAGGACATTTCACACATATGTAAAAGTGGAATGAATGGTATAATGAACCCTGACCACCTTCAACAATTATCAATTCATGGTTCACTGTGCTCCGTCTAGACTCCCAACCCCAAGTTAATCTGAAGCAGACGCCAAACCTCATATAATTTCACCTGTAGATACTTCAGCAAGTCTTTCCAAAAGATAAACAGTTTCACACCTTAAAAATTAATGATTTTCTAATATAATCAAATATCTCATGTATCAAACTTTACTGGTTGTCTTTTTACATATGTATTATACTTATGTACATATATATAAAATATAGTATATAATATGTATATTCAATATGTATATTCATGTATATGTATATTCTCTCTAAATATATATATTTGCTTGAATAAGGATCCAAAATAAGATCCAGACATTGCCTTGGATTCTGCCTCTTATACTTTTCTTTTTAATTTTGAAACAATCAGGAACAGAAAAGTGACAAGTGCATTACAAAGAACTTTCCTTCCCGTGAACGTTTGGAGAGTGAGTTGTGGACCTGGTTTCCCATCACCCCCGAGTCTGTAATGTTTTCTACAAACAAGGACCATCTCCTCTGTAGCTACAGTACAACCGTCAACACCAGGAGGCTAACGGAGTCATTGCTACCATTTACTCCTCAGACCTCATTCAAGTGACCAGTTGCCCCAATAGTGTCTTTTATAGCCAGAGGACCCAGCTTAGGCACACGCGCTGTAGTTAGCTGTCATGTCTCTTTACTCTCCTTCAGTCTGGAAAAGTTCCTCAACTTTTGACTTTTAAGACCTTGACATTTTGGGAGTGATTTTCTAGATCTCCCTCAGTAGGAATTTGTCTGACGTTTCCTTACGATTATTCATCGTTAGCAGGAATAGCACGGAAGTGACACTGTGGTTTTCTCATGGCGTCTTCAGATGGCGTGTGATTCTGACTGGCCCCTTTATTGATGAGGATTAAGGTGATGTCTGCCAGTCTCCTCCACGGTGAAGTTATTCCTTTCTCCTTTTTGATTTTATAGAGAGATACTTTGAAACTGCAAATGTCTCATTCCTCATCAAACTTTCAATTTATTCGTTTGTTTATATCAGTATGGACTTATGGTTTTCTGTTTTATTCAGTGGGCTATAATTTCTTACTATCAGTATTCAGTTTCGTGCTCAAATTATCCCTAACTTGACCAGTCCCTTCAAGCTGGGTTGTGTATCCTTTTGAAAAGTCCCCGTCATTCTTGAATACTTCCGAACTTTCTGGCACAACAAGATCTTCCAGGCACATCTTGTACTTTTCCTGTCCCTATCCTGTAATCAGGCATTTTCTAAGGAAATGCAAAATGGTGACATTCTAATTCTATTATTCTTTCTTTGTTTATTAGCTAGAATTCCTTTATTCTAAACAAAACTCAAAACTTCCTTTTCATCAGATACAGGAGTTCATTTCTTTGAGGTAGAGTTTAAATAGCAAGTCAGGATAAATGAGTCTTTCCCTTTACTTGTCAGCTTTCATAATAATGAGTTCGTTTTCTAGCATCCTCCAAAGGTGATCAGTAAGACTTTTTTTCTTCCAGTTTTATTGACATACAGTTCTTCTAAGGTTTAAGGTATATAGCATAATGTTTTGATTTACATATAGCATGAAGTGATTATCACCATAAGTTTAGTGAATAGTTGTCATCTCATATAGAAACCTAATTAAAGAAATAGAAAACAAATTTTTTTTCTTGTGATGAAAACTCTTAAGATTTACTCTAGGGAATTCCCTGGTGGTCCAATGGTTAGAACTCGGCACTTTCACTGCCGGGGCCTAGGTTTGATACCTGGTTGGGAAACTAAGATACCACAAGCCTCGGGGTGAGGCCAAAAAAAAAAGATTTACTGTAACAACTTTCATATATAACATACAGCAGTGTTAATTTTATTTATTGTGTTGTACATTACATCCCTAGTATTATTTATCCTGTAACTGGAAGTTTGTACGTTTTGACTGCTTTCATCCAACTCCTTCTCCCCCTATCCCCCACTTCTGGTTACCACAAATCTGATCTCTTTTTCTATGAGTTTGTTTGTTTGGTTTTGAAGTATAACTGACCTACAACACTACATTAGTTCCTGTTACACAACCTAGTGATTCAATATTTCTATACATTTCAAACTGATCACCACGATAAGTCTAGTTATGATAAGTACAAGTATTATTGTGAACTTATTGATCTTTATGTATTTCAATAGATGTGTCATTATTATGAGGTTCAGATGACCCCATATTTGGTCAGTGGGAGCCTGTCTTGGACCTTTATTTTTCTGTATGCATCTAATCATGAGGAAACAGGAGAAAATACAAGCAAGTTGAGTTCTTTCCCAATGAAAAAGTTTACTGGGAATTTTGATTGGAATTGCATTGAATCTACAGGTCAATTTGGAGAGAACTGACATCTTCAAGATAGCGAGGCTTTTTATTTATGAATGTCGTGTACATCTCTGTTTATTTAAGTCTCCTCTAATGTCTTTCAATGAAGTTTTATTAAGTCTTCCACAACTTTTGTTAGATTTATTCCAAGATATTGCATATTTTCATTGTGAGTACAAGTCATATCCTTTTTAAACTGTATTTTCTAACTGAGAAAGTGAAAAAATGGTAGTATATAAAAATGCAATTTAGGGCTTCCCTGGTGGTGCAGGGGTTGAGAATCTGCCTGCCAATGGAGGGGACACGGGTTCGAGCCCTGGTCTGGGAAGATCCCACATGCCGCGGAGCAACTGGGCCAGTGAGCCACAACTACTGAGCCTGCGCGTCTGGAGCCTGTGCTCCGCAACAAGAGAGGCCGCGATAGTGACAGGCCCGCGCACCGCGATGAAGAGTGGCCCCCGCTCGCCACAACTAGAGGAAGCCCACGCACAGAGGCGAAGACCCAACACAGCCAAAAATAAATAAATAAATTTTCTTTAAAAAATGCAATTTACTTTTGTATATTGATTTTACATCAGACAAATTGCTAAACTCTCTTACTAAGTCTAATAATTTGACTCTAGATTATTTTGCTTTTCTAGGTAGAAAATCATATTAAATCATAACACAGTTTTGTTTCTTCCTTTTTGATCCTTATAATTTTATTTCTCTTTTGTCTTATTGTGTTTTCTGGAACTTTTAGTGTAATGTTGAATAGAAATGGCAATAAGTACTCTTTTTTATCTTATTCTTGTTTTTCAAAGAAATACTTCTAAGGTTTCAGAATTTAGTAAAATGTTTTCTGTAGGTTTTTTGGGTAGATATCAGGTTTAGAAAGTTTATGTTACTAATTGCTAAGAGTTTTATTTTAACCGTGAATGAATGTTGACTTTTATAAATGTTTTCTATATATTTAATTTATTGATATAATTCTAATTTTTCCCTTAATCTGTTAATAAAAGCAATTCATTTATAGATTTTTTCTAATGTTGAACACTGTGGTCAGAGAACACGGCTTATGTGATTCTTTGGAATTTATTGATACTTGTTTTATAGCCCAGTCTATTATCAGTAGGCAAAGGTGGTCTATATGTGCTTTAAAATTGGGTTTATTGTCCAGTCATTGGATGCAGGATTCTAAGTGCAAGCATTAGGTCACTAAAGTCTTACTGATGATTGTTTTTTACATGATCTAACAAATCCTGATAGATCTCCCACTATGTATGTCTTTTTTGAAGCCATGTTTTTATGTGTGTATGAATTAAAGAGTTTTATATCTTCCTGGTTAATTGAAACTTCAGTCATTTTGTGATGGCCCACTTTATCTCTCGTAATGTTTCTGTCTTGAAGTCTGTTTACTCAGATATTAATGTGGCTACACCAGATATCTTTTAGTTAATATTTGTCTCTTCCATCCTTTGAATTTTCTGTGTTCTTACAGCTATTTTTTTTTAACTTACTTTAACAGTCTTCATCTTGCTATTGTGATGACTGATGTATTCAACTTATTTCTACCGTATAGCACATAGTAGGTGCTCAGGAAACCAGCCATTGTCAACCTCGGGTCTCTCGAGGCCTGCTGGGGGTAGGGGACTGGGAAGGGAAATGAGGTCTCTTCTCGCTATTACCCCTCAGTCTGGGGGGCCTACAGGACATGGTTTTTCCTGAGAAAAGCATGGCGTTTCCAGAAAGACTTGGCTGAGAAAACCCCACTAGTCTGAGGCCACATAACTGTTTCCTAGAAACTAGATGTGAGTGAAACTCGGCTGGTGCCCGAGTCACAGCATACGTTTCCTGTTTTTCATCCACGAGCTAATAAAGTTATTTCCTTCGCATGCTGCTGAGCAGGAAGGCCCCACTGCCTCAAGGCTGGAGGCCGGCCCTTATCCACCACGCTCCAGGCGGAGGGAGGAAGTGGCCTGGGCTCCCCTGGGGGAGGGGCTTCCTCCCAGGCAGGGTTGTCAACTCTCCTCCCTACGCTCGCTCGACCCCTCATCTGCAAGGGGGCATCAGAGCCCGCTCTACCCCAACAGTTCCCAAGGCTCCGCCCCTGGCCTGGAGTCCTCCGTGGGTCTCCTGACCACCTCTCTCATCCTCTTTGAAGGCCCCCTGATGCCTGAGCAGCACCTCAAATTCCATGTGCCCCACGCAGATCTCTTGCCTTGCCCACGCTCTTCCTCATGTTCCCCAGCTCTATGGTGCTGTCGCCATCCACTGGCTGCTTAATCTTAATTAAGGGCATCCCTGGGCCCCCTGCCCAAGCCCTGTAGCCTGTCAGCCAGACGATTTGCTCTAGGCTCCCCGGCCCCAGCCCAGGCTCCACGCACAGCAGTGTTGGGGGAGGGCTCCGGGAGTTCCCCGGGGCGGGGAAGGGTTGGCTTCCTCCCTGTGCCCCAGAGTCCGGCATGGAGTGGCTGGGGAGACTGCTCAGGAAAGTCTGTGGAACAAACTAGTGAATGAACGAATGGATGCATGGGCCCTCGGGAGTCTTCTCCAGGATCACACCCTGCCACCCCACCTCTGCTAATTGTCCTCCCTAGTTGTGGTTTCACCTCAGCCTCCTGCCCTTCCTCCGAACCTGCTGCAGGCCTCCACTTTCTCCCCGACATGAGAACCCAGCTGCAGACACTGTCCTGGTCACTCCTCTAGGGCAGGACCCTGGCTCTGGCTCTGGGGGTGGCGTGGTCCCGCACAGACAGTGTTGGCTGTAGGCGCCAGGGATATTGCACTGGGTCATTCATCCTTTATTCCCTCAAACGTTTATGGAGCCCAGAGTACATGCCATACACTCAGGAAATGGCATGGCAAGGACGGACCAAGTCCATCCCCTTGAGATTCACTCACCAGAGCGGGCAGTTAAGGACCCAGCAGCACCCAGTCACCAGTGGTGTCCGTCCAGGTGAGCTGGGGCCTCTGCAGGTGCGCTCGGTTAGTGCAGCCACACAGGAGGGCTGTGGGAAATTTGTGCAGGTGAAAGCCTGGACAGCAGGCCGAGCTGCACGGCTGAGTCCATCTCCCAGAATGAAGTGTGGCAGAAGGATGGAGGGCAGTGGCCCTCGGGGGCCAGGGTCCACCGCAGGTGACCCAAACAGATGTGGAGTGAGAAGGTCAGGGTTTGGGTGTCAGGCAGCCCTGACACACTGAGGAAGTTGCTCTCTGAGCCCCAGTTTCCTTTTCTGTAGAATAGATGTTAATAATCCCCACCTCACTAGAGGATGAAATAAATGCACATCAGGGAAGGCCCCCTGGCACATATGAGGAGCCAAGCTGGGGCCGGGTTGGGGGAGCCCATAACCAGTCCTGGAACAGGGGACCGGAGCCAGAGCTGCTCAAAGCCCCCTGCTGTCTTCTGCTCAGGGGGTCTCAAAGCTAAGACAGAGGATGCGGGTTAGGGTGAGGGGCAGAGGAGGGCGGAAAGATTCAGTTTAGAGCTGGGCAATGTACGTGCACGAGTACAATGCTCACAAGCCTCAGATGAAGCAGGTCTCACCCTGAGGAAATTGAGGCTCAGAGTGGAAATGACCTGCCACAGGTGAGGGGCAGAGCTGGGCTCAAATCTAGGTTTGCAGGCCTCTGTGCTCAGGCTCCTTGTCTTGCACTGAGGTTGGGGACCTCACCCCAGGCCTCATCTCCTTTCTCGGAATCCTGGCCCTGGAGCCAACTGAGTGGTCCTCCCTGGCCTGGCTGTGTACTGCTGCATTTTTGAACATCTTATTTACCCTGATGGGTTCATCTTTTGTTTCCAGCCCAGCCTGGAGGCCTGCAGATGCATGGTATTCCCCATCCTGCCCCTGTCTGGGCTGCTCCATGTCCTGGATTGGCCTCTGTGCTGCGCTCTTGGAGGGCTGGGCCTCATCCCTGTGTCACCAGCACCCAACCAGGGCCCCGGCACGGAGCAGGAACCAGGAAAAGATTTGCTGAAGAGGGAAAGGGTAGAGCGCAGCCTGGGTTACCAGAGTGTCCTGAGTGGGTGAAATTTCCCCACCCTGCAGAAGGGAAAGGACCCCAAGCGCGGTGCCCCATGGACCCAGGTACAAACCCCACCTTGGCCATTTTTTTTCAAATTGCAGTAAAATATACATAATATAGAATTTACCATTTTAACCCTTTTTAGCCACAACTCAGAGGCATTAAGTACATCCACACTGCTGTGCAACCATCACCACCCTCCCTCTCCAGGACTTTTCAGTCATCCCAAACTCTTGGCTGTTTTTTTCTTTTTCTTGGCCATGTGCCCCCAGGAGCATAAGTGCTCTGCCTCTGAGCTTCAGCTGCTCCTTCACACACCAGGAAGCACGCTGTGTCTCACTGCTTGCTGTGAGAGTAAAGGAGGTGGGTGTGGGCCACGCTTCCTGGGTCAGGTGGGGTGCACCCAGTAGTGGCTGGTATTGTTCCCACATTGGCACAGGCCAGCCCCTCAAGGACACTTCCTAAAGGGCTAGGTTGCATGTAATGATTACGATAATTATGGTACAACCATGGCAATGAGGCATGAAGGAGAGGACGCCAGCCAACAGGGAGCCGGGAAACTGGACCCTGAAAATTCTCTGCCGTTGACTAGCTGTGGCCTTGGCCACGTCCCTGCCCCTCCTGGACTCCGCTTCCTGCTTGTACAAAAGGAGTGCACAGCGGGGCACTTTCTCTCGTGGTACCGAAAGCCCCTTCTTGTCTGTTATCAACCTCTGGCCTCCCCTCACCTCACCTGGACCAAGAGGCTGGGTGAGCAGTTCCCTATGTGTGCGGAGGGGGAAGCCAGTGCTTCCCAAGGTCCTCTGCTCCCTGAGCATCTCGTGTGCTTGTCCACCAGGCCACAGGCCCCTCGAGGACAGAGGTCCTAGCTTTCTCTCATCCGTTCATCCATTCACTCCTGTGCTTAATGAACCTTTGTCTGTGCTGGGCCCTATGCTGGGCTGGCTGTGTGGGACCGGGTCCTCCTTCTCCAGGCTCCCAGTCTGGTGGGAGGTCAGAGCCAGGCCCAGACAGGGTGGTACAGTGCTGGGCCTGCAGGGACAGGATGGTATTCCCGGGGCCCTGTGCCCGGCAGAGGGTAAGGCGGGAGTGGCCTGCGGTATAGACATGCTGGGACAAGTGCCCGCCTCCTACAAGCTCTGTCTCCTCATCTGCAAAGCAGCCGCCCCAGAAGGTTTTTGTGGCGAGCCAAGGAGGGGAGTGCACGTGGAAAGAAGAGCACAGCTGCTCAGCGAACAGGGTCTTGTGTAAACAGAGACCATGGTGGGGCGGCCCTGCCAGGAAATGCTGCTCCTACGTCCGTCTGTCCGTCCCTCAGCCAAACCCTCCCAGCACCTGTTGGAACAGTGTGTGGCAGACATCACACAAAATGGGCTGTCGCTTCTGTGTGGTACTTCTTGAGAACACATAGAGATGCTTATCTCCACGGAGCTGGGGTTCTCAGAAGGGACCAGCTGTTGGTGAGCATAAGCCTTCGGTCCAGGACACAGAAGCACAAGCCCCAGGCCCCTCCCTCTAGGTCCTCGGTCTTGTGGGGAGAAGCCAGGTGTGAAACCACAAGCGACCTGCTCCGCGCAGGGTGGACGGTGGGACCCCGGGCCCATGTCCCCAGTGGGGGTGGGGAGGTGCTGAGCAGAGAGATGGACTCAACTCGTGGGCAGAGGATAGGATTGAAACTAAGGTAAAGGACTGTTTTGGCCAGTTCTGATGTTTCTTCTCACAATAGCACCACCACCACACACACACACACACACACACACACATACACACACACGATTTAGTTATTATAATAACTAAATAACTAATATAATATAATATAATAACGATTTAGTTATTATATCTACAATCCCCATTTTACAGATGTGAAAGCTGAGGCTTAGAAAAGTTATCCACTCGTGAAAGATCACACTGCTGGTAGGTGGTGAGGCCGGGATTTGAATGCCACACCACGCCCTGTTGCCTCACACAGTCTTTCTCTCTCCCCTTCTGGGGGTCTGCCCTCCCCTCCTCCCCTTTCACCATCCCATGTTCTGACCTCCCCCAGGTTTCACCTTAAAATCACAAGGCCCGGAAGGCTCCATCTCCTTTCCTGTCACAGGTCTCCCGATAGGGACTTCCTGGGGGCAGTCGGCGGGAAAGCGGTAACTTTGTAATTCCCACTTCTCCCACAGCCAAGGCCTGGCTCACAGGCCCAGGTACACAGGCTCCACCCCGGGGTGTGGGCCGGAACAAAGCCTCTTTGTTCCATTGTCTGCCGCCACTGGCCCTGCCCGAGCAACCCTGGGTTTGGGGAGGGCTCTGGCAGCTATGCCAACCAAGCGTGGGTTTGTTGATGAGGCAGCGGGGCCCATGGATCCACAGATTTAGTACACATCCCACCTGCCTGTCAGCATCACCTGGGAGCTTATAAAAAATCCCCAAGCCAGGACCCCACCCCAGACCAGTTACACAAGAATCTCCGGGTGTGGCCTAGGCATCGGCATTTTATGAAAACTCCTCATGGGAGTCCACGCGCAGCCAGGTCTGTCTCGGTAGGCTGTAACGTGGTCCTCATGGTCAGGCAGGGGGGCTTAGCCTGAACAGTAATTTGCACTGAGCTTCAAACCTCTCCTCCAACAAGTTTATATTATTATTATTATTATCTCATGTTACGGGTTGAGTTTTGTCCCCCTCCACCGCCCCCCACCCGCAAATTCATATGAAGCCTTAACCTCCAGGCTCTCAGAATATAACCTTATTTGGAGATACAGCCTTTACAGAGGTAGACAAGGTAAAATGAGGTCATTAGGGTGGGCCCTAATCCAGTATGACTGGTGTCCTTATATAAAGGGGGAATTTGGACATAGACCTGCACAGGGAAAACGCCACGTGAGGATGAAGGCAGAGATCAGGGTGATGCTTCTCCAAGCCAAGGGATGCCAAGGATGCCAGCAAACCACCAGAAGCTGGGGGAGAGGCAAGGAGCAGACTCTCCCTCACAGCCCTCAGAAGGATCCAATCCTGCCGACACCTTGATCTTGGACTTCTAGCCTCCAGAACTGTGAGAGAATACACATATGTTGTTTAAGCCACTCAGTTTCTGGCACTTTGGTACAGCAGCCCCAGCAAACTAACCCATCTCTTTTTTACAGATGAGCAAAACCAAGATTACGAAGTGACTTTCCGGAGGTTACCTGGGTGCGGTGGACCTTGTTGACTGGTACTTATTTCTCTGCCACCTCTTAAATGCTGATTCCCAGCACACCCCAGTCCTGAGCCCTCAGCCCTTCAGGAGTTCATCCATTCATGCATCTTTGAGGCATGCAATGTTCTAAGTACAGGGTCCCAGCAGAGAAACAAACAAATATACAAACAAACACACAAACAAACAGACACAAACCCCTCTCTACCTCCACCCACCATGGGGAACAGACAGTAAACAAGGTAAGGGAGATGTAAGTTGATAGTATGTTGCATGGTCTAAGGGCCATGGGGAAAAATGAGGCAGGGAAGGGGCGTAGGAGGTGTGGAGGGGGGTGGTTTGAACAGGTCCTTGGGGAAAGCTCACCGGGAAGGTGACACTCCTGGCACCATTGCACCCACCCAGGCTGCAGCCCCCTCCAGAGAGATGCCTCCCAGATCCTGCCCAGTTCATGCTCCCTACTGGGCCTCTCCCCTGCGACTCATGCTGCCCGATCCAAACTCAGCTTCCCTACCTTGCGCACTGCCGCAAGCACATCCCAGCAAAGGGCACCACCATCCACGCTCAGCCGCTCAAATGAGAAACCTCGAAGCCAACTACGTCTCCCCACCCTCTTGCCCCCTCACCCCATCTGACCCTGGGAGCTGGAGGTGCTCCCTCCACAAGTGCTGAAGTCACTGGCTCAGCTCCCCTTCAGCTTGGGCAGAACACCCCAGCTTGGGGAGGAGGGAAGTTGCTGCTAATGGTGGACCCAGCGCCAGTCTAATGACCCGTGCAGACACTGTCCACCACCATTGGTGGCTTCAACCTCAGAGCCCACGGTTGGGCCCTGAGCTCTGTAAATCTGCCTCCTCTTCTGTGCCTACCAAAATGCTGCATCCCTCTTGGCGGGGGGCGGGGAGGGGGCTTCCATGTCTTGTTCAGTGAGAGCTAGCGGGAGGCTGAGGACAGACTCCCAAGACCAACATCCTGTAGCGATCAGGGAACCAAGTCCCTTCCCTTTCTGGGCCTCGGTCTCCCCATCTCTATAACGGGCACAAATCCCTGCAGAGTTAACCTCTCTGGTAATCTTGGCTGAACCAATGGATGTGAATGGCATTGCTCTGAACAGTGTGTACCCATGGATAGGTCAGGGTGAGAAGACGATGAGGTGGGAAGCTGTATGTACCAATGTGGACAAGCCAGAAGGTAGCATCTGTGGCCCTGGCAGGAGCAGAGTGATCTGGGCTAACCCAATCCTCACACGATGCTCTCCCACCCTCAGTTTCCTCTCCAGGCCTCTCTCCTCCTACTGCCATCTGCAGGAAAGTTGTGCCAAAGACACCCCCTGCCTCTGGGGGACACACTGTGCAGTGGGCAGGTCTCTTCCCACACGTGAATAATAAGGTGGGGTAGGATCAACTGATATCTTGGATCCTAGAATTTCCATGGACTTTGCAGGGATGCTGGAGGCTTGGTGGGACGTAAAAGGGACATGTTCCTCAAACTGCAACATTGGACCAAGCCTCCCTTTCTGAGGTCCAGGCCAGAGCAGCAGAGGTCCTGGGGGATGGGAGGGAAGGGCAGACTGGCCAGATTCCACGTTTGGGACCCATACAGGGCTTGAAGCGGGTTGGATGCCCAGGAGACAGAAGCTATGTATCTGAGGTTGGGAGATGGTCAGTGCACTTTGGATCTTATGTGATTCTCTCACCATGTGCCTCTGCTGAATGGAGCTGCCCACCTAGTCCCTTATTCAGGTTGAATGGCACCCTTTGCTCTGCCGTGTTCGTGCCTATGTGTGTGCATGTGTGTAGGAGAGTGGGAAAAGAAGGAGAAAAGCCGCATCCTCGGTCGGTCCACCTGGCACCACCCATAGCAGCCTTTGACAGGGCAAGATGAAGGAGAAAAAGCTGTTGCTGCCCAGCTGTCTCTTGGTTCTCCCACTTCCATATGAAGGAAGGGTGACTGAAGGGCTCTCCCTGGGTGTGCCTGTCCCTCACTTGGTGAGCCAGCGAGAAGATCAGTGAGTTCATCAGTTCTGGCGTGGGGAGTCTTCCTTTGCTCTTCTGTGCCTCTGGGGTGGGGTGGGCTCCACCGCCTCTCAGTTCTGAGGGGTGACTAAATCCCTATCCTGCCGTGTGACCTTGTGCAAGTCACTTGACTTCTCTGAGCTGGCTTCCTCATCCAGCTCACGAGGCTAATAGTACAAACTCACAAGGTTGTTGAGAGGATCAAATGATATATAACCAGTACTTAGATTCTTATTGTTAGCTCTGGGTTTCCAGCCTGGCCGGCACCTGGCACCATCGTTGGCCCTCTTCACTCCTACGTGGAAAGCCAGCAACCTCAGATCATCCCTGGGCTCTATAACCATGCTCTCTACCTTCGTAGCCACTAGCCACCTGCAGCTATTCAACATTTGAAATGATATTTTGTCTGAATCAAGATGTGCTGTATTTTATTATTATTATTTTACACTAAATTTCAAAGAAAGACAATACGAAAATGTAAATATATCATTAATGATTTTTACTTTCAATTAATTAATATTAACTACATGCTGAAATGACTAATAGTTTGGATATATTAGGTTAAATAAAATATATTATTATTAAAATTAAGTTCACTTTTTTTTTTTACTTTCTCAATGCGGCTACTAGAGAAATTTAATTACATATGTAGCTCGCATTACGTTTTATCGGGTGACGCTGCTCTACAACTTGGAAAGGCCATTTCCAGGGCATCTTCTTGGAGGCTCCCAGGAAAAACAGCTTTTAGAATTCCCACTGAATTCCACTCAACCTCAGCCACTGAAGAATGTCTGCTTCCCAGGCAGCTCCTGGGTTCCAGAACCCACTCAGGGTGGCCTCACTCACTTCTCCCCAGTTCCCCACGCGTCATGCAGCCTCCCAGGCAGCTTCGACCCTGCCAACGATCCAAATGTGGCAACAAAGCCTGCAGCCCCTTCCTCCAAACCCCAGCTGTCTAGCTGCTTAGAACCTCCACGCTGTGTGGGAATTTGCCCGGCATCACTTTCTCCCTCCCAGCAGCCCCCAGGGATGTGGCTTCCTTGCCCCAGGCCCTGAGTCAGCTCCAAGGAATCCCCTCTCCTTTCCAGAGGATGAGGGTGAGAGGCAGGCTGTGTGATGCTCGAGAATACGGACTCAGGAGTCAGAGAGATCCGGATGTGAATCAGGGCTCTGCCTCATACCAACCACATGGCTGGGCAAGTCCCCTCTTCTCTACACCTCAGTTTTCTCATTTACGAAATGGGCACAATCATTGTACCTGCTTTATGGGGTTGTTGGGGATTAAATGACATTGTCAATGTGTGGCCCTGGCACAGCGCCTGGGTTATCGTAAGTGGTAGTTGTTCAAGGCCAGGAAAGGGTTAAGGATGTGGCTTTTGGCCACAGCTTCACTCAGCCAGCCACGAAGAGGAAGCAGGGCCGGGGGTAGGAAGGAGGCAGTGGGACGATAGTTCCTTTTAGACCTTGAGCTATAGGTAGCCTGACAAACAGCCCTGCTGCCCCATTTTCAGATGAGGAAATCGAGGCTCACAGAGGTGAAGTGACTTGCCCAAGGATGGCACTTGGGGTTGTCACTGGGGCTGCCTGGCTCCAAAGCCCATGCTCTCTCTCCTACACTGCGTCCCAAAGTCTGAGAATGGTGTGTGGTGCAGGTGGATTCAAGATAGTTTGAGAAGAAGCTTGAGCTGATATGGCCCCTTCCCCACTGGGTCTTTTAAAAGTGTCCAAAACTCCCATCTTAAACCGGGTTCCCCTAAAGTAGACTAGGAGCCAAGAACTCGGGTACAGGTAGTTCCTTCAGGAGGTGACGCCAGGAAACACAGTGAGGGACAGAGAAACAAGACCGGGGAGGGAGAGAGCCCAGGAAAGTGCCTCTGATGAGCAGGACACCGCTGTGGGCACCTGAGCTCAATCCCACCGGGTGCCTTTTGAGCGGGTGTAGAGAACACACACCAGAATTTTCAAACGGGGAGCTGAAGGCTGGGTGTTGATCCAGCTTCCACCCCTCACGATTGAGGGTGAGGGGTATGGAGTCTCTGGCATTTCCCTGCACAGGCTTCCTTGGCACTGGAGGAAGCCCTGAAGTAGAGAGAGGGGAGGAGAGAGGCTGAAGCTGGGCTGATATGGGCGGGGAGTCCACACAGCCAGAGCCCCATGCCTGGAAATTCCTCTTGAGGAAAACTTTCAAACTATACAAAAATGTTCATGAAAGTTAAAAAAAGTAGAGAGATAGGTAGAGAGAGAGAGAGAGAGAGATGAATATTTAGAAATATATATTTAGATAAAGATAGATATAGATATTTAGAAGTAATCTAAATGTCCAGCAAGAGGCGATTGGCTTAGTAAATTATGGTGCATTCACAAGATAGAATATTCTGCAGCCAAAAATGAAAACATGGTTGCAACATGGAAAAGCATTTGGGAAGGAACGTTACTTAAAAATGGTGCATGCACATCGTCTCCACCACGGATGGTGCGTCGGTCAGGGCTCCATCAGGGAAGCAGAACCGGCAGGAGATACACATTATGAGACTTATTGCTAGGAACTGGCTTATAGAGTTCGGGGACTGGCTAGGCAACTTCGAAGGACTGCGTCCAGGCTTGCCTGAGGCCGTGGAGACTACATGCATCCAGCAACATCAGGCTGATACCACTCCAGTCTGAGGCTTGATCTTTCCAGAGCCCCTCCCCGTTCACCCCTTTCCCCTATCAGGAGATGTAAGGTGGCAGGGTGGGGACCACTTTCTCTCCTGTTTTTCGGCCTTGACCTCAGCATTCATCATCTCTGGGCTCAGTGCCTGACTGACATACTGCAGCCCTCTCCCCCTTACTGCCCAGGGTCTCCTGGAGCTGGGTGGGAAGGGCTGTGGTGGGACAGGGCCTGAACACATGGATCCTATCAGTGACCTCACTCTGACTGGCCATCGCCAGATTTTCCCTGGTCTGGCAGAGGGCTGGCTGAGGCTGCCCTCACCCCAGGTGTGGGATTTGTACAACCTCCAGCCCCCCAGGACGGACCAAGGCAAAGGAGGAAGTGAATCAGGCTATGATTGGCTGTGTTACCTTGGGCAAGTCCCTGTCCCCTCTCTGGGCTCTCTGGCCACCCCTAACTCTAACGTGGGACATGTTTGATTATGCCAGTGTTAGCCTCTGTGGATCTTGGGGTCAGTGTCCAGAGCTGAACTGCCTAAAGCAGGGCTATGTAGACATGGGGCTTGGGCCAAGTGGCATGAGCGACGGCCAGCGGGCCTGGAGTAGGGGCATTTATGGCAGGAGTCTGATCTGCCCCTACTGTCCCCACCCCTTACGCCTCAGTCCTGGGCTGAGCCCACCAGACCCAGGGACCCTGTAAGATCCACCTCTGAAGCATCAGTGCCCAGTCCAAGGTTGGCACAAAGTGGGCACTCAGAGACAAGAAAGAGGAAGGAAGGAAGGGAGGGAGGGAAGACAAAGAGAGACAAAGAGGAAGGGATGAAGGGAAGAAGGCAGAGAGGGAAGGAGGAAGGAAAAGACAGCGGGCTAAAGGAGAGGGACTGGCAGACAGGATGAGTGAATGAAAGAACGAGTGAACGAGTGACCGAGTGGGTGTGAGGCGAGGCCGTTTCATGAGCCGTCCACCGCCTGTGGAGCTCAGTTTTGCTGCGGGCTCAGAACACAGAGCTGGATGGACAAGCCCAGCCCTTTCTACAGATGAAAAAACTGAGGCACAGGGAGGGAGGGAGGGATGACACAAGAGGTTGTGCGGTGAACAGTGGCAGGGACGGGACCAAGGCTCACGTTCCAGGGCTCTTCCCACCTCCCAAGACCGTCCTCAGAGGAGAAGGGGTTTCCTAGAGCCGAGTGGGAAAGTGACTTTGGTGGCAGGCCTTGGGCCCAGGAGGGAGGCGTTGGGGCCCTTGGATGGGTTGTACAGGGTAGGGACCGGGCTCTGAGAGGCCAGTGGGCAAGAGCCAACCTCTCCCGGCGTGACCATGGCTGCCCTGGGACCGGGGGGCATGGGCACCACCTGGGCTTAGGGGTACGGCTGCTCAGAAACTTTTCTCCTTTGAGCCGCCATCCTCACCAGCTCCCATGTCCCGGCATTTTCTCAGCCTTGTTCTTTTGCCCCGTGTTGCCATCTTTCTCCTCCCCCTCTACCCTCCTTTCTCTCTTTCAGTCTCTCCTTCCTCTCTGTTGGTCTCTCCTTGGATGTTGGTCTCTCTGCTGTCTCTGCCCCTCTCTGAGGTCCCTCTCTCGATGCCTTTCTCTCCCCTCTGGCTCTCTATCCCTGTCACACCACCTGACTCTGTTTCCTGCTGTCACTTCCACCTCCGTCGGTCCCCGTCTGCTTTAATGCATTCCCTGTCTTGCCCTGCTCTGTCTTGGTGCCTCCCTCTGTCTCTCTCTGTCGCCTCCAGTCTCTGATTTTCTCTCTGTCTGTGTCTCACGCTCCCCCTTTTCAAGTCACCAAAGGCTCTGCTGGCTGCTCTGGGCAGTGCCACGCCCTGCAACCCAGTCTTACCCACCTCTGGTAACAGTTACCCTGGCTGGAATGGAATCCTCCAGTGCCCCAGAAAGACCTACAGGCATCACATGGGGACCGGATGGTGACAGATTCCTCAAGAAACTAACCACTTTGAGTAAGGGATCAGGAGCCCCTGGGGAGGTCACACCAGCCCAAGAGCAAAGACCCAGAGTCCTGCAGCTGCCAAACCGCTTCTTCGAGGCATAGTGGGTGGTGCCAGGCACCCAGGGCATAGACACCAGGAGCAGCCAAAGGCAGAGGAGCAGGAGCTAGCATGAGAAAGGGTGTATTTTACCATATGTAAATTATGTGTTAATTTGAGAAATGGAACAAAAAGGCAAATCAGGTCATGTCACTGCTCTGCACAAACTTGTCCAGTGGCTCCCAGCTTACTCTTTACAATGTTCCGTAAGACCCAATATCAGTGTCTTGCAAACTGTGGGCTATGACCTTTTCAGTAAGTTGGGAAATCAATTTAAGGATCGTGACCAGCATTATTTTCTTAGATGAAATAGAATAAAATAAAATATATAAGAGTACATATATATAGTAAAGGTATATTTCATGAAATGTTTACTTCAGTGGTATTTTTGTATATGTATGTTTATACTGAATTGCAATATAAAATTTATTTCTTACTGTGGGTTATAATCAACAAAAAATGAAAGACTTCTCAGCGTGCTCTGCTCCCCAGCCCCTGTTATCCACTTACTTTCTCTCATCCCTTTCTCCCTTGCTCACTCTGCTGCAGCCTCGCTGACTTTCTCGTTGTTCCTGCATCACTCCTGGCACACTCCTGCCTCAGGGCCTTTGCACTGGCTGTTCTATCTGGAACATTCCTCCCCCAGAGTCCCCATGGCTCCCTCTCACTTCTTCCAGGTCTTAAGTGTCAACTTCCAGAGAGAGGCCTTCCAGACCAGCCTGTAGTCCCCTTGCCTCATTTTATTTGCCCTCATAGCACTTATTTCCACTTACCCAGAATATTATATATTTATTTGTCTACTTCCCTCCACTGGAATGTCAGTTGCATGAAGGCAGGGACTGTGTCAGTTTTACTCTCTGTTGTACCCCAGTGCCTCGAATAGTGCTTGGCACACAGTAGACATTTACTGAATAGATTCGATTGAATAATCACCCTCCTTGCCCTGGTGGGACATAGAGTCTGGTTTAGATGGCTTCTTACAGTTCTCTTTAAATGCTGAAGCTCTTGTAAGCTGCCTTCGTTCTCTACTGAAAGGAGAGTAGGCACACCTGAGAATTCATTGGGGTTCACCAACCTGGTGAGACCTAAACATCCTCTGGACTTCTCTTTGCCTCACTGGAATCCCAGCGAGAACTGGCTCCCTCGCTAAGTTCCGGAGCAGCTCTGCTGGGATTTCCTATTGTCCTGCCAGGATCCTGGTGGTCTGCACAGAACCCCTCGGCCTGTGCCCTGCTGAAGTAAACAACGTGGAAATGCTGTGTTTGGGACGTTTCATTCCAGTTGACAAGACTTGTGGGCTGAGTGCTCCAGCTGAGACAAAACAGAGAAAACTGAAACAGATGGATGGGGAGAGGGAGGTCTCCTGGCGTGGGAGGCTGCCTTGCCACCCGCCCCATCCCACTGGCGGCAGCCGGAGAAGCCCCCTCAGGAGCCCACACCTGGCCTTGTGGCGGAGGGTGAGGAGTGGGGAGGAGAAGACCACACCTCCAGCAGCTCGAGGGTCAGAGCGAGTTCTCTCCACCAAATTGATCTGATTCCCCCAGGTGGTGAATCACAGGCTCAGAATGCTGGGAGGGCCCTAGAGACCACGTAATACAACTTCAACATTTCACAAGTGGGGAAACTGAGGGCCAGACAGAGGAGCCACACCCCTAAAATCACACAGCAAGCTGGGGCTAGAACCTGCATCTTCCAACCATCAGTCTGGGGGTTTTGAACCAGGCAGAAGTTACAGGCCAGGCAGGCTGGGGGGAGCAGGGACGGAGAGCACTGAAGCGTAACCACTGCCCCTGAGCCCATCCGAGGGCACCGGGGGAAGCTTGAGGACGCAGGTGGCACTCGAACTGACTCTTCACAGACTGGATTTCACCAGGTAACGAAGGCGTTCCTGGGGGTGGGGTTGGACTGGGTTAAGCTGGGTTTCAGGGCTGGGGACCCATGAGGAACAGTGTGGCTAGTGTCCAGGTTGGGTGTGTAGGGGTGGGGGGCGAGTGGTGGGAAGCGAGCTCAAGGCCTGTCTTGGCTGTCAGCAGTTAGCTTTATGCCAAGGGGAAGAATTAGGGGCCGAGGACTTAGCACTTGGAAGAGATCAGGGAACACAGGATTGTGCGACCTGGGTGTCCCCCACCCCCAGTTCTCCGTTCTCTCTCACCCCACTTGGCCCTGCCCTTCCTCCCCTCCCCAAGGCAGCACTGTCCCTACAGGTGGCCATCTCTCCTTGCCAAGTGCTAATGCTATTTTGGGATACGGAACCTGCCAGTTGCTTGGGGACTGGACTTGAGGCCCCACCTCCTGCAGGGATGCTGAAGGCCTGGGAAGCAGGAGCAGGGCCTGGGAAAACAGGCCATCAAAGCTGCCTTGGTAATTCCCTCCGGCCATGGAGAAGAGAGGGCTGCAGGGTCACAGCACACAGCTAAATATAGGGACACTCGGAGGTGGAAGTGGTTCCTGCCGGCTGCAGGGGGCCATCCAGTTCCTTCTCCCAGAAGCTGGGAGGAGGCCCTCGGGAACAAGGTTTATGAGACAGTTCTGGGTGCCCGGCTCAGGCACTTGGAGGACCTCAGTCTGGATCTGGTGTCAGATCTCCGTCTATGGCAGGGGTCATGGCATTGATTACCCCCAGTCTTATTTGTTAATTCCAACCTTATCTATTGGGCCCCTACTCTGGGCTAGGACTTGTGCTCAAAGCTCAGGTTCAGAAGTCCCTGCTCTTAGGAATAGGTGCTTTCCTGGGGAGACAAACTTGCAAATGGCCAACGACCTGTGGGTAAATGGCATGCGGACTGAACCTCGAACTTCATCGTCTACCCCACTAGAATGTGAGTTCCCAGAGGGAGGGATTTTTGTCTGTTTGGTTCACTGCTATATGCCCAGCAGCCCCTAGATCAGTGCCTGGCATATAGTACGTGCCCAATAAATATTTGTTGAATAACTGAATGAATGACTCTGCCCAGAGAATCAGAATTGGCTTTATGGAGGGGTGGCCTGTGGCTCTTGAACGAAGGATAGAATTTTGAGCCAGTCCACTGACGATGGGCATATCAGGCAAAAGCCTTGCAAAAAATATATGATGTACTCAGGAGCATTGGACCTAGTTCTATGTGGGAGTCAAGGTGGGAGGAAGATTGGAATAGATCCCGAGAGGCTATGAACATGGCCAAGGACCCTGTTGTGCAGCCCAGAGGTGTCCAAAATGGTGTCCACAAGGTGACCCATTCACGTAGACAGAACATTCTAGAACTTTTATTTATATTTATTTTTACCTTTAAAAAAGAAGGAAGAAAAATTTAAGCTCTGCTAACATTAACCAAATAGACTGACATTGGTGCCCTCACGTTGTCCACACCCTGTTAGGTCACATGTCCCATATCCCAAGTCTCCTGAGTAAAGTAGTGTGTGGTCCACCGTGCAGGCTTGACTGACAATGGTGCCCCACCCCCCTGTGATGCCTTCAGTTAACCTGCCACAGGATTCATCCAGGCACTTAATTTTATAAAAACAAAGTCTTTAAATCATAGAATCCTTACAGAACATCTTATTGACAAAGGCAGGGGCCATAAAAATCTTTTGTACCATACAGAAATTTGCTGGTTGTCTCAGAGCAAAGTCATTAAAAGAGTTACCGCCTTAAAGATGAGTTTTTTTTCTTTTACAAAAAAAACAGACGATCCAAATGCGCCGGCTCTTTGAGGACAAGGGTATGCTATCCAGCAGATGCTAAAACAAATAAATAGATAAGATGTTGTTTTAAGATTTAGAAAGTAACCACTTTTGGAAAGGAACTCACGCTACAGAGAGAGCACTTTGCAGACGGACATTTTGGAATGATTTTGTTGCTGAGCATCGTCTGTCTGTTGCATCTACACATTTAAAATATAATAGAATTTTATAACCTACTTTAAATCTTCTAAGTGAGGAGTTTCAGTAGGTTTTGAACTCGTCTGTCAAAAAAATTTTTTTAAATAACACCTTCTATTTAGTTTCCAACAGCAACTGATTGACATTGTTTAAACAAAATTGCAAAAAAAAAAAAAAAAAAACCCCCCTGCACAGAATTTTAAAAATCACACCTTGTGATTTGGTAAGCACAGCCAGGAATGCTCTCCTTCCACGTGCAGCTTCTGCTCTTTGTGAGGTATGTATACTTTTCAACTACAACAGGCATTAAACCAAGTGACAATATAAATGGAGTTTAGTACCAGATTCTCAGTCAATGAGTGCACCACATCATTGAACCAAGATTTTATTTAAAATAAACCACACTTATTTATTTATGTTTTTAATTGAAGTATAGTTGATTTACAATGCTGGGTTAATTTCTGCCGTACAGCAAAGTGACACAATTATGCATATATATTCTTTTTTATATTCTTTTCCATTATGGTTTATCTCAGGACATTGAACATAGTTCCCTGTGCTATACAGTAGGACCTTGTTGTCCATCCATTCTATATGTAATAGTTTGCATCTACTAACCCCAAACTCCCAGTCCATCCCCCCCACCTCCTTTCCCCCTTGGCAACCACAAGTCTGTTCTCTATGAAAAATGAACCACACTTAAGCACAATTTTTAGTAATAATATATTTAATTAGAGAAAGAAGCTTTTTTTAGACCATTAAAGAAAAAAGAAAACAAAACATAAAATGACTGGTTTACTCTTTCATTCTTTTTTCAGTTTCTATTTTTTGGTATATATTTTATAACTTATCTAATATATTCGTATGGTGGCATATGTATATAATTTACAAATAAATGCATACGTATATTGGTTAGATTGCATGAACTTTGCTTTTACTGATGGGAGGGTGAGGTTCATCTGTGGCTGTGATGGGGAAGCTAGGGAGGAATTCTGGAGGTAAAGGCTGGATCCACTGAGGCCACTTTGGGAACGTGAGGCCTGGTGTCTAGACAGGAGGTTGGACTGTGATCTAGACTGGATTCAGGAGGGAGCCTGAGCTGGGCCTGGGGCTGAAGGCAGGGCGGATGGGGAGAGGAGAATGCCTGTGGTAATAGATGAGAAGAGGGGGTGACAGAGCTCCAGAGGCACCCATGCTGCTGCCTGGTCCATGTGATGAGGTGACCATGTGGGGTCCCTGCTGGAGAAATCAGAAGACCAAAGCCCTGGGAGAGAGAGAGACTCCACTTCCTTGCTGCTCTCCCCGCAGGCTGAGCCAGCCCCAAAGGCCCAGACAGGGCTTCCTCCTGCCTTGTCCTGTACAGCCCAGCTGACCCAGGGAGGCTGCACCAGAATTGCACATGCCAGCCGTGTGTGGGGTGGCCAGAGCCCCAGGTCCCAGGCTACCAGGTCTGGAGGTCGCTCTGGCAACAGACTCTGTTGTGATGCTACACAGAACCAGGGGCCTGTTAGTCAGAGCCATGCAGGAAGGTCCCCTCTGGCCCTGAAAGGCCTGGCAGGCCGAATCTGGACACGCCTGGGAGTGGTCCAACAACCAACCATTGTCTGGCTTGGCTCTGGCTGCCAGGCCAGGGGAAGAGCAGTCGGTCAAAGGGGAGAGCTGGGTCTAGCAGGGACTGGGGTTCAAAAGTCAGTCTGTCTATTCACAATCTGTGCTCAGATAGCAGGCAAATCAGGCCCTACCCTTGGTGTGGGGGGAAGGGTCCCTGTCTTTTGAGTGAGATGGAATATCAGAGGTGTCACCAGCACAACTAGCATGCATCCTTCCAAATGCACCTCACTCCCTGGAACAGTCCCCTTGGGAGGTCACTGTGCTTATGCCAGTGGTGAGGTTGGGATGCTCACATTTCAGGACCCCTCGTGGGATGGTTTCAGAGCCACAGGGGAGAGGCAGCTCTTTTCAGACCTGGGCTGGTATATTCTAATCTAGCCTGGGATACAGTCCCCTTTTTCCTGGACCTCAGTCTCCCCATGGAACACCCTCAGACTGCCCAGGAGACCTGCCCCCATCTCACCACTCAGAGCCCGCTTCCCTCATCTGGTCCCTGCGAACCCCGACTGCATCCACACCAAGCTTGGCCCACCCCATCCGGGTCTCACTGCCGTATTACTGGCTCGCCTGCGGCACGTTGTTCCAATTCGCTGCTCCTGCTGCGGGGAAGGCAGTGTGAGACCCTGGGCCCAGCAACACCCCTCTTCGCCCCTCCCAAGGCTGGGGGAACCCACTGTGTTACTGTCCCCAGGCAGGGGTCCTTTCCCTGCTGTGCCCAACCCCGCGTCCCCACGGTGCACACACAGATGCCCTTGGGGGTACGATTGGCCTCAGTGGAGCCACTTCCCTTCCCGAGTCTCAGTTTCCTCGTCTGTGTATGAAGGGTAATGAGAGTGACCTCACAGGGAGGAGGCCTGGGCAGCCTGAGCTCCCACACTTCTGATCACATTTAAGGAATTGTTATTTTTATTATTAACGTGGGCGTCTCTTGTTGGCTTTTTGGGGCTGTTTGATGGATAATTCAGGCGTGGGTCAGACCCCACTTCCCTTGACCCTCTTGTGGGTCGAGGGCCTGCGGGGGTGGAGGGTGGGAAGCCACGCCATCCAGGAACCTGCCCCTCAACGTGCGTGTCCAGAAGCTGTGTCAAGAGCAGAGCAGACCTGAATCACTCGGCCCTCCCTGTCCCTGGGGAGCTCTGAGAATAGACCCAGGAGCCCTTCCCAGAAGCAGCCCAGAGCCCCAGTTAGAATCCTGCCTGTGCGGGTGCCTCGGAGCCAGTCACCTGAGCTCCCCACAGTATCCTCACCCCCACCTTCCCCTGGCTCTTCCCTCTGTGAATCTTACCTCCCAGTTGCAACCATCTCTGCGGACCCTGTGGTTTCCCGCTGCCCTACTCTTGGGCAAGCTGTTCCCTCTACCTGGACTACCTTCTTTCTTCTGAGCCACCGCCTCCAAGAAGTCTGCCCAGGTTCCCCCGCCTGGAAGGGATCTTTTCCTCAGCTCCTTGTAGGCGCCACTTTAAAGGCCCGGATAGGAGCTCTAACTCAGCACTGCAGCGGGAGCAGGGGCTGGGCCCTTCACACACAGCCTCTCATTTTCCTCTGCTTTACAGATGAAGAAACGGAGGCTCAGAGAGGTTGAATAACTTGCCCTGGATAACTTGCAGAGCTAGGCTCCAAAGCGGGGTGACACAGCAGCAGCTCCTGCACATGACCCTTTCCAGGCCCTGCTTGTCTTCACTAGACAAATGCACATAATGTCCTGAAGGAAACCTGAGTTTAAAAAATTAAAAATTAACTCAAATCAACTCTCCAGTTAACCAGTGACTCTCCCAGATTCATTCCTCCAAACTACTGGCATTATAAACCTCTTTTTCCGGTAGAGATATGGTTCCTAAAACTAAACATTCTCAGCGAATTCAAAGAAATGGGAGGGATCTGAGAGTCAGTTGTCTCCTCCTTATGAGCCTGGGTCCGCCTCCTCACAGGGACTCCAGGCACCTCCTTTGGGGCCCGGCTTCCCTAGCACCAAGGGCAGTAATATCAACATGCACGCTGGGCTAAGAGGTCTTTCCCTCATTTTACGCTCACAACTACCCAGCTACGTGGGTGCTGTTATCCTCATGTCCTGGGGCCGGGGGAGACTGAGGCTCAGAGAGGTTGGAGGTAACCTGGACAGATCTGCCTGGCCCTTAAGTTCACGTTGGTACCCTACCAAGGTGGGACCTCCCCTCCTTATGTTTCCCAGGACAGCCCCTCCCACTGTGGCCAGGGGTCCTCTGCCTGGGGAAGCGTTCGGTCTCTTGCCAGAGGATCTGCCTTGCGGATCCACAGAGCCTGGCTAACCCCCAGCGCCTCCTGCTCTGGTCCTGCCCCTGTGGTCATGTGGACGGTGGTGCCCCCTTTGTGTATGGAAGGAAGAGTCCAGACTTGGAGTCAAGAGCCTGGGGTTCGAATCTTTGCTCTGCCACTTTTTTGCTGCGCCATGACCTTGGATGAGTCACTCGCTTCCCTAAGCCTCTGAGGGATTGTCTTCCAGGTGAAATGAGGGCATGGAGGTGACGTGGGGAGGAGCATAGTGGGCCTCCCTGGAAGTGAACTGGGTCTGAGGTCAGGGCGGAGGGGCAGGCAGGAGCAAGTTTGGTCCAGGAGACCAGGCCATCCCAGGTCTGGGTTGGGAAGCCAAGCAGGGAGGGAAGGAAGGTATGAGAGCGAGGACGTGCTTGTCCACAACTTCAGGGCTCATTGCTCCCCTCCGTGGGTAGAAGGCAGGAAGAGCTTTCTCCCTTGGAATGTGCCCCTCCACCTCCTGCATGCCGCAAGACACAGACCTCCAGCATTTGGGCTGAATTAAGAGCGTCAGACGTCAGCTGCCTCTGAATCACAGGCTGCTTGAGCCTGGGGAGAACATGGGATCGCATCTTCACACTGTCCGGCAGGCTCTGGGGGTCCTTGGGGGTGCCCAGGAGGAGCGGGCCTCTGGGCCCTACTCTGGCTTCTCTCACAGCAGCTCCCTTAACCTGAGTTATATATTGGGTTCCTCTTATTCAAGTGAAGAGAGAGTTCTGCGTCCTCATAGAGGAAGGGAGTGAACTGCGAGAGTATCCAAGGGTCTGGCTTTTGAGTTCTGAAGTCACACAGCCAGACAGTGTGAGGGTGGGATTAGAACTGTGTCTGCCAGGTTCATTCACTCAAGCACGCATGCTTTCTTCCACTAATTAATTCAATAAGCTGGTATTGAAGCCCTTCCCTGTGTGCTCTCAGTGATGACCATGAGGGTTTTGTGGAAGCCAGAATAGACAGGATTCCTGTCCTCAAGGAGTTTAAAGTCTAAGGAGATGACACTGATTAACAAGAGCTCATACATTCAACCTTATCACCACCTGCCATGTACTTTACACATATCAACTCTCATGACAACCCTATGAGGTAAGTATATCCCCTATTTATAGATGAGGAAATTGAGGTACAGGAGGTGAAACAATATACCAAGCCACCAGGAAGTGACAGAGCTGGGAGTTAAACCTCAGCTATCTGGCTACAGAGTGTGTACTCATGACTACAACATTAAACAGATAAATACAATTTATAACCTATGGTGTTTTCTCTGTGTTTTACACACACACACACACACATATATATATACAGGGAACCTGGCTAAGCTGAGGTTGGGTGGGAAGGGGTGTCAGCAAAGGCTTCTCTGAGGAAATGATGCTTGAGTTAAGATGAAGGGTGATATTTATAGGCAATCAATTTTTGCCAGTGGTGCCATGCGAGAAAGAATAGTCTTCTTAACAAATGGTGCTGGGACAACTGGATATCTACATGCAAAAGAATGAATTTGATCCCCTACCTCACACCACACACAAAAATGAACTCAAAATTGATCAAAATCTAAAACTAAAGCTATAAAACTCTTAGAAGAAAAAATAGTTATAAATCTTTGTGACCTTGAATTAAGTAGTGATTTCTTGGATATGACACCAAAAGCATAAGCAACTAAAAGAAAATTAGAAACATTGGATATCATCAAAATAAAAAAACGTGTATGCTCCAAAGAACACCATCAAGAATAGGAAAAAATTTTACAAAGCCTATATCTGATAAGGGACTTGTATCTAGAATATATAAAGAACTATTATAACTCAATCATAAAAAGACAAATAACCCAATTAAAAAATGGGCAAAGGACCTGGATAGACATTTCTCCAAAGAAGATGTACAAATGGCCAATAAGCCCATGAAAAGCTGCTCTGATATCATGAGCCATCAGAGAAATGCAACTCAAAGCCACAATGAGATACCACTTCACACTCACTACAATGGATATAAAAATATATATATATATATATATATATATATATATATATCTTCATATACATATATGACAATAAAAAGTGTTGATGAGGATGTGGAGAAATTGGAAATTGATGGAGCCTCTGAGGAAAATAGTCTGGCAGTTCCTCAAAAGGTTAAACATAGAGTTACCACATGATCCAGCAATTCCACTCCCAGGAATATATGCAAGAGAAATGAAAACATGTCCACACAAAATTTGTACAACAGTGGTCATAGTGGTATTACTCACAATAGCTAAAAAGTGGAAACAACCCAAATGTCCCTCAACTGATGAATGTTTATATAAAATGTGGCAAAATCCATATGATGAAATATTGTTTTGCAATAAAAAGGAACGAAGTACTAATATATGCACCAACATGGAAGAATCTTGAAAACATTATGCTAAGTGAAAGAAGCCAATCTCAAAAGACCACATATTAAATGATTCCACTTATATGAAATGTCCAGAATAGAAAAAGCCATCGATACAGAAATTAGATTAGTGGCTGCAAAATTTGGGGGAGGCAGGGCAGTAATGGCTAATGAATGAGTACAGGGTTTTTTGGGGGAGTGGTGCAAATGTTCTAAAATTGATTGTGATGATAGTTACCGAAATCTGTGGATATCCTGAAAACCATTGAATTTTATACATTAAATAGGTGAATTGTATGATATATGAATTATAGCTCAATAAAACTGTTATTTAAAAAGGATAGAAGGATGAGGAGGCATTACATGGACATGGAAGGGGCTGGGGCTTGGAGTATGCCTTCTAAGCTAAGGGAAGTGCATGTGCAAAGGCCCTGTGGCTGGGAGCCTGGTATGTTTAAGAAAGCAAAGAAAACCACATGTCAGGAGCTTATAGGGCAAAGGAGGAAGAGGGGAGAGAAGAGGCTGGAGGGCCAGGCTGCCCAGGGCCTTGAGGGCTGTGGCAAGGCCTCAAGTTCTCGTGGAGGCAGAGCTAGGAGGGTCAGGCTCTCACACAGTGCAGGTGATGGCACGCGGCTCACCACGCTCAGGCTGTCCTGCTCTTGCCTCTTCCTGACCTCTCTCATCTGCCTGGGGAAACCCTGGGATAGGATGTGAGTTATGGAGGATCTTCGGGAATCATTGGGGTCAGAAGTCTCTTCAGAAGCCGGGCTTTGTGGCAGAGCCAAGATTTAATTCCCAGCTCTGCAGCTTGCTGGGTGACTCTGGGCAAGTTACTTCATCTCTCTCAAAGCCTCAGTTTCTCCGTCTGTACAGTAATGGCTCTCCCTGTTCTACCTTCCTCAAAGGGCTAAGATGGGGCTGGGGGTGGGCGTGTGATGGAGTCCAGCACTTTTAAAGAAAGCTTAAAAACCCAGACGAAGGTCATTATCTATCCACCGCCAGCTGCCTTCTTTCTGAATTCCAGGGTCTGCTGAGAGCCGGCAGGGCTGCTGCACCCTGGCTCTGGAAACGGGGCTTTACTGAGGAGCTGGCCCTAATCCTGAGATTGGAGGGAAAGCCTCAGGCCTGCAGGCTGCTCCTCCCCAGCTCCAGGGCACTCGGGGGGTCAGGGAGTGGGAGAGCTGGGAGCAGACAGTCTGTGTCCGTAGCCTAAGAGCTGACTAATTGAGGGCAGTGGGGCAGGCCTACTGGCCGGGGAGGAAGGGCTGAGCGTGGACTCCTTGGAGAGGAGCAAAATCTGGGGTCTTGACAGCTGGAATCGGTTCGCTTGCTCTTTGAACAAACACCGAGGCCTTCTGTGCAAACTTAGAGATCATTTCAGCTTAATACAGGCTCTGGATTAGAGGAGGCAGCTGAGGCCCAGAGTGGGGGGAAGCCTTACATAAAGCCGCACGGTCAACAGGCGCAGAGGAAAACAAAGAAGTCGGGAAAAGTCAGAAAGGGAAGGGGCGTGGAGGTCTTCTGGTCCAGTCCTCACACCGCACACACAGAATAGCAGCCCATAAAGCTCAAATCATCCACAATTATAGGCACAGGCCAGCCTGCAGACAGAAGGATGGGCCAAGGGACCCATACTGCCCACGAGGATTCTGTTGTCCTGACCCCTGAAGCCTCCTCTCTGGACCCTCAAGAGGAAGACGCCATGGGCATCTTCCCGAAGTCCCATTCCTTGTCTTAGTCACCCCACCCTGCACTCCCCTGTAATGGCCTTCCCCCCACTCCCCTCCCCCCCTCCCCCGGCCTCCCATTTTGATGCCTGACTTGGACCTAGCATCCCCAGGTCAGAGCTGAGCCCAGGGTCCGGCCACCAGAAAACCGTGCTTTGTGAGTCCCAAGCAGAACCTGTCACTGGGCCCCGGTTCTACTGCCCACCCTCTAGTCTCTGTCAGTGATGGACACCATCGTCCACGCAAGTGCCCAAGCCACCCAGGCCCCTGGGGTCACCTGCCTCCCCTTCCTTCTGACTAGTACTCATGTCCCAGGGCCATCCCTTCATTTCTGAAATAGAGCTTCCCTGCCCACTGCCTTTGTCTGCATCCCCAGACTTGCATTCCAGTGGCCTCCCAGACTCCCACCCATCTCTCTGCTCCAGTTCAATCTCCTCACAGTAGCCAGAGACACATTTTGGACACACAGGTCAGATCACACCCCTCCTCTCCTCAAAACCCTTCCATGGCTCCCCAGAACCCTCAGGGGAAAGCCCAAGCGCCTCAGCCTTTGGTCCAGGCCCTTCTTCGTGCTCCACTTGTTCCTGCTTCCCTCAAGAACCCCTGTGCTCTGGCCATCCCCGCACAAGACAGCCTCTGGGGCTCCCCGCTCCAGGCTTTGATCCCAACTCCGTCTGCCCATGGCTCTTTCCTTCTTTTCCTTCTGGTCTGCCTGGCAAACACCCACCCATTCTTCAAGGATCACACCTCCCAAAGATTTCCCCACAAGGTGGCCCTTACCCTGCCCTCATCCTATGCCCCCTCCCCCATTGTACCCTGTACAAACCTTGAAAGCCCCGGTGACACCAAGCATACAACCCCCTGCTCAGCCTGGGAGCCCCTCAGCCCAGGGAAAAGGGTGGAAAGTAGGCAGGGAGGGAGGAGAAAAGAAGGAATTTATTTCAGGTGCTTGCTCAATGCCTCCTCCCCCAGGAAGGCCCCCAGACGGCAGCATCTCCCTGTCGTGGCCACCCAGGTCCCTTGCTTGCATCTCTGCAGATGCAGTCACAGTTACGCTCCTTCACACAGCATCTGGAATGTCAGTGGAGCCCGAGGCCCTGGAAGGTCCTTTAGGCTACACCTCATTTTACAGGTGTTGAAAATGAGGCCCAGGGATGCAGAGCCAGGATGTAAACTCTGTCCCATCCTAATCCCAGTGCTCTCTCCTTGCTCCCACTGCCTGATGTTGGCACCTCTGGATCCCAGCAGCATGTGGTTGTGAAGGGGCCTCACCAGGACTGGAAGCCCCCAGCCACAGGCCTCAGTGCAACAGGGCAGGCGGGGGCGGGGCTGTGGGCAGGGTGAGGGGGGAAGGGGCGTGAGAGGAGGGCAGGGGGCTGAGCCTTGAGGGGCACCCACTCTGTGCTGACCCCATCCCTGTCTCTTCTCAGCTCATGGGATCAGCCAGGAGAAACTATGTTTGGAGCCCCCATACAGCCCTCAACACACTGTCCACGGGGCCAGGCTTCTGCGGCTTGAATCCCAGCTCTGGGAACTTGGACACGTGCTGGCACCTCCCTGTGCCTCGGCTTCCTCCTCTGTGAAATAGAAATATTCACAATCTTATACTATAGGGTTGTGTGGGAATTAAAAAGTTCATACACGGACATCACTCAGAACAGTGCCTGGTGCATAGTAAGTGCTCAAAAACAAGCTTATTATTGTTATTTATCCATCTTGCCCATGAGGCAGTGAAGCAGAAGGGCTGTTTTCTGGGTCCCACTTCACCTCAGCACCCATTCCTGTGCCTGGCCCACATGTCTGTGTGTGCAGGAAAGCCCGGGTGGCGTGTGAAGGCACATCAGCCTGTATACCCTGCGTCTCCCGTTATCCCGGCCGGGTGGCACCATGCTGTGCCATTGGCCAGCATGACCTTAACAGAGAGTCTTCCTTGAGGCCCCTCCAAATCTGAGTGTGACTTGAAGGGAAAAGAATACATCCCTGGTTTTGGGAGTAGAGGACCCCTCAAGCTCTGCGTGAGGCTGGGGCTCCCCTCCCCGCCTGCTCGCAGGGCTACAGGGAGGGAATGGGGGGGACGGGGAGAGGGGGAGTCCCCCTGCTCTTCTGCTTTGGTCTGCTTTGTGTCTTCCCGGGCTGGCACATCAGGCGCGTTTACATTTCCAAGTATCCCAGACTGACAGCGCTGATAAGGATGTCTCTGATCTGGGAGCCCCCGCAGGGACTTTATCTCTAGATGGGGCCAGGCTGGCCCTGGCTGGGGGAGGGAGGGTGCCCCTGGCTTTCTGAGAAGCTTCAGAGTATGATGCTCAGGTGTGGCTGAGCCCACCTGGCTCCGGTGCAGGTTACCCGACCCTCACCCTTCCATCTTCCGTGGCTGCCTGCTGTGCCTCCCACTCTCCCACCCCATTCACCCACGACAGGATCCCGCCAGGGCCCGCACAGCACCGTCCCTCTTCCTCCCATATCTCGGTCAATCTGGGAGCAAGCTGAGGGCAGTGTCTCCTGGGACCCATCCTGCCTGCACAGAGCTGGGCTTCTCACACTGACTGTCTACCAGAACTCATCACTTTCCAGGCTCCCTGGACCCACTCCTCTTCTCTCCCTTGACTAAGTCAGAGGTTGGGGCTACATCTTTGACTGCTTCCTTTCTCCCCAGCCTCACATCCCTTCATCCACCTAAGGAGCACTCACTATGTGCCCGGGCACTTTATTTCGTTAATCCCCCAGACTCCGGAGAGGCGCTATCCTGATTCCCACTGGCACAGAAAACGGAGCGTCCTAGATGGTTGGTGACCTGCTCAAGGGCACACAACTGGAAGTGACAGAGCTGGGCTTTGAGCCAGGGCTGTCCAGCTCGGCTTGGAGGGGTCAGCAGTGGGCAGAGGACAGACTCCAAGTTATGCCTGCTTGAGTGGGAGTGGGACACAGGGAGGAGCTTACCTGTGTCTGGCTGGGGTGACTCAGAGGGCTGCAGGGGAAGGAGGAGGGCTGTTCCTGTTACCTAATGCTGTGTACTCAAAACTTGGTGCTTGAAACGGTGACATTTATTTTGTTCTAAAATCTGCATTTGGGCAGGGCCCAGAGGGGATAGTTCATCTCTGCTCCACTTGGCATTACCTGGGATTGCAGTCTGGAGCTGGAATCATTTGAAGAGTCATTCATGCCTAAGTCCAGTGGTTGAAGCTGGCCATTGGTCAAGACCTTAACTGGGGCTGTTAGCGAGAGCACCTATAGTGGTCTCCCCATGTGGCTTGGGCTTCCTCACAATATGGTTGCTGGATTCCAGAGAGAGAGAGAGAGAAACACAGAGACACAGAGATGTTCAGAGAGACAGGTGGAAGCTGAACTACCTTTACAGATTTTGGCCTGGGAACTTATGTAATGTCATGTCTGCCACATTCTCTGATACAGTCACAGAGTTCTGCTTAATTTCAAGGGGAGGGACAATGGACTCCATTTCTTGATGGAGAATGGCAAGTTTTCAGTATGTGGATGTGAAAATATTCCTGAGGCCATTTTTGGAAAATAAACCCTTCACAGGGACCTTCTCTCCCGACCTCTCATCAGTAGTCTCACTTCCCAACCTGGCAAGGCACTTCCAGAGGCTCAGTGGACACTGCCCCTCTCACCCCAACTTTGGAAACATGGTCCTCGGTGGTGGGAGGGGGGAGAGACAGTGAATGGCCATTTCCTGGGCACTTTCTGCATGCCAGGTCCTACCGCAGGCACTTCCATGCCTATTACATTCCATCTGAACCATGATCCTACATAACGGGCCATGCGGCCCCCCCATTCTGTGGGTGAGGAGACTGAGGCCGAGAGAGGTGAAGACTTACCAAGGCCACAGGGAGGCATCAGCGAGGCTGGGATCTGAAGCCGGGTCTGTGTGGCTCAAAAGGTCCTGCTCTTGCCCTGCACCAGCTGTCCCCAGGTTCAAGATAAGGAAGTGGTGATAGGGTGAGGGATTAAGAACATGGGCCTTGGATCAGAGCAACTCGGGTTCTCAACGAAGCTCCCTGACCTTGGGTGGATTGCTTCATCCCTCTGAGCCTCAATTTTCATATCTGTCCAATGGGACATCTCAGACTTTAAAAAAACAAACCAACGAAATAAAATAATCTCTGTTACAAGCTTGGCACACCCTCTGGCACATCATGCGTGGTACCCAGACCACCCAGCTCTCCCTCGACTGGACCTGCTCATCTGTGGGCAGAGCTAAGCTGTCTGGGGAATAAGCCTTCTGCCATTCACCAAGGGGGAGCCCCGGGCTCCTGTTGGCTATTTTTAGGCCTGTGTGGGCAACCACAGAACCACATGTGGGGTTTACCACTGCCTGGGCAAGCCCAGAAGAACAAGAAAACACTTCTGATGACGGGGGCGGGGCATCTGAGGTCAGGATGGAGCTCAGTCCTTCCCAGCATCTCCAGGCTGACTTTGGACAAAGAGTCTCTCCAGGTCTCAGTTTCCTCATCTGTAAAAGGAGGATATCACAAGCACAATTTTGGTGCTGCTTACCGGGTGCCAAATGTGGATCTCACGTGATTCTCGCTGTGAGGGGGCCGGGGGCACAGAAGTTGCTCAGATAGAAGAGGGACAGGAGGGGAACAAGGGCTTTTCATCGCTCTGCTCCCAGCCTCCCCAAACAGCTGGAAGAAGTTCACGAGGATTAGCTGAGATTATGGATATGGGTGTGTTTTTTAAACTGTAAACTGGACTCTACACTGTAAACCAACAGGCCCAGAGACAGCCTAGGCTCAGTTCCATGGGGACCTCTCCCCAGCCTCAGCCTTCAGCCACAGCATTCCCATTTACTCATCTGTTTTCCATGGGTGGGGATCCTTGTAAGATTTTATTTTGCCTCTACTACCCAATAAAAGGCTTTGAAAGCCACTGAGGGGTGAACTGAAAACGGGAGGTGGCAGTGACACTCCCCAGGGCTCAGAGTGAGGGCTGAGGCCCCAGGTGTCCCAACCCCTATCGCCTGCCTGGCGCACAGCTGTGGCCCTGGGGGCCGCCACCCAGTTCTCAGAGGAGCCCAAGCCTCGGGCCCACGCCCCTTCTTCACTCACATGGGACCTCTGACGATGTCACTTTTCAGGTCCTGGAAGAGTCACCAGCCATGGTTAGGGCTCAGAAGCTCTGTATTTCCCAGGAGGAAAAGAAAGAGCAACAGGCTATGTTCGTGTGTGCACATACCTGCAATCGTATGTACTCCTACGCACCACACAGATCACACAAGCCCGCTTCATGCACAGATTCACCTATGCACACACATTTGTAGATCTACACACACATGTTCACACAGGCACACACAAAACACTTATTCCCACAGGCACGCATACGCACACCCATCCATATTCTTACGTTAAGATGCACCTACAGAGTATACACAAACCTTACCCAAAACACACACGCACATCTCATACGCTCATATGGATTAACAGAAACGCACAAACATGTGTTTATGCAAAAAGCACAAATATGCACAAACAGATGCATATTCACACACACCCAATCGTCATACACTTCCATGGATAGACGGGTACCTAGACTCAATATACTCACACTGTGAAAGCTTGTATACAAATGGATGCTCACACAAACACCCGCAGTCCCATACAAACCTGGGTGTGCATATACATTTCATTGACACTTATTCATACACAGTAACAATAAACTTAGGGATATGAGCATCTGTGTATACAGAGCAAAACCACACATCACAGCCGTCCACACGTGCATGTGCAAACACAAACACCTACCCTTGCACGCACACACACAAGCTCAGCAGCACTACACACCAGTGTACACACTGACTTTGGCTCCCTTGCTGCTGAGCGATTCTGCAAAGGTGCAGAGACACAAGCACCTAGTTCCACCTCACCTGAAAACCCCCAGGCCCTGGGTGTGTGGGAGGGTGAACCAGCTGCCCTCCGTGCAGGGGGCACAGTGGAAAGTATGACCCAAGTTGACCTTTGCAGAGAGCAAAAGTGAGGGTTTTTCCCACCTTGTTACCTCACTGTGTCGGGGGTGACCAGGGCCACCATCACTAATCCTCCTCCCATGAGCCCCTCAACCCTTGAGGACGTTCAGGTCCAACATCAGAACCCCATATCCTTAGTTAACTCAGCAATTAACTCACCGGCACCTGCCCCCACTCTGTGCCAGGCGCTGGGCCGGGGGTTAAGGGCAGAGAAAGCAGCTGGACCTGGGCCCTGCCTACAGGGCTCACAGTCAGGAGGTGGGGTGATGGGTGTGATCAATGGGAGGCTCAAGATCAAGTCCTCTGAAGTGTATTCACTTGACGATCGATTTGCCAAGGGATCAATCTTTCAAAAGACTGGGGCTTCCCTGGTGGCGCAGTGGTTGAGAATCTGCCTGCCGATGAAGGGGACACGGGTTCGAGCCCTGGTCTGGGAAGATCCCACATGCCGCGGAGCAACTAGGCCCGTGAGCCACAACTACTGAGCCTGCGCGTCTGGAGCCTGTGCTCCGCAACAAGAGAGGCCGCGATAGTGAGAGGCCCGCGCACCGTGATGAAGAGTGGCCCCCGCTTGCCGCAACTGGAGAAAGCCCTCGCACAGAAACGAAGACCCAATACAGCCATAAATAAATAAATAAATAATTAATTTAAAAAAAAAAAAAAACCAAAAACGACTGATTTCCTGAACATACCAATTTATGTTTGTTAATTTCAGGGTTTTTTTTTTTCAGTTTAAAAGTATACAGCAATTTTATTGAATGGATTGGAATTTGTTTTCATCTTGTCTTCATAACAGCATTTTATTTTATTTTATTTTATTTTATTTATTTTTAAACATACTTTCTAGTAAATGTTTTTATTATTTATTATTTTTTTATTTTTGGCTGCGTTGGGTCTTCATTGCTGCATGGGGGCTTTTCTCTAGTTGCAGAGAGCAGGGGCTACTCTTCGTTGCGGTGCGTGGGCTTCTCATTGCAGCGGCTTCTTTTATTGCGGAGCACGGGCTCTAGGCGCGTGGGCTTCAGTAGTTGTGGCGCGTGGGCTCAGTAGTTGTGGCACACGGGCTTAGTTGTTCTGCAGCATGTGGGATCTTCCCGGACCAGGGCTCGAACCCAATGTCTCCTGCATTGGCAGGCGGATTCTTAACCACTGCACCACCAGGGAAGCCCATATAACAACATTTTAAAGAATGTTCAGATGGTCAAAAGCTTAGGGTCAGGAGTGGTATAGCTTAATGAAAGCACTTAATATTTGTAACTGGAGAAGGACTTTCTGGGGACATCCAGTTCTGCAGCATGACAGGCTTTCTGGGACCACCTGCCAGGTGCCATGTGACCTATACCTGGATTCTCGTCTGATTTGCTCTGTGATCTTGGCCATGTCCCTACTCCTCTCTGGGCCTCTACCTCCTCACGTACAAAGAGCTCATTGTTAGGGCCCTGCTGACATTTAATGAGACCCTGGAGCTTCCTGTGACCTCCATCTCCCAGTGTGGCCGGGATTTTGGCTGTGGGCACCAGAGAGGATGCTGATTCTGCTGGGGGTGACCCCGCTCTGCTTGGAAGTCAAAGTTGTAATAGTCAACACTCACCCATGTAGTATTGGTGCCTCTGTCTGAAGTGTGACATTTCTGGGTCCTGTTTCCAGCTTCAGGCAGAGGGGCCTAGCGTGCTCGGGGTGGGGAGGTGGGGAGCACGGGCTGCAGAAGGCGGGGCCCAACTAACTTTCCTTTCCTGGTAACACGCTTGCTAACCTCATTTCCTTTTTCTGAAGGGAAATGCCATTGACATCACACAACTGGATTTTCAGCAAGGCCAGATGAGAACTCGTGATCTCTTTGCAGGCAAGAAGGATGCACGCTTGGGCTGGGTGGGTTTGGAGAACCCCTGATCTGAGGCTTCAGAGATGGAGACCCCTGGGCCAGAAAGGGGCAGAGATATGCCCTGGGGTCCACAGCCGGACAGCAGAGCTAGGGCCAGGAACCAGCCCCTGCCTCCCAGCCAGGGCTCTAGAATGAGGCAACTAACCTGCTCCCTCCACCACCCCATTTTTTAAAAATTAATTAATTTATTTATTTATTTTTGGCTGCATTGGGTCTTCGTTGCTGTGCGTGGGCTTTCTCTAGTTGCGGCGAGCGGGGGCTACTCTTCATTGCGGTGTGTGGGCTTCTCATTGCGGTGGCTTCTCTTGTTGTGGAGCACAGGCTCTAGGCACACGGGCTTCAGTAGTTGTGGCACGCGGGCTCACTAGTTGTGGCTCGTGGGCTCCAGAGCGCAGGCTCAGTAGTTGTGGCACACAGGCTTAGTTGCTCTGCAGCATGTGCGATCTTCCCAGACCAGGGCTCGAACCCGTGTCTCCTGCATTTGCAGGCGGATTCTTAACCACTGCGCCGCCAGGGAAGTCCCTCCACCACCCCATTTTAATAATGGCACGAACATCCACCAAGCTGCCCAAGCCTGCTCAAGCACCTCCTCACTGCGCTATGTAGCTCCTCCAATCTGTCCCCAGGCCACGCCCCAGCTCAGGCCTCCTGGGCTCTGTGTAGGACCCCTGTCCAGCCTCTGCTCGGGTCTCCCCACACCTATTCAGGCCTCTTCTTCCAATCTGTCCAGTTGCTTGGGTGACATGGCTAAAACACAGCCCACGATGTTACTCCCCAGCTTAAACACTCCCGGGGCTTCCTGGCCCGGCATTCAAGGCTCTCCATGACTGTCCCCATCTTCCTCTTAGCCACTCTCCTGACATGCCCCTTTGCTCCCTCAGTGCAGAGATTACTTGCCCTCCCCAGATTATGGAAGCTTCTTGCACTTGCTCATGCTCTTGCCTCTACGGGAACTCCGCCATCTACATGCACATTCCTGCTTGTTCACTCCTGAGGGAGGTGCAGCACTCCAGGATCTGCTCCCATCATTGCCTCAGAGGAGACCGATCTCCTTGGTTGATGTGTCTGAGTCCTCCTCCCTACCTCCTTAAGGGAAGCAAAGACATTTTATTGTGGAAAATTTCAAGCATGCACAAAAATAGAATAGTACAAAGAACCCTGCGTACAAGGCCACTCTTGTTTCATTTCTATCCCCCAACACCTCCCCCACTGGATTATTCGGAGCAAATCCAAAATATCAAATCACTTTATCTATAAATACTGCAGTATGTATTTCTAAGCCATAAAGGCATGATCAGAATACCATTATCATATGTCTATTTTCATAATATTTTAACATTATCATCAAATATCCAGTCATGTTTAAAATTTCCCAATTGTCTTACAAATGGTCTTTTAAAGTTGGTTTGTTCAAGATCAGGATCCAACAAGGTCCACACATTTCACTTGTTTGTTGGGTCACTTATGTCTCTTTCAATCTGTAGATTTCTCCCCCTTCTCTTATATTTCTCCTGTTTATTTGTGGAATAAACCAGATTGTTTGTCCCCTGTCGTTTTCCACATTCTGTACTTTTCCTACTACTTCCCCCATAGTGTTGTTTAACATATTCTTCAGTCCCCTGACTTTTCTATAAATTGTCAGTTAGATCTAAAGACAATTAAATTCAGATTCAAAGTTTTGGCAAGAATACTTTATAGAAGGTGTGTGTACAGTAGTCCCCCTTTATCCACAGGGGTAAGTTCCAAGACCCCCGGTGGATGCCTGAAACCTTGGATAGTACCGAACCCTAGGTACACTGTGTTTCTTCCAATGCATACATACCTATGATAAAGTTTGATTTATAAATTAGGCACAGAAACTGAATATCCAAATTGCCAGCATCACTACTCTTGAGCTTTGGGGCCATTATTAAGTTAAGTAAAGATTAGTTGGACACAAGTACTGTGATACTCGTGACAGTCGGTCTGATAACATAACACAGACGGCTGCTAAGTGACAAATGGGCTGGATGATTCACATCCCGGGCAAAATGGAGAGGGATGATGTGAGATTTCATCATGCTACTTGGAACGGTGCACAATTTAAAACTTATGAATTGTTTATTTCTGGAATTTTCCATTTAATATATTTGACAGCAGGTAACTGAAGCTGTGGAAAGTGAAACCATGCATAAGAGGAGAGACTACTGTCCTTTCCTCAAAAGGCACATAATATTTCATTGTCTGTCTTTCTGCGTTGCTAAAAGACTTTGATGGTCATCGCCTAGATCCACTATTTTGTTAGAGATTTGCAAAACAATGATATTTTAATTTTACTTTCTTCTTCATTTATTAGCTGGAATACTTCTATGAAAGAAACTTCTCTCATCAACTCTGGTTTCTCTGAGGTACAATATACTTAGGAAAGGCAGGATAAATGCTTGATGCTTTCCTCTTATTTATCAGTTTTCAGAATAATGAGTTGATGCCCTAATATTCTCTAAAGGTGACCAACTGGGTTTTGCTTGTTTTGGTTTTGGTGTTTTTTTGTATCGTTATTATATCATAGTTTTAATGTATTTGATATGTTTTAATCTGTTACAGTTATTATCCTTGTTATCACTCAAATCGTCCCAACTTTGGCCAGTGGGGATCTCTTTAATTGGCTTCTGAGTCCTTTTGAACAGATCCTAAGTAGTGTTTAGTAGCTTCCTGACTTTCTGGTATGACAAGATGTCCAGGTTTGTCTTGTACATTTTCTGCCCAGATCTGGAGTCAGCTATTTATCCAAGAAGTTCTGGTTCTTTAAGTGAGAAGTAGTATTTAGAGACCACAAATCTGGATGTTAGGGGTGTAATGCTATTTGGCTGCTCATTATGTCTAGGTTATTCCAGGGTGCAGAGCTGGGAAATACTTTTTTTCTTAAGAAAATTCACACCAAGAGTTCATATTGATATTTTAAATAAAACCTAAGACTATAAGACTTTTACTTAAATTCTTTGATTTTACATTATTGTCTCTTTTCACTAATGCTGAAAATCTTGCTTCCTACGAACATTAACATGATTACTGATTCACTGTTTCCTACTTTCTCTATATATTATAAAAATGTCAGAGTAGCAATGTCATTACTTTTACAAACAATCTGATGACTGAAAACACCTTATGATTTGTTTGCAGTTCTTTTGTCCTTAGAACATATATCCTACTAGTGATGTGCAGTCAAATCACCACATTTCTAAGTCACTTGAACTATTTCAACTGTGCATGGAGAAGCCATCAACTCAAAACACAGATTCATTAATTTCGTTTTGCTTTTGATTTGGGGGGGATTGATTTTGACTTTTGTTTTGATTTAATTTTGTTTTATTTTTGTGTAAAGCATTTATCTGGTTCCAAAGGTAATCTGCAAAATGAGGTATATTCAGAGAAGTCTAGCTTCTACCTCCACTTCCTTTACCCTATTTCCTTCCTCCTCCAGTACACAACAGTTTAAATTTTTTATTTTTTATATTTTAACTGATTTTCTTAAATTAAAGAAAATATGTGTGTTTTCCCTTCACTTTCTTTGATAAGTGATAATGCACTATATACAATTTATTCCACTTTGCTTTTTTACTTAAGATTGTACCCTGGAGATTATGTCATCACAGCATCTAGAGACCCTCTTCATTCCCTTTTCTAGCTGCAGAGCCATATACTGTGTGGCCAACTAATCTCTATTGGTGCACATCTTAGTAGTTTCTATTACAAATGGTGCTTCTTCCATCAATAGCTTTATGCATACATCTTGTCTTATTTTTGCCAGTTTATCTTTGGGATAGTTTCCTAGCAGTGCGGTTGCTAGGTCAAAGAATAAACACATATGTAATTTTTCTAGAAATTACCAAATTCCCTCCATATAGGGCTTGCACCATTTTGTATTGCTTCCACACCATGTATGAGAAAGCCTCTTTTCCCACAGTCTTGCCAACAGAGTATATTGTCAAACTTCTGAGGTTTGTCAATCTGATAAATGAGATATGGCATCTTGGCTTAGTTTTAATTGGTATTTCTCTGATTATGAACAAGGTTAAATATCTTTTCATATGTCTAGGTTCTGATTCACTTTTGGGTCCCTAGTGACATTTGTGTCCCTGGCACAGATGAGGTCCTTTGGAGAGATTCCTAGAATGAAAGAAGGAAGGAACAGGTGAACAAACACATGAAGAAAAGTCTTGAAGAGGGTGGTTGACTTGCACAAAGTCACATGTCCAATTACCACCAGAATCGGAACTGGAATTGATCTCTATTTTTCCCTTGTCTAATTTATTTTTTCTGTCTATAAAATGAATAGAAGCTTATAGTATAAGTTTTCTGACTATAAAATGAATATGAGTTTATAGTAGAAAGTTTGGAAAGCACAAGAAAGTATAACCCAAGGAAAAATTTTAATCTTTCTACCCCAAGTCAACCATTTTTAGCATTTCAGTCTACTTCCTCCCAGCCTTTATGCATTTTTTCCATTTATGATCACACTACATATATGGTTTTGTATTCTGTTCTTTTTCACTTAACACTTTTCCATGTTAGTAACAACTCTTTGCAAACATAATTTTAATGGCTGTACAATATTTCACTCTCCGAGTATATGTTAATATATTTAACCTTTCTATTATTGCTAGACTTCTAGATAGTTTCCAGATTTTTGCTATTATAAATAAATTCTTCCATGTTCATCATTTTTTTCACATTCTGAATTTTTCCCCCTTAGGATTTGATTCCTGGAAGTGGAGCTCCTAGAATCCCAACACTGAGTTCCAAGTCCAAGGCTTTTCTTGGCTGTGCTCAGAGGACAGTCTTTGCTAAGTTTTGCCCCTGTGACTTCCTATAGCCCCAGGCTAGTGTCTAGTGTCTGTGCTCTGAAGCAGGGACACACTCATACCCAAGTCAGATCAGAGGATGGGCCAGGCTGGGAGGGATGGAGCCCACTCAGGATGAGGAATCAGAATCTCCTGCCATTCGCCCTTGAGCTCCTTGCCTTCCCAGGGCTATTGACAGATAACTTTAACCAATAAGAGGAAACCGCACACTGGCAAGGTCAAGCCTGATGGAGAGTGCAGGGCAGGCAAGGTCAAGTCTGGTGGAGAGTGCAAGCAGGTAGGGACGCTGAGCAGACGTGGTCTCTGCTTTGGAAGGACTCACCATCCAGGGAGCAGACATCTGGGGTCATACCTTCCCACCCTGAGAAGGGCTCCATGATAGACTCTAATACAGCACTGTTCACTACAGAGGGATCTGGGAAAGCTGCCTGGAGGAGGCATCAATTGAGTTTAGTAGTAGGGACTATAGGTCTTACCCTGACAGATGAGGTTGGGCAGTGACCAATCCTGATGGGCCCTGTAAGCCAGGTTACAGATCCTGGATCATGTCCTATGCAGTGAAGCAGGGGGATGAGGATCAGGTCTGTGTAAAGGACGATCCCTCTGGCTGCTGTGTGGAGGGCAGAACTGTAGACGGGAACTGGACAGACAGTTAAAGTGAGACCAATACCCAGGCAAGAGACCATGAAGCCCAAATCAGAGCAGTGGCCACAGGGACAGAAAAGGAGGGCCAAGATAAGAAACGCCAGGTATATAGTCAATACTCAAAAAAGAAAACGTTATGTCAATTTATGACCTTCTTGTAGCCTATGGGAAAGAGTGCTGGACTGGGAGTCGAGGTACCTAGGTTCCAGTCGCAGAGCCCTGTGATCCAGAGCAAGTCTCTTGCCTATATCTGGGCCCCAGTTTCCATTTTTGTACACCAAGGAGGTTGTAACAGGTCATCTCCAGGGGCCCTTATGTTCTGAAAACTCTTTGATCCTAAGTCTGCAAAGTAGCCGAGGTCCCTGGAGGGGAGAGGAGGGATAAAATCAGAGGCTGACCAGAAAGAGCAGCCGGGGCTGGGGTCTTGGGGTCCAGGCTCTCTGTCTCTCCGCCCCATCAATCTCGTAGGCTTAATGTCAGTGGGGCGGCTGGGCCGAAGCCAGAGGCCAGCTGCAGGGAGGGAGGAATTGTCTCTGGCTCGAGGAAGAGAGAGGAAAGAATGCAGAGTTTCCAAAGAGCTGTGAACAAGTCATCCGCTCCGGCAGGGTGCCCAGAAGTTTCGCAACTGTCCTGGGGCCTGAATAACAGAGCGAGCCAACACGGGAGGGCGGATCATTCCCCTTCTGTGCACCAGAACCTGCACGATGACGAGGGGCACTGAAGACGCCTCTGGCTGCAGGTAAGAGAAAACCCTGCCTCCAGAGCTTCTAAATATAGCAAGGAAATGTATCAGCTCTCACGCTGCAAGCCCAGAGTGGGTGGCTCCGCTCCAGCAGCAGCTCCTGGTACCATCCGGAACACAGGGTTTTCTATTTCCCTCTTGTCCTTGGCTGGCTCCCTTTGTGGCCCCATGACAGCTGCCAGTGACAACAGAGGCTACACGTTTCTGTGTGAATGTCCCGCGGGAAAGTGCAACAGAGGACTTCTCTCCCAACCCTGAACTAAAGTCCTTTTCTTTGGTTTGAATAGGACAACTTGGGTCATGTTTCCAATCAATAACAGTTTCTCAGGGAATGGCATGTGCTGATTGGCTTAGATTAATTGAGATCTAATGTTAAACCTGGGGGTTGAGAGAATGAGCAGAATTGCGGTCCTATAAGGAAGAAATTGGGGAGTAGTTGCAGGATAGGCAACTAACACTTCTACAGGATGATACACCTCTGTTCCCCATCAGCTCATCCAATCCCCACCCAGACTGGGGGTCAGCAGGATGGGTGCCCTCTCTAGGTGACCACTGAGGTCCCTGAGACATGGAAGGTGGAGTGGCTTGCTTGGGTCACACAGTGGGTAAGTGGCAGAGCCTGAATTGAGAAAAATAAACACATAGCAAACACAGAGCAGACCTCCAGCTGCCAGCCTCGAGTCAAGCTCCTCTGGGCTTCCACAGTGCCTGCCCCCAGCGGCTCTGTCTCAGAACCCACCTTGCAGTGTGGAAACGCACCTCCCTCTCCAGCCTGAGCGTGCACACACTCGCTCACGGTGTGAGGCTTCCCAAGAGCTCAGGGATCCGAGGCCAGGGGTGTGGGTTCGAATCTTGACTTTGAGCTTCTGTGTCCTCCTCTGTGAGATGGGAGTGTGAACCCCACCTTCTCCTCTTGGCATAATTGTTGGGGGAGTGAAATGAAATGAGGAGATGATGCTTTACTAATTCTGAACCATCAGGTTTTCCATCTCCTGGTGGAAAATGGTCATTCCATGGGCCTCATCTTCACTAAAAGACATCAGGAGACAGGGAGCCAGAGGGACCACCAATGAGACACCCAGACATGGATCCATTTGGTGAAATGCATAGTTCGAATCCATCAGTTGATAGATAAGGAGATCTGTCCAGAGAGGGGCAGTAACCAGCCCAAGGTCACACAGGACTAGAACCCAGGCCCCTGGTTCCCAGCCCTGTCCTCCTGCACCAGGTCCCACAGGTCAAGTGAGGTCTGGTGCCTGGCCTGAGGTGGCGACGGCACAGCTGCAATATGGTCTGTGCCCGCCAGCACGTCCCCAGGTTTCTCGGGGGCCATTCTTCAGGGGTTCACTGAGGCGAGGCCACACTTCCCCTCTGGCGGCTTCCTGTTTTGGCCAAACAATGACTCTTGCCGGGACCTGGTGCCAGCTGGCTGCAGCTGTTGCCAAAGCGTTGACTTCTTGCATGCAGAAAGGGGAGATCCTGGTGCCCCCAGCCGGGAACCCCACACTCAGACGTGGTCTTTGGGCCCCACTGAATTCAGTAATCCCTTCATGCACTGATCACACGCACATGTGCATGTGCGTTTGCCAGGTTCCATCTGGGTATCCAGAACACAGAGGTACATCAGACGAGAGTTTAGCAATTCTGCGAACATTTACCCTCTGCCCGTGAGGAGTAAGACATTGTACGAGGTACCAGTGATGCAGATATGAATAAGGTACACCCTATAAATTTGATGACTGATGCATCTATTTGTCCTCCCAGGGCCTTGCAAGAGCTCTGAGTTGGTTGTCAGTCATTTACACGCTTGTGTGAACTAGTGCAAACAGCTCTTTCCTGACGGAATGTCTCAGGGCACATGGGGAAGGGTGTGAGTAAAAATAATAAAGATGAAATGTTTATGATGGCTTTTCTCAGTAGGTGAGAAAATCAAGATTCAGACATGCAAAGGGACTTACTTAAGGTAGGGAACGGAGCCAGGACCTTCAGCCAGGCTTTCAGAGTCCAAGCCTGGCACACCAAGATACTTCAAAGAGCATCCAATCTAATGTGGAGATTCACAGGATTGGAGATGCAGTGGGAGCGCCCAGGTGCACATGGGGTAGGGGTGCTTGTTGCTGAATAAAATCTGTGGGGGAGACTGGACAACGGGAGGGAAATATTGAGTGCTCTCTATGTGGCAGGCACCTAGCCAGTTGTCACTCTACAGATGAGGAAAATGAAGTGGTGAAAAACCTCCCTGAACATCTGGAAAGCGGCGCAGCTGGCACTTTCACCCAGGACCCACACTGTGCTGGTCGTTCTCCAAATGCCCCAGATCTGTCCTCTGTCCTGCTCTGTGTCCCGGGAGGCTGACTTCTGTGGATGCTTCACCTTTCTGTTGGGTTCGGCCAATGGGAGGCTATGGCAGGTGGCCTGGGAGGGAGGAGAGCATCTGGTTTCCCCTCCTCCTCCCTGCGTGCCCACAGTGCTGGCACCACCGGCTCTGGGAACATCACTGCCACCCAGGAGGGTAACTGCTTCCCACTGTCGCTGGTCTGGGTGCTCCCCACCCTCTGTTGGTTCCCTTAGTCTGCCCATCCTTTCAGTCATCTCTCTTCAGCGCCTCACCTTGAGTGGTGCAATTTCCTGCTGGAATCCTGGCTGGGACTGAGCTGGACCCTTCTCCCACCTTCCTGCCTTGTTCCCCATCTCCACTGCGATGCCCCCCATGGCCCCATCCACACCCACCTGAGACAGAACAGCGACAGGGCAGGGTCTGCCTCTCCCTGGGCCTCCTGCATTGTTTCTGGGCTGGTGCTGTTGTGGAAACAATGAGACAGGGGTTTCCAAGGGCTGGAACTCGGTCCCTCCATGACCCCTACCTCCTGGGACAGGCTGGAACTCCCGGGCTCTCACCTAGAAGAAGCAGAGCGTCCCGCGAGTTGGGGGTGGTGCCTGAGCCCAGGCCTGCCTGCTGCTACCCTCTGGCTGGGGGTGGGGGGACGAGGGAGGAGAAGCAGCAGAGTCCCCTCCCGCTGAGCTGCAGGACCCTTAGGGGTCACCCAAGGCGACCCCTCTTGGTTGGGCAGCAGGAACAGACCCAGAGTAGGGGACACACCGAGACCACTAGGTGGATGACACCCACGTCTGCTTCAAGCCCAACCTCTCCCCTGAGTGCCACACACAGACCTCCACATGCTCCAGAGACCTTCCTAACCCACAATCACCAACACCCAACATGTCCCCCCCAACTCCTCTCCCCATGTCCCCTCCATCAGGGAAAGGCACCAGAAGCCTGGAGTCACCCCTGACCATCTCTCTCTACCCTCAGCCCCTGTCCTTATCCGGGTTTTCCAGCGGTTCGACTTGCTAAGCTACTCTTGACCCTGTGATCTTCTCTCCAGGCCATCGCCCCTCCCCTAGTCCGGGCCTCATCATCTGTACTCAGTTATGACAATGGCCTCCCGACTTGTCTCCCTGACCCCAGTCTTGTTCCTTCCCATCCATCCTCCGCTCAGCAGCCAGAGTAGTCTTTCAGAAGTACGAACCTAAGTGTGTCTCTTCTGCACTTAAATGGAGCCCAGGGTTTTAACCTGTGTGATACACCCAGGCCTCCCTCTCCAGCTTTGCCTCTAAAGCAAAACCCTATCAATGGGCCATGCTCCATTAGCTGTTGCTGGCTTCTCCATGCATGGCCACGAGTCCATTTCAGAGGGGGCCCCTTGGAAAGAGCTCCTCCTCATTCCCACCAGCACCAGCACTGCTGTCTCAGTTTGAGTTCCTCCAAAATCAGAGTATGACTCAAGGCTCTGGTGTAAGTAGTTTATAGGGGGTGATCATGAGACGCGAGAGTAAGGGAGTGGAGGGAGTGTGACAAGGAAGGAAGAAAAACCCACACTAGGTGTGTTCTATCCGTCTGCACAGTGGGCAACGGAACTGCATTCCACCAGGACCCTGCGAAGCCTACAGAACACCTCCCAGAATCGTCCACCTGCAGGATGGGGAGCTGGAAGTTGATCCTGACACTCACCCCATCTGGGGAGGGGCCTTTAGACCTCTTGGCTGTGTCATCTGCCCAAGCAAGCTCGGGTGGTGCTGAAGAAACTGCAGCCAATGTGGAGACTCACAGCTCAAGCATGGGGTAGGACACTGGCCTTGGGAGGTGATCTTTGCCTGTAATCAGAAGTGAGCCAAGGGATGTAACAACGGCTTCTGAGGCGACTGCACAGAAACATTCTTTAATCGTTTAGTACAGGTGCCTTGTTGGCGCTCGGTGTGCAGGAGGTGCCCCGAGTTGCTGAAGAAGAGCCTGTGGTCAGAGTGCACCTGAGCAGCTCTGGAAGGAGCCTGGACTTTGCTGTCAGACTTCCTGGGTTCAAACCCCACTTAGGTTGGCACCTGCTGTGGGTCCTCTAGCAGGCCACACCACTCTTGAGCCACCGTGTTGTCAGCCATAAAATAGGGACAATAAATTCTACCATATAAGGTGTTTATGAGAATCAAACGTGTCATCAGAAATGAATGCATATGGCAGAGTCTGATGCCAAATACAACTGGTTACGTCTATTTCTTTCTTCCCTCAAGAAGATGCTGCCCTAAACTCTTACTTACTCGGCTCCCTCCACCATGAGCACCCCATCTCCTCCATGCTGTAGGTTTAGCCTATGTTAGCAGGAGCCCTAGCCTCCTATGGGCAGTGCCAACGCATCTGCAGTCCCCTCCCTCACTCCAGGGTACAGAGCAGAAGTAGCTTTTGTGGAAGCACAGAAGAGTTGGCAGTGCATGCCACACAGCAATAAAATTTTTCTAAATCCCCATGAGCTGTTTCTGTCTTTCCCCCAAATCCCCCTTCTGACCCAGCTGCCTTTATCACATGGGCAAATTTAGCTTGAGCCGACACCTCTAGTTCTATTCCTCCATGCTTATCCCTCCACTCTGGGCTCTGGCCTCCACTCACCTATTATGGGTAGAATTGTGTCCCCCCACCAAGCCAGATTCATAAGTTGAAGCCCTAACCCTCAATATGTCAGAATGTGACCTTAATTGGAAATAGGGTCGATGCAGATGTTACTTTGTTAACATGAGATTATAATGGAGTGGGATGGGCCCCTAACCCAATATGACTGGTGTCCTAATAAAGAGGGGAAATTTGGACACAGAGACACACACATAGTGAGAATTCCATGTGAAGACTGCAATTGTGCCGCTCAAGCCAAGGAACTACCAGGAAGCCAGGAGAAGGCCCTGGAACAGATCTTTCCCTAGTGCCTTCAGAGGGCACGCAGCCTTGCCAACACCTTGATCTTGAACGTCCAGCCTCCAGAACCGAGAGACAATATATTTCTGTTGTTTTAACCCACCCAGTTTGTGGTACTTTGTTCCAGCAGCCCTAGCAAACTAACACACCACCTAAAAGGGGAACTTATTTTTCTGCTACCAATATCATGTTCCTATCCTTACCTTCTTTTTTAAATTATTTAATATTTATTTATAAATAAACAATATTTTTGTCCCAACCCTTGTAATCCCTTTGTTCCTCTGTTTATGTGTCTATCTTTCTTGACTCCCTGTTGGACTGTGAGCCCCTTGGAGGCGGGGCCTGTGTCATTCTCATTGTTGTATCTTCAGGACCCGGCAAAGAGCCTGGTCCACAGGATACATTAGCAAAGTTTTCCTGGAGATTTCTTGAAAGAGGTAACTCTGATGCTTGCCCTTGAAGTGTGGCCCCTTTGGACAGGCAGAGCTACCAAAGGAAGGCATTCCGGCGAGGAGAATGGCATGAGCAAAGGCAGAGAGGCAGGAAAATGCAGGGCACGAATGAGTGAGCAGCTCACCATTGGCTGGGGGCTAGGGTGTGGGACACGGGAAGGCGCAGAGGCAGGGTGGGACCAGAGGGTGGGGAGAGGTGGGCGTCAGGGTTTCAGGGTTTGGGAATGCATTTAATTGAGAATGCAGTGGGGGTGGTGGAGAACCACAGATAAGAGAGGGAACAACAGTGGGGCTCTGGGAACGGAGCTACAGAACAGACTGAAGACAGGGAGGCCACAGCCCAGGTGAGAGATGACAAAAGCCTGAACCCTCAGGGGCCTGAGGATGAAGAGAAGATGAAAGACATTTAGGAGGAAGAAATGTGGGCCTGATGACTGATTTAGAGATATTTTCCCCTTTGAGGTGCCTACGTCCAAGCTCCTCCTCCTTCTGAAGATGCCACACTGACAATTTCCATGATGTCGGCAGTGACATATAAATCACCCTGCCCCCGGTGCCCTCTGTGACAGCTGTCAGTCTTGGGGAGGCAGCAAAGGGATGAGCAGTCCCCACCTCAGGCTGCTGAGCTTTCTGGTCCACAGTTCAAAATGTCACGGAAGCGAGTAATTTTTCACCATTTTCTTAATAGCATTTCTTTCATAGCATTTTTTTCTTATCACTCATGACTAATGTAAGTTAACTGTATAAAGAAAATCTGAACGTACAGTGGCATTAGATCTTATAAGGTGAAAATTGCATTCAATAAAAATGACCCTGGATAATTCCTTAAGTGGAAGGACCTGGGATATTAGAAATTCAAAAGACAAAGATTACTTTGTATAATGACCTTTTTACTGTGACCTCTGTTTCCCTGGAGCATCAAAGACCAAGGTCTAGTTTGAAATGGGTGAAAGGGCAGAGTTTGGAGGTGGTGGGTAGGTAGATTAAATGCTTGCTGGGTATGAGTCCATTATATGGATAAATCAAAGAAGAAAATAAAAATCACCGGAAATCCTCCTCTTACTCTTAGTTTGTGGCGAATATTCTCTTTCCAGTTTTTTTTTTTTTTTCCCCCGAATGCACATTAAAAGCTATACTCAGTAGAGTATGAAGTGCCTCTTGATGTGGTGACCTGAGAAAGACACATCACCTCTGTGGTATTCCTGCCAAAAAGGCAGAACCTGACAGAGGAAACATCAGACAAACCCAAACTGAAAACCAGTCTATAAGATTATTGGCCCAGACTCATCAAAATGTCAATGTCATGAAACACAATGAAAGACTAACTGTTTCAGACTAATGGAGATGAAAGAGACATGGCAACCAAATAGAATGCATGATCCTGGATTTCATCCTAGATCAGAGGGGAAATTGCTATAAAGGACATTATTGGGGCATTTAGTGAAATTTGAATCTGGCCTGAGGGTTAGATAGCGGTGTTATAGCAATGTTAAACTTCCTGAATTTGATAACTGTACTGTAGTTATGTAAAAGAATGTCTTTTTTCCTAGGAAAAAAATATTGAAGTAGTTGGGGTAATGATGTATGCAACTTATTCTCAAATAGTTTGGGGAAAATGTGTATATAGAGATAGAAAATGACAAAGCAAAATGTTAACAATTGCTAACAGCTGGTGAAACTGAGTGAAGGATATTTGGAAGTTCAATTCTTCTGCAAGTTTAAATATGTTTCAAAACTAAAAGGTAAAAAAAAGTCCAGTCCAATTAAAATTAAAACTTCAATCTCTGGGAAAAAATATTTGAAAAGACATATCCGACAAAAGACTATTATCCAAAATATACAAAGAACACTTAAAACTCAATAATAAGAAAACAAACTGCACAATTTATTAAATGTGCAAAATACCTGAACAGACAACTCACCAAAGAAGATATACCAACTGCATGAAAATCATATGTTATCAAGGAATTACAAGTTAAAACAACAATGAGATATCACTACAGACCTATTTGAATATCCAAAATCCAAAACGCTGACAACACCAAATGCTGGTGAGGATGTGGAGCAACAGGAACTCTCATTCATTGCTGGTGGGAATGCAAAGTGGTACAGCCACTGTGGAAGAGAGTTTGACAGTTTCTTACAAAACTGAACATACTTTTACTACATGATCCATCAATTGCACTCCTTGGTATTTACCCAAATGAGCTGAAAATTTATGTCCACACAAAAACCTGCACACAGATGTTTATAGCAGCTTTATTCATAATTGCTAAAACTTGGAAGCAACCAAGATGTCCTTCAGTAGGTGAATAAACAAATAAACTATGGTACATCCAGACAATGGAATATTATTCAGAGCTAAAGAGAAATGAGCTAGCAAATCATGAAGACAGGGAGGAAATTTAAATGCATATCAGTGAGTGAAAGAAGCCAATCTGAAATGGCTACATACTGTATGATTCCAATTATATGACATTCTGGAAAAGGCAAAACCATGGGGACAGTCAAAAGATCAGTGGTTGCCAGAGGTTGCAGGAAGAAGGGGATGAATAGGCAGAGCATGGAGGAGTTTTGGGGAAGTGAAACTGTTCTGTATGATGTTACGATGGTGGATACATGTCTTTATACATTTGTCCAAACCCACAGAATGTCCAACACCAAGAGTGAACCCTAATGTAAACTATGGACTCTGGGTGATAATGATGTGTCAGTATAGGTTCATCAGTTATAACAAATGTACCGCTGTGGTGGCGACGTCAGTGGGGAGAGGTTGTGCCTTTTGGGGGACAGGGAATATGTGAGAACTCTCTGTACTCTCTGCTCAATTTTGCTGTGAACCTAAAACTGCTCGTTAAAAAGTCTGTTAAAACAAAACAAAATTTTAGTCTCCTACTACACTCCTATTAAATGGATTAAAAAGAATGACAACAATACCAAGTTGTTAGTGAAGATGAACAGCAACTGGAACTCTTATTCATGGCTGGCGGGAAGTGAAAACTGAACAGTCGCTTTGGAAAACAGTTTGTCAGCATCTTTGGAAGTTAAACACACACTTGCCATGGGACCCAACACTCCCACTCCTGGGCATTTACCCAAGAGAAAGGAAAACTTATGCTCACACAAAAACCTGTAGGTGAATGTTTATACCAGCTTTATTTATAATTCCAGCCCCAAACTGGAAACAACTCAAATGTTCTTCAGTAGGTGAATGGTTGGACAAACTGTCATACATCCACTCAGCAGAATACTACTCAGTAATGGCAAGGAACCTTGATACTTTCAGCAACGTGGATGACTCTCAAATGGGTTGTACTAAGTGAAAGAGCCCAGACTCAAAAGGCTACACACTGTGTGGTTTCATTTATATGGAAAAAGCAAAACTACAGCAGAAAACAGATCAGGGATTGCTAGAGACTGGGGATGGAGGAAGGAGTTGATGACAGAGGGGTGCCAGGGAACTTTTTGGGCTGATGGGAATGCTTTACATTGTGACTGTGCTGGTGGTTACATAACTGTTACGAGTTTGTCAAAACTCATAGAACTGTACATTAAGGGTGAATTTACCATATGTAAATTATATCTCAATTACACAAAAAGACAAACGAACAGAATTTCTCAAAACTTCTCTCCTCCCCTACAGCTCCCAGACAGATACACTTCAGAAACATGTGATGGGAAAAGGAAGGTTTGAGGCAAACAATTTTGGGATTGTGTGGAGCCCCCTTTGTGGTCCCTGCCAGCTGGTCCCTGGGCTTGGGGCACATACCCTTGGCTGACCACCTGTCCCTGCCCCCTCCATTCCTGCTGAGGGGTTCTTCTATAGCGTCCCCTTGTCCTGGAGGGCAGACTTCTTGGGTAGGGATATTTTGGGATGACTCAGGCCCAGCTACCGTGTACTGTGTCCAGTTGGTCCCCTAAGAAACATTCCTCTCTTTTGTTGCCAAACTCTGGAAGCACAGGCTGCTCCCACAGCAGTCCCCACTCCCGGTTTGGGCTACCACCAGGGGCAGCTCCCACCGTCTTCTTATCTTCAGACTTTTCCATGTGAGAGGTGGTCTTGGGTTCTGTGTCCTCTCAGCTCCAGGGAAGCCCCGGTGGCCAGGCTTGAGCCTTGTGTGGTGAAGCACAGCACTTGGACAACTCCTTCCATGGCAAGTCTCAGTCCCTTTCCTCCTCTCCCAGGTCGGAGGGAGTCTGGAGGCAGGTGATGGGATGAGGACATCTTAATCTCTGCCCGAGTCCTGCTGGTTGTGTCTGGTGCTGCTTTTGAGGTTCTGGGGGACAGCAGCAATTCTGAGACAGGAAGGTCCCATTTAGCACACAATTACACATAACTAGTATGTTATTTTAACAAAACTGGGACCTTACACATGTTTTATAATCTGCTTTTCCACTTCACACTATGTCTTGAGCATCTTTTCATGTCAATAAACCCACCTCTACATTCATACCCTTTTAAATGACTGATCAGTATTCCCTTGTATGGATGTATTGTAATTTACTATACTGAACCCTGATTGTTGGCTGTTTTAGGTTGTTTCTAATTTTAGGTTATTATTAACAATGCTATGATTGTCTATTTACATGTAGCTGATGGTGCTTTAGCTGCAGGGTCCTCACTTGCTCAGAACCTTTCCACATGCCCAGGAGAGGAGTCTGGCAATATTATATTCATGATTTTGTCTTCTTTTTGTAAGAAGGGCCCTCTAAATTGTATGACCTTCAGGCTCCACAAAAGCTGGATGTGCCCTTGGCTGTGATAAACATCCTCACAGTTGTTTTCCTTTGGCTACGTCTAGAAATGTAACCAGAATTGCTGGGTTAAAGCAAATGCACATTTTTAAGATTCCTGGAACATATTGCCCAGTAGCTCTCCAGAAACACTGATCTAATTTACACCCCATCCCTGCCCTGGGCAAGAATACCCAAGACTGTGGTGATTTCTATGGGATTGTAGTTCCCTGTTACTGTGGCTTGGTTGTAGCTGCCATTAGCATTTTCTCCCCAAAGCAGGGGTCTTGACCTGAGATCCATGAGACACAAGGGTAGAATTCCTGGGGCTGTGAACCTGGATGAGAAAAATGTACATCTTTCTTTTCATCATTAGCCTCTAGTTGAAATGTAATAGCTCTTTCCATCATGAATGTGGGCCACAAATCCCTGAAGCATTACTAGGACCTGTGATGTTAGCAGTTCCACTACCAACAGAAATCAGAGATGTTTTCATGTCTTGTTACAGCTGTTGAAGATCTCTCAAAATATTGCTCATGCCCAACAGTGCTTCAAAATTACAGTAATTATTAGATCTGCAACTAGGTTTTGGTATTTAACATGTTAATTAAAAAACATGTATTACCCAATTACAATTATTTTTTAATATTTTGAAAACTGCATTCAGTAGGATTGATTTCCTTTGTAATCATGCATTTTTTTTTTGTTTTATGAATTAAAAAACGTTTTTCTGAAAAGGGGTCCACAGGCTCATCAGACTGCCAAAGGGTTCACGCACAGTCAAGGTCAGAACACTTCCTGTATGGGACTCTTGACTCACATGTTCTTGAAACTTGTGCATGACACAAAAGGAAAGGAATTAAACTTTCATGTCTGCTGCCTGGAGCCAGGCTCTGTGTCAGGTGCTGGGGTACAGAGCGGGCAGGATGGCCCCCTGCCCTTGAGGAGCTCATAGTCTAGGTGGGAGATGCAATTTCACAGCTCCTGCCACTCACTGCCCTGTGGGCTGGGGATTCAGGTTCTCAGATTTTCCAGGATTTTAAGAAAATCAGATGTCCATGTTTTTATATGGTCCCATATAAAACAACTCTTTCAATTTTTAAATGTTGGCACCCAATCCAGATTTTTATAAACCACTGTGTGGGCCAAATAAAGCATGTCTGAGGGCTAAATCTGGCCCACAGGTCACCAGTTTTCAACCTTTGCTCTAGGAGGAGAACAGAATTCCAGTTAGGGTGGAAAAAATTCATTCTGTGGAACAAAGCAGCAAGGATTCTGAGCCCCCATACACACATCAACACTGCTCCTGCAAACCAGAGAGACAGGGAATTGGAGCCCTGGTCTTGGGAAGAGAAAACATGTGAGAAGGAGCTCTGTGGTGGGCAATGCGGGGGGCGGGGGGGTGGAAATCCCTGCAACCTGGTTGCAGTCCAGGTGAGGAGAGGCCTGGCTGGAGGCAGATGCTACTGTGGTGAGGGCATCAAGGGAGCTATGGGAACAATGGGGTCAATTAAGTGATCGTATACCCAGAAAACCCAAGAGCCTCTGGCAGAGAAACAAAAACCAAAAACAAATGCAAAAACAAAACAAAACAAACAACAATAAAAACAAAAAAAAGGGCTTCCCTGGTGGCGCAGTGGTTGAGAATCTGCCTGCCAATGCAGGGGACACGGGTTCGAGCCCTGGTCTGGGAGGATCCCACATGCCGCAGAGCAACTAGGCCCGTGAGCCACAATCACTGAGCCTGTGCGTCTGGAGTCTGTGCTCCGCAACAAGAGAGGCCGCGATATTGAGAGGCCTGCACACTGCGATGAAGAGCAGCCCCCACTTGCCGCAACTGGAGAAAGCCCTCGCACAGAAACGAAGACCCAGCACAGCCAAAAATAAATAAATAAATAAATAATAATTAAAAAGCTCTTTGCCTTAAAAAAAAAAAAAAAAAAGGTTATCTCACAGGTTGTTTGTGGAAATATGAAACATTATTGTCCTTTTGAAAAGTAGCTTTAATAAAATTAGGTATCATCTATATCTATATCTATCTATCTATCCACTGATGTAGAATCTCACTTATAAGCAGTTATCTGACAGAAATACAACTCCCAGGGACTATGGGCATAAGAACAAGGATGATTTTGCAGCATGTTTACATTTGCAGGATAACAAAGTGAATATCCACCAATTGTGAATGGTTGAATAAATTATGGAATATTCACGTAATGGAATATTGCGTACTGTCAAAAATGAATCAGAGCTTTTTGTTTGTTTGGTAGGATTTCCTTGAAGTATTGTTGAATAAAAACAGCAAGATGCAGGAACCCATATATGGTACGATCCCATTTTTACAAAACAGTGATACATGCATAAGTTTATTTGCATATAATTTAAATGTATCTGTCAACGGTGACTTTATTATGGAGAAGACATACAGAAGGTTAGATAGGAGAATGTTAGTAAGCTACCTAGGGTGAAAGAGTATGGTTGGTGCAAGCTGACATGGGTGGCTCAGGAATGGCGGAGGGAGCCAAGCCCATCCAACCGCCCCACCCCAAATAAAGCAGGGGCCTTTGGAACTTGACTTTCTTACCCTGTAGCCTAGCCAGTCCCTCACCCCCACAATGCTTGACTCCTGGCACCCATCCCTTGGCCATCCCTCCCACCACCCCTTATGGGTGACCTTCCATATTTTTCTCCATGATTCTAGAATGGGACAGCCAAGGTACTGAGGGGAGGGGAAGGCCAGGAGGGTCCCAGGGTAGGGGGATCTTTCAATGCATGAGAATGGACCTCAGGGTCTAGAGTGCAGCTCTTGCAAATTCATGGGAGTGAGGGGAAGAGGCTAGAAGGAATATTAATTCACTCACTCATCTTAAGTCTTCCTTCAGTCTCAGCTTACGGATTCCATCCTCAGAGAGGACTTCTCTGAGTCTGCCCATTTCATCCCGTCTCCCTATTATTTTCTCTCATAATACTCATCAAAGTTTGCCATCTTGCCTTTATTCTTGTGTGTGTGTGTGCGCACGCACGCGCACGAGCATCTATTTAATGCCTATTCCCCTCCCCGCCAAATAAACAGCACCACCAGCAACACCAGAGGAGGGAGCTTGTATGTACAGCACAGCATGTCAGTTGAATTCAATAATTTCCTACTCACTTATTCTCTTTTTCATTGACTCACTCTTTTATTCATTTATTCCCATATTCATTCCAGAAACGTGCTCTTGGCCAGTGACTTTTCCCCTGATCTGAGTCTTCCACTTTCTAGGGTGGCTTTTTGGGGGGAGGTGGGAGTGGGAACATGACTGCATAATTCTGGGAATGCATCCACAACCTGGGAGAGCTGGGTGAGTCTGAAGCTCTCCAGGGAAGGAGGGAAGATTCCAAAAAGCTAGAGGGTCAGAACGGAAGGTGCTGGAGGATCAGAGAGGACAAAGTTGGGAGTGATAGTGTGAAGGATGCACAGAGGGAGACTCTTCTTTGCCCCCACCCTCACATCTTCCCACTGCCCAGCTTTTGCTCTGGCAGTCTGCTCTGCCTGGAAGAGGCTCTCCCCATCTCCACATGCTGAAATGCTACCCTTCCCTGCAGGGCCAGCCCAGATGTCCTCGAGGTCTCCTCTGACTCCTCCAGCTGGAAGGGCCGCTCCCTGCTGCAAACAAACTCCCAGAACACAAAGTCTGGACCTCCCTCGTGGCGCTGACCACTTCCTGCTTGGGCTGTGGTGTGGCCCCTCCCTCCGCCCAATAGGCAGAGGCTCTGCCTGCCTGTTCCCAGGGATCCCGCACGGCCCAGGGCCCAGCATCAAGCAGACGCTCAAGCCTAACATGTGAACAGCACTGCGTGTTTGCGGGGGGTGGGGTGGGCAGTGATTATGAACCCATTTCACGGATGGGGAAATGGAGGCACAGACTAGGGGCGTGACTTGCTCCCAAAGCAAAGCGGCAGCACAGCCTAGACTCAGCCCTGCATTTCTGGTCCCAGAGGCAGGGCTCTTTCCAGGGCAGCTTGGTGGGAGGTGGGAGTAAGGTGGGGTGGGGTGGGAGCTGGGTCCTGAGAACCAGCAGGCCAGAGAAATTTGGAGTTCGAATGGCCAAGTTCAGGGAGAGCACAGCTGGGGAGGAGCCAAGGTATTTATTATGCTTGGTCTCCAGCTCCAAACAGAGCTGATGGATGGAGCTGCTCCAGTTCCTATAAACAGCTCGGGCCTCCCTCCCCTCCACCCCTCCACGTTCTCAGCACCACAGCTCCAACTCATCCCAGTGAGAGGGGGGTGGGGGAGAGATGACCAAGGGAGGAGAAGGAGAAGAGAAGAGGGGTTGGGGGGAGAGAGGGGGATGAAGAAGAGAAGCCAGGGTTCTAGAGGCAAGAGGAACTGAGGGGAATGAGAGTGGTGAGAGAAGATTCCTGTTCCCCTGGGCAGCTCACACCCTGAGGTCCCTCTGTGTCCTCTACGTTCCTGGGGTCTGCCTGAGAAGTTTATCACCCATTCTTGGTCTGAGGGCTGATGTTAATCCCCACAAGTGTTTAGGTCCTGGAGGGCAGGGCCATCCATTCAGGAAACCTTTTCTGAACTTGCCTCTGTGTTGGCTCGGGCACAGGGGACACAGAAGGGACTCTGGGTAAGACCTCCTTCCAGGAGCTCCTGGTCTGGTGGTGGATCAGGCAGACATCCCAATGTTGTGGCCCCGGGCAGCCCAGGGCTGATGGCAGCTGGAGGAGGGAAATCAGGGCAGTCTCCCCAGAGGAGGTGATGCAGGTAAGCATTGAAAAAGGAGGAGTTTGGCAGGGGGGTCAGGGTAGGTGAGACATTTCAAGTAGAGGAGGTGGGAGAGAGCCGGAATTGGGAGGGTCAGGAAGCAGTGCTGCCTAATGGTTAAGATTGCTGGCTCCAGAGAGGAGTAGGGCAAACCTGGGTTCAAGTCTCAGCTCTGGCACTTGACAGCTGTGGGATCTTGAGTCTCAGTTTCTCTAAAGTGAGGATGATAATAATAGAAATCTCTTCAAAGAGTGTTAGAATTATATACGACCATGTACATCAAGTATTCAGCGCAGGGCCCACCCGGAAGTGCTCAATAGCTGTCAGCTCTGAATAGGAGGTGGGAGGTGGCCTGAGAGAGATGAGGATGGAGGGCCGCAGGGACCCGGACTTGCAGGGCCTGTGAGCTGCTAAACAACAGGGGCACAGAAAGCAGACTGTGGATCCTGGATCCTGGGGGATTGTGCCAGCAATCCAGGGTGAGGCAGCTGGTGGGCCAGGGATGCTGGCTTCCTCTCCTCCCACCCGGCCTGCGAGCCCGGCTCCTGCTGGGCCTGGTCCTCGTGGATTGAGTGAGCCAGGTGACCTGACACCGCAGTCTGTCTGTGACAGGGGCTGTGCAAGGGCATCCTCTCGCCCTGGAACTTGCCGGATGCTCCGATGACCTAGTTGGCAGCTGTGTCCATGTTCGGCTGAAAACAGGAATTTCTGCCTTGCTGGGGGTCTTGGTCAGGTGAGCAAACTCCCCTGTTTGCCAGGAAAAGGGGTTAGGGGCCTGGTGGGCTCCCGGCTGAGTCAGAGGTTCCCAGAGTCCTGGGTTGAGCTCAGCCCACGCTACTGCCCTCCTGCAGGCCTTCACGGAGCGCCTACTGTGTGCCAGGGCGTTGAGTCACATACCCTGTCACCCCCTAGCCCCATCCATGAACTAGGCATTTCAATTTTTCCTTTGGAGAGTGGGAGCTGGGAGCAGGAACTGGGAGGTGAGAGGTCACAGCCCAGGGAGGAAGCTGGGCTGGAGAAATCTCCAGGATGCTTGCGGATGGGGGAGGTGGAGCTGGAGCCTGTGGGAGAGGAGGTGGAGAAGAGAAGGTTGGCACCTGCAAGGGGGGTGATGTCTGGGTGTCAGGCAGCTGAGAACGGGAGGCGGGACCACATGAAGATAAGCACAAGGGGCTGCAAAGTGGGAGAGCCAGGGGGACCACTCCCTGCCCTCTAGACTCTGCCTCAGCCCGTCGCCTGACTCCCACCCCCACCCCAGGTGAGGTGGCTCTTGTCCCCTCCCCCAGAGCCCACAGCCCACACCCTCACCCTCCAACCCCCTTCTAGGAACCACGAATGCTCTTCTTCTGGCCCCTCTTGGTTCTTCCAAGTTCAACCTTGAACTGCAGCCTGGCCGCTCACTGTCAATCCTCCAGCCCCTGGGAGACCTTTAACTCTCTAGGTGGGGAGGCCTCTGGGTGTCAGGGTGTCGGGGCTGGACGCTCAGGAGGGGCTGGGGCTGGAGACAGAGATGTGGGCATTGTCAGAGCGATGGGGTGGCTAGTCAGTGAGGGTGATGACATTCCTGAGAGAAGAGTCCTGCTGAGCACCATTCTGATGGCTCGAGGAAGGTGAGCGCGTAGCGGAGCCTGAAAAGGAGTGGCCTGAGAGGAAGGCACCTAGGGTCCTAGATGTCGGGAGAGTGTGCCGAGGGGAAGGTGTGGGTGATGGGGGGATAGAGGTGAGCGGCCCCGCAGCTGAAGGGTCAGAGGCGTGGTCTGAAAAGTACACGGCTGGAGGTGGCCTGGGATGGGTTAGGATGGAGGGGAGGGAGAGGAAGCTACTTTACCTAGAAGTTTACCCATGAAGTAGGGAAAGGAAAGGGGAAAGTGGCTTAAGGGTCTCCTTACTGTTCGTAAGATGGGCAAGACTTGAGCACAGCTGAAGTCTGAGAGGAAGAAGCAAACAGAAAGGAAAGGCTGAAGGAGAGGAAAGAGAGAAAATGGAGCTGCAGAGGAGGGAAAGGCGCTCAGCGGCTCCTGCTGGAAGTCACTGTTTTCTCAGGGGTGGGTGGGGAGTGGGGTCTGCTGAGTGTGAGGGGACAGAGGTGTGGCAGGGACACGATGGGGGCTGGGGCACCCAGGTCCAGGATGGTGATGACCCAGAGCCTCAGTCTCCCACCCAGTGGTCCTCAGCCTGTCTCCCCAGGGGTTTGCCATGAGGCTTCAAAGGCTGGAAGGGAAGTAGAGGAGGGCAGGATTCAAGTGGACGCAATGATTACCCGCAGCAAGGAGGAGGCCGGCAGGCTGCACTGTTTCTCCAAAATCATTTTTTAATACATTCACGTGGGTTACACAAAGAGCTGGCCCCGAGGCCTGGGTTGTAGCCTGGGTCCTGGGGGGTGAGAGCAGCATTGTGTAGTGTTCTCAAAGATCAGGCATGTAGGGGCCCACACCTTGCCCTCCAGGCCTGAGGAAGAGTGTTTGTGTGCAGTGAGCACCTGTGGTCATGATCCCAAACAGGACTGGACCCACCGGCTGCTCCACTCGCCACCGGGGCCCCGGGCTGGGGCCAAGCCACCAGGTTCTAGCCCCGGCTCTGCCGTTGACTCCCTGAGTCCTCGACCCGCTCTGGGCCTCGGTTTTCTCATCTGTAAAATGGGGTGGAGAGAGGGGCATTTTCATCATCTCACACTTCACCGAGCACCATCGTGAGCCTGAGTGCGGGCCAAGCACAGGTAAGAGGGTGAAGACAATGACACAGGGTCCCGGGCTGATGCCAGGGCTTCCTTTCTTCCCAGACAGCCCACGATTTCATGGGTATGAGAAACAGGCGGTTATGTCTGGATGGGATTTTTCTATCCATTTTTCTAGGGCGAAAAAAAAGTCCCTGCATGATGAGGACTAGTAAGAGAGTTTGGAGCCAGCATCATCTTGTGATGTCACAGCTGAGAGAGAAGGAAACCATTCAGGTCCAACCACCAAGCCCCCCCGCACACCCCCTCAATGAGGTCTGAATCCACCTTGTTTCACAGGCTCTGCCACTGACTTGTGCAGCTCTGAGCAAGTCCCATTCTCTTCCTCAGTCTTAGCCTCCCTATCTGTGCAACAGGGAGGTTGGACTCGATGGTTTCAAAGTCCAGGCTAGGCTCAAAGGAGGGAGAGGGAAGGAGGGCACGCAAGAGCAAGAAGAGAAAAAGGAGAGCCCGCCTAGTCTGCAAATGAGGGAATAAGGGAAAATGAGGCACAGGAGGAGGAGAGGGCCTGTGGCTGCGCATCTTCTCTCTGCCCGCCTGGGAGAGAGGAGAGAGAGGAGCGGGTGGGTGTGCACAGCACAGGATGCTCCCGGGCCTTGTTCCGGCCACGTGGGGCCAGTTCCTGTCCACCTAACAGCCTGCAGCCCCTGCAGTGGCCAAGCTCAGGCTCTGGACTCAGGAGGATGTGAGTCTGGAGCTCAGTTCTGGCATTTCTTAGCTGGAGGTCCCTGGAGGGAGACTTTTGGAGCCTCTTGTAAAATGGGATAAAATACCAACCTCACAGGGTTGTCATAAAGAGGCAGATGCAGGCTTGGGTTTGTCACCACTGCCAAGTGTGGTGCAAAACAGAACCAGATACCTAAGGTTCTTACTCCTGGCTCACCAGGCAGGGTGGGACTGGGATGGAGCAGGGGGCCTGGGCAGGGAGTAGGGGGGCTAGGGCAGTATCTTGGCCGGTGTGTGCAACACGAGAGTGCCAGGTAGGGGAAAGAGCCTGCCCGGAGCAGGAAACGGAATGGTCCAGTGCTGGGCTGGAGCCCAGGGAGACCGCCTCTTAACCAGGCCCTGCTGGAGCTGCCGCAGCCCGCCTGATAGCACTGGATCCAAGCCTTACTCAAGTGCCTCCAGCTCTCTTCCGGTCACAAGCTTTTTATGTTCCAGAGAAGCTGAAAGTCACTATCAGAAGACGTGACAAAGAGTCTGCTTGGAAACATCTCAGACAAATCCTCTTGGTCTTACCCCTCTCCTACCCTGGCCCAACAGGGGCAGGACGATCCACACTCAGCCAGCTGGGGCTGCAGAGCCCTGGCTTCCACACTCCGTGTGGTCACTGCATGCTCTGCAGCCACCTCCCCACCCAGCCTGGGCGATGCTGAGGGTAGGGATGTGTCTCATTCCCTGGTGTCCCCAGTGCCCAGGGCAGGGTGTGGCACAAAACAGATGCCTGGTGAAGATGTGTTGATCCGATGGGTCAACCTTACACTCTGTCACTCCTGCAACTGCCCATCTTCCAGCTTCCACAGCTGGACCACATGTGTGCCCTGTGAAGTGGGTCACCTACTGATGCAGCAGGATACAGTGAAAGGAGCCCAGGGCTGGGACTGAGAGACCAGGGTTCTTGGATCCTGGCTCACTGGGTAATCTTGGGTCAGTCCCCACCCTTCTTCGTGCCTCTGGCTCCCCCACTGACCTGGCAGGGTCCCCCGACAGAGGCGGTCTGTAGCCCCCAGCCTCTCTAGGCTTTGTACTGTTGGTTGAACTTCTGTCGGCGGACAAAGCAGCAGGTGGCCAGCGTGGTGAGAAGGACGGCACACACCAGTGCGAAGGTGAGGATGATGATGAGGTTGACGTTCTTGAGCCCCCCCTTCTCACAGTCCTCAGGACGCACGTGACTCAGGGACACCTCCTCCTGGGAGCCGAAGCGGCAGATCAGGTCCTGGGTGGCGTCCACGTCCACACGGCCCTGGTGCAGCTGGGCCGCCAGCCAGCCGTTGCCGCAGCAGCTGAGGGGGTTCCCCTGCAGGTAGAGGCGCCGCAGGCTGGTCTCCAGGCCGCCCATGGCACTGCCCGGCAGGAGGCTGAAGCTGTTGTTCCTTAGGTCCAGCACCTCCAAGGACACAGCCTGCGTCCAGGCAGGCAGGCGGCTCAGGCGGTTCTCTGCCAGATTGAGCCGCTTGAGGCAGCTGAAGCAGGGCAGGTCCACCTGCAGGATGGCCAGCCCGTTGCCCTGCAAGGCCAGGACCTCCAGGGAGCCCTCCAGGCCCGCCAAGGCCCCTGTGGCCACATCCAGCCCAGGGTTGGCAGAGAGGTCCAGCTCGGTCAGCGGAGTGTGGAGGAAGGCACCTGCCCGGAGCGTCTCCATCTCATTGTCCGCCAGGTTCAGGACGCGGAGGGAGGAGACGCCAGAGAAGGCCACACAGCCCGCGGGTCCAGGCTCACCTGGGCCCCCGCAGGGGCTGACCCGGTTCCCCTGCAGGTTGAGCCTCTGCAGGCTGGCCAGGCCGGCGAAGGTGTACGGGGGCAGGCCCCGCAGGGCGTTGTCCTGTAGAAGCAGCGTCTGCAGAGACCCCAGGGCCCTGGCACCCAGCTCCAGGGTCTCCAGCGCATTGTGGCTCATGTCCAGGAGTAGGAGGCAAGGCAGGGAGCCCACAGGCCGGGCCTCAAAGGCCCGCAAGCAGTTCCGGCTGAGGTTCAGGAAGCGCAGGGAAGTCAGGTGCTCAAGAAAGCCCTCCGGGATGAGCTCAATCTCATTGTAGCTCAAATCCAGATTCAAGAGCTGAGAGAGGGGCTGGGTGCTGGCGTTGCGGCCGGGGTTGGAGAAGGGCAAGGCGGACCAGCCCTCGGAAGGCGCGTGAAGGCCCTCGCCGCCCTGGGGCGGCCCCGCAGGGAGGCGGATGAGGTTGTTAGACACGTTCAGGTAAATGAGCCTCGGAAGTGCGGCCAGGTCGGGGAAGTGGAGCAGTTTGTTCTCCCGCAGGTCGAGCCAGGCGAGCTGATACTGGGCCCGGGGCTCCGGGGCCGTCTGAAAGGCCTCGATACTGTTGCAGCTCAGGTCTAGGACCCGCAGCTGCTGGAGGCTGAAGTCGGAGATGCAGGTGAGGGAGTTCCTGGAGAGGTTGAGGTGTGCCAGGTGGGGCAGGGCCTCGAAGGCTCCGTCCTCGATGTCCATCAGCACGTTGCTGTGAAGGTCCAGCCGCTCGAGCGCAGGCGTGCCCCAGAAGGTGTGGCGGCCCAGGCGCGTCAGGCTATTCTCCGCCAGCGAGAGGCTGCGCAGGGTGGGTGCCTCCGCCAGCAGCCGCTCCGCCAGGCCGCTGTACAGGCTGTTGCCAGACAGGTCCAGGGACGTCAGGTGTGGCAGGGGACCCAGACCCCCAGTGCTCAGCGCCGTGCCCACCGCCAGGCGGTTGTGGGCCAGGTTGAGGTGCTCCAGGTGGGGCAGGGCCTGGAAGACCCCTGGCTGGAGGAAGCTAATCTCGTTGGCGCTCAGGTCCAGGTGAAGAAGCGCTGTGTAGAAGCCCAGGGGTGAGGTCAGAATGCTCCGCAGCTGGTTCCCAGACAGGTCGAGGACCTCGATGTCCCGCGGGAGCACCGAGGGGACCTGGAGTAGGCCAAGGCCCCGGCACAAGACTTCCTTGTCCACCTGGGGAGGGGGAGGGCAGGGAGAGCAGCGGGCATTAGTGGGTGCTGTAGGAGGGGGAACCAGACACGCGCCTCTAGGAAGTATGACTGGAGCCGCCACCAGGCCTGGCCAGGCCTCTGCTCTGTCCTCCCAGCGTGCTCGACGTCCTCCCCCCGAGCCTAATCACCCCACGTCTGCGTGACCCCTACTCTGCTCCCTGCCCCTGTCTCTGGTACCCAGTACGGCAGTGCTGGCATCAGGGAGGGACTCAAGGAAGCTTTGATTGGTAGACAGAGAGAGAGAGATGATAGACAGATAGAAGGACAAATGCACTAACAAAATACTCTATACTGACTATTATCCGATTTTAGAAGACACTAAGCCATGTATCACCTAGAGTGCCCCAGAGCCAGTGAGGAGCAGGGCCAACTGGGACCCAGGCCTCCTGGTTCCACATCCCAGTTTCCTTCCATGGACCCAGAGAGTTAAACTTACCCAGCTGATGTTCTACAAAAAACCACTTTGGGAGAAATGTTTCCAAAAGGGGAAAATGCTATTTGCACTCCTGTCTTCGGTGTTAATTTTGGTCTCTCACCCTCAGATCTCATTCGAGCCCTCACTCCACGGGGCAGAGCTCGGGTCCCAGAGCCTGCCTTCCTTGCTGACACTCACCAGATGACCTCGTTCTGCTGCTGCCCCCACCCCCATCAGTGGCTTCACTTTGCATGGTCCAGTCCCAATGGGCCCCTGGAGATGGGGTAGGGGCAGGAAAAGATGACCAGAGTCTCAACCCACATTCTTTGATGACAAGACTGATGTTGCTGTGTCACATTACCACTCTGGTTTCTTATCCAGAATGTAACTCATCCTTCCCCGGCACCCATTCAGCATTTTATATCTTATTTAGCATTTTCAGACCCCTTGTCTCACTGGATCTTCACAATAGCCTGCCCATCAAATCTGATCACCCCTCTTTAAGAAACCCAAGCTTAGAGAGGGGAAGGGAGGCCCCAGAATCATCCAGCTGGTGAGGAACAGAGCTGGCTTTTGAACCCCAGTCTCTTAACAACCAAAGACCCCACTTTTGTCCCTCCATCACATGTGCCTTCAGGGGCCAGAATTCTTTCCATGGAAACGCAATCTCCCTCTGTCTTTTCCCACACACCAGGAACCCCAGCCTTTCCCAGCGAAGGCTCTGGCTTCCATAACCACCAAGCACAGGCCCACTCCGCCCTGGCCTCTCTGTCTCCACTGACCCCTTTCCGCCAGCCAAATGCATGGCAACTGCTCAAAAACTCCACTCTGACCGTGCTGCCCTCGGCTTAAACCCCTTCTGGGCAAAGTCCAGCACCCTCAGCAGAGTTCAAGGCTGTCTGTGGCCCTGCTGACCTGTCCCCTTTCCTCCCAACCCACTCCAGCCCAGCCCGCACCTGACCACTGCCCACTGTGCCCTCCCACACCCACCTCTGGGGCCTCCTCCTTGCTGTTCCCTGTGCTGGTTATGCTCTTCCCAACCAGATCAGCATGGTGAACTCTGTGTGCTGAGCTCCAAGGTCTCCTCCACCTGGAAGCCTTCCCTGACTGCCGGGCAGGTCGGGGCCTCCTCTGAGCTCTCACAGCCCCTATGCTTCCTCTCTCATAGCTTTGGCCCCCTGAATTGTGACTGTTTGTGTGCAGACCTGCTAGACAGTAAGCTCAGGGCAAACAGGGTTTGATTGAGTGACTATGGTGGACCTGGGCCATAGAAAGCGCTCAGTACATTTTTCAGTGAATGAAAGAGTCACAGACATCATCAGCTTAGTAAAAGTCTGAGGGATTGACTGAATCACTTTTCTGAAAGGAAAAGAAAAGAGATGATGCATATATTCAGACTAGAGTCAAAGACCGTTAGAGCAAAAGGGGTCCAGCCCACCCACTTCCCAGATGGGGAGACTGAGCCTAAAGATGGCAGTGACCTGCACGAGGTCACCGCGAGTCAGTGGCTGAGCCGACAGGGCAGGAACACCAGTCTGGGTGTTCCCTGCCTGGCCCAGCTCTCAGCTTCCTCCCAAGAGCTTCAAGGTGAAGTGGGGGGAGGAACGGACTGCCCTCCATCAGGCAATGTGACTCTTCCAGCTCCGTGAAGCTTCCAACTCCACAATACTGCCCTACTCAGAGGCCCGAGGCCACCCCAGCAGTTGGGCACCCATGCAAACTGGAATCCTACCCCGGCCACCTTGCCAGACCTGCTTGGCTCCTTGCCCCTTCCTCCCTCACAACAGTCTCTGCCAGCTGGGGCCACTGGGCACAGCCTCCCTATCCGTATCCTCAGCTCCCCAAACCATCCTGATTAAAGAAGAAACAGCAAAATGAACACGAACACAGCATGTGTTGGGGGACGGGGCTTATCCCACCTGCAAGCCCACACCCCGTTTCACCCCAGAGGCAATACTCAAAGGCTCCCTGGGGCACCGGCTCCTGAGAGTTGAGCCGGGACACAAAGCTGGCCAAGTCCAGCACCTAATCCTGCTTTCTGCCCAGTGCCTAGGACCCCTGTCACAGAGGCCCAGAGGGACTGTTACAAGGCAGGGCCTCCCAGCTCTCCAGTCCAGTCTAGGAAGGAGCTTAAAGGCGTGGGCAGCTCTCAGAACCCCATTTGTCGGGTACCCACCACTCCCTGAGCTCCAAGCTGCGTGACTTATTTGGGGAGGGGTCTTGGGGGCATCAGCCTTTAATCAAGTTCAGAGCTTCCCCTCATGACCCCCTATCCACTCTCTGGTATGCCAGGACTCCACTGCCCAGCTTTTTTTTTTTTTTTTAGAGGGAAGAGGGTGCCACTCATCACCATTTTACCACCTGCACATAGAAGGGAAGCAGGGTAGGGAGAGTTACCCGGCGGTGGACAGCATGAGTTCGGGAGAGATGGGTTCGAATCTTGGCTCTGTTACCTCCTATCAGTATGACCTTGTGGGTCACATCTCTTCTCTCAGCCTTGGTTTCCTCAGCTGAAAAGAAGAGTTTTCTCTCATTAAATGAGAGAAAGCCCTTAGCGTGGAGCAGGCCCCTTGTTAGCCCTCGGCATGTGGCAATTTGTTTTTACTACTTTGAAAAGCATCATAACCGCTTTCATGGGAGTTCAGAAATTGCTTTCCTGCCTGTTACCTCATTTGCCCCAAATCCAAAGCCCACCCAGTTCCCCTCTGCCTGTTGGGTGGCCCAGACCCTTTATCTCTCTGAGTCTATTGCCCCAGGTAGATGTGGGGCTGCATTTGGTGACGTCTGAGGCCTTCTCTGCCTGTTATTCTGGGTTCTGGGAATCCCAGAAGGGCTCCAAGGAGTAAGAAGTGAGGTGGCAACAGCAGGACACTGCAAACCCCGGGGAAGGGTTGCCGGGCCCTGGCTGCCAGCTCATCCAGCCTCCAAAAGCAGCTGCCCATCTTGTGTCATGAGCTTCCCGTCCCAGGTCCAGGTGGGGCTACTGGAGGGCCTGTCCCTTCCCCAGCCCAAGCTCTGGTCTTGACTTCAATGATTGCCCAGCCTTACGAGTGGACCTAGAGGGTTCCTTTTCTCTGTACCCCACAGGGTCACAGTAACCTCAGGGCTAGTCTCCCTGACTCCTGGCAGAAACATGGAACAAAGTGAATCAAACCTGGTCACTGCCCTTGAGAAGCTCTTGGTCTGGTAGCTGAGACAGGTGTGGACCATTCACCAACTACCCCATGTACTCAATATTGAGATGGAAGGAAGCTTAGGGCTGTGGGAGCCCCAAAAGGGATCAAACAGAACCAGGTCGGCCTGGAAGGGGTCAGGGGAAGCTTCCTGGAGAAGGCAGCATTTGACCCCGGCACTAATAAGTGACAGGCATCATAGCAGAGATGTGGCAGATGGGCTCGAGTTAAGGAGCCCAGTTAGGAAAGGGGATTTGTCCCCCGAAGGGGCCTAGTACAGAAGAGCCTTTCCCAGATGCCCACTCCAAATTCCCCACACACATATACATATTCCTCATCAGCCAGCTAGACCCACTGCCCTTTGGGGGCAGCTTGAAGGGATAGAGTCCAATATTGGCCCTAGTTGAATGACCTTGGACAAGTTACCTACCTTCTCCAAGCCTCAGTTTCCAACTCTATAAAATTGGAATTATGGTACTTACCCAGCAGGATTAACAGTAAACAAGGCATTTAAACATTCTAGTAGGTGCTCATTAAATGCAAGGTTTAAAGGCATTAAATGCATTCTCCTTCCTTTTCTGACCCCTCTAGCCTCTGGCTTCTGGGGCTGGGGCAGTAGGACACCCCCGGGCAGGGGGTAGGGGGAGACAGGGAGTTCTCCCTGCCTAGGCAGAGCTTCTCACCTTCTTACAGGGCACCTTGTCTCGGTGTTGGGAGGTAGCCAGGCCCAGGGTCAGCACGGCCAGAAGCAGCAGGATCCGGTGGCTCATGGCTCTGCATAGGGCAGGAGGAAAGGGGAAGGCTGTAAGACCACAGGCTCCTTCCCACCGCCAGCCCCCACCGCTCCTTCCTGTCTGCACCTGCCCTCAGGGAACCCCAGACCGCAGCTGTAGCTGGACCAAAGGTGCTGTGAATGGGGCATCTTGTGAAGGGGATGGGAAAAAGGGCTGCAGCCCATCACAAAGGGCCTTCAGTGCCGGGCCAAGGAGCTAGGCCATTACCCTGGACAAGAGTTTTTAAGCAGTGGGTGACATGGTCAGATTTGGGTTTCAAAAGACCCTACCTGGAAGACAGCCTGGAGGAGGTGAGCAGGAGGTAGAGGAGCCCTAAGGGGTGCCCTGGCCAAGCTCAGGGCTGGGGTGGGGTGAGGTGGGGAGCTGGGGCTCTGACTCCAGTTCCACCCAGGCCACAAGCAGGTCCCCCCATCCTAGCTCTTCAAGCCCCAAACGGAATTCCTCAATCCCCCAACCCGCAGACCTTTATTTTGCCCTTTCTCTTTTGATTTTCTGGTTCTCGAGTCCCTGCCATTGTTTGAAGGCTGGGCCTGGAGCCTTGACAGGAAGCCCCGCCAGGAGGCCTGCCCTGCCCCCAGCACTGCGGGCCGTGGACTTCCCCAGGAACAGGCTGCCAGGCCCTTAACTTTCACTGAAGCCACCGCCCACGCAGTGGGACACCCAGGCATGCTGGGCCAGCCCTTCTCGCTATGAGCAGCGGGGCTGAGGTTGAGGGGGACCACAAAGCCCTCAGGAGGGTCACATCCCAGTGCTGCTAGGGGCTCATTCACTGAGAACCTGGGCCAAGTGCTAGGAATACACAGCTCAATCCATCAATTTCATTCATTCATTCATTCATTCATTCACTCACACCTTTACTGAATGCCTCCTCTTGTCTGGCTCTGTCCTGGGAACTGGGGACACAAATAAAGGCACAGAAGAGACCATAATACATACAAAACATTAACAAGGAGAGACACATAATGCCCTCCAAGAGCACTGGACCCAGTCACCCACACCAGACTCCTCCCTCTGTCTCCTCCGCTTACCTGCTGTGTGACTTTGTACAAGTCACTTCACCTCTCTGAGCCTCAGTTTCCTCTTCTGAGGCTAATGCCAACCTCAAAGTTTTGTTAAAGATCAAATGAGACATATTCTATGAAAGTGCCACTTACAGAGCCCTCATTATGCACCAGGCACTCTTCTTGACACTTTACATGTATGAACTCATTTAATCCTTCCAATAATTCAACGACTTGGTTCCATGATCACCATTATCACTGTGCATACAGGAAAACTGAGGGTCAGAGAAATTAAGCAACATGCCCAAGGTCACACAGCTAACAAGTGGCAGGCAGGAAGTCGGGCTCCTGGGTCTGTGCCCTTAACCTCTACACTATAAGGTCTCCTGCAGGTGCTCAATAAATAGGTGCTGAATTGTGACTCTGAGGGATGTTTTGGAAGAGGCATTTATAGAAACTTTATGGCTGAGTCTTGACTGTTAGAACCCGTAAGCATCCTTGCTATGAATTTTAAATGAAGGTGGGTGCTCTGAGGTCCTTTCTTGTTCAAACATGCAAAGGCCCAAGCCGTGTCTTTTAAGCCCTGTTCCCTGGGTTCCCCCGGGGCCATGGACCCCCTGCCCCGCAGATGTCCTCCTCTCACCTGCATTACAGGTTGGGTTTTCACAGGAAATTTTGTTCTGCTGTTTAAAAAGCAGAACATCACCACCCTTTTGAATGCTAGTGTACTCAGAACTGAGTGGAAACCCCTCAGAGGGGCCTTCGAGGCCCTTGGGGAGTGCGCCCTGCCCAGCCAGCTCTTTTCTCCAGCTTCATTTCTCATTGTCCCTTCTCCCACTCTGTGTTCTGGAAGCCTCGTATTTTCTTCAGTTCTCTGAGCATCTTTTCACTGCCCCAAACCTTCACTTCCTCCCCTCTCTTGTGCTGAATACCTCCTCATCCTTTGGGTCTCAGCCTAGATGTCACCTCCTCCAAGAAGCCTTCTCTGGTTCCCCAAGTCTGGGCTATATATTGGCACCGAGCACTTCATCACTCCGTGGTTCCCTCCCCTTTACCCACCAACCCCCACCACCACCATGGGAAGTGCCCCCAGGGCAGAGGGGCCTCACTCTCCTCTGGGAACCATCTTACACTGTGCAGGCTGGGGAAGGCGCTGAGAATTGACATGAGGCGCCTCGGTGACATGGTGACGCTGGTGAGAGCAGTTTTTCTCCTGGAATCTCCCTTCACCTCCCCGCCACACTCCTTCCCCCCATCAGCGGGTCCTGTCTGCTTTCCCTAAAACACAGACTCTGGATCTGCCTACCTCCATCACTGCCACAGACTGAGGCACCACCACGACCCTGGGCCTCGACCCCAGCAACACCCTGACCTCTTTTAGTCCGTCCTAAGCATGGCAGCATGAGTGATGTCTTTAAATCATGTATCAGATCATGAATCTCACTGCTTGAAAACCTCCCATAAAATCCAAGCTTATACAATCTCCCCTCTGACTCCATCTACCATGTGCTCTTCCCTCACCAAATTCTAGCTTTCTCACCATCCCTCAAACACAGCAAGTGCATTCTTGCCTCAGGGCCTTTGCCCTTGCTGCTCCCTCCACCTGGAATGCTCTTGCCCAGATCTGCACGTATTTTATTGTTTTCCTCTCATTGATCATTTCCCGATCGTTTATTTCTTATTCTATGAGAACAGGGGTCTATTAAGCGGTGCTCACTAAAAGTCTACTGAACGAACAGCAAAGTGAGGGGTAGCAGTCCACGGCAAAGGGCTGAGCGGTGAGTGCGAGGTGAGGATAAGGAAGGACCTGGATTAGTTCTGAACCTGAGAGCACTGCTGCCCAAAGGGGCACTCGTTTCCCCCTCCCCTGCCTGCCAAATTCCACTCTATCCCTGAGGTGAGCATCTGAGCCTCCAGGAGGGGCCCTCCCTGCAGCACGTGGAACTCCACCCTGCCGTCTAACAGAAAGGGGCCCCTCGGCAGTGGACACCCTTGAGCAGTGCCCCAGACACAGTGTGGAGAATTTGAGGGTTACTCGCTCTCAAGAGGGAGGATTGGGATCATTGAGACCCAGGCTCCCAACCAGCCTCTACTGCTCACCAGCCCTGCTCCCTGGGGCAAGTCCCTTAAGCTTTCAGGGTCTCAGTGTCCCATCTGTAGGGCAAGCAGCCTGCTTCCTGTTTTGCCACTGTTTGACCCCAACGGTTGTGATGACCAAGCTGAGAATGGCTGTGAAGGCACCCTAGACACATATTGTCTTTCCCAGCTGGGACAAACCCACAGGGCTGAGCAGCCCAGGCGAGGTGAGGAGTGCTGAAGAGGGAGGCCCCAGGCCAGCAGACAAGTGGCCTAGGCAAGAGGAGGCAGGAGGCATCTTAGGACACTGACTGGGGAGAGAAGTGCCAAAGAATATCTGTGTGTGTGCGTGTGTGCGTGCACACAATGCAGGGAGAGAGAGAGAGAGAGAGAGAAATGGGGTGGAGGGCAACACCTACTACCATAATAAGCCCATCCCTAGTGTTTAAGGATGTTAGATACTCTTCTAAGCACTTGACCTATATCATTTCATTTAATTCTCACAACAAGCCAGTGAAGCAGTTACTATAATTTCCATTGTACAGATGAGAACGCTGAGGCTCAGAAAGGTGAAGTGACTTACCCCATAGTTACCCAGCTCATAAGTGTTTTGGGATTTAGCCCCAGGTCTGTATGACCCAAATGCTGTGTTTTCTCCAGCAGGTGCTGAGCTGCCTGCCCCCTGTAGAGTTTGCCCATGAGGGAAACGAGGCTCAGAGAGGTGACTTACTCAGAGTCACACAGGCAGTAAATGGCAGAATCAGGATCAGAATCCAGCCTGTCTGCCTCCAAAGCAAATGTTTCCACAACACCAGGCCAAGATCTCCCTCTCTAACCCCCTCCAACCAACCCCCAACCCCAGCAGACAGGCTCACAGTGCTGGGCTCTAGGGTGCTCCTCTCCCTCCTCTCAGCCTGGATCACTGGCAGAGTGGGGTCCTGGGAGAGCTGCTATGGACGTTCCCAGCGAGCAGTGAATCACTAAGGGCAAGCCCCATTCTGGAGACATGTGCATCCCACGGGGGAATTAGACCTTAACCCAAAGGAATGTGGCTGTGATGGCGGAATTTCAGGCAGCTGAGGGTGGGGGTGGGGGTCCCTCACGTCTTACCACCCATGAAGAAGGCTGGCTGCGGAGCTCCTTGGAGGGAGGTGGGTGCCACCACCACCCCCCATCTCCGCCCCTAGAGATGGGTAGGCTATCTGGTGCGGTGGGATGGGGAGACTCACGCCCAGCCAGGGTCAGAGGGCAGTAGCAGACCAGATTCAAATCCCGAACTGCCCTTGACTAGCTGTGTGTTCCCTGCTCAAGTGCTGGCCTTTTTGCGGTTGTTTTCCCATCTGTCAAATGGGAACGCCGGCCTCGCCCTTCGCGGGAAAGATCCGCTGAGCTAGGAGCCTTGGGGACTTCTGGAGTCAACCCTGGCTCCACACGCAAAGCAGGGGGCGGTGGCGGGTGGGGACTGTTGAAGATCCGCGTCTCGATGGACTAGTCCCAGCCCAGCTCCGCGCCGGGTGCCCGAGAGGGGCGCGGGACCGCCGGTTCCCCGAGGGGGCCGGCCAGCCTCGCCCGCTGGGCGGCTCCTACCTGGCTCAGCGCGGCCGCCGCTCCTCTCCCGGGCAGCCCCGGCACATTTTGCGCAAACCTGCCCTTCCCGTCCCACCCCGCGCCAGACCCTGGGGTCACGGCCCGAGGAGGCGCACGGCCGCTCCACAGCCCCACGGGAGCCAGACCCGCGAGAGGGCGGCTCGGGCTCCAATTTAAATACCTCTCCCGCCGACCCGCCCCACCACGCCCACCCCCTAGGCCCAGCCGCGGGGTCCTAGCGCCGGGCCGGCACGCCCCCGTGTGACTCGGTTTATCCGGAACCCGCGAGGGGGTGAAGCTTTTTCTTGACACTGAAACCCGGACTGGGAAGGGGCGGGTCGAAGAGGGCGGGGATGGAGAGGGGTCGCTAAGGAAGCGCTGTGCCAGCCAGGCCGCCCCGGGCCGCCGCACGTGCAGTTCGTGGCCCCGCGGGGTCCAGGGGGGCGGGTGGCTCTAGCAGCCGCGGGTCTGCAGAGGAAATCCGGCCTGGCCCCGATTTCCCCCGCTGTCGGCGCCGCCGCAATTAGCCGGGGAAACAGGAGAGGTGACGGCGGGGCTGAACGCGGAAGGAAATGACCCTTTGCTGGCCCTGGGGTGGCCACAGAGGGGGTTCCCCACACCGCAGCCATCCCATCTGGTGAGTCCAGGCAGGTCACTTCTCCTCTCTGGATTGTGGTCTAGTGTCCAGACTCTTCCTCCTTCATCATCTCCTGGACCCTTAAGCAGCCCTGTGAAAAGGTCCCATCAAAGCCCCCAGAATTCAGGTGGAGAAACAAGCTATGGACGGGGTCATTGAGTATAGATAAAAATCACTCGTCTGGGACTAGTAAGGTCTCCATTTATAGTTAGGGAAACCGAGTCTCAGAGAGGTTAAATAGCATATCCAAAGCCACACAGAATATAAGAGACAGGGATTTCCCCCCTGTCTGTCCACAAAGCTAAGCCCTGCCCAAACTGGGTACACTTTTCCAGCACTATGTTAGTCAGGTTGTCTTGGAGTGCTGTGCAAAAAGTAGCACGGTGCTATTATTGTCTTTTACGTGGGAGGTTGAGGCGCATCTTCCCAAAACCACCTCCTCTTCTAGATGCCTTGGCCCTACCAGATCACAGCTGCCCCGCCCTGCCCTGCTGGGTGTGGACCTGAGGAAGGGGAGCCTAGGAGAGGAGGGTCACAGCTGTCCTTCAGGCCCTGGTTCCAAGGGTAGAAGAGAATTCCTCCTCCAAAATTTTTCTCTTCCGTGATGGTCACCAGCCCTGAGAGGAGTACAGCCTGTCCCATTTTACCGGTGGGAAAGTGACCACCCAAAGCTTTGTGGTAAATCAGGGTGAAGCTAGACTTAGAAGCTGGGTTCCCTGAATTCTATATAGATGGCAGCTGCATTTCCTTCCTCCCATCTGGCTTACTGTGGGGACAGGCCTGGGGAGATGGAGACAGCTCAGAGAAGACAATCTGTGATAGCTAGGAGGGCAGGGTGGGGGTGGGGCAGGGCCTAACCTAAACTCAGAGGAGGAGATCGGGGAAAGCTTTCCTAAGGAGGGACCTGAGCTGCTATGAGGGCATAGGTAGGAAAGGTCACAGGACCTGGAAAGGGTGTCCACACCTTCCTCTCCCTCCCAGCCACTGGGAACCTCAGATCTATGCTGAGGGAGGGCCCAGCTGGTCAACCCCCTCTCCCCGCCTCGCCGGCTTTAGTCCTCATCTGGTCAAATGGAACCTCAGTTTCCCCATCTGTAAAATGGGAAAGATAGTAGCTTCTTCTCGGGTTGGTGCCAAAACAAAGAATAACGGGCTTAGCCTGGGGCCTGCACCCAGTGGGTGTTAGGCAACTTCTGGCTGTCTTTCTTGTGGCAATTAATGATGCCTCTGCCACACCCTGTGGGCTTCCTTTCCCAGATCCTTGTCCAAGGGGCCAAATGTCCAGGAAGTGCTTCGCAGCAGCCCTGCAACATGGGCAGAACATGGCTGAGTTGGACTCAGACAATTCCTGGGCTCTCCCACCTGACCTGCTCCCCCCACATCCAGCGCCACCTCACCCTTCTCTGAGCTGCTGCCAGCAGAAACCGCTGGGCTGGCGCAGAGCTTTGGCTGGGGCTGGGGTAGGGCGGGGCTGGGGCTATGGCGGGCTCGGGGGAGAGCGACCTGCCTCCCACACACCCCCAAACGCTGCGGTTGTGGTTAGTCAGTTCACAGGGGTCCACTTCACTCAGTGCCTGGATGGGGCTCCCCAAGAGTTGGAGACGGATGGGCAACCAAGCGTGCCTACCCGCTGCAGATGCCTCTTGGGACTAGGGGCTGAAATCGGGAACCCCACGTGCTCAACGCCCCTTCCTTCACCTTTTCACTTCTTCAGCATTCATGTTGCTGTGGGACTTTTGGCAGTTTGCTTGATCTTTCTGACCTCAGTTTGCTGATCTGCAAAGTGAGACTAATAATAACACCTGATGTTCTGGCTTGTTGTGAAGCCCAAATTGCAGCAACGTGTGTAAATACCTGGTCGGGGGCCTGGCCTGTGGTCCTTGCCCAGGAAACATGACCTCCCTTCCCTGGCAGGTCCCGGAATCAAAACATACAGGACCTACCCTTGTGGAGCTCCCAGACCAGATGGGAGGCAGATGAGAACACAGGATGATGGAGTCCAGAAAACTCAAAGGCCAAGTCCGGGAGTCGGAGCTGGATCTGAAGCGGGAGGAGAGGTGGGAACTGAGCAGGGTTGGATTTGCCTGGCAGCCATGTGGAGGGTGGCTTTCTTTTAAAGGCCACCAAGGCCAACTTTCCACCCAATGTTGCTTAGCGCCTGCTCGCACCCCTCCAGCAATGGGGCGTTCTGGACAGCTCAGCAATGGGAAGCTCATCTTCACTGTGTTGGTGTTTTTGCGGAAACGCTTCTATACCCTCATGCATCTGTCAGTGAAGATAGGAGACACATCTTTTCCTGTGTCTTCAGGACTACCATTCCGAGATGAGAAAACGCTCCCAGGCACGAAGACAGGCTCAAGGCTCCCTGGGGGGTTTCTTAGGCCTGGCTGATAACCAAAGGTCCCAAGTAGGAGTGAGTGCCCAGGAAAGCAATGATGTGCACATCCCATCTGACCTCGGACAAGTCGCTAAACCTCTCTGAGCCTTGCTGGCCTCGTCTAACTGTAGAAATGCGGTGGGAAGGACCATAGCACCCTGGACCCCTAACTTAGTTTCTGCTGCTCTTTTTACTGAACGCCCACTGTGGGCCAATCCTTTATCTCATGTGGCAAATCAGAATAAAGATAGCCACAGACAGCCTCAGGTGTCTTTAGTCTCAATTACTGCTAGGAAACTGAGGCTCAGCGAGGTTAAGTAACTGGCCCAAGTCACACAGCTTGGGAGTCAGGAATTGATCCTGGGTCTCCAGACACGCAGACTCCCAGACCAGATCGCAGTGCAAGGATGTGGCTCTCCTCACTCCCTGCCCCTGCCCAGCACCTCTGTGGGCCCCCAGGGAGTCAGGGAGTTTCCTCATCAGCCCCTTTTGGGGCCCTGCCTTCTGTGGCAAAACCCTGGGTTCCCCAGTTCTTCTCCTGCCCACCCTCCCATGCTCCCTAGGGCAGCTAGGTTTAGACCATACCAGCTATGGGCCACCTCCCAGAGGGACAGTAGGATAGGAGAGAAAATGCTTGGTGTCAGCTGTAGGGAGTTTGTGAGCCAAAAACCAACCTGGGGTGCTTGGGAAACAAACGCTGATAAAGAGACAGGTGGTGTTTCCTTTCTTCTGAGGACTAGCTTACGTGTTTAATGGGTATAATGAGGGCTGCAGGACCGGGCATGGTGCCAGGTACTTTACTTGCACTGTCTTCTCCTCACAGCCACCCGGCAAAAGGAGGCTATTGTTCCCCCCCTTTTACAGAAGAGGGACCGAGGCTCAGGGGTCCTGTGACTTGCCCACAGTCACACAGCTGATAGGGCGGGGCACAGCAGCCCTTCCCATCGAGTCCTCAGACTCCAAGGCCCTCGTGCATGTGGCCAGCGACTGGCTTGGCTGGTTTTCTGCTCTCAGTGGGGACACGAGACACCCCCTCCCTGGGCGCTCGAAGCCATCAATGCGGGGGGAGTGGGTGCTGTGTACCCCTTGGCCGCCACACGGGAGGCTCTTGGCTCTGAGTCTGGTTAGTGAGACCTGGGGCCGAGGAGTCTGGAGGCTCCCGGAGGCCCCAAGGGAGAGGGGGGGATGTTAGGTGAGAAACTTCGAGACTGGGTGAAGAAGGCAGGGCAGGATCAGAAGCGTCTCCACAGCTTGACTGTGCTGCTCCGTGGACCATGAAACCACAGCTCTCTGCAGGCCTCAGGCTGCTGGGAACCTGAGGGTTTGTCCCTTTGAGCCACACAACTTTTTCATCTGTTTTAACCATTTGAAGCTTAAACCCCATGAATCCTTTTCTTGATGATCCAGGGTTATCAGGATGGGCCTTGGTTAGGGTCTGTGATGTCATAAATGTCACGTCCAAATGAACACATGAGCAACAGAACTGAGCCTGGGGTGAGATAGCTGCACACACACGAGTGCCCCCGAAGGCAGCGTTAATTAGAGGCGAGGCTGCTGTGGGGCGGCTTCCCCCCACAGGGGAGCTGGGCGCCCTTGGGCAAGTCATTCTCCCTTGGCGGCCTTGATTTCTCATCTGTCAAATGGGGACAGTCATTCTGCCGACTTCAAGGGGGTGTTGAGAGGATGACATTGTAGAAAGCTGAATGGAATGGGGACTGGGTCAAGATGACTGACATGGCCTTCCTCACCTGAAAGCCTGTGACTTGGCGGTAGACTGAAGGGACCTGTGGGCAGAGGGAGCACCCAGTGATGGGAGGCAGTGACCGGGAGGGGCTGAGTCCGAGGGACCGTGGCGCTGTGGGCTCAGGACCCAGGGCAGAGGTGGGTCCCAGGCCCTTCGGGGGAAGGGCTGTGACCCAGATAGGACAACCCATGGTGGGGTGCCCCTGCCTCTAGGTGTCCCCTGGAGGTCCCTTCCCACATTCCCAACCCTTCCAGACTTTGGGATCCCCACTGTGCTGAGCTCCCGCAGGCTATCGGCTCCTGTCTCCCTCCAGGTGGTCAAAGCCCCAAGGCCTGGCAGAACTTCCAGAAACTGGCTCGCCTGTACCCAGACGATTCCCACAGATAACGGTCACTTGCTGAAGTTTCAGAGGCTCCTTCTTGCCTCCTCTACTTCTACTCCCGGAAGGACAGCAGATTCTAGGCCCAGAGAGCATGAGGTCACATGTGGGTGATTCCCACCCCCCGCCCCCACCACCCTACTTTCCTTCACTTGCCTCACGTGAGGGACTCCCGGTTCACAGAGCAATCTTTTCGGAGGCCTCACCCAGTTCCTCTCAAACTTGAGAGAGTATCAGAATCCCTGAGGGCTTGTGAAGGCATATTGCCGGGCCCTACCCCCGAGAGTCTGGTTCAGTAGGTCTGAGGCGAGGCCCGGGACCTGCATCCTGAGCACCTCCCAGCGGTACTGATGCTGCCTGCCCGTCCGCAGGCGCCCTTTGAAAAGCGCTGCGCCTGCGAGGGCGTGGGGCGGCCAGGCTCCGTGGTCCTTACGTGGCGAGATGGAGGTAACCCCAGTCCCTCCCCACTGAGCTGCCGAAATGAAGGGGTGAAACATGAAGGTTATGGTTAACGGGATTATGAATCTTTCTCACCATGAGTGAAATTCTGAGACCAGTGTGAGGCCCCTGTACTTTTAAGTTGAGAAGGGGATGGGCTGGCCCAGGCAGCTTTCTAATGCGACTTTCATGTTGTAACCCATTTAATCCTACAACACTCAGTGAGGTAGATATTATTATTATTATTACCTCTATTTTACAGACGACATATGAGGAAACCCAGAGAGGTTAGGTAATTAACTCAAGTTTGCACAGCCAGTATGGCTGAGTCCAGGCAGTGGGGCTCCAACGCCTACCCACTTGATATTCTACTGTATTGTCACATGATGGAGCACTAATTAGCCGAAAGAGCAAGTAATCTAGAATTTTTTAAATTTATCATGACATCCCCTGTGTGTAGAGTAGTATTTTCCCCCCTCTTGGGTGAGGTGAGGAGGGAACTGAGGAGGACAGAAGCGAGGAGGAGAAGCAGCCCAGGTTTCAGAGAGGGACTCACCTGGGTTCCCGTCCTCACTGCGCTGCCCACTGCTGTGGGACTTTGGGCTGGTGGCCTCACCTCTCTGAACTCATTCCGTCTCTAAAGTGGAGCAAAGATGGACGGACAACTGGGGCTGTTAAGAGAGTGAGCTCCTTGGTGTCAAGTGCCTGCTGCGGTTCTTACCCGGTCCATGGCGCTCACCCAGTCTGTGGCAGTGCTTGTGATTCCTGGCCAGGCGTTGTTTGCATTTGGGGGGCAGCAGCTCTATTTTCTTCATGCTCGTTTAGTTCAGGGCAGGAGTGAAGTGGTTCAGGAAGCATCCCTTATTGGTGCTGAAGGGATGTGGGGAGAGGACCTGCCTAAAATGTAGCTGTGGCTGCCCTTCAGGAGAGGGGGCAGCATTCCTATCCTGCAAGGGGACAGGTGGAGCCCCCAGAGGTTGGGCAGAGGCCTGGCCACACTCAGCTCTCACTGGGACGGTCCTCTTCAGTACAGTTCACAGTGGTCCCTTCTTGTTCTACTCACATTGCCTTCCTCCTCATGACCACAGGGCCCTCCTAGAATTCATCAAGTACTGACCCTTGGGGGGAATCTGAGGCTTGAGGGGGGCACTAACTAGCTCAGGTCACACAGCTGGGAGATGGTGAAGTTGGGGCTGGAACTCTGCCCCTTCTGCTGTGTTGGGCTCTCACACCTCCCTCCATGACATCCCTCCTCACACACACGCTCCCCCCACAGACACAGTCACCTGCAAAAGCACACTCTCCCGCCAACACACGCAGCACACACACATACACACAGCCTTCATGTACACCGTCAAAGACAACACAGGACACACAGGGCCGCAACTCAGGAAAACAGGAAGCATGCATCCACCTCACATGTCGCACAGGCACACACATTGTCCACAAACATTTCAATCATTTCAGAGACACCCTCAAAAGTCACCTAGCCACCACACACAGACACACCGCCCCCCCCAAATTCAACTCTCGAATATCCACTATGCATGCACACACCACAAGCGTGCACACTGAACACACATGTTGTGTACACAGTGCATATATCTCCCATGCAAACGCCAGTCACAAACACTCCATACGCATTGCCCACAGACACACTTCATAACCCAAATATACAGCGAAGACTTAAAATACCCAGGCTCCCAAAAGCAGTGCACACCCACAGGACACAGTGCACAGAGAAACACACCATCTGTGTGTGTACCATCTGTGTGTGTGGACACACTCGTGGGAGCAAAGCTGTGATCTCGAATTGCTCGTGAAGCTGATTTTCTCAGAAGCAGACCACACACGAGTCGAGTGGCTCCCACTAGAGCTAATTCCCTGGGGTGTGAAAGGGAAGAAGGGGAAAGGGCACAGTTAGACTGTCGTGGCTTCCCAGGGATTCCGTGATTCATCCCTATGGGTGCTGTGGGCTCAGAATCCCAGGAACTTGGAGGCTGGGCTGGGGCTCCAGAATGCAGAGGGCTGGATCCTGTCCCCTGGGGAGTGTACGCCCTGCCCTGTCCCCAAAGCCAGCCCCTCTCTCTAGGTCTGGAAACTTAGAGATGGGTATTCAGCCTTACAGACTCCTGCCCTCTGGCCTCTTCTGGGCTGTGTGACTTCTTCCTGTTTGCCTTCCCTACCCAGCGAATAGGAGACCTGGGTTTGAGGCCTGAACCAGACCCAAAAACCAACCTCACTTCTGCCTGCATCAGGGCCCACCTGGCCTCCCGGAGGACAGGCTGTGCTTTCTGCTGGCGGTGACCACCTCTTGGGAAGGCTTCTGGGCAGCTCCTCTCCCTGCAGGTTCTCCCATCAGCATAGACATGCCCCTATTTCACAACTCCCTTCCAGACCTCCCAGGTGCCCTGCCAGCCACTGCCCACCCACCCTCTTGTCTCCTCCTGGCCAGGCCTGTCAAGGCTGTTGCCTACTCCTGTGACCTCCATTTCCCAGCCCCATCGTTCCACCCAGCTCAGCCCCGGCCTCCACGTCCGGAGCTGCTATGGACAGACACTCTTCCGTCTCCAGCTCGTTTGGTCACTTGGTCACTTGACGGCTTTCTTCGCAGATGCCTGCTCCCGTGACTCCTTGCGACACCCACTCCTGGTCCTCTTCCCACCTCTCCATCACCTCCTCCTGCATCCTTTTCTGGCCCCTCATCTTCCTCTTCCTCCTCCTGACCTTTAAATGGGTCTCCCTCCCCCTTGGCCTTGCTCATTTCTCTCTTCACCTTCCTCTCAGGAGAGCTTCCTGCCCCGGGATCTCCCTTTCCTGTTCATCCATCCAGCCATTCATCCTCCACGTGGCGGCCAGATGGAGTCTCTCTAAAACACAGATTTGACCAGGTCACTCCCCTGGTTAAAACTCTTTGATGGCCTTGGGGGTCCAAGCACATGTCACATTTCCCATTTTCCTGTCTCTTTCACTCTCACAGGGGCCAGAGTCCCTATCAAGCGGCCACATGTATCCTCCATCGTCTCCTCTCTCCTTTCCGGACCTGTCCCAACTGTGCACAGTCATCTGTCAAGCTCCCTCTCCTCGCTTCTCTCTTCTTCCCTCTGCCTCTCCCTTCCCATCTCTCTGCTCTATCTCTGTCTCTGTCTCCGTTTAGAGTTGCCAGAGGGGAGGGCTGTAGGAACTAGCTTGTGGGGCTCGATACAAAAAGAAAAGACAAAAAAGCTAAGCCCTCTGACTGAAAAGGCTCTTCATGTCCATGCCACAGAAGTCCAGAGGCCAAGAGAGGGGAGACTGTGGCCGCAGAAATGAGAAACCCACCCTCCTTTGGGCTGCCCACAAGGGGAGCCTTGAAGACATCCTGCCCAGTGCCTTAACCAGCCCTTTAAAAGGCTCCTGGATGGTCAGAGTTAATTCACTCTCCCAGTGTCTCACTCACGCTGCAGGTTCCGACCTTGACCTCTGTCCACAGCACACTCGGACGTCTGCCCCATTCGGCTCTTCCATCCACCATCCGGACACCTGACTGTTGGCCTTGGCTTCACCCGGGGCCCCAGCCGCACCTGCCTGCCCCTCCGGACCTCACCCCAGAACTCACCGCATTTCCTTTGGCTGGTCTCACCCTGCGGCTGGTGACTGAGGCTGTCACTGTGCCTGCGTCACTTTTTTCCATGCGGTATGAGGCTGTGGCTGACAAGGCAGCCAGGATGGCGTGCGTGGTGGGGTCTTTGGAGTTGAGGTCCAGTTCTACCACTGGTTTACTGGGTGACCTTGGACTGAGTCGCAGTAGCTTCATTGAAAATACAGGGAGAATGTGTCTCCCTTGCCTGATTGTAGTGAGGACTAAAATGCAGATACTCCATCCACCTCAGGTCCTTCTTTTCAGTGAAATAAAGACCCTCCCATGGGCTGCCTGCAGAGGGAGCCTTGAAGACCTCCTGCCCAGTGCCTGGAAGGCCTGAATCAGCCCTTTGAAAGGCTCCTGGGCCTTTGATCAATCCTGTAGTAGTTGCTCTTTGGGTAACTACCAATGAAGCAGGAAGCTGAGGCTGGGTGCTGGTTGACTGGGGGCAACAGGGGGTGATGGAGAAGAGGAGGGGGAAGAGGGGGTAGCTGCTGGGGAGGGACCTGGGGTGGAGAACTGAGGTTCAGAGGGGTTCATGAAGCTTGGCTGCATGATGGGTGATGACGTACTCTCTTCTCTGGCTCCCAGGAAATCTCCAGCAAACTCCAAATTTCTTATTGCTGCACTGGGAGTTTGGACCTGGTTTTAGGGCTGTATCAAGTACTGAGTGTAGGCTCAAGGCAGACACACAGGGAGAACAAAGCCTGCACCCACGGCCTAGCTTCCCCCAGACCATGCGCCTAATGACAACTCTGGAAATGGGCCAACTGGATATTCTGGTGTTCCTCAGGCTGGAAGTGTTCTGCATCTGGACACAGTGGTGACAGGCCAAGGTTACATAGTCTCCAGACCACTGGTCCCAGGTCTTGGGGGGTTATTATAACTACTAATAGGAATGCTTTTACAATAAAAATCCTCTAGGTTGAAACTGGGGGCCTGAGCAATTTGAGAGGACAAGACAGAGCTGGGCATGGGGTTGGGAAAGGCTGGGTGTCAGGGGAGATGGTTGGCAGGAGCTCCGTGACGGGCCCTGGCCATCAGCAGCGGGGGAGTGCTAAGGAGGAAAGCAACACGGCAAGGGCGGTGCTGCAGGCAGACTCGGGCCGGCTCGGGCCGGAGGGAATAGAGGCCGGAGAGCGGCACAGAGGCCGGGCTGTTGCTGAGGACGCAGATGATGGGGCCTAGACCAAGGCAGAGACCATCATGGTGGGTGGGACAGACTCGGGGATTAATTATGGGGGTGAGGGAAAGGGTCATGGGAAGGACAGGAAAAAGAGGGTGGTCACCCCTGGTTCTGGCCAGGGGACAGGGCAGAGTACAGTCAGGGTGACCTGTGGCTCATTGGGGAGATGCGTGGCAGGCAGCCGGGTGCTGAGCTGGAGCCCAGAAGGAAGGTCTAAGTCAGCAGTGGAAGAGAACTGCCAGCCTCACTCTCATCTGTGTGTGGGGACCATCGCCCCTGCCTCCCCGGAGAGGGTGTGGTAGGCTGCGTGAGCCAGCGTCCAGGAGAGCCGTGGACAAGGTTAACATCACCTCTGTGTTATTTAATGGGAAATGCAAACGGCTGGAGACTGGACAGACCCCCGACAGATGCTGACTCGGGCCAGGCCTTTCCGATGGTGACAGACGCTGAGATCTGTCGTCCGCTCACTGCCCGTCGGTCGTCAGGGAGATTCCCCAGGCAAGGCTCCCCTGTGGGGTGGGGTCCCTGCCTATCGCTCTGCTCAGCACCATCCTCCCTCCCTGGCTGGACAGCTGAGCCCAGGGAGCCTGACAGCCTGGGGAGGGGCCCGGAATCTTGGGGTTCCTGGAGGGGCTCTGGTGCTTTCGGGAACAGCTTGCCTGCCCCCTGGTGGACTTCTGAAGAGTCTCAAGGACTCAGGGAAACCTCTTGGAAAGGAACCTCGGAGATTTATTTAATCACCACGCCCACCCCACCCTCCACCCCGGGTCCATGTCCTGATGGGGAGGCTGGAGCCCCAAGCAGGAGCGGCTTCTACAAGCAAGTCCAGGGGCAGAGCCGGGACAAGAAACAGCATGGCTGGCCCTCTGGAAAGCACCGGGCTTTTCATCCCACAGCCCCAGGTGAACTCAGCGGCAGTAGTGGTGAAGGCACCATTTCCTAGGGCTGCGAGGACCACTCCCTGAGACAGTGCACACACAACATGCTGAGTACAGGCGGGGCCCTTCCCTCCTGCTCTAGTCACTTCACCTCCCCTTGTAAGAGTGTAGACTTAGCTCTAAAGTCTTTGAGCAAATCTGGATTTTCACGCAGGTGCATTTCCTTAAAGCGAGATTCACCTGCCACCACGGTGGCCTTCCCCACCTCCCCTGCCCTGTTACATTTCTTCTCCCATCGAAGTCACAGAAAGAGGGCTTCGACTCAGCCCTGCCCTCAGGAAGCCCCCAGTCTGCAGGGACAGGGCTCAGTGCCCAGGGGTCTGAGAGGGCAGAGGAGGTGCCCCTCCTGCAATACGCAGGGGTGGAAGGGAGGGTTCCAGGGAAGGCTTCCTGGAGGAAGTGACAAAGGAGCAGAGGCATGGAGGGTGAGGAGGAGTTGGCCAGAAGGAGTGGGAAGCAGAGGGGCTGGGGAAGAGCACCCAGTCTTGTGCAGGGGTTGGAGGTGAGAGCATCCATAGCAGCAGGATGGGTGGTGGGGAGGAGAGACAGGGCAGCCATGGGAGCCACGGACAGACACACTGCCCACACCTACCTGGCATGCAGGATCCCAGCTAAGCATTAGACTAAGCAAGCCTAGATGCAGATACAGCAGAGGAGAAACTAGGCAGGAGACTCAGAAGCTGGCACTCATGCAGGAGGGGAGATGGTTCATCGAAACCTTTGGGTTAACTAGTTCATTAGCTTATTCATTCATCAATTCAACCTCCCAGTGCACGCCTCTTCCTGGGCATTGGACGAAAGGAATGAACTAGATAAGGTTCCTACCGACACGTGAGGGTCAGGCAAGGCAACTACTACTTACATACAGAGGGAGGTTGAGAAAGGGTTTTTGGAGGAGGTGGCTTTTTATTTATTTTTAAATTAAAAATTTATTTATTTATTTATTTTTTGGGCTGTGTTGGGTCTTCATTGCTGCACACAGGCTTTCTCTAGTTGCAGCGAGTTGGGGCTACTCTTGGTTGCGGTGCGTGGGCTTCTCATTGCAGTGGTTTCTCTTTGTTGTGGAGCACAGGCTCTAGGCACATGGGCTTCAGTAGTTGTGGCATGCAGGCTCAGTAGTTGTGGCGCACGGGCTCAGTTGCTCTGAGGCATGTGGGATCTTCCTGGACCAGGGCTGGAACCCGTGTCCCCTGCATTGGCAGGTGGATTCTTAACCACTGAAAGGAGGTGGCTTTTTAGATGGACATTGAAGGATGTGTAGGAGTTCACCGAATGTTGAAAAAGTTGAAAAGGTCATGTAGGTAGAGAAAACAACAAGAATAAGTTGTGGCATCATGAGTGGTATGGGGAATAATAAGCAGTCTGACAAGGCCGGAGAGTTGGGAGTACAGGGGACAGATGAGGTGAAGACAGCGTGAGTAGAGCCTTGAATGCCAGGCTAAAATGTTCATTGTTTCCAAGGAGACCATCCCAAATTGTGCCTGCCTGAAGGACCCGAACCAAACAACTCCAGATCACCAGGGCCTGCGAGGACCTTCCAGGGCCCCATGGCCCCATCTGCCATATCGAGAACCCCAGCCCCCAGAGATGCCAGGAGTGTCCCATTGCTGGGAACCGACCTCAAGGGACAGGAGGATAACCCCGGGTTGGTGGGGGGAGGGTAGGGGACTTCATGGGGACCAGCTGGCACTGATTCATCATGAAAGTCATGACTTGGGGCCCTGTCTCTGAGGTTCCACACGAGCATATGCACGGAAGCCCCATGCAAATGCTAGGCCGGCTCCTCACGAGGGAAGGGCCAGCCCCGAGAGCCTCCTCAGCCTCATGAGGAAGGTTCTGTCCTCACCTCGTTCACAGAAAAAAAAACAAATTGTGTGTTGCTGAGGCCACCCCCTCTGGGGTGCCGCTGTTTCTCTGGGCTTCTATAGCACTGTGCAGCCACCTCGGATCAGGAGCTAGACGGAGACCGGCGTGGACAGGTCACTTCGCCCCTCTGAGCCTCTGTTTTCTCTTCTAGAAAGTGGGCAAAGCCCTCCTGCCCCAGTGGTGGCTGTGGTTGAGATAGTGTCGTGGGAGCTCCAGGCACAGGGCCAGGCAGCGGGCAAATGTAAAATAAACGAACCCCAAAGCCTCTGGGGGCAGAGGAAACCGGCCCAACCCCAGGAGGGGACACAATGCAAGAGCCAGACAGGCACTGGCTGTCCTCCTGGGTCCTCAACTGATGAGGGAAGGTTGGAGAGAGGTGAAGACCCCAGTGTGTGGGGTCTGTTCATATGCAGTGTGTTGGCTTTGGCGTTAGAGTTTCTCCCTGGAGCCCCCAGCTTCTGCCCTGGGGGGTCTGAGCCGAGGCCTCTGAGAACAGAGCTGCCTCAGCCCTTCTCAGCATGGGCAGCTCAGTGCCAGGGGCTACTCTCCCCTCACTACTGTTCTGGAGGGCTCAAGAGCAAGGAGACCCAGGTCAGATCCAGGCACAGCATGACATATACCCACACGCGCACAAGGTATGCACTGCGACACACACCACACACACAGACCCACATTGTGGGCACAGACACGAATATCAGAAGATCTGCCGCTGCTCCCAGACTTCGGTGCCCAGACAGACACACCTGGACACATAACATACACAGTTAAGGCAGCAGACATGCAGACACACCAATGCACACACACATCAATGCACATATACACAGAGGCACGGCACATGCACAGACATCCACAGACAAGCACACACATGCAGATGGAGTCACGTGCACGGGAACACGGTCACCTGTCTGCTCAGGGTCCTTTGAACGCTGACATCCACACAACGTACACGAAGCCACCCAGGTCTGTTTACACACGTGTGCCCTCGGTCACGGCCGCTGCACACTCTCCTCGGGGACAGCGTGCTTTCAAAGCGTTGTCTCCTTTGACCTGACAGCATCCCTATAAGGCAGGCGGGGCAGGGCGCTGGTCCCCACTGTGCAGTGAGGAGCTGAGGGCTTAGAGCGGCCCACAGACCAGTTCCTGGGAGGAAAGCAGAATGGAATCCCGGTTTGAATTCTGGTCTTGTGTCTGCCTGCTGCTGGGTCTCCACCTACCACCTGTGTGCCCGTGGATATGCACGGAGCCTCACGCCCAGGGGGACTTCATGGCCATTAGACCAAAAGCTCCTTTTACAGATGAAGAGACTGAGGCCCAGAGAGAAAATCCACAGGCCCCATGTGGGCCACACAGAGTTCATTGGAGGAACCAGGGCCACGCTTCTGGCCTCCAGGCCACAGGGGCACCGCACGTGCAGACACCATCACGCACAGAGCCGTGGGCACGTCCCACAGATGGGCATGTGTGCACCCTCCCTTCTTAGCCCTCCTGCAGGCCTGCTTGGGGCCAGTTGTGGTGTTTCCAGTCCTTTCCATTAATTTTCGCAACAACATGGGAGGTAAGGGTGACCGGTCCCATTTTGCATTTGAGGAAATTGAGGAATAAAAAGATTAAGCCCAAAGTTGTGCAGGTCGGGATGGCAGGGGCATCTCCCAAAGTGGAGTCTAACACTTTCCACCACACAGCAGCTCATGGCTCCACACACATCGCCCGCATCCCTCTCACATCTACACACACACACACACACACACACACACACACACACGGCACAGCCCCCAGCAGAGCATTCTCCCCACGACACCCACTTCAGTTTTAGTGCCAGCTCCCCCCTCCCAAGGGGTCTTTTGAAGAAGGACGAGTTTGTTTAGGGCTTAACCTGCCCCCTGGCCCCCGCCCTCTCCGCTCAGTCAAGGAAATGAATTCCACGTGTGCCTGGTCTGTCTGCTCTGAAATCAGCCTCGGGGGCTTTGGAAAGTACACTTTGATGTTGGAAGCTAGTTTAATGAGTTGGATGTGGATTTTTTTTTTTTCCTGTAAGACAGAAGTCTCATTTTCCTAAGAACCCAGGAATTATGACTCCCCTCCTGACCCCTCCCCTTAGATTCTGGGAGCCCAAGACCCGGATTCCCAACACAGTGCTCACAGATGCCCAAGAGGTTAGGCCAGCTCAGGGAGGAGAGGCGGGGAAGGAGGCAGCTTGTGCTGAACGTTCGCTGTGCGCTGAAGCCCTCTGTCAGGAACAAGCCTCATGCGGGCCCACTCCACACCCATTTTAGAGATGACAAAACAGAGGCTCTGAGAAGTGGTGTAATGTGAGCAGGTGGTCCAGTGGCACCTGGAGCCCTCGACTGCCTGGCTCCAGCTCCTGGTCCCCGTCTTGCTTCTGCCCGGGGCAGCTGTGCCACTCAGGACAAATGACCTCCTCCCTTGGGGCCTGGGCACCTCGGCTATACGATGGGGACGGTGTTCTCAATGGAAGGAATAGTGAACTCTATAACAAGCTCTCAGAGTCAGAACCATTTGTCCAGAACAAAGCGCTCTGGGAAAGGAGAGAATATTTCTATTTTTATTGTTTCTGTGTCACGAGGCAAGTTTACCTGTAGGATTCACACAGGAACGCATCAATTACTATCACTCTAGGGCACATATTAACGAGTGCCCTGTTGGCGGCCAGGGAGCTCCCAAGGGAGTTCTTTGTGGGGAGTGCAGCAGGGAGAGGGCTTGGGGGTGTCCAGGCACAGGAGCCTCTGAGCTGGACATTGCTCCGTCCCTCTCCTCAGGGCCTGGCCAAGGCCCTCCCCGAGCTCCAGGGCCCGTCTCTGCTCTGGCGGGCTTTGGCAAAGGCCACCTTGATTTCTTGGTTTATGAGGTCCTGCCAGGTGTCCCTCGGGGAAAAGGACAAACAAGAATAGTAAACCCCACCCAGAACAACAGTGGTGGGCGTTTAGAGCCCACAGCTCCTTACAAGGAGCCCCTCACGCTCCTTGGCTTCTCCTGATCCCTGCAGCAGCCCTGTGACGGACATACCACTGCCCTCAGCACTTCGAACTTCAGGGCACCGAGGCCCAGGAAGGTGAAGTGCCACTCACTCATTTGCATTTGTGGCTTTGAATCCAGAGGCCTCCCAGGAGATGGGCAGCTAGCCCCAGCTCTGTCCCCTAACGCGCTGCAGTGAGGGGCTCTGTGATACAAATCAGGATAGGGAGACTGGCCCCCAAGCCTGCATACACTTTCATTTTCTCGTCTGCTTCCCACGCGTGCCCAGAGGCGCGTAGAATGGGGTTGTCGCCTTTGCACAGAGAAGAGAGCAAGGCTGTGAGTGACAGCCTGGGCCTCACAGCAACCTGGCAGGGATACTTCTGAGCCTGGTTGTCAGGGGCAGAGCGGAGAAAAGGGGCCCCTGTGTGGAGTGTCTCTGTGACACGTGATGGGAGGCCCATCTGCGGGCACTGCTGCCTGGGTCGTGGATATACCAAAACACGAAGGGGGGCGTGGGGTTTGGTCCCCTTCCCCTGATCTCCATCAGCTTCCCCAAACATCTCCAAATATAAAGATAAATAACTTCTGCAGATATGCCAAATACAGAAAGTGAGGATAAAAGCAACTTTAGCAAACTTGACTTAAAAATCAAGCTATAGCACACAGTTCAAGTAAAAATTTGGTAATTGCCTCATAAACACAAGTCCAAGACAAGTTCCCATCCAGCTGGCCCTTCCTGCAGAGATTCTGTGTGTCTGCCTGCATGTCTGTCGGTGTTTCTGTGGGTCTATCTGTGACCTCATCTCCAAGCAAATGGAGGGGCACGTGGTAGTGTTTCCACGTTTGTATGTATCTGATGCCCATGCCAGGCGGAGTGTGTGTGTGCGAATGCAGGGGCACTTGGGTGCTCGGGCCCCTGTGCGCCCACCTGCTGGATCTGAGCCCGTGGGCCTAGGTGGGTGTGGGATTCTTCCCTGCTGCCTAGAGGCCTGGGAGGCTCCCAGGTCAGGTGGAGCTCACTGGGGCTAATCTCCGCTCTCTTCCCTCCCTGAGTCAAGAAGATGAAAATGGAAAAGAAATGAAGCTTCTGAACCATCACAGAAGCTCTGAGTAAATAATAAAATGCTTCAGCCATGGCTTTTAAAAAAAAAAAAAAAAAAAAAAAAGATGAAAATGTTGCTGGCACTTTCTAAAGTTTCGGGCCTGGAGTGGAAACGTCATCAGCTGAGAGAGCTCAGGATGACGAATGGCTGCCAGACCTGCTGGTTCCCACTCCTAGGACGGGGTGGGTTGGAGCAGTGTTGGGAGCTCACCTCCCTGGGTGCCTGCCACTGGCAGACCCGCAGGCATATCGGCCAGCCAGACTCTCCTGGGGAAAGTTCCATAAATGCATCAGCAAGAAATATCAGGGAGAACCAAGTGCTGCAGTGACACAGTGTTGGGAGATGGGATGGCGGCTGCAGCGGGGCTCCGATTAGAGTGTGTGATGAGAGTCGCCTAGTGAAGGAAGCAGCAACAGAGCTGAGACCTGCAGGATAGGGAGGGACCAGGCCAGGGGACAGCGAGAACGATGGTGCTGAGGTGGGAAGCTCGGTGTGTCTTGAGGAGCAGCAGGGAGGCCCCGAGGAGGTGACTCATAGCAGAAGGTACTGGAAAGCTGAGCCCGAGGGGCAGGCCCAGGCCGGACAGAGCGCGACCTCAGAGGCAGCATGAAAGAGTTCAGGTAGGAAGCCCCCGAGGGTGTTAAACATGGAACTCCCACGTGAATCATGTTTGTGGGTTTTTTTTTTTTTTAATTATTTATTTATTTATTTACTTACTTATTTATGGCTGTGTTGGGTCTTCGTTTCTGTGCGAGGGCTTTCTCTAGCTGCGGCAAGTGGGGGCCACTCTTCATCGCGGTGCGCGGGCCTTTCGCTATCGTGGCCTCTCTTGTTGCGGAGCACAGGCACCAGACGCGCAGGCTCAGTAATTGTGGCTCACGGGCCCATTTGCTCCGTGGCATGTGGGATCTTCCCAGACCAGGGCTCGAACCCGTGTCCCCTGCATTGGCAGGCAGATTCTCAACCACTGCACCACCAGGGAAGCCCTCGTGTTTGTGTTTTATTGAAAGATTGCTCTGGCTGCCGGGCAGAGATGGATGAGGGGAAATGGCGAGAGCCCCCGCAGCGACCAGGAGAGCGGAGGTGATGGAGAAGTCGTCAGCTTCGGGCTGTGATGGAAGCAGAGCTCCAGGACTTGCTGAGGACTCCAGAACAGCGTCCAGCTTTCTGACTGAGGGTGGCGAGGCCACCCACAGGAAGAGAACTCTGGTGGAGGCCAGGCTGCCAGATGGACCTGGTGGGTCTGAGGTCCCATGAGAGCTCCAGAAAGAACTATTGAGGGGGTCTGGGACCGAGGCCCAGAAGGGGTGTCATCAGCATCAGGATAGGAAGGGATGCCCCGGGGAGGAGCCCTGTGCAGCCCCAGCAAGGAAGAGTTGGGGAGAGGAGAAGAGCTGCTGGGGAACCCAGCGGGGAGGAGTCGGAGACGGGGAAGCAAAGCCAGGGCGCCGAGGAGACCTTGGAGAAACTTTCTAGGAAGAGGGAGGCCGGGGAAATGTTACCATGCAATCAGGCTGGTAACTAAAACTGCCCACGGAGCTGGTGACATGGGTGGAGGGCACCGGTGACCTCACAGAGCCTTCTGGGTGAGTGGTGGTGGAAGTCAGGCTGCGAGGGCCGGCAGGAGAGGAAGATGAGGAAGTGAAGTCAGCGTCAGCAGACAGGCCTTCTGAGAAGCCTGGCTGCCCGTGGAGGCAGAAGTGGGGTGGAGGCCCGACGGCTGTGAGGTCAGAGGACGGCAGCTGGAGAAGAGGACCCAGAGGGACTGAACAGGGTGAGGGGTCCACAGATGCTCCCCTGGGGGTGGGTAAGCTGGGGCTGCTGTGGCCCACGGGAAGGCCAGGGAGGTCAGGGACCTGCCCCACGTCACACAGCCAGTCCCGGCAAACCGTCTGCAAAGTTGAAGGACCCAGGGCTGCCTGGGGGCCTTTCTGTGAACACAAGCTGGTTTTGCACCCAGGAATCTGGAGTGTCCTTATAAAAAGGGTGCATCTGTGTGTGTGCTGCACCCTGAGGGCTTCTCCATACGCCCATCCATCCCCCTCCTCCTCCCTACCTCGCCGGACCCCAGTGTGTGTCAGGGAGGGCACTCAGGGATGAAGATGAACAGGGCACTGCCTGCCCCCAGGCACTGCTCTGCCTGGGTTCCCTGGGGTCCTGAGGCCTGGGGGCAGCCTGATAGCTGGGGGGCAGGGATGCTCTAACGGCCCTCAGCTCCTGTCCATATCAATCCTTCCACTTGGAAGACGTGCAGCCTAGGCTGCTTTAGTGCTGGTCTTTTCCCAGGAAGCCCATGTGTGCCCCACACGTTTCTGGTCTTTGAGAGATGGGAGGGGGCCATCCTGGAACTGCTGCGAGGAGTCAGTTGGAAGTTCTAATGAAGGAAAGACCCTGGGCAGGAAGCTCTGATGTGGTTGTGCTGTGGGCCCCTGACGGGGCTCTGTCCATCCCCAGGCCAGCCGCCCACTGGTGGAATGAGCCCGTGGGCCCCTGTGGGCCCCTGGGCCGCCTCATTTCTAGGAAACTAATTCTCAGCTATGGGCAGCACCTGCGCCCTGTGGCCCTCTGTGGACCGCCTGGTGCTCGAGTGGAAGAGAGTGAGGCACAGCACGTTGCAGTAAAATGTTCTTGCTTCCCCTGCTCCCCCATTTCACCTGTGTTGCCCTCAGCAAGGGACATGGGGTCGCAAAGGACAGAGGACAAAGGAAAGAGCCCAACTGCAGGGCAGGCACCACCAGCTCTGAGAATCTGCTTCTTTTGGCCCCTAAAATATGAGGGCTTTTGATCTGTAAATTCCTCGTCTGCGGAAATAGTCTGCAGTCAAATGCTCTACCACTGAGCTATACCCCCTGCGGAAATAGTCTGAATGGTGACAAATGCCCAGTGACATTTATCAACGTATCACCTGTAATGGGCTCAGAATGGGAAGATTCTACATGCTGAGTGACAAGAGGGAGGTTGAGCTAATGACGGCCGCCACATGTTGCAATCCTGATGCTGTAACTACAAGTGTGAGTGAAGTGCTCTGAATGATACCCAGGGCGCTCAGGACGTTGAGCGGAGAGCACAGACCAGAATGAGAAGTTATGGAGGCAGCATGATCTCATCCACGACATAGACATCAGAAACAGGCTGGCAGGAACCGTGCTAAAGTGCTAACAGTGGCTGTCTCTCAGGAGTGGAAAGATGGTGATTATTTAATCATTAAAGAATTCTGTATTTTCCAAGTTTTCCCCGCTAGGCAGGTAATACCTTTATAATCAGAAAAATAACAAGTATCAAATTTCAAACAACAGAGGCCAAGCTTTGGGGGAAATTCCACTTACTCACCCGGGGTTTGATGTCCAGAGGTGTAGGGAGGGGTCTGGGGAACCCCGCCTTCCCCACCAGCCAGTAGGTCTCCTTGAAGCCCTTCCCCTGGAAGAGAGAAGAAAAGAGTTGAACAAACCTTCTCAAGCAGAGAGCCAGGGCAGAGGCAGGATTCCCACAGCTGGGAGGAAAGCAGCTTAGAGCCTGGAGGCAGATTGTCTGGGTCCAAATCCTGGCTCTGTCACTTCTAGCTGTGTGACTTTGGCCAACTTACTTCACCTCTCTGTGCCTCAGTTTCCTGAATACCTCATAGAGTTGTGAGGATTAAATGAATTAATATTTATCCGTTAGAGAAATAAATAAATAATGAATCATGAGTTCTATAACCAGCAGTCATGGAATGCTGAGATCCCAGGATTCTGCGATTTGTGATTCTCCCAAACCGTTGAAGGATACAGTGGTCTCCCCTGGGATGGGGGTGCAGCTAGCTGGGGGGTCAGGATGGGCTGTCCTAGAAGTTTCACACGCCACCTGGACCAGGGATGGGTATTGCCCCTTGGATCCCTCAGGTCAGCCCAAAGAACCTGAGGTTGGCATACTTCCCTCCCCACTCCCACTCTGCATCCCCTTCTGTCATCAGAATCCTCTGTTCCTTAGGACATCTAGTGCCTACTCCCCCAAACAAGACACACCTGCCCTTACTCCACTCACCCATAACCTCAGCCTCCAAAGCAAAGGATTTCGCTTATGCTGGCCCTCACAGGCTGTGAGACTTTGGACAAGTTACTGCTCCTCTCTGAGCTGCTGCTCTGACATTTCACCGTTTAATGAAGTGGGTCCCGTGGAGCCCCCACGGGAGTCCCCCAATTTCTGGGGCCCAGTCGCAACCCTGGGCCTTTAAATGCCCCAGCTGCTCCAGTCACTCCAGTAGGCCTGGCTCTAGCTGAGGAATTGGGGAAATGAAAGGGGGTGGGGTAGGAAGAAAAGTCATTCACAGGATGGTACCATTACCTTACTGAACGTTAACATTAAAAAAAGAATGCAGAGGTGACAGACCAATTTCTGCCTTTGAGGGCTGATGGGCGGGTACAACCCAACATCACACTGACAACATCAGAGGGCCAGCTGTGGGACTGGTGGGTGCACAGAGAAGGCATGACAGTTATTTCTGGGAGAAAGGAAGAAGAGGGATATTCCTGGGTCAGGGCAGGCTTCAGTGAGAGCTAAGGTCTATGCTAGGGTTCTGAAGGATGAGCAGGAGCCCAACAGTGCTATGGAGAAGGCACAGGCTTTGGAGCCACCAGACCTAGGAGTCAGCTTGTGACTTTGGATAAATCTCTTTGCCTCTCTAATTTAATTTCCTCAAATGTAAAATGGGGACATGGATCCTCCTTTCATTATTTCTGTGGTAATAAATATGTTACTATCTGTGGTGCATCAGCGTGCTGCCCAGGTAGGTCATCAAGAGAAGTAACTTCTCTGCCCCGGCCCTTCTCCTTTATGAGGAGCCAAATGAGGGAGGGGCTCCCTGGAAGAAATGTTTCCTGAGAATTTGGGGAGTGAGGAGGACATAAAAGGTGATCAGCTCCCAGGCCGGCATTTCCTTTAGCTATATCAGTCAGATGAGACTCTCTCCTGCTGCCCGCAGAAACTGGACCTCTGGAGACTGATTTCCCATCAATCCCAGGAAAGAAAGTCTCTCACCTTTAGCTCAGTCTGGCCTCTGATATCAATTTTGTAGCCTTCATCCAGGCTGAGCAGTGTCTGGGCGGTGCTTACGCAGACATGAATTCTGTATGCTGAGAAGAAAGGTAGTAGTCAAGTTACCACCTGGTGACAGCATACCTAGTGTTCGGTAAAATCATTAAGAGCCTGTAACAGCCCCAGTTCCAGCCAGTCAGGCACACAATTCTGATTCATGCAATACCTTTTGCCTGGCCCTCTTGTCCCCCTAGTAGATTGCTGGGCACTAAAGTGGAGGTCTCAAGGGAAAGGAAACTACATGGATTGATTGTGAAGGAGAACTCAAGATGAAGTCAGAACCTTAGGAACATAATCTCTACTTGTAGGAAAGTCTTTGAAGGCTGAGTCAGTGCAGATAAACGGTTATTTTTCTTTTAAGGGCAGGGCTCCCCTCTAGGGCCATACATCTGATTAAGCAGGATATGTACTGAGAGACATTAGGGAGCACACAACATGTGCAGCCAGGAGCAGAGGCTCAATTTTTTCAGTTGCTCTAGCCAGGCCATCAGAGAGGCTCCTGCTGCCAGCAAGGGTCTAAAGCGGCATATTTTTTTTTAATTGAAAGGTGTCTCCTCATTGGAAAGATGGGGAAACCAAGACCTAGAGGAAGAGCATTTTGCTCAAGGACACTAAGCACACCGGACCCAGTCAGGGTGAGGACCCAGGTTTCCTGCCTCTGGAGTCATTGTTTTCCCTGCTAATTCTCTCATGAGATCATCACAAAAGCCCTGTGCAAAGTTAAAAGAACCAGTGACATACATCATCTCCTTCTAGTTGTTTTCCTGATAACTAGGGTACGCTGCCACCAGGCGGTGATTTGGTTACTAAGCACTGTTTCAAACAGCCAGGCTGCAGGGGTCATTGAGAGAGTCCTTCCCTGGGCTTCCCTAGGATAGAAATATGAGACACTCATGTAGCCCTGTAGACTCCATCCGGGATGCGGTGTTAACTGTGTCCCCAAAGAGGCAGTACTGCGGCATGGTGAGACCCACAACCCCCGCCATGCAGGGCCCTGAAACTCAGATGTGCCCAGTGAGCTCCAGCAGGTCCTGGACCCAAGAGAAGTCTCTACAACACTCTTGTCCCCCCCCCCAGTTCCCCCCAAACTGCTGTCCCCACCCCACATCTTGGGCTCCAGCGGGGGGGTTAGGATGAAGCTGTATGGAATCTCCAAGAACACCCAGAGAGGAGATGACATCTATGCCAGGCTCTGGACTGGGGGTAGGGGGGCACAGATAAATTGGAGCCAGGCTCTGCTCTTAGGGTGCTCCCAGCCTGGTGGGGAGAGATGTATAAACGCTAATCAATGTTGTGAAGAGGGAAGCACCAGGGCTGTGCCAGCCCAGAAAGAAGACTCTGACCCAGCCCAGAGGACTTCCTGGAGGAGGCAGTACCTAAACTGTGTCTTGAAGGATGAGAGAATGAGTCGGCAGGGAACAGCAGGTGCAAAGGCACAGAGGCAGAGAGCCCACATGCCTGTGGGAAACTGCAAGTGGCTGGGTATAGACAGAGTACCAAGTGGAAAGTGGTGGGAGATGTGGCTGGAGAGATTAGCAAGGGCCTTGGAGGCTATGAGGGGGGTGGGGAGTTTGGACTTTATCCCGCAGGTGAAGTTATGGAGGGAGGAAGGGGTGAGGGCACGAGAAGGATATTCTACAGTAGAGACCCTGAGGTCTCTCCTAGTCCCCTCCCAGCAAATATTTAGTTGTTTGCATGACCACAGAAGGTCTCTGTCCTGCCTCTTCCATCAGACTATCAGCTCCCCAGCATGGACTTAGATGACCTTGACAGATGCTGAGATTAAAAAAACATATATGTGTGAATCTGAGCATCACAGATTCTTTGATTTATGACATCTTAGAACCTTAAAATAATAGAAGAAAAAAAGAATTGTAAAAATTTTCCATTATGGATTTTTAGAATCTCAGGATTCCAGAAGCACGCCATTGGGGTTGCCCCAGCCAGCGCCCCAGGCAGGGTTGGGAGACTCCCGCAGCCCCAAGTCCACATCTGACTGCGGGCCAACCCTGATGCGAATGGGCACAGTGGGCGCATGCCTCATCCGGAAGTTGCCCACAGAGCTGAGGATGTCCAAGGCCATGTTGGTGATCTCAGCTGCATGCTGGCTCCTGTTGCGCCGGGGCAGCCCCGCTGCCACCATTTAGGCATCCCCAATGGCCTCCACCAAGAAGTCACAGCCTTCATGGTCCAGGACAAGAACCCCCTCCTTGGACTGACCCACATCCCACACAAGGCCACCTCTCCGGAGCCCCTGACCCAGCCCTCAAGTCTCTGGCGAACAGTGCCATCTTTCCCAGGCCTCCCATCCCAGCCGCTCTGGCAATGATTAGACCTGCACATTTCAGATCACCTTTGTCTGAATTGCAGGTCTCACCTCTGACCCCAGACCATGAGCTCCTTGGCAGCAGCCCTGGGTGCCCCATCTGCACAATGCCGCAGCAGCAGATCAGGGCTTCATCTGGAGAGGAGTGCGTGTATATTGGATATATAGCCTATTTCCCAAACCCTTGGCCTTCCAAGGTGTACTAAAAAGAATGTAGTGTTTGAAATCCGAGAGATGTGGATACAAACCCCGGCTCTGCCATTTACCTTGGTCAGGCCACTTCGCCTGTGCAAGCCTCAGTTCCTCTTATATGAAATGCACATTAAAGATAAAGATTTAAGAGCCAGTTTTGTCATAGATGCTCAATAAACAGCGACTTCTCTCGTTACCATCATCATCATCATCATCATCACCATCATCATCCATCACCATCACCATCACCATCACGATCATCATCATCTTCTCCTGGGCTAATGCTTTTGGAGATGATAGACTCCCAGAGTCTCAGACTTAGGAGGGACTTTAAAGGCCACGCACTTGCCTCCCCGTGGCTGTCTGGTCCTACTCACGTCTCCTTCCTGAGGTGGCTGCTTCTCCCTCGGGGCAACTCTGATTTACAAAAGTTGAGTTGAATGGTAACCTGCCTTTCACCTGCTGGTTCCAGCTCTACCTCCTGAACTCAAGCCACAGTTCTTTCCTATTCTGAAGCTCATTCTCTATTCTGAAGGCCCTGTTTCAGGTGCTGGGGACACAGATGTATACCGTGGCCATCTCCCCTGCCACAGGCCAGGCCAGCCAAGGCCACTCCTACAGCAGGCACATGCAGGCATCCCTCGGACCTGTGGATCAGAGCTTTCCCTCTGGCCAGGCATAGCCACTCTCCCTCAGCACCTGGTAGACAGTAATAATAATGACGATGCTTCTCGTGCCCACAAGGGGTGCTATAATTCAATAAATTTCTTTCGCACACCATTATCTGTGGACTGTGCCCTACTACCTATGTCCCCCAGCTCTTTCCCTCACCCGGAATATCCCTGCCCCAATACCGGGAAGTGATCTGCCCTAATCATACCACATTCTGCTCATATACTTAAATTTGCTCCCTACAGCAAAAGGCTTAAAATTCACTCCCCAGGGAGCTAGCAATCAGGGACTCCCATGATTTGCAGAATTTCCTGACTTATTCCTAACACTTGCTCCTGGTTCCCCACGTTTCAGCCAAACGGGAAACTTCCTGCTTTCCACAGAGACACTCAGCACTTGCTCACCTCCGGGCCCTGATGGTCTAGTCGCTCTGCCTAAAATGGTCTCCCCGAGTCCCTATCTGTTGAGATCCAAGCCCTCCATCAGCCCAGTTTTCACTGCATCGAGTCCATTAAATCTCCCTGGTCACCAGCTGGGGAAAAGATGTTTCCTTCCTCAGGGCTGTGACCTCCATCTCCCTCCCTCCCCATCATCTGCACTTACTGTGGGCTGGCCTGCATGTGGCTGGGTCAGGGGCAGGGCTGCCCCCCACTGTGTATATTTCCACACAGGAGAGAGACCTCCCACCCCATGCCCCCGGGAAAAATATGAGCAAGCTCTGGCTTTCGCTCTGCCCACACCCTTCTTCCCCACAGGAGGACAAACACATTATCTGATTGGCAAGATTGGAAAAAGGACTAAGTAAGTGCTCCCTTATTACTCATATAACCAGACACTATTCCAAACCCTTTACAAGAATTAGATCTTCACAAGAATTCTGTGAGGTAGGTACTATCACTATTGCCATTTTGCAGACGGAAACTGGGCCAGAGAGGTTAAGTCACTCGCCGACTTCACACAGCACAGATTTGAACTTGTTCAGTCTAGCTCCAGAGCCCATATGCTTTGCTGCCTCTTGATGTACATGGCTTGGGCTCTTTCTTTCTCTCTGCTGGGGAGAATCTGCCTGCTATGTGGGGTTTCCCTCTGTTCCTGCCCTGCACATGGTCAGCACGTGGGTCTGGGCCAGGTCCTGCCTCCGAGACATAGCCTGGGAGATCTACTGCTTGCTAGCCTCTCTTCCAGCCCACCAGGTGTGCAGCTGCAATTCAGGAAGAGACACCAGCTCTGGGGACCCAGCACTGCCTCAGATGGGTGACCCAAGGTCCAAACTGGGGAGGAGGAGCAGTAGAAAGCCCCAAGGTGGCCACACATCCAGACCACATTCTCCAAGCGGCTAAGCTGACCTCTAACCCTCCACCTGCCTGCCACCTAAGCTGGAAGGGAGAGTTTGGTGTAATTAATAACCACCCTTACAACCCCAGCAGCAGAAAGATGACCAGGCACAGGCCCTGCCCTTTAGGAGCCCAGACTCACAAAGATGATCACTCAGAGACTCCTGTCGTAAGGGGCACTCAGCTACAAACGAGGGCTGCGCAGCTCCTTGAGCACAGGTGTGGTCCTTTTGCAGCTGGGAGAACACAGCCAGAGGAGAGGTGGGTGCAAAGGTTTCCATACTAACAAACACAGAGGTGAATTCTAACTCCACCACTGGCTTGCTGTGTGACCTTGGGCGAGTCACCCACCTCTCTGAGCCTGTATCCTCATCTGTACAGTAGGGACAATAATGCATCCCTCTGAGGGGCATTTCGAGGGTTAAATGAGATATCCTGTGACAATCCGTAGGCCAGGCCAGTCCTCTGTAGACATTAACTGGTACATCTATATCCCCCCGCAATTCTGTGCTTTCGGGGGGAGGCCTCAGCGCCTGCACAAGCTGGCGCTCATCATCGTGTTGGTATGAACGACAGCACTTCCTCTCACACTGCTTAATCTGCAGAACCACCCTAGGCCATAGGTACTTTCACCTCTGTTTTACAAGTGGAAACTTGAGGCTCAGAGAGGTGAAGTGATGTGCCCAGGGTGGCTCAGCAGTATGGCCGGGGCCAGGCCCACCCGCCGGGCGGAGCGGCTGAGGTAAACCCTCTCCTCCCCCGCAGCCCACTCGAGCCCTGCTCCAGAGTTATGTCCATGAAAGTGCTCACTCAGCGCGTGCTGGGAGGGAATCACAGACCCCTGTGGAACCAGGAAATGATCGCCTGGCTGCCTCCCAGCCCAGACCGGATTAAAGAGCAGTAACCAGATCCTGCTGGGATGGAGGGGAAACCAAGGCGGCTGCGTGAGCGATGAGAGATGCGCTTGCACATGGGGAGGACCCGGCCTCCTGTTTCCCCACATCTGGATGGGTGTGCAGGCCTTGTTTTATTTCATTTCACTCTGCCAGAAAGATGCAGACCTCTTGGCCAGAGTTCAGAGCAGATCAGAAAGCGTGATTCGGAGCTGGGAGGGACACATGTGTGAGAAAAGATTAGCAGGGGAGGAAGAGACAAGGTCAGGGGTGACTCAGGGCACATCAAAGCTGCAGGGCTCAGCAAGACGAGATGAGGAATCTTTTCCTGGGGCCCATGGTAGCTCTGGAGGCAAGAGGGAAACTCAGCCAGCATGACAGAGAATTCCTCAGACCACGGGCTGGGGCAGGAACGTGGGGTCCTGAACGGGGAATGGGAAGGAAGATGTGTGCTAGGAATGCCAGTGGCTCAGGTTTCCGCGGGTCAGTGTGGGGCAGTGGACAGAGCTGGGCGGTGGTGGTGGACATGGCACTTTCCTGTCCTGGCCCTGTCACCTACCAGCTGTGTGACCTCAGGCAAGGCACTTCCCTCTCTGGGCCTCAGTGAGCTCCTCATTTAGTCAGCACCTGTTTCCTGAGGACCTACCATGTACTGGACATTGCCAAGCACTGGGGACAGAGTCGTTTAGGTTGGAACCAACAGGTCCAGGGGTAGTTATGAGAGCATCACACAGGAGCTCCTAACCATGTCTGGGAGGGCAGGGAAGCTAACCTGAGACCAGGAGGGAGCAGAAGGGGAGAGAGAGCAGGGTTCCGGGAGGAGGGAACAGCATGTGCAAAGGCCTTGTGTTTAGAGAGAGAGCAAAGCATGTGTGAGGAATACAGAGGACTGCAGGGGCAGAGTGTGGAGATGCAGTGGGAGGGAGGTGGTGACAGCTCCTGGAGGGCCTTAGGGGCCGCTACGAACCTGTGGCTTTATCCTGAGGCTGTCCATGTCCCGGGATGGTGAGCCCTGATGAAGTGGGGCTACAGGACCAGAATGCCCAAGTTCAAGTCTCAGCTTCATATCCTGCTGGGACTATGTAATTAGACAAGCTGCTTAACCACCTGTTTCTTCATCTGTAAATTAGGGGTGCTATTATCTACCTCATACGTTGTTATGATGATCAAATGGGTTAATACATATAAGGCATCTAGACTGTGTACCAGTGTCTGGTATACAGTAAGCACTCAATAAGCACTGGCGATTACTGTTGTCGGGACACTGTGTGTAATGCTACCAGCAGACTTCCTGGCACCTCAAAGCGTTGGTTCTCTCCTCTGAAACTTCCTGCCCATGTATCCTTTCCATCCTGGCTTCAGCCCAGGGCCTGGCCCTCCCCAGTCCCGGCTTTCCTGGAGGGCGGTGGCAGGAAGGGGGCTGGCACGTCACAAACGAAGGCTAAGGCCAGGGGAGCCAGAGTATGGCTGTTTCCTGGCGCTTCCTCCCCACCTCATCCACTGTGTCTGAGGCTGACCTAGGACCCCCCAGCAACTGGATCAGAATAGGGGAAGGGGTGGGGTGGGAAGGTCCCCAAAGCAGGCGTAGAGGGCAGAAAGCTATTCACTTTCACAGGCTCACAGTTTACACAGCACTTCTACCAGGGGGAGAGTATCTGCCCATCATCTGTGAACCCCTGGAACTGAAGTCATTATTCCTGTTTTATAGATAAGGAAACAGAGGTCCAGACTGGGGAAGCCAAAGTGACACAGAAGCCGGTGGTCAGGGTGGGACTCAAACCCAGGATCGAGAGGTGCACAGGGACTAGATTGTGAAGGATCTTGACGGCTCTGCCAAGCCCCTGCTGCCCACTCCAGCGTCTCCCACCCACCACTCACTCCCACTGCTGGCCCACTTCATGTCTAGCCATCACAACCCATTCAGCATCCCTCCCAATTACTAGGTCCACCCTCTCAAGCCTCAAGCTTTAGCACTTTATTCCCCCATTGCTTGCCTGGAGCAACCACACCCAGGCTGGACAATGCTAGGAAGACAACACCTCCTCCAGGAAGCCTTCCTTGCTCTTTACACATCTACTCCTAGCTGGATTGGGGGCCCTCTCAGCCTCCAGCACTGAGAGTTCCCCGAGGGCAGGCACAGAAGCTGACTCACCTGTCGGCCCTTGCCTGGCACAGGCTGAATATCTTTCCCCACCTCTTAAATCTGGGCTGGCCTTTTGACTTGCTTTGACCAATAGAATATGTCAGAAACGGCAATGTGCCTGATCCCAGCTTAGATCTCAAGAGGCTTCTGGGCTTCTGCCTTCTCTCTCAGAACTTTGCCACACCATGTAAACCACACCAACTCACCTGCTAGAGGGTGAGATACCATGTGGACCAGAACCGAGTTATCTCAACAAAGGCTCCAGAGTCCAGCCAAGATCAGCAGAGTTTCCTCTCACCCACAACTGACCACAGATGTATGAGTGAGACCAGCTGAGTCCAGGGACATTTCCAGCTGGACCTACAGGCTTGTGAGCAATAATAAATGCTTATCATTTTACACCACTGGGTTTGGGGGGATATTTGTTACACAACAATAGCTTACTGATTTAAAAAATGCATAAATAAATGACTGGAAGTAAATGTATGATGCAAACACAACATAGAGGAGGGAGAGATGGAATGCCTGCCTCTTGGTCCTCTCACCTTATACACATCATGGTTGCCCAGAACAGCATCAAACAGTGTGTAGAGGTCATTGAGCAAGCCCACCACCTCAATGGGCTCACTCAGGGCTGAGATGGTGGTAAAGCCTACAGTGTCACTGAAGTATATGGTAACCCGGTCAAAGTACTCTGGCTCCACAGTCGCCCCCATTTTCAGAGCTTCAGCCACAGACCTGAAGGGATGGGAAGGGCCAGAGTCACAAGGTGGGAGGACCCTCTTTCCACAGTTGGAAGTGAGAGAGGGATATTTGGGGGAAAATCCTGGGTTGGGTGTCAGGGGATCTGGGATAGCTCTGTTGGTGTGCTGGCTCCCCTCCAGCAAATACCTGCGCCTCTCTGGACATTATTTCCTCTGAGGTCAGATGGGGGACCCTGTGCCTTGTCCTTGCTCCCTAGGGAAAGAGGCAGCAGAAGTTCAACACTCATGTGCCCCCAGCAGTGCCTAATACACGTAAGCGTTTTATTAAAATATGTTGGATAAATAAACAATGAATGAATTGAATGAATTCATGGAACCCAGATTTACTGAGCACCTACTATGTCCCAGGTCCCATGCTCAGAGCCACTGAGGCTAGAGGCACAATCAAGTCCACTCACGGCAGGAGCATCTGAGAGAGCAACCTTTCTATCTTCTGTCTCTCCAACCCCAGCTCCTCAGTCCACTCCTGGATCAGGTCCTCCAGGTTCTGGGAATACTTCTCCAGCATCCGCAGCACAGAGTCAGCAACACTGGTCTTCTTGCCTTGGTTGATGCTTTTGAACTGAAAATGGAATGAAAATCCCAATTTGTCCACGAAGGTCAGCACACTCGGCCCTCAGGTTGAGAATCTGGGCCACAGGAATGAACCAGACATAGTCCCTGCCTGGAAGAGCCAGATGGTGGGGAGCAGATATGTAATAGACCAGGGGTGGCAACTCTGACAAGCAAAAGCACAGATGGCTGGGAGGAAAAATGGGTTGGTTCTCTATGAGGTGAACAGGCAGGGAGAGGACTTTGCACAGGAAAGTTTGCCCAGCATTGCATCACCATTAACAAACACACTGGTTCTCACAAAAACACTGTGGAATAGGCATTCTTTGTTCTCAAAGATAAGTGGATGGATGGATGAAGAGATGGGTAAATAGATAAAAGCAATGTATGTAGATTATTTACGTATATAATCTATTTCTACCTCTTTATTTCTCTCCTTTTTCAAAAAATTGTTTACAAGATAAAAGAATAAATATGTACGGGCGCTGGGACCAAAGGAGAGTAAAGGTTAAAAAAAAAAAAGTTAATCCAGGAGTGAGGTCTATATGCAAAATGCATGCTAGAATTTGGTCACAATTTTGGATATGAGCTTCCTAGCAACAAAGCAAAGAGGGAAATAGAGATTACATAACTATGGAGTCCATGAGACAATGGAGTATTAAACTAGTTGCTCAAAAGGAACACAACTACTGCTGGTGCTGAGCAGAGAGAAGTACCTCTCTTAGGTCCTCATAAGAGGACATTCACATGTTGTTATAAATTGTACCTTCAACAACCTTATAGGAAATATGGCACCCCGTTTCCTAGGGAGACTTCCTAGAACCTTCCCCAGTGTGGTTTGCACGTTCCCAAAGTGCAGTCAGTAGGAGAAGCAAATTAATGATGGTCAAAGTGGAGGGGTTCATTCCTGTCTAAATCCAGCATCTCGACCTTTGTGTGTGTATAGGTGTGCATATCCAACCTTCATTAATACTGCTTCTCTCAGGCAAATGTCTGTAAGGTAGGGAGTAGCAGCAGCCCCTGAAGAGCACCTATTTTGTATTGCTCATCAAAAGCAGAGGCATAAGCTTTAGAGGTCAGTTGCCATGAGTGTGACAGCTGCTGACCTTGAGACAGCAATATGGACAAGAAGCTGACTGTAAGGTCATCTCTGCAAGGAAGGCCCCCATTTTATAAAGTAAGAAATAAACGATCTGAGAAATATAACTTATTATAGGACAATGTAATGGTGGAACAGAGTTTCAAACTGAGGTCTATTATATATTAATATTATCACCAGCCACCCCTCTGAATTATTTTATCATTTGGAATGTGTTTTCCATTGTTTCCCTTGCATTGCCCAGCAACAAAATCATAGGATCTACAAATAACAATCATTTTCTTCTTCCTTTACAACGTTCATTTTCTTGCTTAATTGCATTGGCTGGTACTCCCAGAACAATGTTATATGAATAGAGCCCAAGTCTTTTGACTTCAAGGTCAGTGCCCTTTCTCCTCATTCTCTCCTCAGAAAATTGCTTTTTTTTTTTTTTTTTGGCTTGGTTATTTCACTTGATGGTCACACCAACATGTCAAGTTAGACCAGAGTTAGTCTTTCTAGGCATCACCTAAGGAGATCTGAGGCTCAACAGTGCAATCAGTTTGGCCAAGATCAAGCAGTAGGTAAGTGGGAGCATAGATCTGAATGCAGGCCTTCTGACCCTTAGCCTCCCCACAATGTGATGTAATTCTCACCTTCTGCATGTGACGCATATCATGTGCCTGTCTCTGCCTTCTCTGCCACTGAGCCTTAGGCAGGCTCACCCCTCACTCAGGGCAAGAGCTTTCTCCCCCACCTCGCTAGCTATGGCAATCTCTGACCCCTGGAAAGATTCTAGGCTGGTGTTATAAGAACTGGTTGCTCGTCCTAGCTCTGCAACCCACCCTCACAGTGGCCACTGAGAGCTCACTCACTCTGAGTCCAGATTTCCCATAGGACACCTGTGTGCTTCTCCTGTCTTCCTGCCTCTCTCTCCCTCATCACCTGTCTGCAAGCCCTTCTCGCTCACTGAACCTCTCCTTGGCAACGTTCCACTGCGGCTTGGGAGTGGAGGGCAGGAACGGGAGGCACAAAGATGTCACCTCAGGCTTGATGGGTTGCTCTGTGGGAGCCATTAGCCAGCTCAGTCAGGCCCGCACACGCCACCACCGCCCTGCAAACTCGTACAGGCTTGCCTCCCCCCTCCCAGTGCAGTCCCCGAGGCAGGCCTGGGGGGCCCCAGTCCCCCTCACATCTCCCATCCCCTGATGCGGGGAACCAGCGCTGCCTACACAGCCACAAATGGCCCCTCTGCTCTGGTGCCAGGAGGCCCGGCACAGGGTTGGGTCCCCAGCATCAGCACTGCACAGACAAACCTGGGTTTGGGTTCCAGCCCCACCTTTCACTCCCTCACTTACCTTTGGCAAGTCCCCTCACCTCACTGTGCCTGGGTTTCTCTCTTGTAGAGCCCAGATAACAGCAATGCTTCCTTGGAGAGCTATCATTAGGGTTAAATGAAGTAAGCACAGCACTTAGCACGGGTCTTGGTGCTCAGGAAGGCAAATGTCCCTGAACCCAGAGTTCTGAGAAAGCTTTCCTCAGATGGTGGACCTCGGGCCTCACCCTCAGCAATGACGATGCTGGCCAATTGCCCCCTTTCTGCACAGTGGTTCCAGGCCCCGGGGAGAGTGCGGGGCCCCCACTGGGGAAGGTGAGGTGCACTGATCAGCCGTGTCTTGTGAGCAGCCAGCTCCTCTGGGGACACTGACCTGGGTACAGATCTGGTCCAGGTTGGGTCTGTCCTCCGAAGCCTCCTCCCAGCACTGCTCCATCAGCTGGATGCACTCAGGTGGCCCGTGGTCAGGAGACACCAGTGGCCGGCACAGGGGAGGGGGAGACACCACCTTCCTGATGATTTCTGCAACAAGCACGGGCCGGGCAGTGGGGCTGAGGTCCCCAGGAGGGCTGGTGGGAAGGGGTGGGCCTGGGATCCTGAGAGGGAGGGCAGGGTGGGCCCGTGGGGTGCAGACATCAGGCCCCGAGGGTATTCCTCAGCCCCTTGATCTGTGCCCCGGGACGTGCTGGCCAGAGCACCAGGATCGCTGTTTGCCTGGGTCCTCCCCAGAGTGTGGCCGGGGAAGGGGTCTCAGCCTGGGAGACGGGTGAACAGGGTTTGAATTCTGGATCCGCCACCACCTCTCTATGAGATGGTGAACAAGACAGCAATCTCTCTGAGCCCCGGTCTCCCCGTCTGTGAAATGAGCTTAATAAACTGCCTTCTTAAGAGGGGTGCTGAGGGAGGGGATGACAGATGCTAGATCTCGGGGTACTAGGTTCACTCCAAGCCCTGAACCCTGCACAACTTGTTACTGCTCTGTCACCAGCAATGACCACGAATGTGCTCGAGACCTGCGCAGTGCAGCTCTTTCTACCAGCCCTGCCACCTGGAGGCTGTCTGGTACCAACTCTCCACAAGTGTGAAGCAAGACTCTCTGCTTATCATTATCACCATCATGATGACTATTTTCCCAGGACCACCCCTGCTGTGGATCTTCCTGTCCCCGCTCCACATGATGAAGACCACAGACTAAGTCGAGATCAGATAGATCAACAATCCAGCTCCATCTCTGCCACTTGCCATCACTCTGTGCCTCGGTTTCCCCACCTAACAACCAATGGAAATAACCCCACCTCGGGAAGCTGTAGTGGGGCCTGTGGGAGCTGAGAGAGTCACGGGAGCACCGGGAGGAGGTGAGGCAGGGTACCAGGCTCAGGCTCTCAGCAGCACAGGAGAGGACTTCGAGATTATCCACTTATATTCTGTACAAGTTATGCCATCTCTCTGAGCCTCAGTTTCCTCACCTATCAAAAGGGCATAATAATAGTACAGACCACACAGGGCTGTTAGAGGTATAGCAGGTTAATCTCTGAGGAGGGCTGTGATCTTCCTCAGAGACGGTGAGGAGGTGGGTCCCTTGGAACCAGTGAGGAGAAGCTTCTTTCTGGATTTCCCTTGGCTGGCCTCCGTGTTGGGGGCAGCCCATGATTCACTGTCCCATTTTACAGACAGGGAAACTGAGGTTCCAGGGTGGTGAACTAGGTCACCCACAGCCACAGGGTCAGTAACAAGCAGACGCCGGAACTGAGCATGATCGCCTCCCAGCCTGCACGATTTTCTCTGCCCAGAGGTTCCCGGTCTGCAGGCGTCAGACCCTGAGGGCCTCTGAGTAAAGGGTCTGGGAAGCTGTATGTGCTTGCAAAGGAGTGTGTGCAGATGGAACCAATAATATCTCACACACACACACACACACACACACACACACACACACACACACGCCCAGCTCTTTTTCAAAAGTATTGGGATGGTGTTGTGATGTGTAAAATACAGATCCATTTCAAAGTGTTGCTGATTTCAGAGCAGATTTTTTTCTTTGGGCATTTCCTCAGTCAGCGGATATTAAAAGTCAAATAGTAGCATGCGAGGCTCCAAACTTTTTTGTCATTAAAGTGGAGTCGTCACAGGCAAGCATGTTGGGAACCCCTGGCCCAGGCCAGGCCGGGTCTCGTGTTCCCTCCCCATGCCAGGCCCGCTGTCCACACCCAATGCATCACTGTGATGGATCAGCCCTGCTGGCCGCTGACCGGGTAGGCTGCACAAGCAGCTCCGTGGAGAAGTTGCTCTGTGGATGACTCCAGGAGAGTTTAGGGCAAGAGCACTGAGCTCACCCAAATCCTAGACCCATGGCTTCCCGCTAGGGCGTCCCTTCCCCTCTCTGAGCCTCACTTCATTCATCTCCGAAAAGAGTGCACTAGCCCACCTCACAGGGTTGTCCAATGGAATAACGCATGTGAAAGTGCTTTGGAAACCACAAGTATCCCCGCCCAACCACGACAGGGATCTTAAAAAGATGCTATTTCGAAGAGCAAGGAGGTCTGCTTCCAACTGGGAGAGTCAGAAGAGAACATGGGATTCCCCACTAGCACACCCCTAAAACCGCCCAGGGCCCACCGTATGCCAGGCACTTTGTCTAAGGCATTTCACTGAATCCTCACAAATACTCTGGGAGGCAGGCATCATGGTCCCCATTTTACAGATGAGAAAACTGAGGCTCAGAGCCTGAAAGAGATTTACTCAGAGTCACAAGGTGAACTGGTGTGGAGCTGGTCTCAAGTTCGTGTCCCCCAAAGACTATGCTCTCGACATTTTCCCACCTGACACCAGGAAAACTGCAGCCAGGGAGTAGCAGGTCCAGGACTGACAGCCCAATCCAGGGGTGACCCTGGGGTTCCAGACCTCGTCCCTAAAGCATGAGAAGCCCCGGTCTGAAGGGCCCTGCATGGTGGCATGGCTGACAGACCCATCTGGCTGGTCCCCCCTCTCAGCAGGCAGATGTTGCCGGGGGTGGCGGAGCAGTTGAGGAGAGTTGAGCAAACGGCATGACCAAGCCCCTTCCCTTCCCACTCTTCCACCCCATAAACCTGGGGCCTGGAATGCTCATTATTCATGGAGCAATGCTCTGTGGAGAAAAGAAGCGAGGCCAGGCCTCCCCGTGAGTTAAAGATTATCCATCTGGGGTGGGAGGGGTGGTGGGTTCTGCTCCATCCCTGCCTGTACTGCAGGCCGAGATGCAGGGTATCTGTGAGACAGGTCCCTGGAACGGGGCAGAGGCAGCAGGGGGACAATTAGAAGAGCAGCCTAGAGTCCAGGGAGCCCTGACAGTGAACACAGAAGGGGAGGAAATATCTCTGAAGTTGGGCCCTGGCACTGGGGTCAGAAGAGAAAATGCCTAAGACCAGGTGATGATGAGGAAGGTGTGAGTGATTACACCCAAAAGCAGGGGGACAAAGATGCTCTTCAAGGAGCCCCATTCAGGCAGCGGACCAAGCCCCCAAATACTCAGCCGACTGGTGACATCAGGCATGGACCAGATGTCTGACACATTTTTAAATCTGATCCCCACTATAAAGATGGGAAAACTGAGGCTCAGAGAGGGTAAGTGATTTGTGTAAGGTCACGTAGTAAGTAAGTGATCCAGGGGGAGAACTGAGGTCTACATAGACTCAAAGTCCGTGCTGGGCAGCCCGGTGGTTAGGGCATGAGCACCTCTGGACACGGCAATGACATTGGGAGAGGAAGGAAGGGGTTGGGCTTATACCCAGAAACAACGTCTTTAGCCCTGGAGCTGGTCAGCTGCCATTTTGGCAGAGTTGCTGAAGGCTGCCTGGCTTAAGTCAAAGAAACCCAGTTCTTGCTGTCAAACCAGGCATGTGTGTCTGTGTGGTTATTTTCAGGCCCCAATTTCCTGATGCTCACAGAGCTCCTCAACTACGTGGGGTCTCCGCCCGGGACAGGCCAAGGAAGGAGGCGGAGGATACTGTGCCTTCCGCTGAGAGCCCTGGGGAGCCATAGGGCGGGCCCCAAGTCAGCACCCCCTGCAGGATGATGCTGAAGGTGTCTCCTCTGAGGGTGCCCCGCCCGGGTTCCCCGGGCCCCCGCAGCAGCTCCGGAGCCGTCCACAGCAGCTCTGCAATCACAGGATGAGGCCACACAGCCGTCACCCGCTGACCACCCAAGCTGGGCGGCACTTCACACATGTGGTGTCGTCGTCCTGTCCCTACAGCCCCGGAGGAGGGAGGTGCTTCTGTCCTCCCCCATTCACAGGTAAGGGCCCCGAGGCTCAGCGGGGAAAAGCCATCATCTCAAGGTCACACCACAGGAAGTACCGGAGCACCGGACATCTCCCCCTCTCCCCTTGCCTCACAAGCACCCAGTGTAAACAGAGGCCTCAGAACCTACTGGCAGCCTCCTGCCCACCCCTGAGCTGACCTTCCGGGGCTGGCCGGGGCGGGGAGCCCGCTGAGCGTCCAGGAGCTCTGCATAACCATGGTCAGTGACCCGCAGCACAAAGCGTCCAGCCACAACACAGTTTCGGGACTTGAGGCGGCCATGAGGGAAATGCCGATGGTGCAGATACCACACCCCCTGCAGTGGAATAATGGGGGCCCCTGAGGCCTGTGGTGAATGAGAAGGACCCCTGCTTCTCTCAGAATTCCCACGGACCCCAGGAAACCTTCCTACCTCCCTCACCCTTTGCCACACTGCCAGATTTTTCTCAGTTAGACAAAGTAGAAAGAGCCCAGGCCTAGGAAATCTGAGCATCTCTTGTCTCCCTTCCCTCCCCATTGCCTCCACAGCTCCAGGTTTGAGAAGGGTTCTCACACGGCTCATATCCAGCACCAGGAAGGCCTTGAAAGTCCAGTCCAGCCGCAGATCCTCATTCCGCAGCAGGTCCTCCAGGCTGCCCCGGGCACAGTGCTCCAACACAAGAGCACTGACCCCAGGGGCCACAAAGAAGTCCAGGAAGGTGGCAATGTTCTCATGCCGCAGCTCCCGCATCTGCCAGGGCAATGGTCACCTTAGCAGCCCCCAGGGGACTCTCAAAGTGTGGACATCTGACCCCCAGTACTTAGCACCCAGCACACAGCTGAACACAGAGAGGCATCAGAAATGTTGGATGGATGTGATGGGTGGATGGATGGATGGATGGATGGATGGATGGATAAAGGATGAGTGGATGGATGAATGATGAATGGATGGCTGGGTAAATAGATGGGTGGATGGATGAATGAATGAGCCAGCGAAATGAGTGTGTGGAAGCATCACGGGTGAATAAGTGAATAGGCTGTAGCCAACTCCACAGAATAGGGATCTAGGACTATTCTCAACCTAAGTGACATCATGGACCTAGAAACTTTGTAAGTTCTCTCCCCAAGACTCAGAGACTGATGAGCAGAAGAGCAGAAGAGGTCAGGCACAAGCAGTCCAGCAGGTCAGAGAGCTCGAATCCAGCCAACAAGGCTAGCATTTGCCCGAGCAGGAAAGATGAAACCATTGTCTGGCATGGCCTTCCTCGCTAAAACAGTTCAGGGGTCAACTAAGTGGAGGAAACCTGAATACTCTTCCCACTCCTTAGAGATTTGCATGCTTATTAGCATACGCGGTGAGGTAAGAATGGCCTCAAATCCTTTGACACTCCTGCTGTCAAGAGCTTGGGCCTCTGACCCCTCCCCTTGAATCTGAGCAGGCTCTGTGACACTGTGACCAATAGAACACGGTGGAAGTGATCTTGCGTGTTTTGGGTCCAGGTCTTAGGAGACTGACGGCTTCCATTTCCTGTTTGTTGGCGCCCTCTCAGTTGGAGGCCTGAATGCTCATAAGAAGTCACTCTACCCTGAGTCACCACACTGGCGAGACCACGGGGAGAGGCCCTGAGACTACCCACAGTGGGAAGGCATGTCATGATGAGTCCTCTCTTCCAACCACCCAGCCAAGGCCCCAAGCATGCAAGTGAAGCCATCTGAGGCCTTCTAGACCGGGGGTCAGCAAACTTTCCTGTTAAAGTCCAGATGGTAAATATTTTCGGCTTTGTAGGCCTTGCAATCTCTGTCACAAATACTTCTGCCATTGCAGTGTGAAAGCAGCCATAGAGAGTTACATAAACGAACCCATTGGCCCAATGCTGAGAGAAGCCCCGGGGTAGACCCACGCAGGCAGTGCCCAGGCCCAAGCATGGCTGTGTTCCAATCAAATTTTTTTCTACAAAAACAGGCAGTAGACTTGGTTTGACCTGAGAGCCAAGCACTGACAGCCCATTTACAAGCCGAAAAACCACTGAGTGACCCCCAATACAGGTCAAGTGGAACTGAAGAACTGCTTGGCTGAGCCCTGCTCAAATTTCCTACCCACAAAATTGTAAGACATTATAAAATGGTTGATGTTTAAAGTCACTACATTTTGGGATAAGTTGTTACACAGTCATAGATAACCAGAACAGCATATTAAACGTTCTGAGAAGTCCTGTGTCTAAGCCAAGAAACTTCCAAACTCATTTGCCCACAGATAGAACCTTTTCTTTTAAGAAACATCTACACATATTGATTGCAAGATTCCCACTGGGAAATGCCTAACCTAAACCTCCAGACACTGAATCTCTCCGAAGCTGATTTCAGATGGTGGTGGTGTTGGAAATAATAATAAAATCCACAATTTTCCAAAGGCACTCTACCTGCCAGAGACAGTTCTAGGTCATTTCATCTGTTCTCTCCAATCCTCATAATTCCCCTGGGGTGGATTTCATCAGCTCCATTTTACAGGAAAGCTAAGTGTCCTATGGAGGCAGGATTCCATCTCAGATCTTCCTGACTCAAATCTTATGCTCTGTCCTCCATCCCACAGTGCTCCTCAGGATGGTGACCATCTCGGGGGTGAAGGGGCTTATGTGAGTAGTGACGATAGGTGACTGGAAGCTCTCCGAGGAAAGGAATCCTGTCTCTTTTCTCCACTGCTGTGTCCCCAGAGCCCAGAGCATAGGCGGTGCTCAAAAAGTAGTGGACAAATGAATGGATGTGTAGAGGGATGGAGGATACAGTTGAGGTCCTTCAGTGGTGCTGATTGTACCATGTGATGATAGTGATGAAGAGGATTGTGCCCCTGGTAGTCGTGGTGATGATCATACTGGGGTGGTGATGTGACGCTGGGGATGCTGGTGTGTGATGCTGACAGTGATGGGGTATATCTGTGATGACAATGGGGCAGTGATCATGATGATAGGAAGCACTTCCTTTTTTGAGGCTAGAAGCTTCTGCATTGAGTAGAGACCAATCCAGACCGGTAAGGGTCTCCTGACAGCACCCCGTCCGCAGCCCACCCTCCACGCCCTCTGCAGCTCTACATTTCTCAGGAGGCTGAGGCAGCTCGGCCGCAGCTCAGGGGCTGTGCCAGCTTCAAACTTCTTCAGCCACACCCACTCTCCCTGTTTAAGAAAAGACAACAAGAGTTCACCCGCTGCTGGTCCTCAACTCGGGCAAACCCTCAGCCTCTCTCAGCCTCAGCTTCTTCCCCATAAATGTGCTCTTTCTGTGTGTTTCAAGCCAGGAAGAGCCCGGCCAGCGGAAACTAGTCAGACTTTGTCTCCTTTGGTTGACAGACCTGAGTTCTAGTCCTCACTCTACCATTTCTAGCTCTGCGACCTCAGACAAGGGACTTCAGTTTTCTGAACTTCATGTCCCAATTCTGTAAAGCGAGGATGACACCCACACCCACATGGAGAGGGCTAACGAGATAGTGGATAGAAAGTGCGTTAGCTCCCAAGGCCGAGGTCGGCTTCACTCTGCAGGCCTCGGGCACCTATGACACCCCAAACCCAGCGAAGTGAGGGGGTCTCTGTGACCCAGGAACCCTAGGGGAGGAGAGAGGGGAGGGTGAGAGAGGCGGGGGCCTTGGGCAGGGGCTCTGTCCTCGCCCAGGGCTTTCTGTAACCTTAGCCTTCTCTCCCCTCGTCACTGATGGATTTCTGCCTCAGCCTCGCCCACAGCTCATTCAGAGGAGCAGACAAAACATGCTTTGTACATCATTAAAGCCTCCTTTCAGCAGAAGAGAAAAATGATGGGATTCCCCAAGGGAGAAGGTGGAAAAGAAGGAGCAAGAGCCTCATGCTGCTTCCCCTAGAAATAATTAGCCCGGTTCATCAACCGTGGGGCGCGGAAGAGGAGAGTCAGAGCCTCAGTCAGTTGTTGAATTTGAGAACCCAGCCCCTGAGAAATCACAGTGTCCTCAGCAACTTTAAAATCTTGCTGGTCTCACCTCTGACCTTCCAGCTTCCCTGTCAGCTGGTGGCCCAGCCTCTGTCCAGAGGCTATCCTGGGCTGGGTGCTGCCCCACACTCAGGGCCTCAGGGACCCAGGATCTCACTGTCCCTTGCCAAAGCAAGCAGGAGGGTGACCTAGGTTGGCCCATTGCTGAGAGAAGCCCCGGGGTAGACCCACGCAGGCAGTGCCCAGGCCCAAGTAGCAAGATGCTGAATAAATACTGTGGATCCCTGTCAATGATTATCCTACTTCTTGCACACTCTCCACGATGGGCCACTCACTACCTCTTTTGGTAGCCAATTTCAGTGTCATTCACTTTGACTGTTAGAAGGGCCCTCCGTACACTGAATCTAAACCTCTCCAGCCCTCATATCAGGATTGGGTACGAAAAGGCTGCTCAGGACCGCTGGGCAAGGTGGAGAGGGCTACTTTGCTTGGGCAACCCCAGTTTCAGCCTGGGCTGGCAAGGTGGTGAAATGCCAGGCCCTATTCTGGAGAGAGGACATTGACCTCCACTGCCACAGAAGTTGGGGGGAGAGGCATACCTTCTTCCTTCTTTGCCTCCCTCCCTTCCTTTCTTTTGCTGAAGTATAAGCACTGTCTGTCTGCCCGCTGATGAATCTCCCCCAGTTTGAGTTAAGTCCAGGTAATAATAATAGTACTGAATAGCTTGTAGTACTCACTATACTATTGTACACTGTATTGCACTAAACACCTATGCTAAGGATGTCACGTATTTCAATTCAGTTATTCTGTACAATGACCTCTAGAAGTAGGTACAGTCATGACCATGATTTTGTGGAAGAGAAAGCAGAGAGATAGGCAACTGTCTGTGAGTGGCAGAGCCTAGGTTCAAACCCAAGCAGCCTTGCTCAGGCATCTGGGCTCCCAACCACCGCCCACCCTGCCCCTCACCCAGGCTCCTAGAAAGGAAGCTTGACTTGCGATCTGGAGGAGGTGAGGGAAGAAGCATAGACAGGAAAGCAGTCCAGGCCTAGGGAGCCGCAAGCACAAAGGTTCTGAAGCAGGAGTGTGCCTGGTGTATTCAACGGGAGGGCAGAACCACATGTGAGGAAGACGGAGGGCAGGGAGCTGAGGGCAGAGAGGGCTCTGGCTGGACTCCGGGCAAGGGGGGGCATCTGCAGGCCCTGAGCAGGGGAGAGCCAGATCTGACTGTGTTTTCCGAGGATCCTCCAACCTGCCACGGTGAGGTCCAGGACAAGAGCAGAAGCAGGGAGGCCTGCGGGGAGGCCGCTGCAGTAACCTAGCGAGAGACGACGGGGGCCTGGACCAGGGAGGAGACAGGGGAGTGGTGAGCAGGGCTCTGCTTCTGGGCCAGTTCTAAAGATGGAGCCCCAGGGTGCTGCTGACAGGCTGGGTGTGGGGTGTGAGGAGACGAGGGTGCCTGGGCCTCGGGGAGGATGGGGTTGCCATTACCTGCAGTGGGGAAGACGATGGGAGGAGGCCGGGGGGCAGATCGGGAATTCAATTTCAGACAAAGTCAAGTTGGAGATGCCAATTGGGCACCCAAGTAAGAGAGGCCACTGAGGGGTGGCGGGAGCCTGAATGAAACATCGTCCCAACCCTCATGGAGCTAATATTCTCGAAGACCAGCCCCAGGCTCCACTCTCTGGGGGATTCTGTCTGGTGGCAGAGGCGGGAACAGCAGAGATAACACCACACAATGTGGTAAAGCCGTGATGGAGGCAGCCAGGGGCCGCTGGAGCCCAGAGATCTCTACAAGCACCTCCTCCATCAGCCCTGGCTCGCAGAATTTACCCTCTGACAGGTATTCATTCATTCATTCAACAAATCCATCAGCAATCGTTTCTGGAACATCCACTGTGTGCTGAGCTCAGTGCCGAGAATTGAAGATGCAACGGCAGATGAGAGTCACAGTCACTGCCAGCCAGCACTGTGATGGAGCTCACGGTGTACTGGGGGGTCAGGGGTGAGGGCCAGTGCTCTAAGCCAGTGCAGGGACGATGGTTCATTCATTCCTCCTTCCCTAGGGCTGAGCACATTGCCTGGTGCCTAGGAAGTCCTCAATCAATACTTGTGGAAGAAAAGAGAGGCAAAGAAACCGTTGGGTGAAGGCTTCTTCTTATGAGCTCCCATTAGTCTGGGGACAGATGGCACTGGTCCTCCCCAGCGCAGGACACACACCCTGTGAAGTCGCTCACCCAGAGGCTATGGGGAGCACAGAGGTGGGCTCCCAGCCCTGACTACAGAGTTGTTCTGCAAGGAAAGGAAGGATTTAGCCAGGCAAAGTGGGAGCACTCGAGGAAGAGGAAAACACACATGCACAGGGAGGCCAGAAAGGGTGGCGTGTGTTTGGGGAAAGGAGAAGAGAAGCAGTGTTGGGAGATGGAGCTAACAGAGCAGCAGAGCCGAGGTCACGGGGTGGGGTGGCTGCTGAAGGTCTGGGGCGGGCAGGGACATAAGCGAGCCTGGCCAGACCTGAATCTACCCACCGACGGTGGTAACTGTAACTAGGTGTGCACTAGGAAGTGTGGGTGCACTTGCGTATACATGTAGATGTGTGCTCATCTCTATCTACCTATGTGCTTGCATGTCAGTGCAATTCCATCAGGGATGAAAATCCAGGTAGATGAATGTCAGAAATCAGAACATGTGGGCCTCACAGCTCACACTCCCCAGTGGTCATGAGGTAAAGGGAATCCTGCACTTGGAGTCGAAGACTGGAGGCCTCCCTGTGTGACCCTGGGCAAGTCACCTAACCTTTCTGAGCTTCAGCTGTCCACTGGGGCCCACAGAGGACAGTGTCCTTGTCACAAGGCTGCGGTGCAGTTTAGGAGAGCTGAGACATGGGAACGTGCTCTGTAAATGCTTTAGCTCTGCTAGGCTGAGGCGAGGCCTTGCTAGCCTTCCCTGGAGCTTCACAACCTCTGGGTCAGTCTTCTCAATGGCGGGTCAAGTCTTTTCCTTGCTCCTTCTCCTGCTCCTCACGTGACTGTCCACATGGAGAGCCTTAATGAATGAATGATGGATGGATGGACAGATAGATGGATGGATGGGTGGATGGATGGATGGATAGATGAATTACCTCTCATGCCAGCAGCTGGAGTCACGTACCGGAGGGGTTCCTCCTGGAAAGTGTATGGCCCTGCTCAGGGGCTGCACTTGCCATGTGCTTGTGTCCAGGATGTGAGTGGGGACCAGCTGGCTTCCCCGACCATCTGTGTCCAAAATGACATACTGAGCCAGCCTCCTGCCCTTCTCGTCTGTCTAGATCCTCTGGCTAAAGCCAGCCACATCCAGAGACCCTGTGTGGTCCCCTAAGTGGGTCCCTGAGAGTCCTGCCCTGTGGCTCTCAGAGCTGTTCAGGGCATGGGCCAGCAGGAAAACAGCATCATAGGTGGTTCCAAAGAGTGGGGACACCTGTGGAAGAGAAGGTCCCTCAACCCCATAACCCCATGGCATAGGCTCCCAGACATTTCTGGGTCCTGGCCCTCCTGCCAGCAGCAATTGTTTGAATTATTATCCCCTTTCCCCATTCCCCAATGCAGTGCTTTCTTTAGTCCCACCATTACTTCAGTCCCCACTCAGAAGCCTCACCATCTCCACCATCATGGCGGCCACCACCACTCACAGACATCTCAGACTTACCTAATATGCCCAAAACTGAACTCCTGATTCTACCGCACCAAACTCCACTCCTCCCAGGTTTTAAGAAATGGAACTACCACCTGCCCAGTTTCTCAAGCCTAGGCTTGATTCCCAACTTCTCTTTTACCATTTTTTTTTAAACATTTTTTTTTAATTAATTAATTTATTTATTTATTTTTGGCTGTGTTGGGTCTCCGTTTTTGTGCGAGGGCTTTCTCCAGTTGTGGCAAGCGGGGGCCACTCTTCATCGCGGTGCGCGGGCCTCTCACTATTGCGGCCTCTCTTGTTGCGGAGCACAGGCTCCAGATGCGCAGGCTCAGTAGTTGTGGCCCACGGGCCTAGTTGCTCCGCGGCATGTGGGATCTTCCCAGACCAGGGCTCGAACCCGTGTCCCCTGCATTAGCAGGCAGACTCTCAACCAATGCACCACCAGGGAAGCCCCCAACTTCTCTATTTCTCTCTTCCAGTTCATCATCAAATCTTTTTGGTTTTATACCAGAATTTGTTCCCAATCTAACTGACCTTTCGCCACATCTACTACTGTCACTTGGGTCCCAGCCCCCATCACTGCTCACCTGAACCACACAGGAGCCTCCTAAGGGCCTTATTGCTTCATCTGGTCCTCTTCAGACCATTCCCCCAAAAGCAACCAAACCATGTTTTTAAAAGACATAAATCTTTTCTTACTTAAACCTCGCTGATGGTTTTCCATTTCATCTGTAAGATCAGACTCCTTACCTGGCTGACAAAGCCTCACGTGATCAGGCCCCAAGCTCATCTCAGATCCCTTTCCCCATCACTCATGATGGTCCTGCCGTTCCACACTCCCTTTCCTCCTGTTCCTCTGGCCATTGATGCTCACTCTGCCTCGGGGCCTTTGCACTTGCTCTTTCCCCTGCTTGGTGGCTCTTCATCCAGATCTTCGCCTGGCCGCCTCCTTATCATTCAGAGCTCAGTTCAAGTGCCACCTCCTCCATTCTCTGCCTATCCTGTCTCTTGTTGCCCACTACTCCATCCCAGCCACTCTCTGTCACTTTATCCTGTTTTATTTTCTTGGCGACACAATCACTATTTGAATTTGGTTATTGGGTTGCTTGGTTATTGTCTGTCTTGCCCTAACAGAATGGAAGCTTCTTGAAGACCAAGTCTGTCTTACCCATCACCACGTCCCTGATGCCTCGAACAGTGCCACATGAGAGGGACTCAACCCACATTTGTCAGATGAATGACTGATTGAATGACCCTCCATCGTCATCCACATCCCTGTCACCACCTCCAGACACTATGGTCTTCTTATCACCAAGAAGCAGACATCCCAGGAGAGACTCAGGCAGCTGAGTCCTATAAGCCAAAACTGAGCCGGCAGCCACATCCCGGACACCCACACTCTTCAGATCCACAGCAGTGACTTCAGAAAACCTTCCTGCTCTACCACACTTCCATTGCTCTCTCTTTCTCATCTTCACAATGTGCTAGAGAGATGTGGAGAAAGGAGAGGAAGAATGTGTGCAACAGGAAGAGCAGCTGCGCCGGAGATGAGAATTAGAGGAACTGAGTCAGAGACAGAGAAATGGAGGCAGGAGAGACACAAGAGAAGAACTGACAAAGTGGCCAAGACAGTGAGAGACATGAGAAAGAAGTGAGATGGACAGACAGACAGATAGACACACACACACATCTATAAGAGATAGAAAGAGACAGACAGACAGTACACCCAGGGACTGGGCAGAGAGACACTTTGTCCAATTAGGGACAGGTCATGTACCCACAGCAGAGGCAGGACGGCTGTCCAGGGGGTGACTGGCCGAGGCCAGGAAGGCCCAGAGTGGGCGAGGGGCGTGCACACCTGTCCGTGGCCCCGCGCCCCGGGCCCCGCGAAGGTCTGCACCGACCTCCCTGCTCCGGCTCCAGGTGGGCAGCCGCCTCTCTGCGGCCCCGGCAGCTTCGCAGTCCTTGCGTCTGAGGCCGGACTCCAGGCTGACAGCACGGCACCGCAGGCCTCCTGCAGGTGCCTGCCGTCGCCCGGGGCCAGGTAGGAGCGGTTGCAGTAGGGCAAGGTGAAGAGCAGCGTGTCGTAGGGCAGGAAGGCCAGCCTCCCGTCTGCCAGGCCCTGGGCCCCTGCCCGGCTCAGCAGGGCGGGCTGCTCAGAGCCGCCCAGGAGCGCCAAGCGCATGCACAGCACCGCGACTGGGGGAGAGGCGGCAGCTCACCTTCCATGCCTTCCCCAAAGCCCAGAACTTTGTGGCCCTGGAGAGCAGCTCAGGTCCCCTCCTCCCCCTCTGCTGCCCCTCCCCAGGCCCCTCCCCTCACCCTCAGTCTGGAGAAAGGTGGAATTTCCCCTTTATCTGCTCCCCCTGACAAATCTGGGTTTGACCTGGTGAAAAAAAAATCCCCTCAGCTGAGGATACATTTGTATTAATATGTCCCTTCCAACCTTCCCGCTGAATAATTCTGACCAATTTCCACCCTCCCTCTGCCCCACTGGCTTGGACAATTGCTAATATTTATTGACAGCATGCTGTGTGTTGTCCTAAAGTATTTTAACAAACATTTAGTCATTCAGTTAACAGCAGTACGAAAAAGTATGCTCACCATTAGCTCTACTTTCAGATGAGGAAACCAAGGCACAGAGCGGTTAAGGAGTTGCCCCAGGATACATAGCCGTCAGGGACGTAGAGCCAGCATCGGAACCCGGGCAGGCTGGCTCCCAGCTTGTAATCTTTTTATTTTTTAACATTTTAAAAAAATTTTAGACAATTCATATATCATAAAATCCACCTTTTAAAAACTGTATAACTCAGTAGTTTTATATACAAGGTTATGAAACCACCATCACTATTTAATTCTAGAACATTTCCATCACCCCCAAAAGAAATCCTGTACCCAATACGTGTCACACCCTATTTCTCTCTCCTCCTAACCCCAGTCAACCACTAATCTACTTTCTGTCTCTATGGATATGCCTCTCCTGGACATTTCATATAAATGGATTGTACAATATGCAGCCTTTTATGTCCGGCTACTTTCACCTGCCATGTTTTCCAGGCTCATCCATATATAGTAGCCTGTATCAGTAGTCCACTCATTTTTATGGTTGCACAATATTCCACTGTACAAACATTTTGTTTATCCATTTATCATTGGCTTGCAATCTCAACTGTGGCTCTGGGTGGCATCCACCAGGTCTAAGCAGACATGAATGCATTCCCCTTTGCCTTCGTAGAAGAAACCAGCCCATGATAATAAGGCAGCTGATTTCATCCCCAGGCACCCAGGACAGAAGAGAATCCTGCCCAAGGTAAGGGTCCCACGCATCTGCCCAAGGTAAAAGTCTTCTGCATCTTGGGTCCCTGACCAGGGCTGCAACCCCAGTCAAAAAAGGGTCACCACTTGTTTTGGCTGGGGCCCAGGTTCCTACTGCAATCTCTTTCTCCAGAAAATCCAGGAATATGGAGCCATCAAGGAAGCCCAAGGGTTTCCTTGCTGAGGAGGAATTCCTATCCAGGAATAGGGGGCCTGAGGACTCCTGGTCATGTAGAAGCCAGAACCAGGAGCCCCAGACTCTGCTGACCCCTGGGGGGGCCAGGCTATATGGGCCATGGGCGGGAGCCACCCCTCCCTGCCCCCAAAATAGTGGGGAGGGCCCTCAGAGAAAGACCCACCAGGACTGAGTGGACACAGAACCGGGGCTATCTTGGTCCCATCTCCTCTGCCTGGCTTCTGTTCCAGCTTCTGCCAAAATGCTCCTTTCTCTTTCAAGGAGTCAGAGGCACTGGTCTCCATTTGGCCACAAGGGGGAGCTAACCCACACAACGGGAGCAGTTAGAAGATAAAAGCCCACATTGATTAAAAGCAGTGCTCACTGTGTGCAGGGCACTGTTTCAAGCCCTTTACCTGCAATACGGTAAGTCCCCTACATACCAACCTTCAAGTTGCGAACTTTCAAAGATGGGAACATGCGTTCCATCTACCTCAGGCATGAGTAAAATTGCAGCTTGCCCTCCATCTCCTATTGCCGAGGATCCCTCAGCTCTACCATCTCCCACCTCCTCTCCCTCCTCCAGTCAGTAACTCTTCTTGCTTGTTCACTCGATGCCAGCCCCTGTGTGCCAGCTGTTATAGTGTAAACTGTACTTTTCAAGGCACTGTACTGTAAGATTAAAAATATTTTCTTTATTTTTTGTGTTTGTTTTTAATGTATTATTTGTGTGAAAAGTATTATAGGGCTTCCCTGGTGGCGCAGTGGTTGAGCGTCAGCTTGCCAATGCAGGGGACGCTGGTTCGAGCCCTGCTCTGGGAAGATCCCACATGCCGCGGAGCAACTGGATCCGTGAGCCACAACTGTTGAGCTCTGCGCGTCTGGAGCCTGTGCTCCGCAACAACAGAGGCCGCGATGGAGAGAGGCCCGCGCACCGCGATGAAGAGCGGCCCCCGCTTGCCGCAACTAGAAGAAAGCCCTTGCACAGAAACGAAGACCCAACACAGCTAAAAATAAATAAATAATAAAAATAAAGGAATTCCTTTAAAAAAAAAAGTATTATAAACCTATTATAGTACAGTACTACATGGCCGATTGTGTTAATTGGGTATCTAGGCTAACTTCATTGGACTTACAAACAAATTGGACTTATGAACGCGCTCTCAGAACAGAACTCATTCATATGTAGGGGACTTACTGTAGTCCATCTCATCTTCACAACCCCATGAAGTTGGGGCTTTCATTAACCTCATGTCATTGACGAAGAAACTATAGCACAGAGAGGTTAAGTGACTTGCCTGAGGTCACACAGCTGGTAGGAAATGGGGCCAGGAGTGGGATCTTGGTGATCTGATCCCAGAGAATGTGCCCCTAACCACTCTGCCTTCTGGCTTCTGAAAGCCAGCACCATGGCCAGAACTCAACCCCCTGCAAGAGGGGTGGAGCAGGCGTCTGGTGAGGTTTCCCTCCCACTGCCACACAGAAGTGAAGTGTTCATTCTCCTAGCCCCGCTAACATGCTACCTCCATTCCTTTGCTCTAGCTGACCCCTGTGCCTGCAATGCCTTCCCCTCATTTCCATCTGCCATCACTTCTCATTTTCAGACTCTGCCCTGATGTCGCCTCCTCGGCAAAGCCCTGCCCACACCCACACCCATGCAGATCAGCTCCCCCAGCCTCTGGGCTCCTCGGTTCCCCATATCCACATCTGTCTCCCGCCAGCCTAAAGCTCCTCCCTGCTGGAGCCCAGCCAGTTCCTCTCTGTGTCCCCAGAGCTCAGCCAGCGTCAGGCACAGAGCAGAGCTCAGTGCCCGTGGTTGAATGAAGCGTGTACAAAACACTCGACCCTGTGAAGTGGGTCTCATTATCCCCATTTCCCCTGCTGGCAAACTGGACTCAGAGAAGTGAGGCGCCCGTCCTGAGGGGCGGCGGGCACACCTGGGCCAGGCCTCACCCTCCGCTCGGCTCTAACTCACTACAGGCCACATGAGCTCAGAGGCTGCCCGCCCCAGCCTTCCTCACTGGTACCAGCCTCAATTCCCTCAAAGACAGAGCACAGCGGTTGGTCTCACTGGTTCTCAAACTGTTGCCAGTGCCGCAGTAAGAAACACATTTTACCTTGGTGTGCTAGCGAAGCTGAGTATATAAAAGGAGTACACACGCAAAACTGGAAGTTTCACAGAATGATACCTTCCTAGCTGTCTGCCCTCCACGCTCACATTCACCATTTTTATTCTATCCTACTCAGTTCCATTCTTCTCTCTCTCTTTCTAGTCCAGCCTCTTCCTTTCTTTTTTTTTTTTTTTTTTTTGCAATGCTAGTCTTGATTCACTAAATTGATTTCTTGACCTAAAAGGGCCATGACCCACAGTTTGAAAAAGCTTCAGTCCAGATGAACGCTAAGGTCCCTTCTGTCTTCCAGGTGCTACCTCTTTTCTACACCCCAACCCACCATGACCCTCCCTGCCTAACTAATTCCTTAAAGACAGGCCAAGTGCCACCTCCTCCAAGAAGCCTCCTCAGATCCCCCAAGGCCTGGACCGATGCCTGCTCTTGTTCTCCTGGCCTCCACTCCCTGGGGTGACCTTGACCTCTCTGTCATAACCTGCTTATACACCTGTCTCTCCATCACTTGGTCATCCACTAGAGATCAACCACTCTGTCTATCCTGTTCACCAGACAACCCAGCATCCAGCACAGCAGGGGCTTAATAAATGCAGGAAGCATTCCATCAATCAACAAATCCATGAAGGATCTGACTCTAACTTCAAGAAACTAAGAATGGCTCTAACAGCTGTTCTGGGACTCAGGTCCTGCTACACTCTCCTTTTCTTCACTCTACCAGGCAAGAACCAAGAAAGCCCTTGGCTCCCACTTCACAATTAACACATGCATCAGAGCTCAAAATCCAGCTGTATTGCTTGCCAGCTGTGTGACTTGGGCATGCTACTTACCTTCTCTGAGCTGCAAAATGCAGACCTCAGCAGAACTAGCTCACAGGGCTGCTGTGGGGTTAAATGTGGGTCTGTTGTCAAGTGCTCAGCCCAGTGTCTGATATAAGAAAACTCCCCATCAGCAGCCATATGAAGTCCCGGCTGCCCAAAGGAGGAAACACCCACATACACTTACTTTTCAGACCATCCACGTTGCAGAGCTGCTTCAGGACCTCTGTGGTCCCCTGCTCCCTGGGTCCCAGAGAGGTCACCAGCCCCACAGGCAGCCCGTATGCCCTGAGAGTCATGGCCACCTGCCGGGCAGTAGCCAACCAGATGTCCTGGTGGGAGGACACAATGGCCACGTGAGCCCAGCCAAAGTGTCTCATGACGGACAGCAGCACGTGGGCAGCCGAAGGCAAGGTGGGCACCAGCACACCTCCTCCCTCTGGAACCCCACACACCCAGGAGAAGAGGGTCTTTCCCCAGCCTTGGGCCAGCAGGGCTGCTGCTGGGCAGTAACCAGGATTGACAGGGCCCACAAAAACAGCTACGGTGTTCTTGTGGGCCAGGAATGTGGCCAGGGCACTAGAGGTGTCACAGCCCGTGGGAAGAACCACGGAAGTCAGCTGTGAGCCCAGTGCCAGTGAGGAATCCTGGTTGGCTTGGTTCACAGCCAGCTGGGCAGCCACACTGGGGAGGGCCTGAGCAAAGATGGGGTCACAGTCCCAGGGACCCAGCACCCCCAGGGTGAAGGTCCAGCCAGCCACAGGAGAGTGCCCCAAAGCAGCACAGAGAGAAGTGGCAGGAAAGGGGCTATCCTTGGATGGCTGAGAGTAGACCCTCACGGGCCCTGGCAGGGTTGGCAGGCCTTCCTATGCAGCAGCTTCTGGGACCGCCCTTCAGGCTACAAGCCCTCCTGCAGTCCTTGGAAAGAGGGATAAAGACAAGGTTTGCTTTCTAGCATTTTCTGCCTGTGCTTCCTGCATGATTTTGAGGCAGACACCCCTCCTGCCCCCAGAACCTCAGTCTCCTCATTGGTAAAATGAGGGATTTGGACCCATGATATCAGAAGACCCCCAGCTCTGGGGGCCTAACCTCCTCCGCAGGACTGGTTCACAGCCCCGAGATACCCACGCACGGTCCTGGGCTGGAGCTCAGTGGCTCGGCGTGGGCTCCAGAGTGAGAGCTGGCCAGACCCGGCTCACTGCTTCCCATCCTTGTGGCTCTAGACCAATCTCTGAAGTTTCTGAGCTTCATTTTTCTCTTCTGTAAAATGTGGATAATGAAACCTACTTTATGGAGTTATCATGATGATTAAATGACACGATGTGAAGCACTTAGCAGTCCCTGGTGCACATATGTTCAACAAATCTTACCTCTTTCAACCCACTATTATTATTTCTTCCTTCACTCATCTTCCAGAGTGGGCCAAGTTCTCCCTCTGAGCCTCCTCTGCTTCTGACCCTCAAGTCCAGCACCATTCACAGCATTTAAATCTGCCAGACTCTGTGGGCCCCAAAGCACAAGCAGCGCCTGGGTAGGGGTAGCTCCCCTGTTCTGTGCTTGCGGCTCAAGGGTTTACAGTGTTTGTGCACAGCCCCATCTCCGATCCCCCTCACGGCCCTGTTCAAACAAAGGTCCTTCTATCTCCACTGTACAGATGAGGAAACTACAGGAAACTGAATGGAGCTGGCAGAGACAGGATTTGGACAAATCTGTTCAGCTCATGTCCCACCCCACACGGGGCCTCCTTGACATTTGGACTGGGGCATCCCCACTCCATCTTACAGTTGCAAGACCCTCATGCCCATCCTGCAACTCCTGCCTGGCCTCTGCCTGCACCCCTGCGTTTGCTCATGCCTCACCCACAGGACTCATCCATCTTCCAACCACACTATTTATGCAGCCAACAGCCTTCCACTGGGGGCACCCCAGGAAGGCAGAAGATCCAAACTCACCCTTAAGAAACTGCCAAGCTGGTAGAGAGGCAAGTCCCAGCCAAGAGAAGAGCGGATCCCGAGTGCGGGCAGTAGCAGGACCAGTGGTGAGGCTCTGAGGGCCCCGGGAGGAGGGCTCACGGACGGTTTCCCAGAGTCTGAACCACCTACACTTGGAGTGTAGATCAGGAGAGTAAGAGGATGCCCTCCCAATGCCAACTGCAATGGTCTGTGCAGAGTAGCTCCTAGAAATTATGTTCAGTGCAGAGGAATGAGAAGGGCCTTGGCATCACACAGAGGAATAAATCCTGATTTTATCACTTACTAGCCCCTGACCTTGGGCAAGACATTTAACTTCTCTGAACCTCAGTTTCCTCATCTGTAAAATGGAGATGACAATAGCTACCTGGCAGAGCTGTGGTGGAGACTAAAATGTGTAGCGTGTTTACAGTGGGGATAGTCGTTGTGGTGAGTAGGGAACTAACTAGGCACTTATTAACCAGAATAGTTATGAACATCACCGTCACCGTCATCACCATCTTTGCGTCTTTGAGGAGAGGCAGGTGTACTGTGGTGTAAAGAAAGCTGGACAGAGAGGTGGAGGCCTGAGCTTCAGCCCCAGTCCTGCCCCTGCCCCATTCAAGGCCTCAGCCTCCCCATCTGTAGAAGAAGCAGGGCTGGCCAGACCTGAGCCCTTCCAACCTGTGATGTTATGTTTCTCCCAGCTCAGAGGCCAGGGTCTTGGGGAGGGCTGCTCTTCGACCAGTCTCTGAGGGACCCTCTGTACACTCCCTCCTCTTCTGCTGTGATACTCTAAGTGGTCTCCTAACATCCCACCCCAAGGGATGAACCCCTCAGAGCAGCTGGGTTTGTTCTGGGCTCACAAAGAGCTAATCATTTCTGGTTGGGAACATAGGCATATACGGCTGATATTAATGACAGACACCTCTCCCCTCAATCTGTACTTCGCAAAGCACCTGTGATCCACACCTGTGCCTGGTGCTCCTGGAGACCCTGAGGAGAGACCTCTTATCCTCTTTTTCAGAGGAAGAAACTGACTCTGGGCAGGGCAGGGACTTGTCTGGGGTCTCACCAAAAGTTAGGGCTGAGTTGGTCCTGAGCCTGGCTTCCCACCTCCCAGCCAAAGACAAAAATCACCTCTTTTATTGAGCACCTAGAACATCAGAGCTGAAGGATCCTGGAGATCTAAGCATCTGAGCCAACTCCTCTGTGTACAGATGGGGAAACGGGTACAGAAAGGGGTGCGGACTTCCCTCCATCCCACAAAGCAGCAAGAGGTTCCCCTGGTCCCTCAGTCCTGCTGGCCATGCTCAGTGTCGCAGGAATTCTGCGGCCAATGGCCTGCAAGGGGTCACAGAAGGCTCAGGCCCTTAGCGAGGGCAGCCTCTGGCCAGGGCAGGAGCCACCTTTAGCCCCGCCTCCACCTCTGACTTGTGAGACAGTGTTCACACCCTTTTCGGTGCCATCTGTACAGGGAGGGCTTAGTTTATATGTTTAGGGTCTCCAAAGATCCTTCATCTCCAATATTCTACCTGTCAACAAAAATTAGGAAACAGGTGATCTTTGTCTCTGCAGCTGGCCACGTCCCCTCTCCTAACCCTTCCCCCAGGAGTGTGTAAGCTGCAAGTGCTCCCACCTCTGGCACAAGGGGTTCAGGTGCCACCCTCCTAGGGAGGGACCGTTTGTAGCTTTAGACTCAAGTGGACGGACACTGAGGACCAGCTACAGATAGCTTGGCTCATGGAGCCAAGTTCATGAAGCTAGTCAACTCCATACTACCATAACGCAAAAAGATGAAGACGCCTTTAGTTACATTAACAAACAAATGACCCAAATATTCCAGGGAAGGAGGATGGGGGACTCCTGTCAGAGCCAGGGCCCCTTCAAGCCCTGTATCCAAGGGTCACTCTCCTGTGCCCCAACCTGGTCCTTCTTGCCTCCTTCAGGGCAAGCTCCCCAAAGACCCACCTGCCACGCTGTGCTGTTGGAGCTGATTGACCGCCTCTCGGCAGATCCTGAGGTTCCTGCATGAGCGTCCTCGGATGTCAGACTCTCCAAGGGAGCTCTGTCCTGGGGAGCCCCCGTTCCCACCACAGCCCGCACAGTCCCACAGTCACCACTCCGGCTGCCTGCCAGCTTCCCAAGACTCCTGCTGAGGGAGGGCCTCGTATATGGCCCGTTCCCTCCTGTCCTCCATAGGGGCCTGAAGAAACCGTTTGGAAAATTCCAGCTGTTCAGACCCTAGGGCTCTGGGGAGCCAAGCACAGAAGAGAAGGAGGGAATGAAGGAGAGAGGAACTGAGGGAAGGAGGCAGGGAGGGAAGGAGGATGTCTTCAGCACTACGGACAGCTCCACACCTGGCTGGGACTCCCAGGAGGAAAAAAGAATGGGCGAGCACTGAAGAAACCAGCATTACTGAGCGTCCACTACGTGCCAAGCCCTGTGCTGGGCACTATTTATACAACCCACTGAGAAAGGTACTGTCATTATTATTCCCACGTTATACATGAGGAAAGTACAGCTCAAAGAGGTTAGGTAATTTGACAAAGGGCACAGAGCTAGTAAGTGGCAGGGCTTCTGCTCATCACACCACATTGATTCTTTGGGAATTATAACAGCGGTTTTTCTATCTTCTCTTTTGATGTGGACCCTTATGTGGAGATAGACGCCAGAACCCAGTGGATTTTCAGCCCTTCCTCTGCCACCTGCTCTCTCCTACTAAGGTGAAATTAACCTTTACTAAGTACACGAAGTTTGTACTATGTGCTAGGGATTGTACATACCCTATACAACCTCTCTGGGCTGTACATAGTGAATGCTCAATAATGCTGGTTTCTTTAGTGCTCGCCCATTCTTTTTTCCTCCTGGAGTCCCAGAAACCATTGTTTCTGATGGTTAAGTGCTGCCATCTACCTGGCTTCCCATTATTCACACTGAGATCAAGGAGCTTCCATTACAACACCCCCCATGGCCATCTCTGGCCTACAAAGGACAACTACCATAGAGTTCCTCAAGGATGGGGAGGTCTCCCACCCCCATGAATGCATTCCTTAATGCTTGGGTGAAAGGAGTGTCCTCCAGCTTCTCCTAGGGTTGCGAGCAGGTTGCATATAATAGATCCACCCCAACGTGCCCACTCTCCTGAGCCTTCAGACTTTCCTACACAGTGTTCCAAGGAAGTTCTGGAATTTCAACATTGTTCAGTAAGGCCATCACTGTGTCCAAGCTTCAATTAATCAGATTATTATATCCAAGACATGTGAACAACCTAAATGTCCAATGACAGATGAATGGATAAAGAAGATGTTGTACCTATATACAATGGAATATTACTCAGCCATAAAAAGGAATGAAATTGGGCCATTTGTAGAGATGTGGATGGACCTAGAGTCTGTCATACAGAGTGAAGTAAGCCAGAAAGAGAAAAACAAATATCGTATATTAACACATATATGTGGAATCTAGAAAAATGGTACAGATGAACCTATTTCCAGGGCAGGAATAGAGACGCAGATGTAGAGAATGGACATGTGGACACAGAAGGGGAAGGGGAGGGTGGGACGATTTGGGAGATTAAGATTGACATATATACACTACCATGCGTAAAATAGCTAGCAGGAACATGCTATAAAGCACAGGATGCTCAGCTCCGTGCTCTGTGACGACCTAGATGAGGGGATGGGGGGGAGTGGGAGGGAGGTCCAAGAGGCAGTGGATATAGGTATACATATAGCTGATTCACTTCATTGTACAGCAGAAACTAACACAACATTGTAAAGCAATTATACTCCAGTAAAAAATAAATTAAAAAAAAAAACCACTCCTGGGTGATCAAGTCAAAATATTAAATTCCACATCCTAGGCTAGGGCACCCATGTCAGTGAATTTGGCACAATCAATTCTTATAATTCTTCCCCTTGGTCTAACACCCTCGGAATCCACTCCCACAGGCTCCTGCTTATACAGATTGACAGAGTCTTATAAGTATTTCACTGTCTAGACTATCTTCTCACAGTGCAGGGGTTTTTTGGTTTTTGTTTTTGTCTTTGTTTTTGTTTTCGTCAAATTTAAGATTTATTAGATGTAGCAAGACCACGTGGGAGTAATAAACTTACTATCTGCCAAGTTTACCTTTTTGATTACATATTAGTTCCTTGGTCAACTTCTGAGTATCTGAGGTTACTAATTTGCACTTCTCCTCCAGGCTATGCTGGGGCTGAGTGCTGGTCCTGGGCTTGGAGGCAATGAGGACGATGAGGGCGTTCTGAGGAGCACAGGTATCAGCTTATAGAATTACTGCTCCCCGTCGACCACTGAAAGGTTTTTATGCAGATAAGGAAGTGCACTTAGGTAGGGAGGGGCTGCTTCCACTGATGAAGGGGATTTAGGGGAATTTGCAGATCAGAATTCTCAGCCCCATCCATTTCTCCCCAGATGTCTCCACCCCAAGTCCTGGGGTCCCAGTCCTTTCCTATTAGCACTCCTCCTTCAATATAAGAGACCTGGGGTGGAGGTGTTGCAACTCTGCAACCTTTACCGTCAGACCCTGGGTTTGGTCCTCGGTTATACCCTCCTTGCACCCACAGACATGAGGGACTCCTTCAAGCTCTCATGGAAACCTTCTGTTGTTCACACACGTTCTCAATTTTATGGTCATAATTTTCTATTTATTTTCTATATATATATATATATGATCTCTTGGGCTGTAGGAAGAAGCCATGTTCCTCTACTGTCTGGTTTTTTTTTTAACTTCATAAATGCCCATGATCTTGGAAGATGGTTTTTTTTTTAATAAATTTATTTTTGGCTGTGTTGGGTCTTCATTGCTGCACACAGGCTTTCTCTAGTTGCGGAGAAGAGCAGGGGCGACTCTTCCTTGCAGTGCGCGGGCTTCTCATTGCAGTGGCTTCTCTTGTTGCGGAGCACGGGCTCTAGGTGCACGGGCTTCGGTAGTTGTGGCACGCGGGCTCAGTAGTTGTGGCTCTCGGGCTCTAGAGCGTGGGCTCAGTAGTTGCAGCGTGTGGGCTTAGTTGATTCGCAGCTTGTGGGAATCTTCCTGGACCGGGGCTCGAACCCGTGTCCCCTGCATTGGCAGGTGGATTCTTAACCACTGCACCACCAGGGAAGTCCCTCCACTGTCTTTATAACCAGTATTGTTGCCACAGGGCAAAGTGCCACAGCCACTTGATATGCCAAAGTCTGGCCTTCCAACCTGCACTGCATCCCATGCTACTACCCATGATCATTTGAGTAACTGTGTTACTACCAGACGTCATGAATTACTTGCATCCTAGTTCCCCCAGCAGGAGATTATCCCCATGTTGCTCAAATACAGGACCAATCCAATTCCAGAATCCTATTTGGAGAATCTAGTTCCTAAGGCCACTCTTGGCACTAGACAGAGTCCTAGCAGGAAACTGAGGGCAGACTCAAATTAGGGTAATTCTAGAAGGGCTTGTTTACAAAGGCCTATTATAAAGGTGGGAGCAGGGGTTTCTAAAGAATATTGCAGTAACTTGAGACTAATGGTAGCAGAACTATTGCCTCTCCGGGTCCAAAGGGATGAGGGGAAGGAGTTTTCTGGAGCCCGGAAGACAGTTGGCTGCCTCGAAAGGTGAAAGGACACATCCAGACTATGATGTCCCCACAGGGAAGAATCAAGGGAAGTAGAAACCCAATCCCATGTCTCTTACCCTTGCTGCTAGGGCTTCTCATTGGCCCAAACTAACCAGAATCCAGGATCTCTCCAGGGGTTCTAGAGTCCACTCCATCTGTCCCCCAGAAAAATGGAAGTCCTTAGCTGATGAAGGAGCCTTAAGTGGCCTCAGGGACACCTCTCAGACAGGACAAGAACTCTGTGTATCTCCACCCACACTTGCTCATATCCACTGGTTACTGGCCACTCACTATTCCCTGGGCCACTGCCCTGCTGTGAGCCAGTCAGCTGTTAATGCTTCTGCCCTGTTGCGTTGAGAAACCTGTGTCCTCTGACCTCTACATCCTGGTCCTTGTTCTATACTCTCTGCCAGCAGGGCAAGCCTGTACCCTCTGGCTGTCATCAGCCCCAGACGGTCAAGAGGCATCATCAAACACAAAGGACCAGTAAATACCATCCATAGAGCCTTTGCAACAGCCAAGATAGTCACGATAGTCATAATAGCAAACACATTATGTTTAGGACCATTATAGGTGTTTCCCATGTAATGATTCATTTCATCATCACACTCCTATGAGATAGGACAGGCCTTCCCTGTCTTGTTCATTTCTGGGGACTTAAGACCCTGCCTGGCACTTATTAGATATACAATAAGTCTGTGCTGAATTTACTGTCTCCATTTTGCTGCTGCAGATCACAAAGCTCTTGAGGGGAAGAGCTGGGATTTAGAACCAGGAAGTCGAGCTCCAGAGCCCATGACCTCAACCCCAGTATGTGCTGCTTTTATTTTTTTAACATAATGCCAAGCTTTCCCTCATTTTTTCTTTTCCCAGGAAAGCATCTCCAAATCCTTTCACGTTCCTCACATAGGTAATAACATGACATGACATAAATGGCACTAAGGTGGCGCTGTGGTATATTCTCACCTCATTTAAGCCTCATTATAACCTTCACAGCGCAAGGCTTGAAGGGGCAAGCACCTGTTCAGTCCTATTCATTGCTGTAGCCCCAAAGCCGAGCCTGGCACAGAGCATATGCACATTAAATATCAATTGGGCGAGTTAACTTTACAGATGAGGGACTGAGGTTCCTAAAGCTTAATAAACTTTCCCGAGGTGGCAGAATTAGTAAGTGACAGAGCCCTGATTTGTAACCTGTCTTTGTCCCCAAAACTGTTTCTACTGCACTGTGCTGCCTGGCCTCTCTGGGTCTCGCTTTCCTCGCCAGTTAAATGGAGATTTTAACGGCCCTTAGGGTTGCTGTGGGGACAAAGGGTACAATGAGGTGGAGGCACTCTGCAAACAGGAAAGGGGGACACAGATGCAGGGCTACCTTCTTTCCCTCTCTGTGTCGCTGAGCCCTGGTGCAGAACAGGAGCCCCAGAGAATGAGGGCGGTGCCTCCAGACAACAGTGAAACTGAGATGGATGGAAGATGGGTGGATGGATGGATGGATGGATGAAAAAAAATGCTCTTTTGAAAAAGATGTTGTTGTACCAGGGTGGACGCTGGCTGGTCTTTTAGCCTTTATCCAGCAGAGGGCACCAAGGCTCCAATAATTAGCCTAGACTAGAGTTTCCTGGTAGGAAAAAGCCTCCTCCAGGAGGGCACTGTAGCCAGCCCTGGTCCTGGTCTGTAGCTTTCTGGCAACTCTGGCAGGTGAAAGGATAGATACACAGAAAACCAGGTCAGAGACCACGCGGCACGGGGTGAGACGTAAAGAGCACAGGCTTAGAGACAGACCCTCACACCTGCCTCCAGTAACAGCGGCCTCAGGGAGAACACTTCACACACCAGAGCCCTGTTTCCCTTTGTAAAATGGGGAAATAAGTGTACCTTTTAGGTTTGTCGTGAGGATTAAATGAGATACACTAGAGAGCACTCAGTATGCCGGACGCCCTCAACAATTACAAGTGAGGTATTCATGGTTCAGAGTGGTGGTTTGACTCACCCGAGGCCACCAAGCAAGGACAAGATGGGAAGTAAAGATGGTCTCCAAGGATCCTGACGAGATTTCCAAGTGAATAGAGAAAATTCTGTTAGGATCAAAGTGGTTTGGGGCAATGGAGACAGTTCCAGGTGAGTGTGGAAATTTTAGGGGTGGAAACTGCTCTGAGGCTGAGGAAGGTTCTTGGAGACAAAGGCTGAGTTAAGTGAACTCATCCTGCCACCTGGGGTGGATACCAAATAACCACTTAACAGCCCGCACAGGAGCTCCAGGTACACTTCTGTAAAGTGGGAAATTAACATTTTAATGTGGAACTCGACTTGCATCTCCTCAGGAGGCTGGGTGTAAATTTGCCATCTGTTTCAGAAGGCTGAGTTTTTCCCTAGGCATTTATTTTGTGTGTTGTTGTCACTCGTGATCCCTGCCAGGGATTTATCGCAAGGACCAGGCCTGGCTTGAATTGCCTTGGAATGAGCTTGTCGACTAGCAGCAACCTGCAGAAAGCCAAGACCTTCAAAAAATGAACAGAAAACCAACGTCGTGTTTCACTGGAGCAAGTGGAGAGTCCTGCCCCGAACACAAAAGAGCGAGCAGGCTTTGGATCATAAGCTGGTCCCCTGGCCCTGATCCTGAGGAGGAATATGGTCCACACTGCAGCGCCCCTGTTTTAGCAAGTGGCTTGTAGAGAGCAGGGCTTCCCTGAGACTGGGAGAGGACCCAAAGGAAAAGTGGCGGTGCTCTATTTGCCCTTTTCCTCCTCATAAGCCAGCGCCTAAAACCTGCCAAGGTGCTGCAGGCCAGTGTAGACTTGAGTGGGACCGTACCCACCCCGGTCTAAACTTGCTTCTGCAGCCCCCAAAGCTGCTCACCATGGTGAGTGACAGGCTCTGCCACCTGAGGGTCTGCCTCTTCCACCAGCAGCATGTGACCTCACTCCCTGTCCTGGCTTGAGCAGGATCTTTGCCTTCATTCTTCATAAAGCTCCTCCCATCCATGAGTCCAGCTTGTTGCGATTCACCCCGTCATCCGACTTCAACCTTTTCTGAGCCCTTATTCTACGCCAGCTCTGTCTTTGGTACCAAGGAGACTGGGTTTCTAAGCCAAGGCCCCTGCTGTAACCTAGTGGGAAAGGCAGAGGATTGCCACCTAGTGGAGGGTGTGTTATAGGGAAGAACAAATCTGACTCCATATTAGATCTGTTTCTTTTACTTTAACCTTTGTATTCTACTGCTTTTGCTTCAAGTTAAGAGTGTTGCCAATAGCCTGAAATGTACAGGATAACCCATTCTCAAGGCTCTGACCTTTAAAGGTATAACACTTTCCCATTCATACAGAGATTAAAAAATAATATTTGTCTTCTTGGAGGTTTACAGGAACAACAGGTGACCTGACCTGTATGGACAGCTGCAAGAACAAAGGATTCTGACATCAAGAAGTTTTTAAGAACCAACCACGCCCCTCCCTCACCTTGCCTTTAAAAATGCTTTGCTGAAACCCTTCAGGGAGTTCAGGGTTTGGGGGGCATGGCCGGCCCCTTTCTCCTTGCATGGCCCTGCAATAAACATTTCCCTGCTCCAAACTCTGACGTTTAGGTCTGTTTGGCCTCACTGTGCTTCGGGTACATAAACTTGCGTTTGTTCAGTAACAAGTGGAGGCACAAAAGGAGGTGGAAGCAACCCTCTTTGGCATGGATCCTGTGGTCTGGTGAATCTCAGCCCCTCCCCTCCTCATGCATGTGCTGGACCCCAATCTCCAGCAAAATGATTGAGCAGGACAGAGGCAACAGAGGGCAAGCTGGCAGAGACGTGTCAACTGACAAGGAGCCAGCAGCAAATAGTAAGAAGTAGATGGGAGAATCCAGAAAACCGTGAGCAGCAGCCTGATGAGAAAGTGAGCCACACTTGTCAGGGGGGCCCGTGGCAGCGCCCTGGAGGGCATGAGGCTAAGAGTTTGCAGCCTCAAGTTCTGTCCAATTCTTCTCTGTGGCCCCAGGACCCCAGAAAGCTCTGGCCCAGCACGGTTCTGCAGAGCTAGCCACGTTCTGAGAGCAGGGCTGAATGCGTGAGGTGACACCAGGGCGTGGAGACCTGGGACACCCACGCTGGCTCCATGTCGAGGGCCCTGGCAGTGAGTCGGGGCGGGAGGCAGCTCCTCCCTGTCCTGCCAGACCACCAGCTAGCACCTCCAAACAGGCAGATTGCCACTTCCCACTCTGACATCTGAGGCCACCCTTTGGGGCCATCTTGTTTCCTTTAAGATTGCACTACTTGTGGGACTTCCCTGGAGGTCCAGTGGTTAAGACCCCGAGCTTCCACTGCAGGGGGTGTGGGTTTGATCCCTGGTTGGGGAACTAAGATCCCGCATGCTGCGTGGTAGCGTGCCCCACCCCCGCAAAAAAAAGATTGTGCTACTTGTGATGTGCCCCCCAACCTCACTGCCATGTTCCCTCACCTCCAAAATGCAGACCCTAAGCCTCTGTCAGATATCTGGCTATAACATGGCACCTACTGGGATATCAGATCTGACAGCTTTTTTTGCTGTTGTGCCTTTTCTAAGACTAGAACCAGCTGCCAATGGTCTGCTTGGGCAGGATCTCTCAGCTTCTCCTCCCACTGTCAAATTTTCATCGTTGGATTGTCACAGTGGGTACAGGACACTATAGGCAGGTCAGACTTGTGCTGGGCTGAAAATGCCTCTGAACTGGCCTGTGATCTTGGGAGCCTGTCTCCTCACCTGCCTAATGGGGGACAATTGTGCCTGCCTCCTGGGGTTGCTGTGAGGTTTGTGTGGGGTGGCAAGTGCGCCTGGCATGGGTTGGGAGGTGCGCAGCAAATGTCTGTTAGGGGTTCTGGAAAGCATGGGGCCAGGCAGCAAAGTGCAGAACCTGTGGGTTTTATAGGACGGAAACCAGATCCTAACCCATGGATGGGTCAGAATTCTCTCTCCTTACTGAGCCTTGATCTGTGTCTACATGGGGAACGTTCCAAGGGCTGAAAGCTTGCAATTAAGGCCATAGTAGACTCCAAAGAGAGGAACACTCTTTAGGCAAAACTGAATGCCAGCTCAATGAGAGAAGACTGCCAATGCTCATGCCCCAGCTGTGTGTGTGTGCGTGTCCGCGCGCGCATACACGCATGCAAACATGGGATGCGATTGCTTGTACAGCTGACGCCTGCTCTCCAGGTTTGGGCTGTGGCAGGACGTGACACTCCATGTGAGTGCTGCGTCTGACTTTTGGAGCCTTCTTTCAGACAGAGGCAGCCAACTGGGCCCAACATGCTTTCTGGAGCCAGCCTCACAGCTGCTGTTTCCATTACAGGGAGGAGCCTAGCTCTGGTAGGGGCCGCGTGGCATCAGCTCCCAGATCCCAGCCCCAGGTCAGGGCATGACTGGGAAAGGGGACTCTGGGCAGGGATAGAGAGGGGGTGTGGACCCAGAAACACTGGTCCAGGAATAGGTTGAGAAAGCAATGTTGGTCAGGGAGTTAAATGGAGCAGTGATCAAGTAGTGATGGGGTAAGAAGGAGAAACAGTTCAGAACACAGGTGTCATAGATGGGGAAGAGGTAGAAAGCCAGGGAAAAGGGCAGAGAGGGAAAAGAGTCCATAGAATCAGAAGCAATAGAAACAGAGGAAGGGAGAGAGGGAGAAAGAGATTCAAGAAAGAAAAATTAAGATAGGAAGTAGATGTTCAGAGAGGGAAATAAAATCATAGAAAGAGGAAAGAGAGAAACTCCAAGAGAATCAGAGGCAGACAGGGAAATAGTGTATGATAAATAGACAAGGAGCAAAAAGAGAGGTGGCAAATAAAAGGGAGTATGCCAGAGACGGGAGGAGGCGAGGGCAGAGCCTGGAGGGACCTTAAGACCTACCACATTCAACCCTCACCCCTATTTTCCAGATGAGAAAACTGAGGCCCAGCAAATCGGTGGCAGAATCAGCCTCAGAATACAGGTGACAAAGCTAGTGAAAAGGGAAAGAAACCTGGAGAAGAGATGAGAGTCCAGCAGAAAGCCCCAAATGTTTGAGGATCAAGAACAGAAGGGGTGGAGGACTTCCCTGGTGGTCCAGTGGTAAAGAATCCGCCTTCCAATGCAGGGGACGCGGGTTTGATCCCTGGTCAGGGAATTCAGATCCCACATGCCATGGGGCAACTAAGCCCCACGCGCCACAACAACTTAGCTCACACGCCTCAACGAGAGAGGCTGCGTCCGCAAACTACAGAGCCCATGCAACCTGGAGCCCACGCGCCACAGCTAGAGAGAGAAAGGCTGCACGCCGCAACTAGAGAAGAGAAAGCCTGCGTGCCACAGCTAGAGAGAAGCCTGTGTGCCGCAACAAAGATCCCACATGCCGCAACTAAGACCCGACGCAACCAAAAATAAATAAATTAATTAATTTTAAAAAAAACAAGGAAGAGGTGGGATGGGGAGAGGGCCTGGGGTCTGGCCCACAGGCTGGGCTGCTGTGATGGGGAGACCCTGGGCACCCAGAGCAGGGAACACCTGGCCTCTCCCTAAGTTGGGGGGCTGGCACTGGCCCACAGACCTGAGGACCTCCTGCCTGTCCAGGTCCCAGCTGCAGACAGAGAAACTGGGGGTGTGGTATGGGCTGAACCAATACTAACGCAGTGATTTCCACTTCCACACATTCTTATCTAGTCCAGTGATTTGGCTCCTCAGACCTCTTCAAATTAAACCAGTAAATCAGAAGGAAGCACCCTGGAGGTGGGCACACTGGCAGGCCTAAGAAATGTCAGCTGACAACCAAGAAGGAGATGGAATAATCGTGAACAACAGATACCAGAAGTCAGTGTTTCTCAATCTGGGACCAAGCAGAGCAGGGCACCAGAATCGTTAACAGTGAGGCTGCTTAACAATGATTCATAGTTATCAAGATTGTGTAACCACCCTAGTGAACGCTGCTTACTAAGGTACAGAAGCATAATACGCATTTTAGAGAAAGGGTCTCAAATCAGGAGTCCAGCAATGTATTCTGAGGGTACAAGAATTCTTTGAGAATTTTTAACCATGTGTTTTCCTTATTTGACATTATTTTTAAAATTCTCTTCCCAGTTATGGGAGCAAATGATTTCCTTTGCAGTGACAATTCAAAGTTAAAAGAGATTTTCATAGAATAAGATTTGAATTTCTTGGTCAGCGTTAAGGACTGACCATTGAGCGGTCAGTTCAACAAATGTTGACCTTTACTTCCCCTTTGCCAAGTCCTGGGCCCATATGGGAGTTGGCCTGGCACAGGGTATCAGAGCACAGAAAGGGTTAGGAAGTTACCCACATGAAGGGGGGGGGCAGTGCCTATGATGGCAGACTGGTTATATATGATCAAATAAGTAAATATATTCAGCATAATGGAAGCCAGTTTTCTCACTGTTAGGGGAGGGAGTTACAAATATGGAAAGAGAGAAAAATAGAATTTTCTGTGTGATGTTGGAGTGGAATTGGAGGTAGTGGGATGAACACGTGGTTTTCCAGATAGATATGCTTTCTAGCTCTTTCCACTGAGAGGAGCTGGAGTAGTAACATTCCAATAGCAATGAGCTCCCTTAACACTTAGATCTTAGCTTCTAAAAGGAACCGGGGATCCTTGTTTCTGGGCTTATTCCAAGCCTGGAACAGGAAAGGAAAAAGATGAGCCTGGAAAAGCTCATGGAAAGTAAGGAAGTGCTCAAAGAATGACTGGGATATATCAAAAAGACACAGAAGTTGCTGGTCAAATCTGGAATACTCTGTGTGTCAAAATAAATAATAAGAATAACAGACTATAACTCATTGAATAAGAAACCAGAAGTCCAAACTGTCAGGGAGGGAGGGAAAGAAGGAGGAGAGAGGGAGACTTTGATGTAGAATGGGTTACTGATACAGTTTCAGAATACTTCCCCACAGAATACTTATTCATCACAAATGGAAAAGAAATAATTTTCTGCAGTAATTTTCCTGTGGAGAAGCTTGGCAAGAACCATCAGAGTGATCAAAGTGAACATCACCAGTAATGGAGCAAATGAAATCATGTGCCACCTGATGGGAGGCACTGAGCAGAACACAACATCACTTCTGTGATGTTCCTGCTCAAGGTTCTAATCATGAGGTAGCATCAGACAAACCAAAGTTGAAGGGCATCCTACAGAATAACTGGCCTGTAATCTTCAAAAGCATCAAGATCATGAAAGTCAAGGAAGGGCTGAGGAGCCATTCAAGTCTGAAGGAGACTAAGAGGCACAGCACAACACAAGATTTTGAACTGGATCCTTTGGCTTTAAAGGACATTATTGGGACAATTAGAGAAACATGAATCGGGTGTAAGGAGTAGATCATAGTAATGCATACATGTTCGTTTCCTGATTTTGATGTTCCTATTGTGGTTATGCAGGAAAATGTCCTCGTTTGGGGGAAACACTAAAATATTCTTTCAGGGAAAATATAAATTAGGGCACTCGCAACTTTTCTGTAAATGTGAAACTGTTAAAAAGTGTTTTTGATCTTCCCACAAGAAAACTCCCAAGTAAAGTTTTTCATCTGAACAATGCCAAACCTTCAAGGAATGAATAACCCCGAATTCATAAACACTTCCATACGAAAATCAAAGTAGGTGTGATAAAGAAAAATTGTAAGCTTATAGAATATATGAACATGTACGTAAAAAATCCCAAATAAAACTGCAAGCTAAGTCTAGGGCACCAGAGTCCAAGAGCCTTTCTTGAGAGTCAGCTGGCTGGCCCTCTGCCCCTGCCTGGCGGGTCCTCCACTCCTTGTGTTGCAGGAGCGCCATCTTGGATCCTGAGGGCCGCCCCCTTGAGAGGTGACCCAGCCTGGGCCATTGAGGGACTTCCTGCAGCAGGTTGCCAAACTACCCCTGAATTGCCTACTTTGGATTGGTATATGAGAAAGACATGAACTCCTCTAATGTTTAAGATGCTATTATTTGGGGATTTCTGTCATTCACAGTCAAATCTTTTTTTTTAATGTTTATTTATTATTTATTTATTATTTTTGGCTGTGTTAGGTCTTCGTTTCTGTGCGAGGGCTTTCTCTAGTTGCGGCAAGTGGAGGCCACTCTTCATCGCGATGTGCGGGCCTCTCACTATCGCAGCCTCTCTTGTTGCGGAGCACAGGCTCCAGACGCGCAGGCTCAGTAGTTGTGGCTCACGGGCCCAGTTGCTCCGCGGCATGTGGGATCTTCCCAGACCAGGGCTTGAACCCGTGTCCCCTGCATTGGCAGGCATAGTCTCAACCGCTGCGCCACCAGGGAAGCCCCAAATCTTATCTTAACTGATATTGATCAATAGCAGATTCAAGGAGAAAAGCCATATTTTCATCTAGTAGGTTTTCAAGAGAAGGATTCAGTGAAATTCAATGTTCATAATTTTAAAAAGGACTCTTGGGCTTCCCTGGTGGCGCAGTGGTTGAGAGTCTGCCTGCCAGTGCAGGGCACACGGGTTCGAGCCCTGGTCTGGGAGGATCCCACGTGCCGCCGAGCGGCTGGGCCCGTGAGCCACAATTGCTGAGCTTGCGCGTCTGGAGCCTGTGCTCTGCAACAAGAGAGGCCCGCGCACCGCAATAAAGAGTGGCCCCCGCTTGCCGCAACTAGAGAAAGCCCTCGCACAGAAACGAAGACCCAACACAGCCATAAATAAATAAATAAATAAATAAATAAATAATGTTAACTGTTTAAAAAAAAAAAATAAGCCAGTGCTTATATTATAAAAAAAAAAAAGAACCCTTGGCAAACTTGGAACAGACAAAAACCTCCTAAACCTCATAAAGAATACCTACACAACTCCCACAAACAAACATTATAGTCAACAGTGAGTTGTTTTTTTAAAAATCCTCTTTAAAATTAGGAACAGGACAAGGATACCTGCTGTCACAAATTCTATCCAATTCGGTTCTGGAGCCCCTAGTCAAGGCAATACAGTAAAGAGAAGAAATGAGAAGTACAAAGATATGAAAGGAAAAACAAAACTCTCATTGTTTACAGATGATATTGTCTACGTGGAATCTACAAACAATCCTGAAACAAATCATTAAAATAATAGCGTTTAGGAAGTGGGTGAATATAAGATAAATACATTAATAGCAGCTGCATTTTTATATACTGGCAACATAAAATTCAAAAATGTAATTTTTTTTCTTTGGCCCCGCGGCATGCGGCATCTTAGTTGCTGCATTCCCCACCAAGGATCGAACCCGTGACCCCGGCAGTGGAAGCGTGGAGTCCTAACCACTGGACCTCCAGGGAACTCCCAAAAATGTAAGTTTTTTAAAAGATGCATTTACAATAGAAACAAAAATTTAAGTGTACCTTGAAATAAATTTAACAGAAGACATGCAAGCTCTTTTGCGAAGAAATATTTTATTGAAAACATTTTATTGAAAAACATTAAAGACCTTTAAAAATAGGGGATATTTAAGATTCACGGATAAAAAATCATCAATTATTGGTGTCAATTATCTCCAAATTGATGTATAGATTCCATATCATTCCAATCAAAATTCCAGCAGATCTTTTGGAGAATTTTGCAAGTCAATTTTAACATGTTTTTTTAAAAATAGACAAGCAAAAAAGCCAAGATACTCTCCCAAAAGAAAAATCAGGTGAGTGGCCTGCCCTAGCAGCTATTGAGACTTATCATAAAACCATAGAAATTAAGAAAGTGTGGGTGTTGACATAGGTGGTAAACAACTGGAGCAATGAAACAGAATAGAGACCCTAGAAATAGGTCCTTGCATATGTGGAAACTTGATCTATGACAGCTGTATTGCAGATGAAGAAAGGACTGTTCACTGAATGGCGCTAATACTTCTCGTTAACTTTTGGCAAAAAATGAAGTGTGATCTGCACCTCATACCAGACACAAAAATCAATTCCAGATGCATTAAGAGCCTAAATTTGAGAGCCAACTTTTCTGTTAATTTTTGGAGAACATATAGAACATATACATTGCTTTATGAACTTAAGATAGGGGACTTTTTTAAATAAGACATTAAAAATGCAAACATAAAAAAAAATATGCAAACATAAATGCAAAAGTGCAATAAATTTTATTGCTATAGAGTTTAGAACTTATGGTCATCAAAAGATACCATAAAAAGGGGCTTCCCTGGTGGCGCAGTGGTTGAGAATCTGTCTGCCAATGCAGGCGACACAGGTTCGAGCCCTGGTCTGGGAAGATCCCACATGCCGCGGAGCAACTAGGCCCGTGAGCCACAACTACTGAGCCTGCACGTCTGGAGCCTGTGCTCCGCAACAAGAGAGGCCACGATAGTGAGAGGCCCGCGCACCGCGATGAAGAGTGGTCCCCGCTTGCCGCAACTAGAGAAAGCCCTTGCACAGAAACGAAGACCCAACACAGCCATAAATAAATAAATAAAGGAGTTCCTTTAAAAAAAATAAAATAAAATAAAAAAGATACCATAAAGAAAGTGAAAACATGATCTGCAAAATGGGTGTGGCAAATTTTATTTTCCGAAGATGGCTGCAACAATATCTCTCATCTCACATGCTCTTTTAGAACCTTGCCCCTCCCCATCAAGAAGCAGAATCTACGTCCTCTGCCCTTGGACCTGGCAGGCGCTTGTTGGCGCTTGCCTTGACCAATAGGGTACAATCAAAGTGATGATATGTGACTTCCAGGTCTAGGTCATAAAAATGCCATACATGTTAACCTCCATCCCCTGCTTCTGGCCTCCTACTTTGCACTTTGCAGGTGACACATTGCTGCTTTCTGGTTCAGACCCTCGCCTTCACCACATCTGATATGCTAATATTTGCCTGGCCTTGGTTTCTCCAGCTGTCTCAGCAAGACCCTCCCCCAGCACCACCTGGCCTAGGCCTTACTTGGGGCATATACTTTCACAGTCTGCAACTTGAGAGGTGGAGAGAAACACAGAAAACAGAAAACGGAAGTCAAAGGCATATCCAACTTCCATTTGTACTGAGGAATGGGGGAGAGAGGGATGGTCTGGAGTAAGTGCACATGAGAACACTCAGAGTGGGGGGCCCTGTCCCCACCACTGCCTGGTACTGTCCTCCAGAGTCATGCCCAGTAAGGGTGGAATAGGTTGGGACTTAGAGAGTTCAGTTCTTGCTCTGCCCCTGATGTGCTGTGTGACTCTGGACATGTCAGTTTGCCTCTCTGGGCCTCAGCTTCCTTAACACCAAGGTTCCTCTGTTTGTTGTTTTCATACGTATAATAACTAGCAGGGGGCCTGATATATGGAGTAGATGCTCTATAAATGGAGTTGAAGGCATGGTCTCTTGCCCTGCCCCCCGCATATTTCCTACCTAGCAAACTTCTGCTCATTCATCAAGACCCATCTCGTGTATCACGCCTGCAGGACGTCTCCCCTGTGACTCATAAAGCTACCTGGGGCTCTCCGTGCTTCTCTCCCTCACAATATGGAACTCTGCCTCCTATCTCAGCTACCCATGACTGTGAGCCCTCTGAGAGCAGAAATCATGTCTGAACCACCTCTGCATCCAGAAGCCAGCCCCGGGCCTGGCACAAAGCAGGCACCAGGAAATGGCTGCTGAACTGATTATTTAATCAGCACATAAGGAAATTTGTTCCTTTAAGATGACCCAGGGCTTCCCTGGTGGCGCCGTGGTTAAGAATCCACCTGCCAATGCAGGGGACATGGGTTCGCGCCCTGGCCCGGGAAGATCCCACATGCCGTGGAGCAACTAAGCCCCGTGAGCCACAACTACTGAGCCTGCGCTCTAGATCCCACGAGCCACAGCTACTGAGCCTGCGTTGCGCAACTACTGAAGCCCGTGCGCCTAGAGCCCGTGCTCCGCAACAAGAGAAAACACCACAATGAGAAGCCCGCGCACCGCAACAAAGAGTAGCCCCGACTCACCGCAACTAGAGAAAGCCCGCGCGCAGCAACGAAGACCCAACACAACCAAAAATAAATAAATAAATAAATAAATAAATAAATAAATATATATATATATATATATATATATATTTTTTTTTTTTTTTTTTTTTTTTAAAGATGACCTAGAGGGGTCCGTTCTGGCTGACGGCCACTCAGCATGCATTACTGGCCAGACTGGGAAGTGAGCCCCCAGGCTTCTTTGAGATTCCTGTGAGTGAGGCCAGTCACCAGACTGTTGGGGAAAGTCCTCGGCTTCCAGACAGCTGTTTTCTCAGCTGATCTCATGATACACATGAGCAGCGGTCCCCAACCTTTTTGGCACCAGGGATCGGTTTCATGGAAGACAATTTTTCCATGGACGGGGGAGGGGTGGTGATGGTTCAGGTGGTAATGCGAGCGATGGGGAGTGCTGGGGAACGACAGATGAAGCTTCGCTCTCTTGCCTGCTGCTCACCTCCTGCTGTGCGGCCCGGTTCCTAACAGGCTGCGGACCGGTCCAGGCCCAGGGGTTGGGGACCCCTGCACGTGAGTGTCTCACGTATTCTTTTATTTTCCAATATTGGCAATATTCCAGTAGTGCTATACTTTTTTCTAGTAAGATCTATAGACATATATGAGGATATTAATTTTCATCAATGCCGATTTAAATGCATATTCATACCTTTCATGCCTTAGTCAAACGGCACAGGGTAAACTCTCAATTATCTGCATGTGGATTGTCCATGACTCCCAGGTGGCTTTCCTGGGCCTCCTGGGCCACCTTCCCCTTCTTGTCTGATGCTAAGGACTCAACCTTTCCAATTTAACCTGAACCAAAAGAAATCTGATGTCCTGAGGCTTGCTCACACACCTCTGGCCTGTTCCAGTCCAGTCTGGCCCAGTTCAGCTGAACTTGAACTGAACTCAGACACGAGGCAGCCCATGAACCAAGCTGTAGCCCCTCAACAAGCCCCACTGTGGGAGCCAGTCTGTCCCTGCACCCCTCTACCTGCTTCCTCATTTTCATACAGTTCAGCCTAGGACTCAGTGTTCCAGAAAGACCCTTGGGGCTGCAGAGTGGAGACGGGCAGGAGAAGGACAGACTGAGGCAGGAGACCAGTGTCTCAGTTGCTATGATGCCTGGCCCTGGATCCCTTGGTCCACCCCCAAATTCTAGGGTGGCCACAGGAAACAGTTCCCATACCTGCTGACAGCTTCCCACCCCAAGCAACATCCTCTGTTTTCTGCCCAGGGAAGAGAAGGCTTTCCCAGGAAACTGCTCTGCCCTACGGACACCTCCGGGGCCCCAGGGAGACTGAGCTTTATTGTTTTTTCTCCTCGCTTTCCCCACTGCCTGATTTACTCTTAGGATCACCCTCCAAAACCTGTGTGCATCCAAGTTCTTTTATCAGGATCTGCTTTTGAGGGAACCCAAAAGAATACGCCCCGGGAGGAGGCTGGTGCAACCGTGCGGGGAAGCGGTGATAAGGGCCTAACTAAGGAGAGGGGTTGTAAGGATGCAGAGAACTCGTTGATCCCAGAGAAGTTTTAAAGATAGAATGGATGGGACCTGGCAACTAATTAGATATAGGGGACAGGGTGGGAAAAAGGGAAGAGGCAGGAGTGACTCCCAAGTTTCTAATTCAGGCATCCCCTTTACTGTGATAAGAAACGATGAAGAAGTAAATTTGGCAAAGAAAGATTTGAATGGATTACAATTTCAAATTTTATATATATTATAGTTAATCCTCATACCAACCTTGTAAGATATTCATAAATATATTGATTTCCCATAATGTCAAAAAGAAAAAAGGGATTTAAAGTGGCTTATAAGATTTTATAAAAATACAAGGTGATGGATCTATAGCATTGAATATCAATCAATGGAATGTTAAAGGCAGTTGTTAAAATGATGATGTAGAATATTTAATGCCTTGGAAAGATGTTTACAGCATTTTATTAAGTTAAAAAATCAGCCCACAAGAATATTTATAGATGAATGCTAACTGTGGGAGTATGTAAGTGCTTGGGTACATATAGTGGATTTCAACTGCAGACCACTCAGATGTACCAAAAAAGTGGTAACTTTATTTTTTGGCTAAATTTATTTCTATTATGAACCCCCATTCTGTGAGGTGGAAACTTAATCTCAGACATTTCTGGGTCCTCCACCCAAACAAAACACCCCCTCCTTTTCCCTGTTCCTACAGGTAGGTCCTCAAGTGTCATCTGTCCACAGTGGTGTCCCCCTGAGACATCCCAACAGCCTGCCCAAGCCCTGGCTGTCAGTCCTCACTGAGCACTTCCTTATTCCCAACTATGTGACCCTTCAGTTCCAGGCAGCTTTCTTAGCTACTGCAGGGCCCCTGTGGTGGGCAGAAAAATGTCCCTCCCCGCCCCCCAAGACATATTCACTTTCTAATCCAGAACCTGTGACTATTACCCAATATGGCAAAATATGCATATTGCTTATAGGGCAAAATATGTGATTAAGATAAAAATCTTTAAAAAAAAAATCTGGTCCCATAGTTTCAAAGAGGAGGAAACTGAGGTCCAAAGAAATGAGTTCCCTTACCCCAGATCACCCCTAAGGGCTCCTGATTTTTCCTCTTCCCTTCTTCTCATCAGAATAAAATATAATGGGGCAGGATAATATAGAAAAGTGCTACCAGTGGATACAATGAATTCATTTATAATGTCATCATTAACTGAGCACCTATATACCCAATGCCCTGCTAAGCCCTAAGGGTGGAGGACCTCTGCCCTCACTGATCTTAGATGCTAGTGGAAAGAAGTATCTTCCATCACCTTTTAAAAATTGGTCTCCTGTATCCAGAAACTCTAAATATGCATCTCCAACCCATCAGAGGCCAATAAAATGTTCTATTTCTTTTATTCTGCACATATTTTACGCATTAATTGGGTGCCTCAACCCAGGCAGAGATAAACTGAAAGAAAGGCAGTGAGTGACTCTTGAACCCTGCCTCGTTCAGCTCCTCTTTGGTTCCTTACCTAGGCAGACATGGAGAGACGAGGTACACGGATACACACATGGATGGAGAGGATAGAGAGCAGAAGACTGAGATGTTTATTTTAGTCTCACCTAAGAAATTTTAAAAAATTATTTATGGGTTTATATTATAATTTATTGATGATTTTGATGATTTGCTTAGTCTAAATTGTTATATGTATTTGTTTATAATTTTCATCTTACGTATTTTTGAAATTGTGTTTATTTTATCTTATTTATAAGGTAAGTTTTTTATTGAGATAATTGACATATATGTTTCAGGTATAAAACATAATGATTCGATATTTGTATTGATATATATTGCAAAATGATTATCACAATAAGTCTAGTTCGCATCCATCACCACATGTAGTTACAAAATTTTTTTTTCTTGTAATGAGAACTTTTAAGATCTACTCTCTTAGCAACTTTAAAATATGCACTACAGTATTATTAACTATAGTCACCATGCTGTACATTACAACCCCAGGACTTATTTATTTCGTAACTGGAAGGTTTTTTTGTTTTGTTTTGGCTGCGTGGGGTCTTCATTGCTGTGTGTGGGCTTTCTCTGGTTGCGGCGAGGGGGGGCTACTCTTTGTTGCGGTGCGCAGGCTTCTCATTGCAGTGGCTTCTCTTGTTGTGGAGCACGGGCTCTAGGAGCACGGGCTTCAGTAGTTGTGGCACGCAGGCTCAGTAGTTGTGGCGCACGGACTTAGTTGCTCCGCGGCATGTGGGATCTTCCCGGACCAGGGATCGAACCCATGTCCCCTGCATTGGCAGGTGGATTCTTAACCACTGCGCCACCAGGGAAGCCCATAACTGGAAGTTTTTACCTTTTGATCTCCTTCACCCATTTCTCCAATGCCCCCCACTACCCTCCCCGCTGGCAATCATTAAACTGTTCTCTGTATCTATGAGATCTATTTGGGGGATTTTTTATTTGTTTTAGGTTCCACATATATGTGAGAACATACAGTATTTGTCTTTCTCTGTTTGACTTATCTCACTTAGCATAATGCCCTCAAGGTCCATCCATGTTGTTGGTTTGACAAGATTTCATTCTTTTTTATGTTTGAATAATATTCCATTATATATATATCACATTTTTTTTTATCCATTCATCCACTGATGGACACTTAGTTGTTCCCATGTGTTGGTTATTGTGAACAATGCTGCAATGAACATGGAGGTGCAGATATCCTTTCAAGTTAGTGTTTTCATTTTCTTTAGATAATACCCAGAAGTAGAATTGCTGGATCATATGGTAGTTCTATTTTTAATTTTTTGAGGAAGTTTCATACTGTTTTCCATAGTGGCTGCACCAGCTTACATTCCCACCAGCAATGCACAAATGTTCCCTTTTCTCCACATCCTCGCCAACACTTGTTATTTCTTGTCTTTTTGATAATAGCCATTCTAACAGATGTGAGGTGATATCTCATTGTGGTTTTGATTTACATTTCCCTGATGATTAGTGATATTGAGCACATTTTCATATACCTGTTGGCCATCTGTATGTCTTCCCGGGAAAAATGTCTATTCAGATCCTCTGCCCATTTTTAAATACGATTGTTTGGGGTTTTTTTCTGAGTTGTATGAGTCATTTAATATGTTTTGAATATTAACCCCTTATCAGATATACGATGCCTTTTTCATTTTGTTGGTAGTTTCCTTTGCCATGCAGAAGCTTTTAGTTTGATTTAGTTTCACTTGTTTATTTTTGCTTTTGTTTAAGATAAGGATCTTGAGAGAAGGAGTTTATCCTGGATTATCCAGATGGGTCTTAAGAGCAATCACGTGTATCCTTATGAGAGAGAAGCAGAGGGAGATTAGACACCCACAACAGAAAGGTGCAGCCACAAGCTAACAAAGGTTAAAAGCCACTAGCTGCTGAAAGAGGCAAAGAGCAGATTCTCCCCTAGAGCCTCCAGAGGGAATGGGGCCCTGCCAGCACCTTGATTTCAGCCCAGTGAGACTTATTTTGGACTTCTGGCCCCCAGAACTGTAAGAGAATCAATTTCTGTTGCTTTAAGCCAGCAAGTGTGTTGGCAATTTGTTACAGGAGCCACAGGAAGCTGATGCAGCTACACACCAGGTGCACTGTGATTGTACTTCTTGTGTGTGAGCCACAGGAACCCAGATGCTAGCTCTCCAGCACGCACCGCGACCTCCAGGGGCCCAGGACCTCCCTCCACCCCTGCCCAGCCTCTCCAGGGCCATGGAACATTCCACGAGGCTCTATGGGCCCAGCTGCTTGGACTTCTTCAGTCATCTCTGCTCTGCTATCCAGAATCTCAGAAGGCTGCAAGAAAGTCAAGTGCCCGGACCTCTCAGGCTGTGCTGAGAGAGGGGACACAAAGTGGTGGGGTTGGGGAGGGAGATGACGTAGGACCCCTTCTTAACACCCGCAGTTCCTCGCCTTCCCTCCAACTCTCCCCCTCTGCTCTCCATTAGAATACTCCCTGTCTGGCCTGGAATCTGGGTTGCTTGACTCCATCAATTCTTCCAAATGTGACGCTTATACTCAAACCTCAAAAGCCAAATACTTGCTTCCTTTATTATCTGCATTCCACTGTGGCATGAAGGTTTGATCCCCTCGCAGCCTGGGCAAGGGTATGGAATTAAAGGAACTATGGAGGAGGGAAAAATAAACATTTACTAGCTCAATTACATATATATATACATATATATAAAATTTATATTAAAATATATTTATATATTTTATATGAAATATGTATTTAAAATATATTTTAAAATATATAAGTATTATATATTATATATGAAATATATAAAAAATATATATATTAAAATATATTTTTTTATATGTAATCCAAAAGAAATACTACCAAAAAAGATTAAAAGTGATTATCTTTGGGTCACATATATTTTCTTCCTGGTGCTTTACATGTCCATTTCCCAAAATATCTAACATTAACATGTATTATTTTTGTAATTGAGGAAAAACTGTTATTCTAAAGAACTTATTTAAAGGGCATAACATTTAAAAAACTTTTAAAGTAGGCATGGGAAGAACCAAGCACAGGAATAAAGCTTCAAGCACCTAAAGATGGATGAGTTTGCTCTGGGAGGGACACAGGTTTTGCTTTCGGCTTCCCAGCAGCCAGTGAGCATGAGAAGCTCGGCCACAGTGCTCATGAGATTGAAACAGACCAACTGCTCAGAAGGACTGCTATTCTTAGGCCTAAAAGCAGACAGGCATTTCTGCCAAGATCTGTTAGACACATACTCTTCATCTGCTTTTATACAGAGAGGAAACTGAAACTGAGTGGTAAAATAAATGTCTGGCCCAGTGATGCAACTACAAAGAGGCGGAGCTGGTATTTGAACCCATAAATTAACTCTGCAGAGTGAGCCTTCTAAAACATGAGTCATAGGAGAAGGTGGTCAAAAAGTACAAATTTCCATCTAGAGGATAAACAAGTCCTGGTGATGTAATGTTACAGCATGGTGACTATAGTTAATAATACTGTATTGGGGCTTCCCTGGTGGCGCAGTGGTTAAGAATACGCCTGCCAATGCAGGGGACACGGGTTCGAGCCCTGGTCCAGGAAGATCCCACATGCTGCGGAACAACTAAGCCCGTGCGCCACAACTACTGAGCCTGCGCTCTAGAGGCCGCGAGCCACAACTACTGAGCCCACGCACCACAACGACTGAAGCCTGCGCACCTAGAGCCCGTGCTCCACAACAAGAGAAGCCATCGTGATGAGAAGCCCACACACGGCGTCGAAGAGTAGCCCCTGCTCGCCACAACTAGAGAAAGCCCGCGTGCAACAACAAAGACCCAATGCAGCCAAAAATAAATAAATAAAATTTAAAATAATAATAATAATACTGTATTGCATATTTGAAAGTTGCTGAGAGAGTAAATCTTAAAAGATCTCATCACAAGAAAAAGAATTTTTGAGACTATGTATGGTGATGAATGTTAACTAAACTTACTGTGATACTTTGCAGTGTATACATATATCAAATCATTATTTTGTACACTTAAAACTAATACAATGTTATATGTCAATTATATCTCAATAAAATAAATCAAATCAAGTCAATTACATCATTCCTAGGCTCAAAACCTCTAAGGGTTCCTTAATTCATTCAGGGCAAAAAATCAAAGTCCTTACAATGATCTCTTAAGGCCTGGTAAACAGGCCCAGTAACTGCCCTGCCCTCATGCTCCTGTTCCCCTTCTTCACCCCAACTAGCCAGGTAGGCCCCGCCTTAGGGCCTTTGCCCAGACTGTTCCCCTGGCCAGGAACACACCCCCCATAGATTCATCTGTACGGCCAACTCCCTCACCTCCTTCAATCCTTGGTTCAAAGGTCCTCTTCTAGGTGCCCTATACCAACCACCCTGTTTAAAATTGTAACCCACTCCCCTCCTCGCACCCCACACGCCCCCTTGCACTGCTCTGTTTTTATCCATAGTGCTTGTCACCTCCTAACGCTCACTATGCTTGCTGTTTGTCATCTGCTCCCTCTGCTAGAAGGCAAGCTCCACAAGGACAGGATTTGCGGCTTTTGTTCACTGATGTTACTTAGCGCAGTTTGCAGAACCTGCCACGCTCTAGATCCTCACTACTTGTTGATGCTCAGAGAATGCCCCCCACGTTGCCCGGCACATAGTAAGTGCTCAGAGAGTGTAGCTCTATCTTGGGATGGTCAGGGGCAGGGCCACTTCCTAGGCATGTATTGCATTGGGTCAGGTCCTGCACTGAGCACTGGGGATGGGGATAAGCCTGTCCTCAAGCACTTCCCATTCTGATGGGGAACACATGCCAATAACATAAGGGGGATAGCAAGACAAATGCTTTAAGGTGTCAAGATAAGGTGGAATTCATGTGTCAAAAATCACCCCGGACACTTTCATATGGGTTTTCTCACTAAATGCTCATAAGACCTACAGCTAGGTATGAACAGCCCTACTTTACACCCAAGTAAACTGAGGCTCTGTGTGTCAGGTAATCTGCCCAAAGTCAGGTTAGTGAGTGAGTCATTTGGACTCAGGGAGATCTTGGGGGGTTGCAGCAGAGCTGGCAATTGAAGGGTGAGCAGGATAATAACAGAAAGAGAAGGCTGGACTGCACATCCCAAGTGGCAAGGACAGCAAGATGTGGTGGCCTGGGGTGTGTTCAAGGGCAGCCAGAATCAGGTAGGGGCTGCTCTGTCTGGCTTGCCACTCTGGCCCATGCTCAGGTTGGGAAGGGGCCCAGGGACCCACCGGGGGATAGGATGTGCCAGGCTTCCTACCAAGATGGGGTGAAGCCTGTAGTCATGGAAACAGCCTTACCCTTGGCCTCAGCCCTCATGAGCAGGACTGGCTCCCTGACCCTGGCCCCCTTGGGTCTGCTTTACGCTTGCAGCTTCCCTGGGTTTGGAGCTCTGGCTCCTCAGCAGCCACCCTGGCCACTTGGTCAAGAGCCTGTAGAAACAACTTCCAGGCCCCTCCACTCAATCTGCTGTGAGCCTGAGGACCACTGAAAAGCAAGCCAGACCCTTTGCCCGTGCTCCTCAGCAGTTTAGGCTTAAATAGAGCAACTGGCCGCGTATATAAGGATAAAGATGGATCCTTCTATATTGAATTTTTTTTCTTTTAATTCTTGTGCTAAGATTATTATAATTTATATAAGAGCTAAGATTTATTGACCACTAACTATGCACTTTTACATTCTTTATTTAATTTCATTCTTGTAAAAACCTTACAAGATAGGAATTACCTCTCCCTTTTATTGAGGACCCTCGATTTATGCAAAGCCACTACTGATCAGTGACTGAGACTCAATCATTCATCCCCTCATCTTTTCATTTATTTACTCTTCATCCCTTTTTGAGCAGCCGCCCCACCCTGCTCCCACCCCATGCCAGTCTGAGAAAGTACCGGTGGCCTGTGACTCAGGTCTGACTCTTTATGAGGCATTCAGATTCCATCTCAAGTAACATTTATTGTGAGCCTTCAGTGTTGAGTGTACTATCCATGGCTTAACATTTAATTCTCACAGCAGTGCACCAGAAGGGAATCTGCTGTCCCATTTTACAAGAAAGAAAACAGAGGCTCAGAAAAGGGAAGTGATTTGTGTCAGACTAGCCCGCTGGTGAGGGGCAGAGCCCAGGATCCAACAGGGGAGAATCTTACATATTCAATTCCCACCTCAGGTTTCACATTCCAGCCTCACATTTGTTCTCGGGTTCTTACATCCCTCTAGCTGGGTCCTGCGGTCTAATTCCTCTCAATTGAAACAGCCCTGAGATCTAATAGCCCAGCTCCCAGCAGGCTCTGCAGGAGGAAACTAGCAGAGGAAAGCAGTCTCTGCAGGCTCACACAGGGTTGGGGTGAGGTACCTCCAGGCTGGAAAAGGCCCAGGCAGCCCTGGCCATGGGTCATGGTCTCTCCCGTCTCCCCCTCAGGAAGGCCGTGCTAGGACGCTGTGAGTCCAACATGCTCCCCTGACTGTGCTGGGGTGCCTGCCTGACAGAGGGACAGCGTGGGAATTCAGGCTGGCCAGGGCTTTGGGAAAAACCGAGACCACCCCTCAGCCGGGTTAAGGAGGCTAAGGCCTGTGGAAGGGAAGGGGGCCTCTAGGATGGGAAAGGGGTCCTGAGAGAGGAAACGGGAGAGAAGAACACAGAAAAAACAAGGAGAGAGGTACAGAGAGGGAAACACAGATGCAAAGAGCAAGTAGAGGGAGAAAGGCAGAGGGAGGAAGAAGACAAAGCCAGAGGCAGAGAAACCGAAAAACAGCCACACAGAGAGAAAGGAGAGAGGGACATGGCGATAGAGGCGAGAATGGCATACAGAGAAAGAGAGAAGGGAAGAAGGATTCCTCCCACCCCCTGGCTGTGGAGGCAGGGAGAGGCCTTGGGCAGCTCCTCAGCTGGGGCTCAGCCTGCTGGACTCCAGGAAAGAGGCAGGGACGGCCCCCATCCGGAAGCAGTCAGGGTCCCTCCAGGAGGAGGGCGTGGGGAGGGAGTCAGACATGAGCCACGTCTGGAAAGAGGAAGCAGCAGAATTTTGCAAAGGCTGAGCTGGCAGTGGGCAGGGAGGTTGCACAGACCGGGTTCTCTGGTCTGGGATTTCTCAGCGGGCAGAGAGGACAGAGGTCCCGCCCCATCCGTCCCGTCCCGTCTGTCTTGGGCTCTGCAGGAGGACTGGGTGGGAATCTCAGAGAGAAGCCCACCCCCCGCCTCTTTGCAGGTGGAAAACAGAGGCACCAGGTGGGAAAATGTGTAGCCCAAGGTCACAGGGTTTCCAGGTCTTCTATGAAGGCAGCACCTCTCCCTCATTCATTCATTTAGTCCCTCATTTATTCAACAAGCATTAACCTAGCACCTGCCACGCGCTAAGAAGCACCGTGCTAGGTCCTAGGGGTACGTTGATGGTTAGCACAGGCCTCTGCTCCCCAGAGCTCACAGTCTGACAACACGGTGCGCTAAGTGCTGTGGTAAAGGGAGACTCTGGGGTGTGGAAGCCGGTGGGGGCGTCCAAGGGCAGCTCCCTAAGGGGGGCTATCAGGGCAAATTGAGAGGTGAGTAGGAGCCATCCAGGAGGAGAGGGGAGGGAGAGCGTGCCAGGCAGAAGAAACTGAGCAAAAAAAAGTACAGATGCATCAAGGTCACAAAATTCAGCTCACTCTGCACTTTCACAAGGAAGCTATAATTATTTTGTTTGTTACTAATCTGACTTTCCTCCCTAACCACTCCTGCCTCGGTCAGCAGGAAAAAATTGCATAATGTCGTCTAACGTGGTTTCAATCTCGGTCTGATCTGATCATTTAATCAGTCTCTTTTGGTAATATTCGGTCTGCCTTGTATGAAAACGTTCCATTCCTCAGGTAGCTTCCACCCGCACCTGCCTCTCAGCTATGTGTGTGTAAAGGGGACCTTAACGTGAGCAACCAGGCAAGTACAGGATTACCTGGGAGAGGCAGATGCTGTCAGTACCCCCCCGCTTCTCCAGGGCGACGCTGGGTTCCTCAAGGGAGGTCTCTAGCCAGGGCCACGCCCCCACTGGTGTAGCTGGCTCATCTGGCTCCACCTTGGCTTGCGGTGCCCATAGAATCACAGCCTCTGCCTTGTTCCCCATCTACCCCCTGCCCAGTCCTCTACCCTCCCGGGCCTCTTAGCTCACTGGCTCTTAATTTAGTCTCCTGGTCACTTGGAATTCAGGACAGCCCAGGGAAGCACATGCTCAGGCCTCCTTCTCTTGGACCACACTGTAAGTCCAAGTTTACAGGGTGGCATGCCCCTGTTGCTGCATGGTATTGCATAGAATGAATGCAGCATCTCCTTCTCTTGTACATTTTCCTCCAATTTTTCGCTGTTATTAACAATCCTGTAATAAATAGCTTTGTGCCGTCCTCTTTGGGCACATGTGCTGCTGTTTCTCTGGGGTAGATTCCAAGAGGTGAGTCGCTGGGTCAACTACACCAAGATAGTGCATTTTATAGTCTGATGGAGTCTGTCAGTCTGTCAGTTGGGCTCCAGAAAGGCTACACCAGCTTACATTGCCAGCAACTCTCATCAACGTTGGATATCATCAACATTTTTCAAAATTTGTCAACCTTATAGGTGAAAACTAATTTCCAGATCAATGTTCATTTTGAACTGGGGGAGATTGCCACTGCAGGTGGAGAGGGAGATGTGGGAGGAGTCAGAGAAGGGAAGGTGGACAGCATGTAGAGTGGGAAGGGCTTGGACCTGTCTCTGGACACAGTCACGGCAGGGGAGCCTTGAGAAGGAGGAGCCCTCAGAAGCGACTGAGAAGGCAGAGCCTAGAGAAGAAGGAAGAAGCAGCTAGGGGAGGTGAGCCAATCATTGGCATCAAGTGGGTGTCTGAAGAAGAAGGGCGTGTCTAGAGCACCCAAGACACTAAGAGGGCCAGCCGGTCAAGACCAAGTGAGAGGTGTCCACTGAATTTGACAAGGAGTTTGCGGGGGACTTGGTGGAGAGCATGGTCAGTGGCGTGGTGTGTGCGCTAGACTGCACCAGGACGAAGCAGGAAAAAGATAAGGGACAGCGAAGCATGCAGCACTGCATCTGTAAGCACGAGACTGGTCCTATTGAAGTTCACCCGCCTGGAGGCTGGGCCCCACCTCCTGCGAGAAGCAGATGCAATCCTGCTTCTCCCTCTGTCCTCCCCTCTCCCCAGCACCCTCCCAATCCCCAGGTTCAGTAGGAGCCGTCCTACTGCTCCAACTAATAAGGTCTCTCATGGCCAGCGTTGTGGAGGAGGGGTATGGAGTACAACGTGATGATTTGAGATGAAAAATCTGACGGGCCAGGCAATTCTCCCAACAATTCCACTGTTTGTCTGAAGCTTAAAGGTTATTAGAGGGTGTAGAAGAGGGAATAGTTTCATGGGGAAAGAACGAGAACAAAGAATTCCCCATGTGTTCTTCCTGACATAGAGTAACTTTGGTCACTGCCCTCTCTTCCCTGGGGACATCCTCCCCTTCACTCTCCCCAGATGTGGCACCCTCATGCCAACCCTAGGGGACCTCCATCCCAACACCAGTGATGACAGTCACAGATGAGTATTGGTCAGGCCTAAATTCTTCCCTCACAGTATCTCTTTTAACCCTCACAACAACCTGATGAAGAAAGTACAGGGTATCATTACCCCCATTTTACAGGTGAGAAAACTGAGACTCAGGGAAGTGAAATGACCAGCCCAAGATTACCCAGCCAGGAGGTTGCAGACACTGACTCCAAAGCCTCTGTGTGCTTCTAACTCCCACCTAGTCAGGCCCCCCTAAACCAGGCCCTTCAAATCTTGAGGTCATGTTGACCACCTGCTCTATCCTTGGGGAAAGCCCAGGCCTGCCCCTTTCCCCTCCACTTCCCCAGGTAGAAGTTCTGTTGTGCTTTAGGGAACAACGGGGCCAACATGATTGGGCGGAGATTTTTACTGGCTGTGAGACCTTGGGCAAGTCATTCCCCCTCTCAGGGCAATTGTTTTCTCCTCCATAAAGTGGGGATAATAATCTAACCTGCTAGCATGATGGCGAAGAGGAACTGAGTTGTACATGAAGGACCAAGTGACTTGTCTCATCCCAGAGAGTTCTGTTCGTTCTTTCCTCCAGTTTCCATTACCTGGACCTCCCCTAACCGTTTCCTGCCAGAGGCCTGGTCCTCTGCATGGAACTACCCAGTGATGGTCTTTCTGTGAGGTCTGAGCAAGGGCTCATGTTTGCTTTGGGTGACCCAGAATATCTCCCTGGTCCCTGATATTAGCCTCCCCCTAACCTTTCAGCCTAAGGGGCCCCTTGCCCCAAGATGCTGATGGACCCTGAAAAAAAATAGGGCTGGAGTCTCTTGGCTAACTCCAGGGTAACCACTGGGTCCTCATCTGAAACACGCACCTTGACTCAGAGGCTGACAGGCCAGCAGTACTTGATGGGTCTTCGTTCAATGTTCTCTGACTTGTTCGCTTGGAGGAGATTTCTCACGTGGGCACACATTCTCACACACAAGCCTCGCTCACACTCTTATGCTCACAGTCAAGCCCACAGTCTCACGTACTCATTGCCAAGAATATATACTCCAAGGAGTCGCCTACTACCAATTTAGCGGCTGTGGGAGGGGGCAGAGGGGGGAGGGGGAGGTTGCCGTCGGCAGCCAGTGGGCAGGATACAGAATTCTGGGTTGTGGGAGGTGTCATGGTCCTGCACAAATGGGGTTCTGTTTCAGCCCCCACTCCAAAAAGGGCATGATGCTTTTAGCTGGAAAGGGCGTTGAGCTCCTCCCATTACAGAGGAGAAAACCTGTGCGATATAGGCTCGGGCTGGAGAGAGGGACGGGCTACATCAGCCATGCTCACGGGTGCAAAAATGTAGCCTTCATGGGTAACTTCTGCTGCAGGTGGACACGACTTGGGTCAGTTCTGGGTTCCCTCAGACAATTGAGGGCTTTCCCCCTCCCCTCCTACCTGGGGCGATGGAGTTCTGGAGGTGGGTAGGGTGCATAGTGACAAGGCGATGGCAAGGGCCACCTGTCCTTGGTCACTTTCGTTCCACAATGGCAACCCCCACTGCTCCCTCATTTCCACTGGTGGCTCTGGTCACCAACATCTCTCCCCACTGGCATCCACTGAAGGGCCCACATTCCCATCTGATCTAAGACCCATCTTAGATCTGGGCAAAAGGGGCACCTGCCTGGGCCTTGCACTCTAAAGGTTCGTGCATATCACAGAGGCTGAAATGCAGATACATAGATATAGTCTGGTAAGAAATTATTTTGGAAATCCACTAACTGATTGAGCAAACAAAAAGACCAGAAATGGAAGTAAGAGACAAATTGCCCCCATCCCTGCCAGGCCAGAGGCCCCAGGGCTGAGAATACATCACTGTGTGAGCATCAAGCATTCCTGTGTCAGACAAGCTGAGGTGTCAGGAGGCAACCAGGCGTTGGAGAGGTGGGCCCCTCCTCACCCTCTCACATACCCAAGTGGGCTCTCAGCTTGCCCCCAGCATGCCTGGACCCCTTGGCTCAGCACTACTGGCACCATTAACTTCACAGCAAATCTGAGCACCCCTTGGAGGGGCTTTGATGCAGTAATTAAGTCAGGGCCAACAGGAGGGATGGTAATTGAGTGCAGGGAAGTGAGGTAGCAGCTTCAAGGTCCTGAAGAAAAACAGAAGCACAGAGGCATTCATGCGGGGCCTGGCCAAAGCTCTGGGGTTGGCAGGGGGAAGGCGAAAGGAGTCCCAGCTGTGGCCTCTTCCCAGACTCACCGAGCCTCAGAGCTGGAGGTCCCAGCAGCCTCTGTATAGCTGAGCAGGCAGGCCCAGAGGGAAGCAGGGACTCCTTCAAGAGCACACAGCTGAGCTGGAGTAGCAGCCAGGTCTTTGGTAAGTGGGCTCTGCCTACCTGTCCAAGTACTGCAAGAGCCCTAGAAGCTCTAGGGCTGTGTCTTGCTGCCATGTGGCTGCACTTGGTTTCTTCATCATAACATAGTGGTGTTAATGAGACCAAGGCACTGAGCCTCCCCTTGGCCCTAAGCTGGGCCCGTCATTTCCTGACTACAGCTCCCATCCCCAAAGACAAGTATAATCTTAAGAATACTTGGTCGAACTAGTAGATTCAGCAAATAGATTTCCTGCTGGCTAAACTACTTCCATCTCACCTGACCCATCCCCCCCCAAACCCCCAGACCCACACAAGGGAGCAGGCAGCCCAGGTCACATCTCAGGATGATCTATCAGCAGCTTGTGAGCAATTCAAGGGCAGGATCTGGGTTGCACTCCTCCCTGGGTCCCAGCACCCAGCATGGAGCTTCTCACAGAGGCCTCAAGGGCACCTGGTGAATGAATGAATGAATGAGTGAATGAATGAATCACATCTCTTTTGCCCAGAATAATATCCTCATACCTGACATGGCACAGTGCCAGGAGAGACGTGTAGGATGGATGGATACATGATGTGCAGAGTGTCCTCCCTTTGTCCCTCCAGCTCTGTTCTCCACCTTGCTCTGGGCCCCAGAGGCTGACCTGAAGGGACTGCATCACTGGCTCAAGTGTCCTATGGCCTCTGGCTGGGTCAGCTGATGGGGAGCCCAGGAGGAGGGGGAGGGAGAGGAAGGGAGGAAGCCGCTGGGGACCTTACTGCTCAGGCTCCTCTCTGTGTGGTGCCTAAGATGGGCGGACACATCTCTTGACAAAGGGCAGAGCTCTTGTCAGGTCCTCTCTCCCCAGGTTCCATTAACGTCTCCTCCCTCACCCCTCAGGCTCCAGGTACTATCCACCTGGCTGTTCCTAATGCTCAGGCACTGCGGGGTCCTGTGTGGTTTCCCTTCACACACACACCCCCATCTTTATAAACTGTCTCTTTATTAAGCCCACCTTGAATTAGCCTGAATGAAGTGTGAACCTCTTTTCTACTGGGACTCTGTCTGATACACATGGGTAACTGGTTAGATGATTGGATGGATGGATGGATGGATGGATGGATGGATGGATGGATGGAAGAATGGAACTAGTATAATGTAGTCGTTAAGAGCCCAAGTCTTGTAGCCTGGATGTGTATCCTAGCTCTACCACTTACTAGATATCTGAACTTGGACAAGTTATATAATATCTCTAAGATTTTTGTTTTCTCAGCTGTAAAATGGGAATAAAAATAGTAACTTACAGGGCTGTTGTGAGGATCGAATGTGATAATAAAGCAAAGAGTTGAGCATCTTGCTAGGCACACAGTTGGTGCTCAGTAAATGGTCACCCTTGCCACCATGGCTGGCGGGTCAGATGGTAAGACAAGGGCTCACATGCTGTCCTTGGCTTGAGCCACCTGAAGTTCATGAACAAGGAGGTCAAGCCAGGTCTGGGTGTAAAACATCTGTGAGTTCTTTCCCTGGGGGCCACCAGATTCCCTCTCTTCCCTGAGCCTGGCTATGGACAGCGCTAGCGCCGTTCTCCCTCCTGCCCTCAGAGCTGGGTGGGCAGACAGCTCTCTCTGCTGGGCATGCCCGTGGCTTGGTCCTCTTCCTCCGGAGTTGGGGGAGGGGAGCATGGCTGAGTCCTCGGTGACATAAGTGACTATGGCAGTTCAGGGGAAGCCTCTAGACACTGCAGCCCCCTAGCAAGCTTCCCACTCCCACCTTTAGGAGGCCCAATAAAGTTCAAGAGCTGCAGGGCTTTCTCTTAAGGGGCATCCCAGAATATGAGCCCCCTGGTGAGGCTGAGAGGGGTCCCCAGAATCTCCCCCTTTAGAGGCCTGCCTGAGGCTGGGCAGCGAGTACTCTCCCCGGTCACCAGGAGGGCAGCCTCCCACCCGAGAAGAGCAGCCCTGGACCCTCTGCCCCCTCACTTGGAGCCTGCAATGCCCATGCACGGTGCAGCTACACACGCTCCCTCCCACCCCTACAGTCAGTGAAAGTTCACTGAGGCCCCCTCTGAGCCAAGGACCACCCCAGGCACAGGGAACGCAGATGAGGCAGATGTGGTACCAGCCTTCTGTGCACACAGCACACATCCAGAGGCGGTCACAGCAGGAAACAGGTGCATTCAAGCCCCCCCTTTATGGATGTGAACAGTGAGTCCCAGAGAGTGGAGGGACATGCCCAAGGCCACCCAGCACTTGGGAGCAGAGCTTATTCCAGCCCGGGATTCCCAAGCACCAGACCAGTGTCCTTCCACCTCGTGAGTCACTATGAGTTGCAGGGAAGGAGACAAAATGGATTGTGGCTTGAGGTCAGGAAACTGAAGGGCTTTGGAAACTGACCTGAGTTCAAGGCCTGGCCCTACTGCCGACTGGCTGGGAGGAGTTGGCGGATCACCTGATCTCACTCGGCCTCAATTTCCTCAGCTTTGAAATGAGAATAATTCCTTCATTGCAGAGGATTCCCGCGAGACTATAGCAAGAACATCCTAAGATGTGCCTGAATAACATGTATTCGGTTGAACTGTAAGAAATTGTCATTTTTTTGAATAATAATTTCACCTAATAATTATCATATTATCAAATGATAATAAATTATAATTTATTATTTATTAACTAGCATAATCATCATCAACCACGTGCCTCTCGTACATATTATTTTATCTCTCAGCCTCCTCACCCCCATCCCCACAAAATAAAACAGAGATAATATGCAGAGCGCTCTGTGTGAGACCTGGCACATAGTAGGTGCTCACTAAAGTTTCCTCCTGCTCTTTCCCCTCCTCATGCAGGCACTTCTTCTGTGGAAGGCTACAAGAGAGCCTGTCCTCTTTTCTGAGTATCACAACCCCATGGAGATGAAGATGAAATTGTGATTGAGACATGGGAGAAGAGTAAATAAAGATCTAAAATCATCTTCTCAGAAAAGTTTAAAAAGTTAAAAGAAAAAGAAACACACACACACACACACACACACACACACACACGGTCATGTTTTTAAAAACATGCACAGTGCAAAACCTGAACAGTGAAACCCTATCAAGTCATGATGGGCTCAGGGACAGGAGACCAGAACACTGCGGATGGAGCCTCTCCCCACTCCACTCCCTCTGTCAACCCTCTCCCAGACTCCCCGAGGAGGATTTAGCAAGAAAGTCAGTTCATTGTGTTCTAGGTCACAGCTGAGCAAACAACCAAAATGTCCTTTTGGCAGTTGGATGCCACGTGGAGCCACAGCAGAACTGAAGATTCCAGATCTGGGAGGACCCCAGTGTCTCTAAGTCCAGCCTCCTGCCTCTGGATGGGTAGCTCTCACACTCTGAGGGCAGAGGCTGGTGCTCTCCCAGGATGCAGATGCCACCCCACCTCTAATGCTGCCTGCAGGGCTTTCTCTCAGGCCAGTCAGGAAGTCCTTCCTTTTGTCCCACCACAGCCCTTCCTTCCTTTATCCATTAATCAATAGCCCCTGACAACATCTCTATGGCGGCCTCATGTGTGCTGGTAAAGGGGACCCGAGGACCAACAGAATGGCCCGTACACTCCCCATCTGTCTCACTGGATTGTCGTTGCCTGTTTAGCATCAATCTCCCCACCACCTTGATCCCAGGTGAGGCTAGACCCAGGTGAGGGCAGGACCCAGGTGACACAGGGCGCATGGAAAGTACTCCCTAAATAGCTGTTCAATGTGAAATGAATGGGTAAATGAATGAATGAATAGCCATGCTCCAGAGGAACAAGATGCTCACTGCTTCACAGGGAGCCCATGTCTCTGGAGGGAACAGGTTGGAGGTGGTGAACAGCTGGCCCCCTAGGTCTCCTTCTGCCACTGGGGAGGCGCTTTCCATTGGAGAGGCCACAAGCCTTCCCACACACGCCTGGGCTCCAAACCAGGTGCTGGGGGATCCCCAGGTCTGGAAATTCCCCTGTGCATGGCACTGGGCTTTCTGGTTCCACCTCACCACTCCCGCAGGTCTGGACATTCTCAGCACCATTTCTTAGAAGGAGATATTGGCTTGTGAACGGGAAGTGGCCGTGTAAACAAGGGGGAAATACCCTGACTGAAGAGCCAAGTTCTCCAGGTTCCGATCCCCACTGCAGCAATTACAGGCACGGGCTGCAGGGTCGGACTGACCTGTTTTCAACTCCAGCTCTACTGTTTAGGAGCTGTCAGATTTTTGGCAAGTCAGTCACCTCACTGAGCCCTGGTTTCCTCTTTTTAAGAAGGGATTATAGTATCTGCCTCAGCAGATTCCTATGAGGATTATACGAGGAGCCAGTAGGGCTGATATTCAGCTGACCTACAAAGATTCTAACTTACTGCTTGGTAAATAGCTGCTGCTCAGAGCCCCCTGAGTGCCCCTCCCACCCAGCACATCACCCGCTGTCCCCATGATTCAGCAACTAAAGGGTTAACATCTGGCCCAGTAGAGGGTCTCCAGGGCCCTGGTGACCCTTCTGACTGGCTGGTGCCCATATTAAACTAATGGGTGTGAGTAAATGCTTTGTAAACTGCCAGGTGCTGGTTAATCCCCAGATGTCTTATGGGCAAGGCATGCTCTCCACTACCAAACTGAACTGAGTTCCGTTAAATCCATCCCAGGAATTGGCTCCCAGATGATCTGACCAGATGACCTGACCTCTGCCCAGATGATCCAGGCAGTTTCCATACCCAGTCTGTCCCCTGTCTGGCAATTGTCTAACTCCCCCAATCCATCCCTCTCACTCCTCTGCTAAGCTGGCACAAGCTCCCCACTGGCTTCTGGACTCCAGTGGCTTCCTCCATTTCATTCTCACACTGGACAGAGCCACTTCCAAAAGTAGGGGTCTCTCTTTGACCCCTCGATGAAATGTCCACCGTGACTGACATCCCTCAGTGACGGCTGTCACAGCTGGGGTTCCTGGGGAAGGAGATTTTGAGACGCATATTTGCTAGCAGGAGGTTTATTGGGGATTGATCTCAAGATGAATACCTGTGTTGGGGGGTAAATGAAGCAGGACTAGGCAGAGGGACAAGTTAGGCTGTTATGCAGACCCCATGAAGGTCTCAGCCCATCTCTAGGGAGCTCTGGAGCTGGAATGACTTTTCACAATTTTGCCAAGTTGAGGCGAGGAGCCCTTTATCCCCCATACGGAGCAGTCATCGGATGCAGGCTGGGCCAGGGAGGGGGAGTGACATTAGATGAGGAGGGTCTCCTAAGGCAATGGCAGGAAGGGGAGTCTCAGTGGCCAGCTCTCAGCCATCGGAGGGGTGAGTGAATGCTCTAGTCTGAGGGGGGAGGCGCCAGCATCTGGGGAGTGCGCCGTAGCACCCTCTACAAAGGTGCTTTGGGTCAAGTAGATTCTCAGGAAGGTTTTTGTACAGGATGAAAAGAATCACCCTCCACTGCCTCAGGACAAATTTTGAATGTCTATTTAGCACATGAGGCTCTTCATGGTCTGCTCCTAACATCTTCTACACTCCACTCTCTTCTCTCGCCCCTCCCCACTTGCTCCCAACTTTCTAACCATATTGTGCTTCTTGCAGTTTCCCAAGCTCAACATGCTATTTCACACCTCTCTGCTTTTGCACATGTTATTTCATCTGCCTGGAATGCCTTGAAATGGAAAAAAGAAATCCTTTTCTCTTCTTCCAGCCCCTTCCTACTCCTCCATCAAGACTCTGGCTGAATTCTGCCTCCCCTGGGAAACCTTCTACCACCGACAGGCTGGTACTTTTCTTTTCCCTCTTCCAGGCTTTGCACTTACTGGCTGCCATTCCCTGAGACTCTCCTACTCAGGTGCCACAAATGCATCCTGAGTAATCTAGGGCCCTCGTGGCACCTGGCCCTGTGGCTCTGAGCCTGGATGAAGATATCATGCAGATCAGCACCCAACACCTGTACCCTGGGCATGGCGGGGGCACAAGGTTTGGGGGAAGTAGTAGAAGGCACCGAGGCGAGCCCTGAAGTCCAACCCCCTCAGCATAGAGATGGGGAGACTGAGGCCCCAAAAGGGGACAGACTTGCCCAAGGTGAGCCAATGCCAAATCCAGGACGAGGAGCAGGTAGGTCTCCAGGCTCTGCAGAAGGAGGGCAGGCACTGTTATATCTGTCTCACAAAAGAAGAGACCAAGGTCCAAAAAGAGGCAGAAACTTGCTAGGATCACCAAGAGAGTCTGCGACAGGCCACCTCTCTGGCTTGGGCTCCCTCATGGCTGCCTGGGCCCAGAGGCCTCTCTGGAGGAGTAGGAGCCAGGAGCCTGATCCCCGCCCCTAGCGAAACCGGAATGAGTCACACTTCCTGAGGCCACTGGGCAGCGTCTCCTGAGTGGAAAAGCCACCACATTCTCCCTGACCCTGTTTCATCTGTCAAAACCCAGAACTTCCAGGAAGGGAGGCCTGCAAGGCACTTATTATCCACCCGCTGTGAGTCTGAGGAAGAAACTGGGCTCAGAAAGGGGGAGTGGCTGCTCCAAGACCCCACCACGACCGCGGCCTGGCCTGGCTAGGCGGGCCTTGACCCCCAGCCCGTTCTTTCCCAGGAGAGACAAAGAGAGGCAGAAACAGACACCATCTCAGAGGGGAGACCGCACTCACCTGGGAAAGTCGGGTGGTAGGGAGGAGACAGACACAACCACCTGGCAAACAGTGGCAGCCCTAGCTCTCAACAGGTCGGAAGGAAGCCTTTGAGAAGTGGGAGAAGAAAGAGCTTGGATGGACTTCCCTGGTGGCACAGTGGTTAAGAATCCGCCTGCCAATGCAGGAGACACGGGTTCGAGCCCTGGTCCGGGAAGATCCCACATGCCACAGAGCAACTAAGTCCGTGTGCCACAAGTACTGAGCCTGCACTCTACAGCCCGCAAGCCACAACTACTGAGCCCGTGTGCTGCAACTACTGAAGCCCGTGAGCCTAGGGCCCGTGCTCCGCAACAAGAGAAGCCACCGCGATAAGAAGCCCACACACCGCAACCAAGAGTAACCCCCGCTCACCGCAACTAGAGAAAGTCCGCACACAGCAACGAAGACCCACCGCAGCCAAAAAGTTAATAAATTAATAAATAAATTTATTAAAAAAAAAAAAGAAAGAGCTTGGATTTGCACACCCGCCAGCCGTGCTCCCATCGGACCCCGCTGTTCCCTCGGGCACCCCCTCCCAGACCCCAGCATCCATCATCCCAGTTGCTGCACCCATTGGCCCTGCCCTGTGGCTCAGGGCACAGCATCAGACGCCTCTAACTCGATGCCATCTCTCCTGCCTTTGTGCCTTTGCACCTGCTGTTGTCTGCCCGGAATGCTGTCCCCTCCTTGTCTCTCTAACTCTAACTCACCTTTTATTTCTTCAGCTGAGGCTTCTCTGAGAGGCTTCCCAGGTCCTCCCCTGTGGCCTTTCCTGCTCCTTGGAGCAGATCAGATGCCACCTGCTCCAGCTTCTACCAGCCCAGGTGCCTCCTTCCCTCTGTCTCAGTGCAGGTCATGCTCTGGTCACTGCCTGTGTCTGCTTCCCCCAAAAGGCCAGAAGCCTCTAGAAAACAGGGTTGGGCTCTGACTTAAGCAACATCCACAAATGCAGCAAAGAGCTGACCACAAATGATCGACTCATTCATTCATTCCACAAATAATGACCGAACACTACGTGCCAGGCACTGTTCTAGGTTCAGGAGATAGAGCAGGGAACAACATAGACAAAATTCCTGCTGCGTGACTATCATTCTATGGGAATGGGGAGAGGGAAGGGGGGCAGGTGAGGGTGAAAATATAATAGTCCAAATAAGTTTGGATGGTGACGGGTGTTATGAAGAAAGTAAAAGTGTTTATTGAATGGGAACTGCAGACAGGGAGACAGGGGTTCCAGACAGGTACGGTGAGCTGGGGGAGGTAAATTTCAGACCCACCCAGCTGTAGGTCCCTCCATTACATTCCCTCTCCAGTGCTGCCAGGCGCTGGGGGGAGGAGGCGTGTAGGAAGGAAGGCTTGGGCACCCCCTGGAAGTGCCAGACGTCTCTCCCACCCACAGACACGCTTCCTGGCTCTCCAGGAATTCAATTCAGCAACAGTTACTGAGCAGTTAGTTATGAAAAAGTCACAGTAGCTGCCATTTATGGTGGGCCCAGAGAGTCCCAGGGGCAGAGCTGGCTGCCCTCTCTCAAGGAGTCTCTCAACAGCCTGGTGAGGTGGGCACTTGTCCAGGGTCACACAGCTGGTCCCAGACCCGGCCGGGATCTGAGCCCAGGGCTGGTGACCCCTGGGTCCATGTGCTTCCCACACACCCTACAGACCCCCAGAGACTTGGAGGGTAAGCGAGTGGTCCCAGTGGTGAAAGGAGCCAGGGCCTGAGTCTGGATTCTGAGGTCCTAATCCCAGCATGGGTTTTTTGAGTTGGGAGGGGCCCCTTAACTCCTCTGGGCCTCAGTTGCTCTTTGTGTCAAGAGGAGCCATTAGCCCAGCCCACCTGCAGGGGGTGCTGTGAACATCAGGTGAAATATAGCTTGCAAGCATTTGGGGAAATACCACACAACACACCAGCCAGCCCCTCCACCCCGAGAACCCCCAGGCTACCCTCCCTACCCCTCCAACCCTGCCCTGGGGTTGGCTGGGGCCTAAGCCAAGCAGGCTGACCACACACGGCAGGGTTGCTGCTGAACCTGACCAGGGACGAAAACCTCTGTGAACTCTGACCACCTCATAGCCTGGCAGGTAGAAAGCCAGTGTCAAGGTCAGGGGTGGGGCTGAGAGCCGGGTTGCTAGTCTGGGGAAAGGTGAAGGCCAAGTCAAGGGTCAGGTGTCCTGCAGGTTCATGCTGAAGCAGGATGACTCAGGGACATCCCCACCCCCTCCCCTGAGAGAGCCAGCTGCCGTTTCCATGCATGGAGGGGAGGCAAAACTAGCATTTGCTAAGGGCCTACTATGTGCTGGGGCTTTCTCAGGCATTACTTAATTTAATCTACTATTAAAGTGCAGAAATGTTAAGTAACTAGCTCGATGTTGCGTAATGAGCGTATTCATTTCCTGTGGCTGCTGTAATCAACTACACAGACTGGCTGGCTTAAACAACAGAATTTACTTTCTCATGGTTCTGCAGGCTAGAAGTCTGAGGTCAAGGTGTTGGCAGGGTTGGTTCTTCTGGGACTCCTCCTCTTGGTTTGCAGGTGACCATCTTCATGTTCACATGGCACTCTCTCCCTCTATATGTGTCTGTGTCCAAATTTCCTCTTCTAAGAAGGGCACCAGTCATGTTGGAATTGAATCCACCCTAGTGACCTTATTTTAATTTAATTACCTCTCTAAAGACTGTATTTCCAAATACAGGCATTCTGAAGTACTGGGGGTTAGGACTTGAACATATGGACTCAGTTCAGCCTGTAACAATGGATAAGTGGCAGAACCAGACTGAATTTGGGTCTTTCTGGCTCAAAAATCTACCCTCTTTCTATCATACCACATTATACTTCTTCCTCTCCCCTGAATCCAAGGCTGATTTCTCATCAGCCTGCCACAAGGGGAGCTAGCATGTTCTGAGCGTCTACTGAATACTAGGTGCTTTGCCCCCATGATTGCATTTAATACAACAACTTGTGAGGTGGGCACCTTGAAGAAACTGAAGCTAAGAGAAGGGACGTGGGGCTTCCCTTGTGGCGCAGTGGTTAAGAATCCGCCTGCCAATGCAGGGGACACGGGTTCGAGCCCTGGTCCGGGAAGATCCCACATGCCGCAGAGCAACTAAGTCTGTGCGCCACAACTACTGAGCCTGTGCTCTAGAGCCCACGAGCCACAATTACTGAGCTCACGTGCCACAACTACTGAAGCCCATGCGCCTAGAGCCCATGCTCCACACCAAAGAGAAGCCACCACAATGAGAAGCCCGTGTGCCGCAACGAAGAGTAGCCCCCGCTCGCCGCAACTAGAGAAAGCCCACATGCAGCAACGAAGACCCAACGCAGCCAAAAATAAATAATAAATTAACTAAATAAATAAAAATTAAAGGTAAATAAAATAAAAGTAAAAATACCATACACTTAAAGAAAATAAATTAAAAAAAAAAAAAAGAGAGAGAGAAGGGAAGTGGCCCAAGGGCACACAGGGGAGTTAGTAGCTGAGGCAGGGCATGAACTCTTGTGTCTGACCTGCTCCACTCTGCCACACTGCTGCCCCACCTGGGGCAATAATCACACTGCTTCACCACGGCCATACAGCAGTATGGTGGCGTGGCCAAATGGAGGTTGTTGGCACTCCTGGCTAGGGCACTCACTGTTGAATTGCTGGAGTGCCCGATAGAATAGGGAGCACTAGAGGAAATTAAGGGAAATGGCTATTTACAAACCAAAACAGAAGTATATCCATCTTTTTACACTCAGTGAAGCAGTCCCGATGCATACAGTCTGAACACCAGCCCTATTCTCTACCATCAGTCATTCTTTTGGGAGTTAGGACCATCACTAAAAGTCAGAGTGGAAAACTGCCAGGAACTCCTCCTGACCTAGAAGGTGCTTGACAAGAAGGAGCTTCCTTCCTTTGAAAATAAAAGCCGTGTCTAAGGAGTTACAGCTATGAGAAGAGGGTACAGGGCTGGAAGGGCCTGAGAAATCACTCTGTCCAAGCCCCTTACTGTACAGATGGGAGACTGATGCCAGGGACAAGGATCTGCCTGGGTTGTGCATTGAGCTGGGCCAGAGCCAGGGCTGGCACTCCAGACTGCCTGACCACTTCTGCCCAAGTGCCCTGACCCCACTAGAACCGGCTTTCCAGGCCCACCCATTGCCTCACCCCATGGGGACTGCATGTGAATTCAACAGCCTCTTGGTCTGCTGATTTCCCCTGGAGATAAGAAGCCCAGAACAGGGCACAGTCTCAACCTGCCCTGACCCAGGCTGGGCTGAATAAGCCTGGCAGCCATCCCTGGAGGAGATGCTTCATCCACCTGCCTGCCCAGGACCAGGCCAGCTGACCATGCTGTTGACCACAGTGTCTGGATGGGCCCCTATCCATGAGTGAGAGGGCAGAGGCCTCGTGGCATAATTGGAACTCCCTCCACCCTGAACCCCTGTGTCAATGAAGAGGTTAAGAGCATGGACTCTGAAACCAGAGGACCTGAATTCAAGTCTTGGCTCCACCACTTACTAAGTCCATGAACCAAACAAGTTATTTAACTTTTCTGTGCCTCAGTTTCCCTTTCTGTAAACTAGGGATGATAACAGTAATGCCTTCCTCATAGAGTTGCGAGGATTAAATGAGTTAAGAACTGTATCTTGCCCATTGTAAGTTTTAGTAAGTTGTTAACTTTAAGTTTTATTTACTGGAGCCACCGTTACAGGTGCCAACAGCACAAAAACTAACTTTAAGTCCCAGCTCTGCCTCTTTCTCACTGCGAGGCCCTGGACAGCCTCTCTAAGCCCCAGTCTGTAAAATGAGGGCTTGAGCCACACCTCCCAGGGTCCCCAGGATCATCAACGGTAACCATGGCATGAACCCTGGGAAACAGTCTACAAATGTTTAATTCCTGTGACTACCACCAGAAATTAAAATGAAAGCACATTGATAGACAAGTATCCTTTTTTCTTTTTGGTGTGAGGCCTGCCCTGCAGCTCCAAACAGTAGGACTTGGAGCTGGCTGGGGTGGGAGGGAGGCCCCCAGCTCTGCCATGGACAAGTCACTGACCCTGGCCGCTCATCAAGGGCTGAAGCATCCCTCTCTTGCGCAGTCATTCCCCGGATATTTGCTCTGGAAGCACAGAGCCCATGGCTGATGAACTTTCTTCACCTGCCTGGGAAGGCACCTGAGTTCAGTCATGCTTTTGCCCTGGGCATGCACCGTTATATAAAAGCACACTGGGTCCTGCCCTGTTCTTTCACCCTCTCTTCTCCCTACCCGCCTCCTCCACCTCTTCTCTGCTTCCTGCCTCCCCACACTCAGACCATCTTACTTCCCCTGCTCAGGCTCTGGTTTTGAGGACAGACCTTGACCTCACAGCTCCTAGACCTTTGACTAGAGACACTCAGGATTTCAGTCTTTGGGGTTAAAGGGAGAGGTTACTAAGACTAGTGGAAACAGAGCAGAGGTTTGGAGGCTTTCCGCACTGAAGTGTCTGGGGGCCTGTCGCCTGGTGCGGGTGACCATCATTTGTGTATGCAGGTGGGCAGACGAGTTGTGAGAAAGGAGGCTGGATGGGCAGGCGGAGCCCCCCTCATGATCCCTTAAGAATACTGAGAAGCTAAGACAGGCAGAGGCTATGGGACAAAGCCCTAATGTGCTGGTCCTTGGGACCAGAGCCCCCTCAGAAGGTCCACTGTGGCCCAGCACGGGGCGTGCACAGGGCACCTCTTAGCAGGTGAGCTAGAGCTGCATCACCAGCTCTGAGGGACGTTCTGGCAGCTGTGAGCCTGGAGGGGCATGGCGAGCGCTCCATGTCTCTCAGGTCCTCAGCCCGTGGTTTAAATCTCCCTCTAGCCACTCGCAAGCCCTCCAACCGCTCCCTCTTTCTGAGCCTCAGTTTCTCCAAGTCTAAAATCGGACTAACAATAGCACCTACTCTGTTGTGAGCACTCACAGGGGCGATGCTGGCAATCGTGACCTTTAGCACGGTGCCTGGCACACAGCGGGAGCTCCATAAATATTACTCCTCTTCCTTGCCCTCTACTCCATTATCCTCTGCTCTCAGGACAGGTGTGTGAACTGAGCACCCCAATTATTCAACAAGGCTTTACTGACCATCTCCTTCTAAAATGTTTATTTAAGAGATGATTATTAATATTATTATTGATCATAATAAACACTGAACAATTACTACATGTCCAGAATCATGTGAACCACTTTACATAAGTGAATCCATTGAATCCCCTCCACTGCCTTGCAAGGTAATAATTTCTTTTATTTTACAGAAAAGGAAATGGAGTCTTTAAGGAGATCAAAGGAAGCGCAGAGACAAAATTCCATCGCCTTCTTCTGGCTGTTCCCACTGTATTTTGGGGTCGGTCGTTTTCCCGGCAGCATCCTTGCTCGGTCCACCTCCCAGGGCACGAGGCAGTGATTACCTAAGGGAGACAGCCGAAAGAGCACGGGCCTCAGAATCAGAGAGTAGGGTTGGAGTCCTGGCTCCCCCGTCCATGAGCTGAGTGACTTTGGGCAAGTTGTTTTACCTCTCTGAGCCCCAGTTTCCTCATCTAAACAACAGAGACAAGATGCTGTAATGGATGTGTGCACTCAGCCCAGAGCCTGACCTAACTGCCTCTTTCCTTCTCTTCATCTCACACAGGGGTACGAGAATGCTTTGTGCACATGATCTTGCTTTGGTCATGTAAGGAATAATTAACCTGAACTCTCTGCTCAGCTGATGGACCCAGAATGTAACGGTCTGGCACCATCTGAAGAATGAACCCTGAACATGGCCATCTTCAGAAACCCCAAGCATGGTTCCTGTTGTTCTAGACCAAAGCAAATGCCTCCTGATAGTCTAGAACTAGGGAGATTGGGAATTTAAGAAGGAGACTCCCTGATGACTCAGAGCCCAAAGGAGCAGATTCTAGCTGTGGCTCTGCCCCAACATGCTGTGTGACCCTGGACAAGACCCTACCCTCTTTGAGCCTCAGTTTCCCCATCTGTAAAATCCAGGCTTCGAAGGCAGTTCAGCGCACCCTGATTATATAGAGAGTTGCTCCTGAAGGGTGTTTGTTCTCTCCCCCAGGGCCTAACCCTGAGTACTGATGCATGCCAGGCCAGGGCAGAGGCTCTGTCCTCTGGGCCCCCAGGAAAATAAGCCCCAAAGCCCAGATAATTTATGTAAAATAACACAGCCAGGTCTCCCCATGAGAACTCCAGGACAGCTGTTTGGTTGCAAAGAGAATTACTCAGGTCAGAGGGAGCAAGACGTGCATGTTCACAGTCACGTTCACGGTCTCATTGCTTACAACCCGCAGACTGGTCAGGCAGGGCCTCTTATCAACACTTTATAAAAAAATCAAACCAAAAGTCAGAGAAAGGGCTTCATCAGCTTGCTTGAGGTCACAGCTGGGAAGTGGTGGAACTGAATATTCTCTTGTCCCACGAATCTACATCCTGTAAATCAAATCACTATATTTTCATGATTCCAACATCCTATGACTCTGATTGTAACAGTCTGTTCCAAACATCCGTTACTGTCCCTAATACCACGGTGGTTCTGTTATGCTTCCAACATTCGTTGAGTCTAAAAGCGCATCCTTCTACAAATACTCATCGAGTGCCTATGATGTGCTAGGTCCTGAGCTGGATGCCAGGACACAACAACCAGCACAGCAGAGTCCCTAGACTCACAGGGCCTACAGTCCAGAGTCGGAGAGGACAAGCATGAGCCCATTATGACACTGCGAGGTGAGGACCATGATGGAAGAGGCAGAGGATACTGCAGACCCACGTGTAGCAGGTCAGAGAAGGCCTCCCAAAGAGCTGCCAGCTAAGAGGCACCTGGAGGCAGAGGTGGACGTTAGTCAGAGTTCTAGTTCAAGAGAACAGCAGGTGCAAAGTCTGGGACAGGGGTGGGAGCACCGTGTCCAAGGAAGCGGAGGGGGTTGCTGTGTCTGCAAAGTGGAGACACAGGACACAGGAGAGGTAGCATGGGGTCAGATTACACAGGGTTCTTTATGTCATGCTAAACGATTACAACTTCATCTTAGAAGCAAATAGTCATGGGAAGATTTTAAACCAGGTAGAGACAAGATCAGTATTGCATTTTAAAAGAAACCCTCTTACTGCTCCAAAGAGCTTGGTCTGGAGGTGATGATATGCAGGCGGGGAGACCTCAAGGTATTTCCATGGTCAAGGCAAGAATTGCCATCACCTGGACCAGGATCAGGTGATGCAAACAGAGAGAAGAGGATAGATTTGAGAAGCTTGGGGATACACCGACTGTGGGGATGAGGAAGAGAGAGGAGGAGTCTTGGACGAGTCCCAGCTTCCTGGTTTACACAGCTGGGTGGGTGGTGGCACCTTTCCCTAAGATTAGGACTCAGGAGGGGCAGGTTAGAGTGAAAGCTAAATCTTTGGTTCAGGCAAATGGAGTGCAAGGCCTGTGGGACTCCCAAGTGGAGCCGATAAGCAGGCAGGTGGCCAGAGAGGTCTGACACAGGCTGATGTGAGAGGTGCCGGCAAGAGGTACAGGTGCACGTTACTCAGCATCGGGGAGCAACTGAAGGCATGGGGCAGGGGTGGGGTGAGCAGCCCCAGGAACCGAGTGCAGAGTGAGAGGAGTAGGGGCTGCAGAGCAGAGCCTGGGAAACAGTCACATATGGACTGGGGACCAAGGAAGAGTCAGCAAAGGGGACCAAGAGGGAAGCCAAGGAGAAAGAGTCAGCTGTGACAAATGTCATTCGGTGAGGGTTGGTGAGCCATTGTCAGCAGCTTAGCAGTAACAAAAGACAGTTTATGGTTTTCTAGAAGGGATGAATGGGAGGTGGGAAAGTGAAAACAATCCATCCAGACTATCATTTAAGAAGCTTAACTGATGCAAAGGAAGGAACTCAGTAAATATTTCTAAGTGAATGTATCAGAGAAAGAGTTGTGGGGAGAAAGAGCAGTGACTATGGAACAGCTAGGCTGCAGGAGGTATTCTTTTGTTCTTCTGGCTTGTTTTGTTTGAACATGGGAGATACGAAAACAGAGGTTCTCCAATTTCCCATTGTAACCCGTTAGTGGGATGTGAAATCAGTTTACAGGGTTGTGACTACCATCATTATTCCTAATGGAACAGAATAGGAGGGAAAAGAAAATATCATAGTGTACCACCCTGGTAAGGGTAAGTACTGTTCCGTCAAACTTTGGTTTTAAATATATAGAGAGGAAGGAAGGGAGGGTGGGAGGGAGGGATGGAGAAAGGGAGAAAGAAAGGAGAGAGAAGGAAGGAAAGGAAAAGAAAAGAAAGAAAGAGGGAGGGAGGGAAGGAAGGAAGGAAGGGAGAAAGAAAGAAAGAAAGGAAGAGAGGAAGAAAAAGAAAGAAAGAAAGAGAAAGAGAGAGAAAAGAAATCTGGAAATCTCTTGATAGAATTTGTTTCCTTATGGATCAGAAAGAGTCTAATGTTTTGTTGGGGTTTTCTTGAATATTTGAATTTTATTTTATTTATTTTTTTATACAGCAGGTTCTTATTAGTTATCTATTTTATACATATTAGTGTATATATGTCAATCCCGATCTCCCAATTCATCACACCACCACCACCACCCCCACCCCACTTTCCCCCCTTGGTGTCCATACGTTTGTTCGCTACATCTGTGTCTCAATTTCTGCCCTGCAAACCGGTTCATCTATACGATTTTTCTAGGTTCCACATATATGCATTAATATATGATATTTGTTTTTCTCTTTCTGACTTACTTCACTCTGTATGACACTCTCTAGATTCATCCACGTCTCTACAAATGACCCAATTTCGTTCTTTTTATGGCTGAGTAATATTCCATTGTATATATGTACCACATCTTCTTTATCCAGTCATCTGTCGATGGGTATTTAGGTTGCTTCCATGACCTGGCTATTGTAAATAGTGCCGCAATGAACATTGGGGTACATGTGTCTTTTTGAATTACGGTTTTCTCTGGGCATATGCTCAGTAGTGGGATTGCTGGGTCATATGGTAATTCTATTTTTAGTTTTTTAAGGAACCTCCATACTGTTCCTCATAGTGACTGTATCAATTTACATTCCCACCAACAGTGTAAGAGGGTTCCCTTTTCTCCACACCCTCTCCAGCATTTGTGGTTTGTAGATTTTCTGATGATGCCCATTCTAACTGGTATGAGGTGATGCCTCATTGTAGTTTTGATTTGTATTTCTCTAATAATTAGTGATGTTGAGCAGCTTTTCATGTGCTTCTTGGCCATCTGTATGTCTTCTTTGGAGAAATGCCTATTTAGGTCTTCTGCCCATTTTTGGATTGGGTTGTTTGTTTTTTTTAATATTGAGCTGCATAAACTGTTTATATATTTTGGAGATTAAACCTTTGTCCGTTGATTCATTTGCAAATATTTTCTCCCGTTCTGAGGGTTGTCTTTTCATCTTGTTTGTAGTTTCCTTTGCTTTGCAAAAGCTTTTAAGTTTCATTAGGTTCCATTTGTTTATTTTTGTTTTTATTTCCATTACTCTAGGAGGTGGATCAAAAAAGATCTTGCTGTGATTTCTGTCAAAGAGTGTTCTTCCTGTATTTTCCTCTAAGAGTTTTATAATGTCTGGTCTTACATTTAGGTCTCTAATCCATTTTGAGTTTATTTTTGTGTATGGTCTTAGGGAGTGTTCTAATTTCATTCTTTTACATGTAGTTGTCCAGTTTTCCCAGCACCACTTATTGAAGAGACTGTCTTTTCTCCATTGTATATCCTTGCCTCCTTTCTCATAGATTAGTTGACCATAGGTGCACGGGTTTATCTCTGGGCTTTCTATCCTGTTCCATTGATCTATATTTCTGTTTTTATGCCAGTACCATATTGTCTTGATGACTGTAGCTTTGTAGTATAGTCTGAAGTCAGGGAGTCTGATTCCTCCAGCTCTGTTTTTTTCCCTCAAGTCTGCTTTGGCTATTCGGGGTCTTTTGTGTCTCCATACAAATTTAAAAATTTTTTTGTTCTAGTTCTGTAAAAAATGCCATTGGTAATTTGATAGGGATTGCACTGAACCTGTAGATTGCTTTGGGTAGTATAGTCACTTTCGCAATATTGATTCTTCCAATCCAAGAATATGGTATATCTCTCCATCTGTTTGTATCATCTTTAATTTCTTTCATCGGTGTCTTATAGTTTTCTGCATACAGGTCTTTTGTCTCCCTAGGTAGGTTTATTCCTAGGTATTTTATTCTTTTTGTTGCAATGGTAAATGGGAGTGTTTCCTTAATTTCTCTTTCAGATTTTTCATCATTAGTGTATAGGAATGCAAGAGATTTCTGTGCATTAATTTTGTATCCTGCAACTTTACCAAATATATTGATTAGCTCTAGTAGTTTTCTGGTGGCATCTTTAGGATTCTCTATGTATAGTATCATGTCATCTGCAAACAGTGACAGTTTTACTTCTTCTTTTCCGATTTGGATTCCTTTTATTTCTTTTTCTTCTCTGATTGCCATGGCTAGGACTTCCAAAACTATGTTGAATAATAGTGGTGAGAGTGGACATCTTTGTCTTGTTCCTGATCTTAGAGGAAATGCTTTCAGTTTTTCACCATTGAGAATGACGTTTGAGGTGGGTTTGTGATATATGGCCTTTATTATGTTGAGGTAGGTTCCCCCTATGCCCACTTCCTGGAGATTTTTTATCATAAGTAGGTGTTGGATTTTGTCAAAAGCTTTTTCTGCATCTATTGAGATGATCGTATGGTTTTTATTCTTCAGTTTGTTAGTATGGTGTATCACATTGATTGATTTGCATATATTGAAGAATCCTTGCATCCCTGGGATAAATCCCACTTGATCATGGTGTATGATCCTTTTAACGTGTTGTTGGATTCTGTTTGGTAGTATTTTGTTGAGGATTTTTGCATCTATATTCATCAGTGATATTGGTCTGTAATTTTCTTTTTTTGTAGTCTCTTTGTCTGGTTTTGGTATCAGGGTGATGGTGGCCTCATAGAATGAGTTTGGGAGTGTTCCTTCCTCTGCAATTTTTTGGAAGAGTTTGAGAGGATGGGTGTTAGGTCTTCTCTAAATGTTTGATAGAATTCACCTGTGAAGCCATCTGGTCCTGGACTTTTGTTTGTTGGAAGATTTTGAATCACAGTTTCAATTTCATTACTTGTGATTGGTCTGTTCATATTTTCTGCTTCTTCCTGATTCAGTCTTGGAAGGTTATAGCTTTCTAAGAATTTGTCCATTTTATTGGCACAGAGTTGCTTGTAGTAGTCTCTTATGATGCTTTGTATTTCTGCGGTGTCCATTGTAACTTTTCCTTTTTCATTTCTAATCTTTTTCATTTGAGTCCTCTCCCTCTTTTTCTTGATGAGTCTGGCTAAAGTTTTATCAATTTTGTTTATCTTCTCAAAGAACCAGCTTTTAGTTTTATTGATCTTTGTTATTGTTGTCTTTGTTTCTATTTCATTTATTTCTGCTCTGATTTTTATGATTTCTTTCCTTCTGCTAACTTTGGGTTTTGTTTGTTCTTCTTTTTCTAGTTCCTTTAGGTGTAAGGTTAGATTGTTTATTTGAGATTTTTCTTGTTTCTTGAGGTAAGCTTGTATAGCTATAAACTTCCCTCTTAGAACTGCTTTTGCTGCATCCCATAGGTTTTGGATCATCATGTTTTCGTTGTAATTTGTCTCTAGGTATTTTTTTATTTCCTCTTTGATTTCATCAGTGATCTCTTGGTTACTTAGTAACATATTGTTTAGTCTCCATGTGTTTGTAGTTCTTACGTTTTTTTCCCTGTAATTGGTTTCTAATCTCATAGTGTTTTGGTCAGAAAAGATGCTTGATATGATTCCAATTTTCTTAAATTTACTGAGGCTTGATTTGTGACCCAAGATGTGATCTGTCCTGGAGAATGTTCTGTGTGCACAGAAAGATTCTAATGTTTTCTGAGAGTCAACTTCTGTGGGGGTAGCGTTCTGCAGTTCTGTTTGTCCTGGGACAGATGGTAATAAATTGAGCACACAGCCCTTTGCACGCAATAAGATAATCATGCAACCCAAGCCTGATAACAAAGTCCCCGAGTTCATTGGCCCTCAAGGACTAGACTAGCCAGGAAGGCTTCTGCACCAGGGTGTAGAAGAGCCCTCTTCCCCTACAGAGGGCGCTGTAGCCAGGGGTCAAGGGGACAATAGTCCCGAGGACTTTATCAGCGGGGAAACAGCCCCGCAAATATGTTGTTATTAATAAGCTGTTCTCACCCAGGTCAGTTGGCGACAAAGCCAGGCCTGGAATCCCATGCCCTGACCTCCAGTCAGGGGCTCTTTGCCTGCAGAGTGTGGTGGTAGGATACAATCTGTTTCTTGTCAGGAAGACAGAACAAAGAGGAAAAGGGGGAGTGTCCAGGTAATTGATAAGGACTGACAGCCTAAAATGAGAGAGAGACAAGAAAGAGGAGGGAACAGGGAAGGAGGGAATGAGTAGTGGGGGAGGGGGAGGGGCGTAAGGTCTCTGGAAGGAGACTGACAGGCCCTGCGGAGGCTTCCCTCCTCTCTGGGCACCTTCACTGGGGCTCTCTCAGATGAGCACCTGACCACGTAAGAGATCACCTGAGGTTCCCATGCATTTGGCACCACGGACTGTCACCTCAGCCAGCCCATAGGGCCCCATGCCCTGCAACTTGCTCTCCTTCTCTAGGGACTGTCCCCGGCTGGGTCCCCTCATGTCCTGTAACCCAGCCGTACTGAGCCACTTATTGCTCTGTACTCTTCCCTCTGGGCTTTGCTCCTTCTGGGTGGAATGCCCTTAGCTTCCTCCCTGATCCCATATTTCCGATCCCTCTATGTCCAGCAGGGCTTTTTCAGGCATCACCCCCCTGATGACACTTTTCCTCATTGCTCCAGCTAGAACCTGACCCCTCTCTGTTCTGAATGCTCTGCACAGATTTCTATCAGAGCATCCAAAACTCTTTAGGACCTAAGACATGTCTTTAGGACCCACCCCAACTATGAGCTCTCGAAGCCCAGCACCAGACATGTGTCAGAGGTTTAATAGGCAAACATTTGTTGAATGGATGTTGGATGGATGAATGGATGGAGAGTAAAGACAGTAGGGGACTTCCCTGGTGGCACAGCGGTTAAGAATCTGCCAGCCAATGCAGGGGACATGAGTCCAAGCCCTGGTCCGGGAAGATCCCACATACCATGGAGCAACTAAGCCCGTGTGTCACAACTGCTGAGCCTGTGCTCTAGAGCCCGCGAGCCACAACTACTGAGCCCATGCACTGCCACTACTGAAGCCTGCATGCCTAGAGCCCGTGCTCCGCAACAAGAGAAGCCACCACAATAAGAAGCCCACACACAGCAACAAAGAGTAGCCCCCTCTTGCTGCAACTAGAGAAAGCCCGCGTGCAGCAAGGAAGACCCAACGCAGCCAAAAAAAAAAAGACAGTAGGACAGATGGATGGAAGAATGGCCTGGGAGAAGGGGAAACATGTAGTTGTAGTGGCAACACAGAGAGGTTAGAAGAGCTCTTGACTGCGAGTCTAGAAGCTTTCCTGTTCATTAGCTCTGTGACCGGGGACAAGTCACTCCCCCTCACTGGACCTCAGTCTCCCAACTGTACAGTGAGGGACATGATAAGGTAAGATGCCTGATGTCTGATCCCCAAAGGCCCTTCAGCTGCCATGCTGGCTCCATGGTGCCAGATGCATCACATTCGGTCTGAACACCCAGGCCGACTTAGCTCCTGGATGCAGGGATGAGGGCAGAGGTTCTGGAGTCAGAGGAAGCCTGGAAGTCAAGGTAGGGGAGGGCAAAGCCTGAGGTGTGGACCTGGCCTCTTGGCAGGAGACAAGCTCTGGCAGCAGCTCAGGAAACAATTTGTTCCTGACCTGCTACCATAACCACCAAACTGAGAAATTTGGAGGCTGAGGCCTTGGCAGATTTGACCAACAGCTTTCCGCATCTTTGCAAAAGTCTCCTTTCCCAGAGGGTCAAGCAGAGACCCATGGCTCCAGCTGAGGGAGCCTCCTTCTCTACTGTGTCCCCTCTCCCCACTCAAGGTCAAAGCCACCTTCCATTTTTTTCTCTGCAGTGGGAGAAAAAAAACCTTTGTGTCTGCCAAGCTTCGCACACCTCACACTGTGTTCTCCTAGGCCATACAATCAGGCTCCTGCCTCAGTTTCCTTGTCCAGTTTTACAAATGTTTTTCCTATGCTGTAGAATGAATTAATAAATCATAATAGTAGCGGCCAGCAGTCACCCAATGCTCACTATATTCAGGCACTACTCTACACATTCTGCACGAATTAATTCACTTAACGTTTGCAACAACCTTTGAGCTAGGGACTATTTTATAGATAAGAAAAGTAAGGCAGCGACTTCCCTGGTGGAGCAATGGTTGGGAATCTGCCTGCCAGTGTAGGGGACACGGGTTTGAGCCCTAGTCCGGGAAGATCCCACATGCCACGGAGCAACTAAGCCCGTGCGCCACAACTACTGAAGCCCGCGCGCCTAGAGCCCGTGCTCCACAAGGAAAGCCACTGCAATGAGAAGCCCGCACACCGCAACGAAGAGTAGCCCCGACTTGCCGCAACTAGAGAAAGCCCATGCGCAGCAACGAAGACCCAACACAGCCAAAAATAAATAAAATAATAATTTAAAAAAAGAAAAGTAAGGCAGAGAACTAGGCAAGTTTAAGAACTTGCCTACTCTGAAGCTGGGATTCATACCTGAGCAGTATGGCTCCAAAATCTGTGCCTTGCCAGAACGAATGAACAATCTTGTTCATGACAGAGATATCCTCACTGTACCATGGAAGCACAGAGGAAAGGGCCTCCAATGGTAGAGTTAAGGATTGGGAAGATCAGGGAAGGCTTCCTGGAGGAAGCGATAACCTGAGCTGAATTTTGAATGACAAGTAAGAGATGGGGTAGGGCAAGGGGCACTTGGGGGTGCACAGCAAGAGCAAAAATGTGGAGGCAGCTAGGAACTGCCAGAATGCAGGGAACCCCAATAGCTGAAGATGTTGGGGCATCGAGTCTCAGCAGGAGGCAGGGCTGGAGAGGGGGCTGCACCGAAGCACAAACCAAGTGCTTCCAGGCTTGGGGAACTATGGGAACTGGAAAAGTCTTTGTGGAGGAGGCATCAGGACTTGGAAGACAGCAAGGACTGCAGCTGGTATGTTGGGCTGAGAAAGTCATTCCAGGCAGGGGAAAAAGCATGGAGGTGGGAGAGTGGGAGAGAAATATTTAGGGAAGCATTTGATTTGGCAGGAGGGGAGGAATGTTCATTGTACAGTGACTGCTGAGACACCAGCAAGGCCTATGCACGGAATCTGGCCCTGCAGAGGAATGGCTGGAGTTGTCTCAAAGAGCCAGTTTTACATTCTATCTGTGTGACCCTGGATGAGTCACTTCTGAGTCTCGGTTTCCACATTTGTAAAATGGAGGTCATAAGAAACTACCTAAAAAGTTTGCTTAGAGATTTAAAAATGGGAATACGTGTGGAAAGACTTTGCAAACCCTAAGGCGTTCTGCCATGTCCACCAATCCCTGTACTGACATCGGAACCACCATAGGTGCTTTTAAAAAATACAACATATCACAGGCCAACCCAGATCTATAGAATCAGAAGGAGGTTGATCTGGCATTATTTTTCTTCCGGTCTTTTTTTCCATTATTTCCTCACATGGTCCTGATGCTCTATTAACTTTCAATCTGCCAGCTTCTGACAACTGGAAAGAAGAAAATGCAGCAAGAAGAATAGTTAGAGATCCTGCAGCTTCATGGAAATACTTGGATTTGGAGGGTTTTCTGGTCAAGGCTTGACAGCTATGATAAGAGAGAGAAAAGAAGGACCTTTTAGCTTTCTCAAAATGTGGGAAAAGAGCAAGGTAGCCAAAGGGACTAATGGTGACTTTGACCTCCAATCTGGAGAGTTCTGAGAGAAAAGAGATCCTCAACCAACACCCCCAATTGAAGTATGGCTGATCAAGTAAAAGTACACAACACCCTACAACTTACAACATATTTATATATGTATTAATTCATTTGATCCTCTCTATATTCCTGTGAGGTAGCGTTTCTTATTTATTCTCATTTTACAGGTAAGGAAACTGAGGCTCAGGGGGAGGGACTGACTAGCCCAAAGTCCATAGGTAGCCAGGGACGAGAGCAATGATTTGCACCTGGGACTCTTAGGCTCCAAGGCCTCTCTACTACACCACATTCTGCTTCTTGTGTTGATTGTAAGGTAGCAGAAAGAGCACTAGAGTCCAAACTATTGTGGCAGCTCTGCAGAGGACATGCTGTGTAACCCCAGACATATCTCTTGCCCTCTCTGGGCCTCACCACTATCAATCTAGGGTGGTTGTTATAGGGATTAAATGATGTGATGACCTTAAAGGTATCCAACACAGTCCCTGGCATGAGATAACAGCCAAGATGACCACAAGAAGGGCGAAGAGAATGGAAAGTGATAGTGCACATGTACAAAAGGTGTGGCAACATAATAGAAGGAGGGATCAACTTCACCAGGCATTGGGCTTCCTGGGGGAGGGGAATTTGGACAGAGATTTCAAGAATGCAGAGGCCCTTCCCTCCCTCACCTCCCTCCTTCTGGTTTCATGTGACTAGAGGACTAGAGCTTGGGATGTATAAGAGGGGAGTGTCCAGAAATGAGGCAGAAGAGGTAGGGGTGAGGGGAGCATATCACATGGGCCTTGAATGCCAAGCTAAGGATTTGGCTTTTGCCATTGAAAGGTTTTAAGCAGGTGTCATGATACATTTTGCAGCTTTGCAGTTTAGAAAGGTCATTTTTGCTGCAGTTTGGACAGCAGACAGGAGGGGGAGACTGGAGGCCAAGGGACCCTTGTGGGGGAGGGGAAGAGGGCTGATGGAGATTCCCAATCCAAAGTCCCTGGAGGCCACCTCCCACTTAGGGAAGATCAAGGGAAATGATGAATGTGGAAGTACTCTGAAACTATTGCCAGCCACCAGCCAAGGTGTTGAAGGGTTGTTTGTCACGCTTCTGTTACACGACAGGCCCTTTGGAGGGGCCTGGGGCCTCCAGCCCTGCTGGCTAGCGCCTGCAGACAAAAGGCAGTGGGAGTAAGCATCCCTGAGTTCCCTGGGAGTTGAGTATTTATCTCCATTGCTCAGATGCTGAGCCTGAGCGTCACTCCACAACTCCACAACCAGGGAGGTGAGGACCACATTCTCCAGGCCAGGGCAAAGGAGGGGGGCAGGGGTTCCTTTGAAAGACAGCCCCCTCCGCCGCGGTAGGGCAGGAGATAGCTGGCAGGTGGACTAGCCCAGCAGAGGGTCAGGTGACCATTCCTCTGTCTCCTCCCCTCCCAAGCCTGCTCAGCTTTCCAGACTCTACCCCATCCCTGACCGGAGACAGCTTGGTATAATAATAATGGCAATAACAACCCACAATGGTGCTTCCTGTGAGCCAGACTAATGCTTTACTAAGTTACTGTTTACTCCTCCCTCACAACAGTTCTTTTACAGTTGCAGAAACTCAGAGAGGTTAAGTAACCTCCCTAAGATTACCCAGAGCTGGTAAGTGGCAGGGCTGGAACCTGAACCTTGTCCAAGCTTGGGGCCCTCACCAAGCACTGATTTTCGGGTCTTTCTCCCCTCTGGGCTGGTAGGTAAGAGCAGGAAGGGCTCTAACCCCTCCTGAGGGCCCCAGGATGCACAGAGAACCACTAGGGGATGCAGAGTTGAATCTCAACAGCCCCTTTATTAAGCATGACTGTGAGGAGGTGACAGGGTGCAAAGGGGCCTATGGTGCAATTTCAAAGACGGTTTGATGAGACATCTGAGCTGGTGGCCTCCCAGTTCTAGAAGCTGGGATTCTAATTAGGGGAGGACAATGGTAGGCAGAAAGGAGAGAGGGGAGCTTTCCCTGTCCTAAACTGATAAGACGGGGCTCCCAGCCTTCTTCCTGCACCTCCCTAACTGGCAGGGCTCCCAGGTTTCGGCCCAGGTGAGCAGAGTCACCACCATCACACAACCACACAGACTAGTGCCAGCAAGGACCTGCAAGAGCACTTTGTTCTCTGGGAGGCAGATTTGTTTTTGCTGCCCTGAGGCCTAGGGTGGTGGCCTCTACTCCTCCCTCCCCTCCTCCCTACTTGCCTCTCCTTCCTCAGGCAGACAAGCAGACACATACGCACAAGGCCAAGCAACTTTTTTTAATTTAAAAAAAAAGTAATAAGGAAAGAAGGAGCAAAAAGACTGGGTGTGCAAGTCTGGGCCACTGCAAGGGGAACACTGCCCAATCTCTGCACAGCACGAAAGCTCTTGGGAGGTCCAGGGTTCAAGGCCAAAACCTCCCTCAACCCCCAGGCCACATACCTCTGGGGTGCCTGAGAACTGTCCCCTCCCTCACCCTGACACTGTCTCTCGGTGTGTGGACAGGGAGACTCAAACTCACCACCCCCCCAAGCCCCTTCTAGGGAATGCATTCACCAGGCAATTTCTCCCCCCAGCCCCCATGTAAAAAAGGTTTTTTGGATGCTTTCCTGCACTTTTTGCCATAAAGAGGGGTGAGAGAGGATGGGCTGCAGGGGGAGGAATCGACTTAAAAACTGCTGCCTAGTCACACTCCCAGTTTCCCTTCTTAGAAATCCAACCAGAAGTCGATGATTCCCTCCACACACACACACACAAAAGTCTGTTGCTTTCTCTCTCCTCTCTTGCCACCTTTTCTGCCCAAGCCTGGCTCTCTCCTCTCTGTCGGTTCGTCTTTCAGCCAGTCTTTCCCTGCTTCAGATTCCTGGACTCCCTCTCACTAACGTCTCTGGACCTCTGTCACCCGTTTTAAAAAACGGGGGAATGAACTCGAGAAGAGGGAACCCTCACCACCCAATCTCTTTCTCTCTCTGCCCCTCTCTCTCTCTCAACACAAACACACACACACACACAACACACACACATACACACACACACACTCCAGCGACCTCCAGATGTTCCCGACCCTGCGGCCATCTGCTGAGATGGCTCAGGCGCTCCGCGGAAGGGGGCAGGGACCCGGGATGCAAGAAGCTGGGAGCAAGGCCGACTGGAGTGGGCGGGAGCTGCGTGCGCACTTTTGAGACGCTCCCTATGGTGGAACCCGGGCTGGGCAAGGGCTCTGCCGGCGGGCGGGGGGCGGAGCGGGGAACGCGCCGGGAAAGGCCGGCACTTTGGCGACACTCCCTAAATCGCCCGGCGGCTGGCCAGAGCCACCACTGGGCGCGGGGCGGGCGGGGGAGCGCCCAGCGGCGGGCGGGGGCCGGGGGGCCGGGGGGCCGGGGGGCCGGGGGGCGGGCCGCGCCGCGCTGAGAAAAGCGCCGGCCAGAGGGCCCGCGATCGGGCCGCCTGGGTGAGCGTGCCGAGGCGGCTGCGGCGCAGGCTTCCAGGTGGGTGCGGGTCCCCGGGCGGAGAGGGGAGTCCGCGCAGCGGGCGAAGGACAGGAGCCCCCCCACCCCAACCTCGCAGTTCCATCCCGCGAGCGGACGGTGCTGGACCCAGGGGCGGGGCCGGGGTCCCTCAACTTTTCCTGGACCCAGGGCGTCGGCAGCGGCGGCCTGACGCCTGGGACTCGGCCAGAGTGGGGAACCCGGACCTAGAAGGGGGCTTCCAGGAGACAAAGGCTGTGACCGGGGGCCGTGGGCGTGGGCCGGCGCCTCTGGGGTCTTTGTGCGGACACGTGCATCTCGCGTTTGTGGGTCTTTGTGAATTTGGTCCGGGGACATGCATCTGCCTGTGCCTTTGTATGTCCGTGATTTGAGGAGGCTGTTTTGCGCCTGTGTCCACGTTTCGTGGGCCCGCGTTTGGTTGTGAGTGCTGGTGGGCGCATCGTTGTGTCCGCGTACGTGGTCTGTGCCTGTCGACGTGTCTGGGTTGGGTGTCCGTGGAGTATGTGCGCGCCGAGAGCCAGACACCGCCCCAACTCCTCGCTCCCTTGCTGTCCACCCGGGCCCAGACTTGGCTTCAAACTTTTCTCCCGGTTCCTCGGCAACAGCGCCCGTCCTCCTCCCCCTGCAGCCCGGGCGGGGGGCGCTGGCAGCCCTCCCCTCATTCACCTCCAGGGGTCCTTAAAGCCGCGAGGGGATGGGATAGGACTGGTGGGTGGGGCAATCGGCAGCGCCTGAGGACTGACCCGAGCCGAGGCTGGGCAGAGCGTGCCGCACACGCCAGCCGAACCGGCTGGGAGGAGAGAGGTAAGCAGCCGGTCCTGGCCCCCGATCGGGGGCTGAAGAGAGGAGAGGAGAGGGCAGCTGGTGTTGCCCGCCCCACGCTCCTCGGAGAGAGTGTATGTGACCGAGAGAGATGTGTCTGCTTGGCGGAGAGGCCAGCCACTGCCCCCGGCTCCGCTTTGAGATCCGCTCTCCGTTTGTATCCTGCCCCGGGAGGGGGGCGGGGGCGGGGGGTGTCGAGCCCTCCAATCCCGTAGGTGAGAAGGCGACGACCGCTGCCCGCGGCGCCGGCTCCCGGGACCTCCAACTGGGCTGCTGGGAGAAGGAACCTTGCACACACTATAGTTTCGAATGGGATGTCCACTGGCCCACAGTATGGCACTGGGCAAGTTCCTCAGCCTCTCTGAGCCGCAGTCACCTTGTAATGGAAGGGGGTGAGAACTCCCTCGCGGGGCAGAGCGTGCGGCGGCGATAACCAACGCAGGCAGAGACGGCCTGAGGTGCAGTGCCCGCCCACACTTGGCCTGGGTGAGGAGGTGACTCAGGAGCTTCTGATCCTCCCTGCCTGCTCTACCCTTCGGATAAGTCCAGACTTGCAGAGTTCAGGTCTGACCTGAGAAGGAGGGCTCAGGCTGCCGGGAGCCTCCTTTTGATCCTGGGCGGCAAAGATAACCCTAACACCTTCCCTCCCCTGCCCCTACCCCGCACCCGCCCCAGTCTTCAACCTAGAATTTTGCTTGATGCTGCAGACGTGAAGGATGGGCACAAGCCACTCGCCTCACTGTGGGCACTTTCCTTTCCCTCTTTGGGCCTCAGTTTCCCTTCTGGAAAGGGAGGTGCTGACAGCCTCTCTCCTCCCTTCCTGTTCTGGCTGACTGGTTGAGATCCTAGAACCTGGAAACACTTTGATATTTAACACCTCCATTCTGACTTGACCAGTTCCCAGGCACTAATTTGCTCTTTTGAAGAGGGAGAGGGGAGGTGGCTTTGAAGTTAGGTAGGGATGAAGTAAGGTGGGCTGGAGCCCCTGCAGCCCAGGAAGGGAAGGCTGGAAAGCAGCAGGCTGGGGAAGCCAGGTGAATACACCCGGGAGGGAGGCAGAAAGTATCTCCCACAGAGGGAACTGCCCTGCCCGGCTCTGTGTGTTCTGAAACAGGGCAGGGGTGGTCAGCATTGTGGACTGTCAGATGCAAGGTTGGAGAGGGAGGGTTGGAATTCAACTTGAGGCTGGGAAGGAAGGCAGGGGCCAAATATGAGGGCCTTGAATGCCAGACTTAGGAGCTGGGATTTAGGCAGTGGAGAGCCACTGGAGGGTTTTTTAAGCTGGCATGACAGGGTGGGGTTGGTAATTCTAGGAAACCTTCCTCTGGCTTGTGGGTGGTGCTGGAGCCTGGGAGACCAATCTGGAGGCTAAGTGCTCCAGCCTCTTAGAGTCAGAAGGAGATTTTCACTTACTTCATTGCTTCCTAGCTCTGTGGCCTTAGGCAAGTAACTCTACCTCTCTGATTCTCAGTCTCCTCATCCTTCAAATGAGGTTAGTAATTCTGGTCTCACTGATCTGTTGTGAATGTTAAATAGGATAATGAATTACATGTGCTAATAAAATGAGAAGAGGTTTGTAGTCTGTATTACATCATGCAGACATTTGTTGGATTGCACTGACAATAGAAGGCAGAGCCAGCATCTACTATGGTTCTAAACTTGATATCAGCCCCCGGGAAAGCCCTAAGTATCCTGCAAGCTTGGACCACTGGTAACCTCTCCTAAGCAGAGGGAAGCTTTTTGCCTAGGACATTTCACTCATCTGGCTTATCCCGTTCACATGGCCAGGCCCCACACAGGAGAGGAGATGGACGGTCAGATTTGGAGACAGCCACACAGCACAAAGTGTGTTGTATCTTGACGGGGCCACCCAGGGGCCACTGGAGCCCAGGGAGAGGGTGACCTTTTACTGGATGACGGGCAGGTTAGACTGGGAAGACCTCACAGAGGAGGTGACTTTTTTTTTTTTTTTTAACATCTTTATTGGAGTATAGTTGCTTTACAGTGTTGTGTTAGTTTCTGCTGTATAACAAAGTGAATCAGCTATGTGGTTGCCCACTCTCACCACTATTATTCAACATAGTTTTGGAAGTTTTAGCCACAGCAATCAGAGAAGAAAAAGAAATAAAAGGAATCCAAATCGGAAAAGAAGTAAAACCGTCACTGTTTGAAGATGACATGATACTTATACATGGAGGTGACTTTTGAATCGAATGAGTGAGAGTTTGCATGGAAAACAAAGAAAAGAAGGGTGTCTCTGTCATCTTCATCCGAGGGAACAGCCTGTGCAGAGATGTGGGGCCCGATGAGTAAGACAGGCCTCTAGACTGGCAAGCTGTCTTTGCAGGATAGGTTTTAAACCAGGAGCAGTGATGGGGTCCTGGTCTTCTGTCGGGATTGTACTCTGGTGCCCAGCAAGGCCGGCAGTTGGAAGCAGAGGGCCAGGAACAAGGCTGTTGGAGCAATCCAGGCCAGGAGGTCTCCTGAACCTGACCAGCGCAAGGTCGGGGGGTGAGGGAGGGGAAGACAGTGAGCCACCCACCCAGGGGTAGCTGCTGAGTCTCATTCTGTCCTCATTCTGTCACAGGTGACACAACTGCTTCAGCCTGCTTTGGCCTCTGCCACCTTTCCAAACTCCCTTACCAACTCCCTGGTAGAGCCTAGTCAGTGCTTGTAGCCCAAGCGGGATCCTGGATGGTGCACTGGGGGAGAATCCAAGGAAGAATCCATTTTGGAGTCTTCTCTATCCTCTGCCCCTGCCTTGCTTTCAGATCTGCTGGTGTCACGGCTCCTTTTTTTTTCCTGGCCCCGGAAATCACCCACTGGGGGCAGGAACCCACATGCAGTGAGCACCAGTGTGTGCCAGGCCCAGGGCTGAGTCTTCACTTTACCTTGTGTAATCATCCCAGTGGCCTGCTGGGAGCAGTACTAGGTTTCTCACCATGTTACAGATGAAGACTCAGACTCAGAGGGGAGAGAGCCTCCTGGCAGGTGAGGTATGGTGGGGCTGGAACCTGGTGCGCCTGACCGTAAAACCCGTTTCCTCTGCCCCACACTGCCTGCCCGTGTGTCCACACATGCCTCAGACCAAAGGGAACTTGCGAAGCTTCAGAATGGAGAAAATAGTATTGGGAGCCTTGTCTATTTCCCTGTAGATTATCCTCCAGGGATGATGTCATGGAGGAGGCTAGGCACTGGCTGTCAGAACACCTGGATTCTGAATCCAGCCTCTGACCCCACTGGCTGTGTGACTCTGGGCAGATCACCGAACCTCTCTGGGTCCCTACGCAGCTGTAAAATAGATACAATGCCATGTAACCTGCGATCTTGCAGGGTGACTGAACAGATAAGAGTTGAGGAGGCATTGGGAAGGTTGAGAGGTATCCTTTGGCGAGGTGGTAGTATTCTAAATGCCTGGTATATCTTCATATAGTACCTGCTCTGTGCCAGACCCGGCACTCAGGCCCAAGGACATAAAAGTGAACCTAACCCCATTCCTGCCCACAGGAGGACAGACAGGTAAGTGTAATTATAGTCCAGCACGATCCACACATGCCCATTTGTAAGTTGGGGCACAGCCATATAAGGAGCATTGGATCTGGAGCTCAGACATGTAGGTCTGAGACCTGGTTCCTCTCCTCCTCAGCTGAATGTCAGTCTCCTTGTCTGCAAAACAGGGACAGTAATCCTCATGGTCAAGGGCTGTGGCGAAGCAGAAACGAGATGCTGCTGTAGAAGTGCGTGGCGAGCTGACGTGTTTGTACAGATGTGCGGCATTAGTGCTTCTGTTGGGGGAGCCGGCCCGCAAGGCTCCGGGAGTTTGGCCCTGACGTTCTTTTTGCCTTGCGTTTCCAGAACTGACTAAGCCACTGGGGGCCGGGATGTTAATGGAATTTCCACCTGGGGATTTCGTTGGCGTCAGCTTGAGGGAGCTCACGATGAACATAAGTAGGGTTGGAGGCATCTCAGCATGGAGCAGCCGGTGGAGACAGAGCCCGTCTCAGGTGGGAGCTCGGCCCCCTGCCCACCTCGCCCCTTGGCCAGGGACTCCCCCTTGAAGTTGTGGTGAGGAGCTGGCAAATCTAGGGGCCAGAGATGCTGGGATACAGCACCACGGGCAGGCAGCTGGAGCCAGGAGGACCCGAGCTGGAATCCCTAACCCCAGGGAGCCCTCCTCAGAGGAGGAGGGAGGTTGGGGCCTTGTCAGCAGGCACCAGCACAGCGACCAGAGGATGTTAGCACAGGTAGTCACAGACCCGCCGGGTGCTGGCACCTCTTTGGGTAGCTGGGTAGGGAGGAACAGAACAAGGAATAACACGGTCATTGCCTTCAGGAAGCTTAATAAATCATCACCATCATTGTCTACTATGCATTCAGCACTCAAGGCGTGGCAGTTGAGCTGACTATTTCACACGCTGTCCCCTAATGCTTTCACCAACCCTGTGTTGTCGCCCCTGTTGAGGACACTGAGCCTCAGCAAGGTTGAGACGCGCCCAAGGCTAGTAGGTACAGAGCTGAATTCACATCCGGGTCTGAGTCCCGTGGTTGACTCTAAATTCTGGGCTCTTCATTCATCCAGCGTGTTTGCCGGGCCTGCCAGGCCTGGCCATGGCCCCAGGTGGGGGAAGGGATGAACAGGTGAAGAAGGCAGGGTCACTGCCCCAAGCTGCTCACACTTCAAGTCAGGAAACGGGCGGGTAAATAACGGCAGAGAATTTACCTAGTGTGTGTCTGAAGGAGGTGTGTTGATAGTGTGGTGTGAGAGGCCCGGGGAGCAAGGAAAGGAGGGGGGCGTGGCCCAGGAGCCTGAGTGGACAGAACGGGCTTTGTTCCACTGGCAGGGCCGGGGCAGGCCTGGGGATGCGGCAGTCCTGGCAATAGTGTGAGGCATCAGAACCCAGGTCCTGGGTCCTGCTCTGCCGTTTACTTGCAATCACTGCCTGTCTCTGGGCCTCAGTTACTCGTGATCTCCGAGGGGCCTTCCAACTCTCCAGCCCTGGAATTCTCTGAGTTTGGAAAAGTACGAGCAGAGGCTGAGAGTTGCCCAAAGGCCACCACCATACGTTCAAATCAAGAGGGGAGTTCAGCCGAAGGAGGGAGGAAGGTGGGGACAACTTGCAGATACCTCTGTGCCAGAGAGGACTTGATTTCTGTAGGTAAAGTAGAAGTCAGGTGGTTTTTGAGAAGGGGAATGATGTAGCCAAAGCTGTTTTAGAGGTTCTCCTAGCAGGGTCTGGAGTGTGGCAGTGGGGAGACCTGCCTGGGGCCTGTTAGGGCCACACCGCTGACTCTTTTGACCTCACGGGCCATCTGTAAACTTTCCTTAGAGTCACAGTGGGCCCAGCAAGGAATAACTCATGGCCCTTGCCCAGAGGACCTTATGCTATATCCCCCTAACCAAGGGTGGGTACAGTTACTAAGCCTTCGTCCTGCTGCTCTTGTGTTCTATAACCTGGCTGATCAGTAGATGCCTTTCATCTGCAGGTCAGGGTTTGGAAAGTAAGTGATGTGTCCTGGGCCAGAGATCCTCCCTGGCCTTCCATGGTGAATACCTGTCTGCCTTTTCCTTTCTCCCGAGGGTAGATCACAGGGTCCCAGAGGGAGGGAGGGAGGCAGAGTCAGTACTACACAGAAAAGAAAACTGAGGCTCCAGGAAAGAAAGAAAACTGTGAAGGTCACACAGTTAGTAGCAGATGCGGAACTAGAGTCCTGATCTCCTGGGTCTAAGGCAGGTGCTAGTGATCTTGTTATGAGTTGTTCTCCTGTCCCCGTTGCAGACTTGTAAGCCCCATGAGGACAGAGGCCCTGGGATCTCCCACCCTGACCCCAACATGCACCTCACAGGGCCTAGCACACTGCCTTGCACTTAGCATTTTAGTGCTGTGGTTGATTAATTCTGTCTGCAGTGGCTATGGGTATTATAGGTAGAATGAAAAGGTACAGTGTTTCCATTATGTGGCTTCTACCCCTTGGGGCCTCAGTTCTCTACTGGGGCATTGGTCTTCTCAGTCTAATCTTCACAGCCATCCTCTCTGAGCCTGATAGGACCATCATTAGCATCCCAGGTTCACAGCTGAAGGAACTGGTCCAGGTAAAGTGACTTGCCCTGCTCACACTGCAAGTTGGTGTCCAAGGCCTTCTCACTCTCTAAGAAGGCCTTTCGTCTCCGTGGAGCTGAGGCTAGTGGTTTTTGTGAAGAGGAAATCACATTACTCATCCCTTCCCAGACCCAGCAGCCCTGTTGAGAAACAGCATAGTCATAGTGTGGCTTCCTAGGGAAGAACTGCTTTCCAGCAGGGCAGTGGTAAGAGCTTTGTCATGTTTGATACATATTTGCTGGAGGAAGGAGCAAGAGAGATGGGGTCAGGCCCACCCACTTATCCCCACCCCACCCGCTCCCATCTGTGGAGGGAGGCAGGGGGTCCCCACTGCACCCTTCGCCTGTGCTGGGAACCCTGCTTGGGTGCCTTACTCCCACCGTTATGTTTCATCCTCGTGACAGGCCTGTGAGATGGCCCTTAACATCTCTATTTTACAGATGAGGAGACTGAGGCTCAGATTGTGGCTAGCCAAGATCAGAGACAGCAGAGATGGCCATGAGGCAGTCCTATTAGGAAGCTTCATTACTCAGTGTGTTTTATAGATACTTTTTACTGTAAGAGAGGAAATAAGACGAGAAAAGGAGATTAAGACATGGTTAAACCACTCAAAGTTCTACCATCTAAAGAAAGACCACTACTGGGTGGACATTTTCTTCTAGACTTCCTAAAATTACGATTTACAGTGTTTTTTTTTTTAATGCATAGTTATACTTTTCTTAGCATGCAATTTATCCTTATGATCTCTAGCATTATGGCATCAGCCCCCTCCTCCATGAGGTTGCAGACTCTTCTGAGCACTATTTTTGTTGACTCCATAAGATCCCTAGGAGATTCCACAGGCATCTTGAGTGGGCTGGAAAGCCTGGTCCTGGAGTCAGGAGTCAGAGCCTGAGCATCGGCGGCCATCACCTCACTGAGGACCCAGGGACAAGTCACTGCATGCCCTCTGGGCCGCAGCTTCCTCATCACTAAAGCGAGGGATTGCGTGCACTGCTCTGCAGCCCTCACAGCTCAAATGAGCAAAGGTCTTCTGGAAATTATCTGGGGCTGTGCCCCCGGCAGGGGTTTTCCTTATCTTCCCTCAGTTTCCTCCTGGGAAAGTTCTGCCCTCCCCTTGGCTCCTGGATCTTTTGCTCCAAGCAGCAGTGCCAGGCCCCAGCGTCTCGTGAGACACTCACAGGAAGGCACCCCTCCTCATGTTACCCCAAAGGGGACATTGCCTCTAAGCAGAACAGGGGCACTGACCCTCAAAGACCACTAGCCCACACCTCTGCCTCTGCCCCCTTCTGGGTCCAAAGTTGTGAGGCATCTCAGAGATTTCTTCCTTCTCTTCTCCCAACAGCGTTGGACGGCCCTGAGAGGCCCCTGAGCTCCGCTGTGACCTCAGGAAAGCCCCAGAGCCACTGAGTATTAGAAAGCTTGGTACCTACCTGTCCCAGCAGCCGATGGCAGCTGGAGCGTGGCCCTAGGACTCTGGATGCTTAGCTCTTCTTTCCCCAGCAACACACAGAAGTACACGTTCCACTTGAACCAAGCCAGTTATGAGGTTACAAAGGCCTGAGTTCACCTCCTGGCTCTGCTACCTTCCTCTTGCCACCCTCGGTTTCCTCCACTGTAACATGGACATAAGACTGCTTACCTCCTGAAGTGACGGGATGGCATAAGGGAACATGTGTCCAGCACTTTCCACTTAACATCCAGGCCTAGCACAGAACAGGGGCCCAGGGAGAGGTGTCCACTGTGCAGGGTTGAGCAGGGACCTTGTCCACGGTGCCCTGGGAGCATCACAAGCGCAGTTACCCAGGCGGGTCTCAATCTACACTCCTGCTCCCTCTGTATCAGCTGTCACCACCATTGCCTCAGTGGCTCAGTGGTGACCACTCAGCATGTGTGCACAGCTCTTCACAGTTTGCATTGCACTACAGTGAAGAGTTGCGTCAACGTATGTGAGGAGGGCAGGAAATACTGCCTTGTGGTACAGAGGACGAAGCCGAGGCCTGAGGGGCCCCCTCTCTAGAAGGGGAGGGGAAGTGTTGGGCTGTGTTACATAAGCAGGAGCTCATGAGGGGCCATTTGGCACTTAAGAGGCACATTGTATAATCACCTTTGGGAACCAAAGGGTAATCTTAGGGCCTTTTTGTGCGTCTCTGGTGTTTGTTTAAACCCCAGGAAGGGTGGGTATGAGCCGATCAGCTTAGCAGGGAAGAGGAGGCCCTAGGTGGTAATGAACCCCTGCGGTGAGAAGCTCACCAGGGGAACAAAGGGGGTGTGTGGTAACTTAATATGTTCCTTTCAGTTCCAGACACTGGAACACTCTGTCCTGCCTCAATTGGGACCAAGCCCAGGATGCACCTGGGCCGGGTTTAATCCTCAAATTGGACTCTACAGCAGAAAGGGGCGGGAGAGGAGGGGCCCACATAGGGGGGCAGGGGAGAATAGCCCCCCTTCTCCCTGCCTGTGCTCCGAGCCCAAGTGCAGATCAAGTGGCTGCCCCTTTAAAGTTTCATGTAGGGCTAGTAATGCTATCCTGCTGTGCCCTCCACACCCACCCCCAGTCCACAAGGTGGGCAGGTCCCTGGTCCACCCCTCCCTGAAGACCAGGGGGAGGAATAGGTGGAAGATGGGGCAGGGGGCAAGGGTGCAGAGCTGAAGAACCTGCTAGAGTGAGGCTTAGCACCTTCTGTCTCCCGGGCTGAGTGGCTGCTTGCAGAGGCAAGAGTGTAGCCACAGACTGTCCAGTTAGAGGCTTTCACTGCTCAGCCCTCTCTCTCATCCTCCTGCGAGCGCCACTGTCCGAGGAGCTACAGACGTGCATGGGTATGAGGACTGAAGGTGACAGTGTACATGTAGTGCCCGGCATCAACGGCAGCTGCTGGTACAATTGTCCAGGGAGAGAAACTGAAGCCAGGGGAGAGGCAGTGGCTTGCATCGTAGCCTGTGTCGGTGGGAAGAGCCCCTCTTGGACCCCATCTCTCCTGCCAGTCCTGCTGGAGGCAGCAGATGAAAATAGAGGAATTGGGACTGAGCGGGCCTGGGTTCTAATCCTGCCCTGCTTTTTACTGGTTTGGGGTAAAACCCTTTTCCTCTCTAAGCCTCTATTTCTTTATTTGTATAATGGGGGAACCAGCCCAGCTGCCTGCCCTAGGTTAAAGGAAGGGCCAAAGAGGTGTAACAGCTCTAACAGCTGGGGGGCAGGGCAGGGCAGGGCAAGGGGGAAGGGGCTTGGCACAGGGTCCCCAACTGGAATGAAGGATCCTGCCTCTGGAGGCCAGGCCAGGTGAGAGGGCTTAGGACTGTGGACCCAGCCACTGTTACCCACAAACGGAGTGAGGTGGGGACAGTCACTGCAGACCCCCCTTGCAGGAAGAGGCCTCTGTCTGGGAAGCTGGAGTGCGGGTCTCAGGCATGGCTCAGCCACTGCCAAACCACGACAGTGAGCCATGCTTCCTCTGTATGCCATTGGGTTCCACTCCCACTTACTTGTGGCCATGCATGACTTTCTGAACCTCTCTAAGTTTCAGTTCCCACAAGCATTGCTGCCTTGCAGTTTTTGTGGTTGTGAGGGTTAAGTGGGACCGTGCAGGGAGGCAGCTAGCACAGCACCCAGCACATAGCACCCAGCATGTAGCACCCAGCATGTAGCATATGCTCAGCAGAGGTAAATGGAGTACCCTAGCCCCTAAGCTGTGACCCCTCCGCAGTAGGGCCTGGGTCAAGATGAGCCCATGAACCCTAGACCCTCAGAGCTGGAGAGGTCAGCCAAAGACCCATCCTGTCCAGTGCATTTCCAACTGCGTTCCTTAACATCCAAGGAGGGCTCCAGGCCCTCACCTTCACTTCAACCAGAACAGGCCCACTTTCACCGGCTAATCTTGTTTAAGGAAGGGTTCTCCTGCTTCCAGTTTAAAATCCAGCCATCTGGCCTAACCCCCTTTACCATACAGATGGGGAGACTAAGGCCAGAGAGGAATAGGGACTGGGAACTATATAAGGAGGGGTATTCAGGGAAAGCATCTGGGGGCACTGAGGGGCTGGTGGCAATTTGCAGCTGTGCCTACACACATCGGCTGGTGTCTCACGAGGTGGGTTAGAACCATCTGGTATGGGGTGCCTGCCGCCAGCCCTCACCTTTAGCTCTCTTTCTAGCCCACACCATGCTGTGGCCCCTGCTGCTGTTGCTGGCCGCCGGTGAGGCCCAGACCACCCGGCCCTGCTTCCCTGGATGCCAGTGTGAGGTGGAGACCTTTGGCCTCTTCGACAGCTTCAGCCTGACGCGGGTGGATTGCAGCGGCCTGGGCCCTCACATCGTGCCCGTGCCCATCCCCCTGGACACAGCCCACCTGGACCTGTCCTCCAACCGGCTGGAGACGGTGAACGAGTCCGTGCTGGCAGGCCCGGGCTACACCACGCTGGCCGGCCTGGACCTCAGCCACAACCTGCTCACCAGCCTCTCGCCCACGGCCTTCTCCCGCCTTCGCTACCTGGAGTCGCTTGACCTCAGCCACAACGGCCTGGCCGCCCTGCCCGCCGAGAGCTTCACCAGCTCACCCCTGAGCGACGTGAACCTGAGCCACAACCGGCTCCGCGAGGTCTCCGTGTCCGCCTTCGCCACCCACAGCCCGGCCAGGGCGCTGCACGTGGACCTCTCGCACAACCTCCTCCACCGCCTCGTGCCCCACCCCGCGCGGGCCAGCCTGCCGGCGCCCACCATTCAGAGCCTGAACCTGGCCTGGAACCGGCTCCACACCGTGCCCGACCTCCGGGACTTGCCCCTGCGCTACCTGAGCTTGGACGGGAACCCGCTGGCGGCCATCGGCCCAGGGGCCTTCGAGGGGCTGGCAGGCCTTACACACCTGTCGCTGGGCAGCCTGCAGCGTCTCCCCCAGCTGGCGCCCTATGGCTTCCGCGAGCTGCAGGGCCTGCAGGTCCTGGATTTGTCAAGCAACCCCAAGCTCAAGTGGGCAGGACCCGAGGTGTTCTCGGGCCTGGGCTCCCTGCAGGAGCTGGACCTGTCAGGCACCGGCCTGGTGCCCCTGCCCGAGAAGCTGCTCCTCCATCTCCCAGCGCTGCAGAGCGTCAGCGTGGGCCAGGGCGTGCAGTGCCGGCGCCTGGTGCGGGAGGGCACCTACCCCAGGCAGCCTGGCTCCACCCCCAAGGTGGCCCTGCACTGCATAGACACCCAGGAATTAGCTGCCGGGGGCTCTGATGCCTTGTGACGAATGGTGTGGCCTGGGGCCACGTAACAGACTTCGCCCTGGGCTCCCTCGGGTCCTGGGTAATTTATATTTCAACGTGCCAATGCCAGCAAGGACGCTGCAGGCCCGTGTGGCAGCACCATTGAAAGAGAGGCTTTGGACCTGGGACCCACACCCAGGAGCAAGGTTTTGCCCGTTTGTCTATGTTGCTCCCCAGACCATAAGCCGAGGGTCTTCGACGCCAAACCAGACAGCAGTTCCCCGCTGTCCTTCCCTACTTGTCCCCAAAGTGCCTTCCCTGAGGCCTGGACCAACCTGACCCATGACAGGAGGAGGGCGGGCGGGAGGCAGTGCTGCGGGGCAGAGGTCCAGCCACTCAGGCATGGGTTTCTTTCACGACACAGCCCTCTCTTTGCTCTGGGCGTGTGAGGCCTACTCCATCCTTTTTTCTCCCCCTAGAACTCTGGATAGAACTTTCTAGAAAGGACTGGAGAAAAAAACCTAGTCCACCTGCTCATGTGCCAGATGGGGAAACTCAGGCCTAGGGAAGGAAAAATGCTATTCTGAGGTCCTACAGTGGCAGAAGCGTGGATGGACCCAATGTCCAGCCTCCCAGCAGGGCCCCTTTGCACTTTTCTCTCTTCTCTAAATCATGCCCTCCCTCTCCCCTTTCTGGGCTCCCCCTTGCTTCCAAGACTCACATCCTGCCATTTGTGCCCTTTCCCTGTCGTCCCCAGGAGGAGAGGCCTCTGGGCCCGGTAACCGGCTGTGGCACAAGCTAAGTCGGTTCACCTCGGAGCCTCTAGAAGCCTCAGGGATACCAGTCCCAGCCCTGCCGGTTTCCCACTCTGGGGTGGGGTCCCCCAGCATCAAGAATGGCAATGTGCCCATTGACCCCTGAGGTACTGCCTCTAGATGCAGTCCTGGAGCCCCTCCAGGCCCTGAGCTCCTGAGCTCCCTCAGACCCCACTGGCCCTATGCCCGACAGCCCAGCTCATCCTACTGAGAATGCAGTGAAGGAGGTAAGGGAGACCCCACCCATGTTTATGCTCTGCCACCAGGGTGCCATCTCAGCTTCCCAGCCCTGGGCTCTCTCCTTAGTATGGGGTTAATAAAAGTTGTTGCCTTTTTAATGGACTGTCACTTTCGGCCACCCCCCGTCCAGGTCCCTGCTGGCAGGGGATGGAAACAGGCCATTTGTAAAAGAAGAAAGACATTGCATTTGTTCGCTTTTGTAATATTGTGTCCTGGGGATGGGTTGGGGAAGGAGGCATTGGGTGAAAGCCAGCCATACGTGGCCATGTGGGCGTCAGGGGGCTGGTCCCACAGGGATGCCCACAGGACAATGAGAGCTCTGTCCTCCCCCACCGGCCCTACCCAACACCTGGTCCTTGGTTTAATAAACACTATAAAGAGGCCCTCTTCCCATCATTTGACCAGCATCCACTGACATTCCCTAGACTGGGCCCTGGGGCCACAAGGATGAATTGAGACGAGCTTGTTCTCTCTGAAAAGCCCAATAACCTCCCAGGATTAGGGGAGTGAGGTGACGTGAGGGAGGGGGTTCCTCGGGGGTGGGTGGCAGCTAACGCTGCCTGCCTTCCTTATTTCCCCTCTCCCTGACGCCCCAACTCCATGAACTTGTCAGGCCCTGCGTGCCTCTGCCTTTGCTCAGACTGTTACTCTGGGACCTGGACCTTGCCCCCATCCCTGCCTCTCTACTCCTTCCCAGCCTAACAGACCCAGTTCCCACCTCACCTCCTTGGAAGCTTTCCCTGAGGTCCCCGTCCACCTCCCTCCACTGAGCTCCGACAGTACTGTGTTCCTTCTTGGCATCTGACTGCTGTGGTATCCTAACTCCTGTTTGCACACTTCCAGTGACAGGGAACCCACTTCCAGCTCATCTGAATGGCTCTGCTGTCAGCAAGTTCTTCCTTCTAACTAGCCAAGAACTGCAGGAATATCCATCACCATCACTACCACCAAGTTTTTCCTGTTGTCTACTCCGTGCCCTAAGACTCAGGTTCCTGGGGTGGGAGGGGGAAGGACACATGGAGGACACCTAACTATAAGAGCAGTACAGGGACCTGTGAGAGCCCTGTGGTGGGATTAGGAAGGCTTCCTGGAGGAGGCTCATCCATGGAGTTGAGAAGGACAAGTGGACCTGGACAGAGGTGGCTGGCACTTGAGAGGGGTCATGGGTGAGCAATGGCACAGATTCCAGGACATTCAGGCCATGGGTATGGTTGGGGTGCTTGCCCATCATGTGGCTTAGGCCCCCCCAGGGCTTGGGCTCCCTGAGCCAGAGGCTGGCCCCCGCCAATATGGGAAGGATCTGAAGTATGGGGGACAGGGGAGGGTCAGAGTGAGACCCCAGCCTTCACAGTACTCAGATTGGTACTCCATCCTCCCACATGCCTTGGGACAAGAGAGGCCTCAAATACAGGGGTGAGAGAGAGATCCCTGGGACTTTCACCCAGTGGGGCTTTAAAGCCCCACTTGAAGAAGGCGTCCTTGGGGAGGGCCATGGAACACAGGGGTCTTAAACTTAAGTGGCGCTGAAAGCAGGGGAAGGGAGGGCGGGACTCCTGCTGTTCACCTCCGCCCTGAGCTGCAGCTTCCACATCTGCAAAACGGGGCGGGGGTGAAGCTCCAACGGGAGGGTGGGCAGACGCCGCCACACCGTGCGGGCTTCTCCTTCCTGGTGGGGGCATCACCTCGCGCACACCCACAGCCCCTGCGTGCTGTAGGGAAAGCAGAAGCCCCGCGGGGCAGCCGGCCCGCGGCCCCTCCGGAGGCTCTCAGCCCGCAGCGCCACCTCGTGCTCACGCATGGCCAGACACCCCAGATCCGAGAGGTCGGGGAGCCCAGGGCCTCTGGAGGCCAAAGTGGATCTGCGCAGTTTGCGGAGCCAGCCCCTCTTTCCCCTCGCCGACCGCCTTCATCCGGCCACCCTCCGCCTTCCTGGAATCCTGGGACCGAGAAGGAGGTCATTGGAATCTTACAGAATTACAGAGGTTAGTGCAAAGATTCCGTTTTGGGGTTCCCAGAGAAGAGTTAAAATCCTGGTCCATCACGAGCCCGTTGTGTGACTTTGGCCACTGCCCATGAAGCCAGCCCTGCTGTGCTTTAATCGTATCATTACAGAGAAGGAAGAGGCAAACGCCCTGTGTTGGTCAATATGGCGAAAGAGCATCTGTGTGGATTTGTATGAAACCCAAACCCTCTGTAGCTCAGGGAGCCGATTAGACTCTTTCAAATCCAGTAATTTCCCTCCATGGGTGTTATCATACCACCCCCTGATTTCCCCAAATTGTCATGGCCAAGGGGCCAAAGGGTTGCCTTCTTGGAGAGAGAGGGCAGATGGCAATGGAGATACTAACACCTAGCAACTGCCTCCAAACCAGCTCATAGGATGTTTCTCTGGACAAGACTGCCAGGCATGTGGGGGACAGAGGCCTACCTCTACTCGTACCTAATGTCCACCAAGACACTAGAGGTCATCGTAGGCTAACAGGGCTTGCCCACTGATGCTCAATGTTCTGTGTGGGCTAATTTGACCAAGGAGCAAATGTCCACTGATACCTAATATTTATCAGTACCTAATGTCCGTCAATGACAGCCCTCACCAATGGCTGATATCCACAAAGGGAAAATGTCCAGTGGTGGCAACGTCCACTATTGCCCAACACACACCAGTGCCAGTGCTTGCAGGTAGTTCCTTGCAATGATCATTGCTCTTCGTGTCACTACCTAATGTTGGTCCAGACTTAACATCTGGCAACAGCAAATAGCCGTCTAGTTAAGTTACATGCCCTGTGTTTATATTTCTCTTTTATTTATTTAACTCCCAGTGGTTGTATTTATGGGGATTATTGTGTTTGTTGAGCTGGGTGGGAAAGCCTTCCTGTGTTTACTGTTTAATTCCAAAAGCTATTTATTATTTTATTTGGCATACCCATTAGTCAAAATATTCCAAATTAGGAACACAAGCATACATTTATGTTTCTTGACATATACACATATGTACATGTAACATGTATATATAATTATTAAATACAGGAATGATACAGAAAGACAGAAAAAGAGAAACTGCTTTGAGAACAGAGGTGTCAAGACAAGAAAAATGTTCTAATTAGTTGATTCTTAGAGGAAGCAACTTTTCCAAAGTTGAGTGATAATTCGAGACATCGGCCCTCCTGCTCTGGCAAAGGACAAAAAGCCCTACACTGGGCTGAAAAAAGCTAGGTTCTCTAATAACATTAAGACACTGATGCAAGGACTCCTTCGGGCAGAAGAGCCAGTGGGTAAGGCACAGGCTCCAAAGGGAGGCTGCCTGGCTCAAGGGCAGCTCTGCTACTTCCAGCTAAGCCACTCAGCCTCTCTCTCTCTCTTTTTTTTTCTTTTTTTTTTGGCTGCATCAGGTCTTCCTCACAGCATGTGGGATCTTCATTGTGGCGTGCAGGCTCTTCATTGCGGTGCCTGGGCTTCTCTCTAGTTGTGGCACGCAGGCTCAGTAGTTGTGGCACACGGGCTTAGTTTCCCCACGGCATGTGGGATCTTAGTTCCCCCACCAGGGATCAAACCCACGTTCCCTGCATTGGAAGGCGGATTCCTTACCAGTGGACCACCAAGGAAGTCCCTCAGCTTCTCTCTGAGCCTCAGTTTCCACATCTGTATAATGGATATAGTAGCCACCTCAAAGGGTTGTTGTGGGAAAGTCAATGTACATAGAACATTTAGAATTGTGCCTGGCATATAATAAGTGCCATATAATAAATAATATGAAATACAGTTGACTCTTGAACAACTCAGGAGTTAGGGAAGCCAACCCGCCAAGCAGTCGAAGATCCTAGCATAACTTTACAGCCAGCCTTCTGTATCCATGGTTCCGCATCTGTGGTTTCAACCAACTATGGATCATGTAGTACGCATTTAGTGAAAGAAATCTGCATATAAGTGGACCCATGCAGTTCAAACACGTGTTGTTCAAGGGTCAACCTTACTTTTTTTTTTTTTTTTTTTGAAAATTCTTTCTTTTGTCAAGCTTATAAGCATGCTGTGACTCAAAACATTCTCAGACAGGGTTTCTTTGGTGGCCATCAGCTCTCAGCAGGTGATCTCATAGAATCTGTTATGCTTAGGAATTTGACTGAAATGAGCTTCTACCCTCTGCACCAGAACATTTCGAAATGGCCTCACCACACAGCTTCCTCCCAACACTCAGTGCTGAGGAAACATCCCATGACCATCCTCCCCAGGCCTGGCAGTCAAAGATGGAATGGCTGACCTGCTGTAATTTGAGATGCAGGGAACACTTGCTACTCTTCTCACTCTCCCAGACAGCCTCACTCTCTGTCTGAAATTCTACCATTACTTTTTGGCTTTAGCTGTGATTGTTGTCTGATGTCCTTGCTAGATAGGCAGGGGCCCAAATGTGATGTACTCTAAAAGCTGATTTTGGGACTTCTCTGGTGGCACACTGGTTAAGAATCCGCCTGCCAATGCAGGGGACACAGGTTTGATCCCTGATCCAGGAAGATCCCACATGCCACGGAGCAACTAAACCCATGCACCACAACTACTGAGCCTGCGTGCCAGAACTACTGAAGCCCGTGTGCCTAGAGCCCATGCTCCACGACAAGAGAAGCCACTGCAATGAGAAGCTCGTGCACCGCAACGAAGAGTAGCCCCCGCTCGCTGCAACTAGAGAAAGCCCACATGCAGCAACGAAGACCCAACACAGCCAAAAATAAATAAATAAATAAATAAATAAATAAATAAAAATAAAAATGTAAAAAAGACTTTAAAAAAGTGATTTTAAGGTGATATGTTGATAGGACAGTTGCTTAACATTATGATTCTAGAGGCAAGATTGTGAGACATAAAGAAGGTAGTTGAAGGATAAGGTGTTTTACATATGCTGCCTTCTCTACCAACCAATGTGATATCCTGTTATATTGGTGACCCCCAATGAACCACATCTGGTATTATCACCCTGTGTAGAACCATCCTCTTGAATCTGGGCTGGGCCTGTGATTTGCTTTAATCAATTGAATGCAACAGAAGTGGCTCTGGGTCAGTTCCAGACCTAAGTCTTACATTCTGGCAGCTTTCCCTTTTGCAATCTTGGGAATCCAGAGCTGCCATGTTCAGAGTCTGGTGAGACCATGTGGAGAAGCCCTAAGGCCATATACAGAGAGAAAAGCTAAGCCATCCAGTATCCCAGCAGATAGCAAACCCCATCCAACCCTTTACACACATAAGTGACTGCAACAAAAGCAGCAGAAGAACCAACCAGCTGATCCCAGTCCTGACTGCAGAATAGTGAGCAAATAAAATGATTGCTGTGCTGAGCCATTATACGTTGGAGTGGTTTCTTACACAGCAGTAGATAACCAAAACAATCAAGTCACAGGCTGGGTTTCCCCAGCCCTGTCGCCCCTCCTCCACCCCCTCTGGCTTTCCTGGTGAAAGAACTGCTAACCTAGTCATGGGACATGAGCAGCTGAAGATGCAAAGATGCCAAATGACAAAGCCAGACAGCCAGAGCCTCCTTGAGGATGGTCAGTCTGAAGGGACCAGGCAGAGAAGCACAGTTGAAAGGAAACACATGTGCCCAGTATTTTAAAGTTTATGAGGTGCCACCCTGCACATGAGCTCATCTCTTGTTATGTTTTCGTCTCACGGCCACCCAGCAGGCTTGGCCTGTCTCCCCTCAGCCTCTCACTCTCCTCTCAGCCCAGACAAATGACTTGCAGGTCCCCAGACAGACACACCTCTCACGCCGAGACTCCCCTCGTCTCTCCACAGCCCCACCTGGGAACCTGGAGAGTAAAGACCCACTGTCCTGCTGGGGGCCTTCTCCTTCCCTCAGAGCCTTTCCTCCAGACCCAGGGACTTACAAGCAGCGAACTGAGGCTGGTGGGAGGCCGGGCACTGGGTGGGGGCAGGTGAGAGCAGTCAGAGGAGAGCAGGGAAGAGGGAAGCCAGTCTGGAACACAGGGGACCCTGGGGAAGGTGTAGCTTTTTAGTACTTCCCACAGACTGTGGACAAAGTCATACTTAGCTCAAGCTTTAAAAATAATCTCCCCACACACAGACACAAACACTGTAATTTCCCTGGCTGGCCCCATCCGACATCTGTGCAGACACATGGGGGTGGGGAACAGGATGGGTGTTGGGAGGGAGTGTGTCTTAGGTTTGGAGCAGACCCCTTGGGAGTGACTACACGGAACTTCCCTTTGCTAATATGTTCTAAAGGAAGGTGACGCTCGAAGGAGTAGGCGAGGAGTCAGTGAATGCTCGCCTGTCCTCACACCCACCAGCCTGATTACCTCCCACTTATCCTTCCTGCCTCAGTGTTCCTGCCACCTCCTCTGGGAAGCCTCCCCTGACCACCTTCCCCATCCTACCCCAGGCAAGGTTAGATGCACCTCCTCTGTGCTCACCCAATACCTCATCTTCCCTCCAGAGTGACACTCATCACGTTTATTTTCTGTTTATTTTTCCAGCTTCCACTTTACACTGAGGGCAAGAACTGTGCCTACATTTGCTCTTCAAAGGGTCCCTAGCACCCAGGCTGTTGCCTGGCACAAAGTTGGTTATCAATACACATCCAAAAAATAAAATACATCCATTTTATTGACGGTTAAATGGAGACCCAGAGAGGTTAAGGGACTTTCCTAAGGCTGCACAGCAAGCTCAGCAAGAAACCAGCTCTTGAGACTTCCAGTTGCTCAACAGGACCCTCCCTCCCCTGCCTCCTCCCCTACCCCTCAGGAGGCAGGTGTGTGCACTAACAGGCCTGAAGGGGCCAGAGTCCCCTGTGAGGGTCCAACTCTTCCTCTCCAGCTCCTTGGCAGGGTCCCACCTCTGCTCTGACTTGCACCCTGTGTCTAAGTCTGTGCCCCACCTCACCCACCCCAACAGCAGCCCCACTGGCTATAGAAGGGCAAGTCCCACCTCTCAGAGCATGCTTCCCCAGCTGAAAGATGATTCGGAGATCGGGAGGCTCCTTCTAACTGAGGGTCTGGGAACCCCTATGAAAGAGACTGCAGAAGCCTAGCTCGCGGCCAGCTCCACATTGCTTGCTGTGTGGCATGAAGCACAAACCTTCACCAAGTACCAGAAAGGCCCAGAAATCTTGTTTTTATCAAATGTACCAGAATTTTACTTCAATATTACATAAGTTTCTAACTTCCACTGTTGTGTGTGTCTGTGTCTGTGTGTGTGTGTGTTGCGCGCATGTGATGGTAGTTTTCAGATTTTGAAAACAAACAAATCCAGATGATTCTACTGCATCATCAGGTCTGGGCAACACTTTAAAGTTTACACAGATCTTACATCTCACACCCATACCTCATGTACTCATCACAACCTTCTCATGAGGAAAGCAGGGCAGGGCCGATCACTAACCCATTTCACAGATGGGGAAAATGATGCCTGGAGAGTGGGTGGCAGAACCTGGGATTTGCACTCAAAAGCCCTATTCCAGACTCTGTCCTCTTCCCACTCCTCCGCAGAGTGATTCTGGTTCAAAAAAAAAAGGAGAATTAAGAATATAATTACTTGATAGACCTGCCCATACAGCTTGCTTAGTCCTGGCAGGGAGCTAAATCATCTGGTGGGAAGCCCATTCTCTAGGAGGTGGGGGTGAGAGATGACAGGAATAATAAAACTCTGGGACAAAGGCAACAGGATGCTGAGAGAGTGACTCAAAAGATTAGGGCAGCCCATGGGGTAAGCCCCAGGCCTCAGAGCTCAGGGTCCGCTCCCACACAATTTTAAGCCAGCGTTTGTTAGAAAAACACCACAGTCCTGGCCACAGTGCAGCCAGAGGTGGAGCAAACCCAGCTCTGGCCCCCGCAGCTCCTCAGTCTTCGACTGCTATACAAGGTGGCAAGTGGCTACATAGGCGGGGCTGGAACGTGAGTTCCCATCTGAAGGATGGGCGAACCAGGGGCGCCGCCCCGCGCCGCAAGAACGGAGCTGCAGGCAAAGCTCCAGGCTGAGTGCAGGTCTCAGGCCGGCCACCCGAGGGCGCTGCCTGAGACACTCCCCTTTCCTTTCTCTGCGCCGCTCTTCCCCCTCGATTCCTGGAGTTGACGCTCTAGCCCCGGCCTGGGGGTGGGGGTGGGGACGTCGCGTAAGGACAGAGCCCGGAGCAAACTCAGAGAAGCAGGAGCCAGAACCAGCAGTGGTTTTCGACAGTCACCAAGGACTCCATTGCCTTCACATCGTCCCCTCTGATGAAATAACTTCCAATCTTTGTGCTTTACAGAATTTTAAAACTAACGTATTCAGGTGGGTTTTTTTTCCAATTCAACAAATGGTCAATGCTTATATATTGACTTATTTCATTCTCACTATACAAAAAGATGTTTGACAGTTGAGAACAGTGAGGCTCAAAGAGGTTAAATAATTTGCCCAAGGTCACACAGCAGGTAAATGACAGAGTTATATAGATTTTAAAATGAGTCTGTCTGATTCTGGAGCCCAGAAATAAGCTAAGTGCATAGAATGTAAAAGTAGAATACTAACCTTACAGAATCAGAAACAGAGAATCCCAGAGTGCCAGCCTCCTTGGCTCTTTCCTTACAGAAGCCAAGATCGGCTTGGTGGGGACTTTAGAAGGAACTCTGGGTCCTGCAGGCCAGTGGTCCTGAAACCGTGCGCCTCAGATTGGGACTCGAACCCACGCAGCCAGGACTCAAACCCGGCCAAAACCCGCGGTCTTCCAACTGAGATCATACACCTGGTTTTAGGACTTAATGAAGCTCAGGTTCTTGATGTCTCATCACAGAAAGAATTCAGTGAGAGGGGCTTCCCTGGTGGTGCAGTGGTTAGGAATCCACCTGACGATGCAGGGGTCATGGGTTCGATCCCTGGTCCGGGAAGATCCCACATGCTGTGGAGCCTAGAGAAAAGCCCGCCCGCAGCAACGAAGACCCAATGCAAGCATAAGTAAATAAATAAATTAAAAAAAAAAAAAAAGAATTCAGTGAGAGACAAAGTGATAGGTAAGAAGTGGACTTATTTAGAGAGAAACACACTCCACAGACAGAGTGTGGGCCATCTCAGAAGGTGAGAAAGGTACCAGGGTATGGGGTCGTCAGTTTTTATAGGGGTGGGTAATTGCATAGGCTAATGAGTGGGAGGGGTATTCCAGCTATTTTGTGAAGGGGCGGGGATTTCCAGAAATTGGGCTACCACCCACTTTTTGATCCTTACGATCCTGGCCTTGGAACTGTCATGGTGCCTGTGGGTGTGTCATTTAGCTTGCTGATGTGTTACAGTGAGCATATACTGAGGCTCAAGGTCTAGTGGAAGTTGACTTGTCCCCCATCTTGGACCCATTTGGTTCTAATCAGTTTATGTCATGTCCTAGGGCTATGGCATTCTTTCAAAGGTTGTACCCTGCCCCCTTCCCTCCTGTTTCATTTCCCCTTCAGAGATTTTACTCCCATATTCTTACGGGAAACAGAAGGGCGATGGTCTGTCTTCTGTAACTGCTTCAAGGCTGAGTAGGGGCATCGACCCTGCCTGTCAGGGAGTAAAAATCTCTGGATGCCTGATCTAGGGGCCCCAGGGACAGGAAAGCTCCTTGTTTTAGGTCAGTATGGGCTGGAATCCTCACATAGCTATCATCTTGGTGTGGAACTGTTGTAACTGCTTCCATAGCCTTTCTATGAATCTCCTCAATGATGAAGCAGTTTTTTTTTTTCAGATAAAATATTATAGGTTTATTTAAAACTTAATTCTCACCTTGAGTATGCAAAATACAAACTCCACAAAATGTTCATTTTTTTACTTTGTAGTTTACAAATATACAAAATAGAAGTTTGCTTAAATTTACATTACATATTTATTAAGGCAAGGAACTATACAGAAAAAACAATTGTTCTGCTTAAGGCATACTTGGGAATAAACCATTGTACAAATTATGGCACATCTGAAACCACAGTGCATAACAGACTGTCTGCATAAAAAGGTTAAAGTAAACCGGTGTATTTACCTGAGTTAGGTCATAAATGTAGATCGGAAGACAAAAATAGATTTTCGTTGTCAAAGTATGCAGCAGTTTGAGAACTTTGGCCTCATTTGGTACCTTTAGAACCAAGACTCACCAAGCACCATCGTTTAGGCTATTAAAACACATTTTTTGTACCTGAATTTCTTCCTCTTCTTCTAAGATCATAGTAATGGCTTTCAGAAGGCAAAGAGAATACAAGGTGATCTTTATACTTATATTGCATTGAAACAATTCAAGGGATTTTGGTCTTCCCTCTCCCCAACTCACGGGTCTAATTTATATCCTGATACCCAAAACTTCCAGCCACCCCCTTGGCGCTTTGTCAGGAATATATATTCAAGTTGGATTTAGAATTGGAATGATAGAAGATCCAGTCACAGACCCCATCTGTTCTTTGTCATTTGGTTTCCTCATGTCTCCTGATTATCCATTCACCAGTTGACTTGTTGGAAACTTGACCATGATTGTAGTGCTTTCCAGCTGGGTTCCTCCCCTCACCGGGAAGACAGTGTGAAAGGTAAAAAATACTGAATTCTCGTCTGGCAGTGTGGGTCATATCCACTGTTTTGGGATTTAAAAGTGCCTCTTCATGTGTAAGGCGAGGTGGTCGGACCTCAAAAATGCCCCGTCGCACTTCTGGCACTGGAAGGGGCGGTGTCCGGTATGTTTGCCGTAGTGCCTGGTCAGTTCATCTGAGCGGGCAGATTTCCACGCTCAGCCGTCCCAGTCACAGTGGTAAGGTTTCTCACCTGTGTGGGTTCGCAGGTGTGCCTTGAGATTTGCCTGAAGAGCAATTTGGCAGTACTTACCCAGTGCCCTAAAAGTTGCCACAGTAATTCCACTTCTAAAACACTCTTCTTAGAAAACAATCATGGAAAAGTATAAAATTTAACTACAAGGATATTCATCATCTACTGATAACAGCAAAAATATTGAAAACAACCTAAAGATTCATCAATAGGGTGGCTGTTTAAGTAACTTATGATATGTCTAAGGATAGAGTATTGGCCACTCATTAAAAATTAAGCTGTGCATAGGCAAAACCAAAAACAAACCAAAAAAACCAACCATTAATCCAAATTTCACACTTTATACAAATTAACTCAAATTAGGATCTAATTGTATCCTAATTGGATCACAGACCTAAATGTAAAACATAAACTTATATAAGTTTCAGGGAAAAAAACAAGAGAAAATCTTCAAGACCAAGGGCTAGCCAAAAAGATTTTTGACTTGATATCAAAAGCACAATCCATAAAATAAAACATTGATAATTTAGACCTCATCAGAATTTTAATTTTTGCTCCATGAAAGACCCCCTAAAGAGGATGAAAAGACAAGACGTAGATTGGGAGAAAATAGTTGGACACCACATATCTGACAAAAGGCTTGTATCAAGAATATATAAAGAACTTTCATATCTCAACAGAACAAGAACAGACACCCCAAGTAGAGAATGGGCAAAAAAAGAAACAAAAGCAGAAGAAGTGCACTGAAGAAGATATACAGATGGCAAATAAATGTGAAAAGATGTTCAACTTCATTGGCCATCAGTAAAATGCAGATTAAAACCACAAGATGGCACCACACACATCTCAGAACAGCTAAAATGAAAAATAGTGATGATACCAAATACTGACAAGTATGTAGAGAAACTGGATCACTCGTGCATTGCTGGTGGGAATGCAAAAGGGAACAGCCATTCTGGAAAATAGTTAGACAGTTTGTTATAAAACTAAACAATGTACTTACCATATGCCCCAGCAATCACACCCTTCAGCATTTATCCCAGAGAAATGAAAACTTGTGTTTCACAGAAAACCTGTACACAAATATTCATAAAGGTGATTCACAATAGTCAAGAAGTGGAAATAAATGTTCATCAATAGGTGACTGGTTAAACAAACAACGGTATACCCACACCATGGAATACTACATAGCAATAAAAAGGAATGAATTATTGATATATGCAACAGCTTGGGTGGATTTCAAGGGAATTATGCTGTGTTATAAAAGGCAATCCCAGGACTTCCCTGGTGGTCCAGCGGTTAAGAATCCACCCTCCAATGCAGGGGACGCGGGTTCTATCCCTGGTCGGGGAACTAAGATCCCACATGCCACAGAGCAACTGAGCCCGCATGCCACAACAAAGAGCCCACTCACTGCAACTAAGACCCAAGGCAGCCAAATAAATTAAGTAACTAATTAATTAAAAAAATAAAGCCAATCCCAATGGTTATATGCTGTATGCTTCTATTTATATAATATTCTTGGAGAAACAAAATTCTGGAGTACAGATGAGCAGTTGCCAGGGGTTAGGAGTGGGGGAGTGGATGTGGTTATAAAGGAGGAGCAGGAAGGAGCCTTGTGGAAATGGAACAATTAGGTATTTTTATTGTAATGGTGGTCACATGAATCTGTACCAGTGATAGTGTTGCATAGAACTACACACACACACATACACAGAAATGAGTATGTGTAAAACTGGTGAAATCTGAGTACTCAGTAGATGATACCGATGTCCATCTCTTGGTTTTGATACTGTGTTATAGTTACACAAAAATGTGGCCATTGGAGGAGACTGGGTGAAAGATACACTGGATCTCCCTGTACGTCTCTTTTGCAACTTCCTGTGAATCTATAATTATTTCAAAATAAAAATTTTGTATGAAGCTGCAACCCCAGGGGTGGGAGGTGGTGGCTGGGAGGGAGCCTGAGAGAACCCTCTGGGGGACGGGTAATTCTGTTCTGTTGATCCGGGTGCTGGTTACACAGATGAGTTTGGTTTGTGAAAATTCAATGAGCCGTACATTTACAATCCATGAGCTTTTCTGTACCTATATTATATCAATACTTCAATAAAACATTTTCTTAAAGGTTAAACCCGCAGAAAAATATTTAAGGATGTGAGAAAATGTTCACTTAAATATAGATATCTTAAGTAGAAATAAAAGCAGAGTACAAAATAGTATATATTATTTGATACAATATTTGGTTTAAAAATTATATGAATGTATACATGCATAGAAAAGTGACTAAAGGAAGATATGCCCAAGTGTTAACACTGGCTATCTCTGGGTGGTGGAATAATGGCTGATTCTAAATTTTCTTCTTTGGTCTTATTCATATTTGCTATGATAAGTATGTATTACTTTTGGAAACACACACACAAAAAGTTGTTGTTGTTGTTGTTTTAGCAATTTCATGTATCTTTATTTATTTATTTATTTATGGCTGTGTTGGGTCTTCGTTTCTGTGTGAGGGCTTTCTCTAGTTGCGGCAAGTGGGGGCCACTCTTCATCGAGGTGTGCAGGCCCCTCATTATCGCGGCCTCTCTTGTTGCGGAGCACAGGCTCCAGACGCGCAAGCTCAGTAATTGTGCTTCACGGGCCTAGTTGCTCCGCGGCATGTGGGATCTTCCCAGACCAGGGCTCGAACCCGTGTCCCCTGCATTGGCAGGCAGATTCTCAACCACTGCGCCACCAGGGAAGCCCCAAAAAGTTGTTTTATATGCTAATCTTTGATATTTGTATGGAATTTCCTAGCTTACAAGTATTATTTAGAAAGATCAGGAAGACAGAGATCATTATTACAATTTTTAAGATCAGGCAATTGTAGCCCAGGGAGGAGGAGTCACTTATCCAAAGTCTCTCCACATTTACAAATCTGAGTGAAGACTAGTGCTCAGGTCTGCCAGCTCTGACCCTGAGCTTTCACCATCACTACCCTGCTAACATGGGCAAAAGACCATGCTGGGCACCAAGGGGACTTCCAAGGTAACTGAAATCATAGCTCTCTGAGTTAGACCTGACATGTCATTCAGTCCAATGCTACCATCCTCTACCTTATGCCCCCAAATGGCCACCTGGTCCTTACTTGCATACCTCCAGTCACGGGGAGCTTCTTCCATTCTAGAGCTGCTCTAGTGCTCAGTAAATGGCCCAGCGTTTCCACTGACCCCAAATCTACACTGCATTCCTCCACCTTGCTTCATCCATCTTAATCCTGCCCATTGGGCTACACAAACAACTATGACCCCCTTTCCTTGTGGCAGTCCGGTAGAATTTGGGAGACAACAATCTGTCCCTGTCCCTAGTTCCTAAGGATAGGACTCCAAGCTTCTAAATTTTCTAGATCCAGACCCTGATGCCCAGAGAAGTTGAGTGACTTACCTAAGGTCACACAGCAATTTCAATATATGATTAATGAGTGTCTGCCTTGGCACAGCACTCTGTCGACTCTGCTGACATGGGTGGAGCTATCTGGACACTGGGGGACCATCTGGGATCGCCCTTTCAGGACTAGGGAGTGGAAAGGAGACATAGGAGATATCTCTGTGCCAAATTTGTTCTGGGGTCCTCTGGGAGCCAGTATCGCCCTTCCCCCACAAACACACAGGGGAGTCTGCATGCACTCCACCCACAGACTTCACTGCCCAGAACTGCTTCCAGGCCTCTAAAATCCCTCACATCTCACCGGGAATCCCAGCTCTGCTCTTGTAGCCCTGAGGGAAATGAGTAAGGTGGGAGGAGCCAAGGAAGAGAAGGTGAGGGAGGAAGGAAACAGTTACTGGTCTCCCACAAGGGGTTCTGAAGTGACCTTGAGCAAGTCACTTCTCCTCTTGAGACCTCAGCTTCCTCATTTGCCAACCAGGGTGCAAGTCCCCACCCTAAACCACTTCAGGGCTGCTGTGAGGATCCAGTAGGATCGGGGATAAGGGAGGGCTTAAGAAAATCAGGGACCTGGGATAACAAAGGTGGTCCAGGAGTTCTTGCTGTTTAAAGTGGTCTGAGACCCTCCTTTCTTCCCTTCTCATCCATTCATTCAGGTGTTCTCTCTTGGCCAAGTCCTTGACCAGGCACTAGGGACAGAGAAATGAATCAGCCTGGGTACCACCCTCAGAAGTGTCCATGGTGACAGGAGCGGGTAGAGGAGAGGGTCAGAATGTGGATGAGTAAACTAACAGTTGCAAATGAAAAAAGAGAAGCTCAGGACCCTGTGGGAGATCAACTCAGTCTGTGAGATACAAAGAAGGAGGAAGTGACCTTAGGCCAGGATTTGAAGAAGGAATGAGAGTTTGCCCTGGTGGACAAGATGGGGAAGGGCAGAGCCAACTTACAAAGCAAAGGCAAGGATGTGAGAAAGGGCCTCCCCCTCACGGTTCAAGAAGAGCTTTCTAAAGATCTGAAAGCCTGAAAATGCTGAAAAGCCTTCCTGGAAAGGAAGGGCATGGGAAGGAGCTGGCTTTGTTTGGAATACTCTGGGGAGATAACATTAAATAGAGAACAGAGAGGCTGGAATAAAAGGCCTTTCATGTCTTTCTAAAGTCTGAGATTGCGAGTTGACCCTGATGAGAAGGAAAACATAAGGTCATTTTCCCTCTGCGCCCAAGAGGAAGTGTAACGTCTCAGGACTAAAGAAGGGTCTGGAGCCCAAGTTACAGGATTACCAAACTCCCAAGTGGAATTTGCATGCCACTGCAGGCAGCCTTAAACAGACACAGCCTCTGCTGCCCTGAGGGCCTTCATCTTCCCAGAATGGGGTTTTAGCTTCCCATTCTGAGCTTCTCCTGGGAGGGCCTGAGCCCCTGCCAGAGTGAGGACTTGTGAAAGAGCATATGCACAGGGGAAAGGCCTGGGAAGGGCGCCGGCCAGTGGCCAAAGGCTGAGCTCCTGGTAGCAGAGCCAGCCCAGCCAGTGCCCTGACTGACCCCCCGAGGCCTCCCAACAGGCACCCCGGAGATTCAGAAGAACATTCTCGTTCTGACACTCCATCACCAATTTCTCCCCTATACCCAGAAGTTGGCCTCCTCAAAACATGGGTACAGCCATCCCCATTAAACACGGTTCTCCCCGCTCTGCCAAGACTAGGAGTTTTGGCTTCGTTCCCTGCCCCCAAGGACAGTAGATGAGCAAACTGAATACCATCCGGGTCCAAGATGATTCAGAGTGGGGAGGAGGAGGAATTGAGGGGGGTCTCTGGGAGGCCAGACCTTTGTGATGGTCCAGAGAGAATGGACAAGGTCTGAGCTAGGGCTGAGGACCTGGAGAAGAAGGGACCACTGGGTGACTGGTGACTGACTGGATGGGGAGGTGCGAGGCAGGGAGCGGGCAGGACTGACTCCAGAGTTCTGTCTTGGCTGACAAGCTGGTGGTGGAAACACAGAAGGAAAGACCAGGGGAGAGGGCTACACAGTGAGTTAACAAGAAATACCTACCATGTCTTTTAAAAATTCACCCTGCACACAGTAGGAAAAACATTGTAAGTAACTTAGATGTCAATAGAGAGTAAGTTAAATAAACTGTTACATCCATACTAGGCAATGTTATGAAATATGAGACATGGGGAAATAGTCGCAATAATTTATGCTTTGGAAGGGAGTCATAAAAAGTATTGCAGAATAATCCTATTTTTTGTAAAAATAGATGGATGTGTCTATATACAAATTTTTTTTAAAAAACTGAAATAGTAAACATAAAAATGTTAAAAGTGCTTATCTCTTGATGATGAATCACAGGGGATGTTTTACTATCTTTATGTATTTTCCTCATTCCTTCGTTGGGAACAAAAACAAATATTACTGCTCTGCTATGTCCTCCGCTGTGAAGATACGGATTCTGGACTGACAGTCCCTTAGAGCAACGCCAAAGGGTCTGAAGGTACTTCTGCCCCCATGTGTGTGCCCCCCACCCTGGGTGTTCTGACCAGTGAGGAAGCAGCCCCTTGTGCCTGGGCAGCGGCTGAGCAGCTGCTTCTCTGGGTCCTGAGTGGCACAATCCCTCTTGATTCTTAGACCCTGGTCCGGGTGGGACAGAGGCCACTAATGAATTGCATCAGGATCTCTGGCTTAGGAGGGTGCTGGGGACTCCTTCCAAGTGGGAGAGGAGAAGGACAAAGGTAAGATGCTGTCGAGCTGGCCCAGGAGCACATGACAGATGTGCAAGAAAAACATACTGAATGAATTAATGAAGGGGCGAGATCAACTTTGTGAATCTTTTTGGATACATTGGAAATTCTTTTTTTCAAACGATGAGTGAATTAGACAGAATTATAAAGAAATCAAATCATCAAATACAAGTCACTCTATATTAGCTGCCCCAGGTTAGTAGAGCTCAGTCCTAGTAAAATCTAAAGGGTGAGAGACACCACTGACCCCTCGAGATTCCCCTGAGTTCTGGAGCAAGAAGGTCGCCTCTTCTCTCATGGCGGGACCCAGTCCGTGGGGGGTTCAGTTACATTCCACTAAGTGCAGAGAAGGGGATGGAACCAGGGGTCTCACTAGCTGTGTCCTGTCACCCCCCTGAGCTCACTAATCTCTCACTCTTCCCCCCCAAAAGTTCTGAACACACAGGATGTCCTTGGACACTTGACTGAAATTGACAGAAAGCCCCTGACCTTTTTCTAGTGAGAGCATTATTCATGTCCTCTGATTAGAATGACAGCCCATTGTTTTTTTCTTCCTTTCCTGAAAACCTATTCATGGAGTAGCACCTGGGGGATCTCAAAGTTGGCCATGACCTTGACAGTTTCTCTCCCGCCACTCTGCCTGGGGAGCCCTCAGGCATTCAGTGGTATTTCATGGGGTCTTGTGAGCCTCCCAAGAAGTTCCACAATTTCTAGACCAATTTCCATCTAATCACTCTGACATCTTCTGAGCAGATGTGGTTGCCATTTCCTGGCATTTACTCTTTATCCTGCCTCCCTCTGTTGTACACGGCTGTGATTTCTGCACCCCAGCGTTGGCAGAGGTTTAGAATCAAACACTGGGGACTTCCCTGGTGGCGCAGTGGTTAAGAATCCGCCTGCCAATGCAGGGGACACGGGTTCGAGCCCTGGTCCGGGAAGATCCCACATGCCATGGAGCAACTAAGCCCGTGCGCTACAACTACTGAGCCTGCGCTCTAGAGCCTGTGAGCCACAACTACTGAGCCCACATGCCACAACTACTGAGCCCATGTGCCTAGAGCCTATGCTCCGCAACAAGAGAAGCCACCGCAATGAGAAGCCCTTGCACCGCAATGAGGAGCAGCCCCCTCTCGCTGCCAACTAGAGAAAGCCTGCCACAGTGAAGACCCAACACAGCCAATAAATATATAAATAAAATTTTTAAAATACAATCAAACACTGAGTCAAGCACTCATGAAGGTCAGAGCTGGGGTGGTCCTTGGAGGGCCTTGTGTCCAATCCCCTCACATTCAGTTCTTTTCATCCATCATTACCGAGCTGCTCCTCTGTGCCTGGCTCAGTGCCAGGCTCTGGGGGCTCAGAGCCGATGCCCCTCAGTCTCCCCAGCAGCCCTTGAAGAATGTGTTCACAGTCTGAGAGTAGAGACAGATGGTAAACTTGCCAAATTCACTCATTAAGATAAGGCTTCAATAGAGGGCTGGATACAGTCCAGGAGTGGGGTTCAGAGGAGGGAATGGCCAATTGAACATGGTGAGGTCAAAGAAAGCAGCGTAAGCAGAGGTGATATTTGAAATTTAAACTTTGACATTTTTAAGGATAATAGTTAAGGTTTTTTCAGGAAGATGAGGGAGTAACAAACATTTCCAATAGAAACAGTGGCCTAGGAATTCCCTGGGGGTCCAGTGGTTAGGACTTGGCGCTTTCACTGCTGTGGGGACCTGGGTTCAATCCCTGATCAGAGAACTAAGGTCCCACAAGCCATGTGGCACAGCCAAAAAAAAAAAGAGAGCGAGAAAGAAACAGTGGCCTGATGGTGCACAGCCTGGGCTCTGGAGTCAGACTGGCTGGGTTTGAATCTACCTCTAACCGGCAGCGTGACCCTGGTCAAGTTATTTATTCATCCTCTCTCAGCTCAACTTCTTCATCTGTAAAATTCACAGACACCTGTAAGCGAGTATGTCCCACGCAGTCATGCAGCATGTCAGGGTGCCCTTCCTAAGGTCGTGCTCTTCCCCACTGAGAGTTGTATGTTTGTTATAACAGTTTTCCAGTGGATGGTAGTCAAGTGCTTGCTTTCTCATAATATCATGACAGTTTGTGACAGATGCAAGTTAAGGGTCTTGAGGAAGTGTGCATTTTTCTAATTTGCACAAAGACACCAAGTAGGCTACAGGTGACCTGGTACTCGTGGTGTTTTTCTTTCTCCTTTCAAAAGTGAAACCCTTTCTAACAGGCAGGGGTCAGAGGAACTTCAGTCTTCTTGCCTCTCTTAAACTGTCCACCCAGGAGCACTCCTGACTGTTTGGGCCACTATCCACTGGGCTACAGGTCTCTGCCTCGGGACCTGGGCTGTAGCCCCCTCAGTGGGATGTGAACACCTTTCTCCACAGAAGCCCTGGAGGAGATGGGAAGGAACAGGGCCGCTTTCCCCCCTCTTCTCTGCCCCTTCAGTCCCCCTAATTACACATCCAACTGGGCAGGGGATAAACCTTTCTGCACAGAAGGATTGGGACAATCCTAAAAGGTGCTACAGTGTCCAAGGGGAAGGTCAAGGCTCTCCCTCTCTTGACATTTCCCAGCATATGGAAGGGAAACCCTTAGGATTTTTCATAAAAGAGAGGTTCCCACAGGGCACACCCCAGTTTCTAACCTCCCCTCACTTGCTCTGAGATTCACACCTCTCTTCCTCCAAAAGCCTCCTTCTCACAAGCCTCTCACCTGCCTCCATTCCAGTCCCACAGAAATCCAGTCCCCACCACAGTCACCCCCTGGATCCATCTACTCAGTCCACCCTGACCCCAGACCTGCTGAATCAAGTTCCTGGGGGGGTGAGAACACATATCTGTGCTTTTAACATGTTTCCGGGTAGTTTTTAGATCCCTTGAGGCTTGGAAACTTCTGCCCCTTGGTTCTCTCCTTCAAATGAAGGAGGGACTCAGATTGACCATTCTAATAAGGATTTTATTAAATGCTTTAGTTCTCTTCTTGATGTATGTGAGGTGGGTATGTATGTGAGGTTCTTGCGTGTGATGTGCATGCATGTGAGTGTTGTGGAAGTATGTGAGAGTGTGTGTTTGCGAGTGTGATATATGTGCATGTGGTATGTGTGTGTGTGTGTGTGTGTGTGTGTGTGTGTGTGTGTTGAGGGCAGCAGGCAGGCAGGGGGAAGGTGGATCAGTTTTCCACACTACACACCAAAATGATAAAAGTTCTTATCTCTGGGTGATGATCTTAATAGCTATTTTTCTTTTGCTTTCTCTGTATTTTTCAACTTTCAACAAGGAGAAGTTGCTTATGTAATAATAAGAAATGTTTTTAAGGAATATTGCACTGTCATCCATCTTGAATCTCTTAGTCCCAGCAAATCCTGTAGGCACCCGCTATCCCAGCCTCATACGTCAGTGGGTGAGATCTGATGGACTGCTTTCAGAAACTGAGCTGTTCATAGGAGCCATCTGGAAATGTGGACCCCACCCTGTTCTGTCATCCAGGGCTTGCCCAGATGGCGTAGTAGGCCCTTGGCAGGGTCCTGAGCATTTGATTCCCAGGGTTCCTGGCAGCTTTGGAGCTGGATCCAGGCCAAGGTAGGGTAACCAGGTGCAGGCTCCAGCTCTGAGAGAGGCCTGGTGAGAGCCAGGATGGCACAGAGCCGTCCCATCCAAGATCTGCTCTAGCGCCTCACCTCCCAGACATGCATTATTCTCCTTGTATTGTTTTTTGAAATCGGGATGTGTCTGAAAATTTGCATGTACATTTAGTGAAGTGATATTTCTTGTTCTCCCAAAAGGCTCTTATTAAATCTGCAAGTTATACACAGAATGGAGCACAGTGCCTGGCTCATAGTAAAATGTCTGTTAATAAATGAATACACATGTGAAAAGGAAAAACTAATATCTATTTTCTTGTAAGAGTAATATGCCTCCCACTCCTCCCAAAGTTAGTGATGTTCGTTTTGGGGTCTCTCTGGGGCTTGATTAGCTGGACACAGTCTCCCTGGCAACCTCACAGAGATACGGTGACCTGTGAGCCTGCCTGAGGAGACAGGCATTTTCCTTCATGTTTTCATACACACAGTGCTCCTCAACCATCTCCCCAAGAGCAGGAGAAATTTCCTGGTACAAAGTTGAAGTTCAGTGCAGGGTTCCACCGTGTCCACGCCACCTCCCATCTATGGCACGTGGAATTCCTGTCTAGAGCAGGCCTTTTCCTTCAGGAACACCTCTGCTCGAAAAAAGTAAGGGATGGAACTGAGCAGCCACAGTGTAGCCAGATGTTAATTTAAAGCAACAGGCACAAAAATAATGACTTTTTTAAAAAAAGCAACAGGCACCTCCTACTCCTATTGCAGGACAAAGGAGTGGCAATGCTTAAAGGGATACTAAAAAAGAAAAAGGTGATTTATTCCACATGTAGAATATTTCATCACTACAAGAAAATTAAGTATCTTGAATGATTATCCCTTTGGCCTCAGAAGGGAGTGGCTGAGTCCAGTGGTCTCTAAGTGGGTGCCCTTGGTGGGCTGGGCACCTCCACTCCCATTCTCTAGCTGCTGTTCCCTCCCACAGCCCCCCCAACACACACACACTCTAAACCCCCCTTAGGTGGAAGTGGACGGGAGATGAGATCCGAGCAGCCAAAGTCAAAATTGACAGGTGCAGACAGAACTTGGCGTTGGGGCCCTCTTCAAGACAGCTGCCCGATCATTGGCATTTGTCTTGTGGGAGGGTCCATGGGTCCCTCACAGCCCTTCCCCATCCCTGGGGATCTCCCACCTATGGCACCTTGACATGGCTTTGCCTTTCTGACTGACAGTTCAGCTCCCATTCAACCCTTCTAGGGGTCACCTGCCCTTCTAGAAGGTCCTCTTAATCCTGCTCCTCTCCATGGAGACACACCTGGCCCTAGGAAAGACCCAGACATCCTTGCCCAGCCAGAATCTGGGCCCTTCCCAAAGCACACCATCTCACGACGTGGCCACGAGTGGGTACTCTAGCCAAGCCTCTCACCCATAGACATTTTCAGGTGTGGGTCAGGGACTAGTTCTACACCTGTTAAATGTTAAGGCACACAAAACACATTCTCCGGATGGTTCCCTGGAAGCCCCCTCAGTTGGTTTAAGAAAGAAAGAAGTTCCCCTTTACCCTTCCCACATGGGGGTCGGGATTGGACACAGGCGGGGCAGAGATGGACAATATTGTCCACTCTCCAGTGAAATCTTCATTTCTTCTTTTTCTGTCAAAGTCTCAGCTTTCGTGTATCTTCACAGTGGTTGTTTTAGTCTCTTAGCTGGTCACGGGTAGGTTGTCTTGCCCTTGGTCATTGGTGCCTCCAAGGACACTCCCAGACAAACAGAAAGCTGTCTCAGCCCTGTCAGGCTTCATTGATTCCAGCAGCCCTTAGATGCACATGGAGTCAGTGGGATGTGGATTCAGATCCCAGCCCTTTGCTTAACAAGCCTTTGGGGCAAGTTACAGAACTCTTGGCTTCAAGTTCCTCACTTGCAAATCAGGTTTAAAAACCCTCAGTTCACAGGGCTTGGGAGAAGTTTAGGGAGATAATATTGCAAGGCATTTGGCACAGTGCCTGTCTTATGATAAATGTTCACTAAATAGGAATCGTTATTCTCACAGTCCTGCTGAGATGTGAGCTTCCTGCTCTCAGCCTGGGAGGCATTCAGGCTTTCAAGGGCTGTTCTGCAGCAGAGATAACCTCATCCATTTTGCTGCCAGTTGCTAGTTTGGCTCCCTGAGGCGTGGGGGAAAGACCACAGGGGTTATCTTCACACAAGGTCTGGTTCCCATCCTGCCCTATCACACCTCAGCTAGATGACCTTAATATCCCCAAGCTCCAGGTTCTTCCCCTGAAAAGTGAAGACAACATCAAACTGTCTTGGAAGTAAACCCTCCTTGGCCTCACTGGGCTGTCGTGAGGTTGAAATTAGGTGGCATATGGCAGGTGTCTGGCACAAGGCTTGTAGCCTGGGGGCCCTCAGCAGTGGATAATTTCATCACCCTCCCCCCTAAGGTGGTATCTGTCACCTACATGTCTTAATCCACAAAACTGTTGTGAAGTTTGAAGAAAAGACTATGCAAGAGGGACTTCCCTGGTGGCACATTGGTTAAGACTCCACGCTCCCAATGCAGGGGGCCCGCATTTGATCCCTGGTCAGGGAACTAGATCCCACATGCATGCCGCAGCTCAGAATTCGCATGCCGCAACTAAGGAGCCGTGGAGCCACAACTAAGGAGCCCGCCTGCTGCAACTAAGACCCGGCGCAACCAAATAAATAAATATTAAAAAAAAAAAAAGACTATGCAAGAGTGTACATTATAAAGGGTCGTGTGCGTTGTAAAGGATGAGTGGGCTCTGATGATTAGCCGGAAGAATGGAGAGGCCAGAGGGTCTCTGAAAACTTCCTGAAGAAGAAACCACTTTATTTATTTATTTATTTTTATAAATTTATTTATTTATTTTTGGCTGTGTCGGGTCTTCGTTGCTGCACGCGGGCTTTCTCTAGTTGTGGTGAGCGGGGGCTACTCTTCGTTGCGGTGCGTGGGCGTCTCATTGCGGCGGCTTCTCTTGTTTTGGAGCACCGGCTCTAGGCGCGCAGGCTTCAGTAATTGTGGCACACGGGCTCAGTAGTTGTGGCTCACGGGCTCTAGAGCGCAGGCTCAGTAGTTGTGGCACACGGGCTTAGTTGCTCCGCGGCATGTGGGATCTTCCCGGACCAGGGCTCGAACCCGTGTCCCCTGCATTGGCAGGCGGATTCTTAACTGCTGCGCCACCAGGGAAGTCCCAAGAAACCACTTTAAATTTCCTTCCTCAGGGAAGATTCAAAAGAGTCTGTTCTGCTGAAATGTGTATTCCTTTCATAGGAATAGCACACACATGATTGTAAAGGGGGTACAGTGTCCATATTATGTGGAAGTCATATTGATTCCTATGCAGTATATTCCAGCCTGTACATGTTTTGAAGCAATTAGGAGCACACCTTCTCACCACTAAAGAGGAAGCTGTAGCATTTTTATGAAGACCTTAAAAAACACGGAAAATCCTGCGGAAGTGCTTTTCTCTGGTACAAGTCGTCACTGGTTTAGTGGCTTCATGAACCACAATCCCTTCCAATGTTAGGCTCTCTGGGGAAGTGGAGAGTGCAGATACTTCCTCTGGTATTTAAGAAAAAAATTTTTGTTGCTGTTTTTGAAGAAGTCTAAACCTTAGATTTTTCACTTTGGTGGACCTAGCCTCTGTTAGAGGCAAATGCCATAAAGATCCTACATCTGGGAGAAAATAAAAACCTCAGGTTTAAGGCTGCTAGGACAAAGTGACCATGAGTCTGGGTGCAAATGCTGCTGGTGATTTAGCCCCGCTGCTCTTTTATTGGGATCGGTGCTGTTTTTGTTAGAGCTCTGCTTACAAAGACCTGTAGGTTTTAAATGATCTGCTCCAAATTTGTTTGTTAAACCCTTTCGTGTTTACACCATGTGATTTTGCAAAAGGATTTTGTTTTACTTTGTTTTGTTTTGTTTTGTTTTCAGGATCATATATATGGCATTGTGGCAAAAATGCCCACATCAGGATCTGATCAGCAAATCAGAATTACCTAAACCTCCAAGAAGCAAAACTAAAGTGCTTTTGGGGGGTAGTTCATTTCCCCTCACCTACACATTTTCCAGGTTTGATGAAAGTCATGTTACCAGGGCAAGAGAATATTCCTCACACAGAAAAAAGTGAAACTCAGATATAACCTCCTCCAGGAAGCCCACCCCCGCCCCCCTTGCAGCCAAGTTGGTCTAGGTGCTCCTTCTCTGGTTCCCCCAGCTTCCTGTCTTTCTCTGTCTCTGCTCAGATTACATCGTGTGGTCATTGCCCATGTCCATATCTGTTCCCACCCCCTAATGTGATGTCACTGGTCTTCCAGGGTCCAGGGCTCAGCATAAGGCCAGCCACTGGGGTGGCATCAGGAAACATTATGAACTGAACAGAATGATATAGGAGCACAGTTGAGGGCTGGTGAATACAATAGTGTGACTCTTTGCCTGTACTTCTAGTCTTTGAGAATTTATTTCAGAGTATACCATTGTAAGCCAGTTGTAAGCCTGTTGGAACGCTTTTTATAAAGCTTGCAAAGTATTTCAGTTTTGTTTACTAGCTCTGGCACAGGCTTTCTCGCAGCCTAAATATCCCCCTGAGCCTCAGAGAGCTGTGTGGATGCATACAAAACCAGGGACAGGACCCAGAACGCTGCGTGTGAACAATGAATAAAACCAGGGCAGCAGAGAATGGGAGGGGGGGTGATAAAAAAGCCCGGGGCTCTAAGTTAAGCCAAGCTCTAAGCCACACTCTGCCATTCACACACATTGTGTGTGAGAGTCACTTTGCCTCCCTGGGCTGTAGTTTCTTTCTCTGTGGAATGAGGGTCTTGGAGTAGGTTCCATTATTTGTTCAACATATACAGGTCTTCAGGACCTGCACAGTCCCACAGAGGAAAAACTGAAGACGAGGCTGCCCTTGGGAGGTCACAACCTGGAGAGTGAGACAGGCTCGTGCCCACAAAGTCCCTGGGTGGATGTAGGAGGAATTAACATTTACTGAGCACCAGCTGTGTCCCCAGCACTTTATATCTAATGTCTAATTTAATGCCCCCTCTAAGGTAGCCATTATTACCCCCATTTTATAGTGGGGAAACTGAGGCTCAAGAGGTTAAATGACCACGTGTGCTAGCAAGCAACAGAGCTGGCATTTGAACCCAGGTCTGCCTGACTCTAAAGACCAAGATGGTTCCCACCCAATTTGAACAGTCTATGACTTCATGATTTAAAAAAAAAAATTAATTCAGGAGAATGCATGTTCATTTCCTTCCTTAAATCCGGGCTTTTAACTATTTAAATTAAAAAAAAAAATTTTTTTTTCTGATTCAGGAAGTGGATAATGTCCTGTTTTAGATTATATGTTACAAAAAGCTGAAAGATGGCTCATTTGTTCATTCATTCATTCACTCAATCATTCAACAAATACTTATCGAGCGTTTACTATGTACTGACCGTGCACTGTTCTAAGCACTGGATATATCATAATGCACAAAGACAGACAAGGTCTCTGTTCTCATGGAACTGACTTTGTATTGGGAAGCAGATGATAAAGATGAAAACAACTAAATAAGATGATGTCGGTTTATTCTAAATTCTAGGAGAAATGTAATCTAGGAGAAGTGATATGGTAAATTTGGGTTCCATCTAAGTTAAGGTAGTTAGAAATGGCCTGAGGAGATGAAATTTGAGCTGAGATCAGGTTGAGAAAGACCTAGCCAAGTGATGATCTAGGGAAAGTGCTTCCTGGGCTGAGGGAATAGTAGGTGAAAAAGCACTGAGGTAGGGCCAAGTGAGAGTCTCTGAGGAACAGTAAGAAAGCCGGTGTGTCTGGAGTAGATTAACAATAGGGAAAGTGGCAGAAAATGACGTAGGAGGGAGATGGGATCATACAGGGCCACGGCACGGAGTTTAGACAGCTAGAGAAAGTCACTGGCGAAAGGTAAGCAAGGTAATGACATTCAGCCTTAGAGATGAGAGGAACAGTAGAGTCATTCTGACCCAAGCATCTCACCTCACATTGGTCCAGTGGAAGAGACCCGTCCAGAGACTAACAGGGTCAGTGAGTGGGAGAGCCAGGAGTTAGTGGGAGACCCCATTCAAGCAGAGCGCTCAGCCAAACTGCTGACTCCCTGTAATGCAACTGCCCAGCCACTGCCCTGGCCCGGGCCACCAGTGTGTCTTTCTCCTGATCTATTGCACTAACTTTCACTGGTCTTCTGACTGTCACCCTCACCCTCCTAAGGTTTATTGTCCACACAGCAGGCTGAATGAACATGGTAAACCTTAATTTAGATAATGCCTCACTTCTGCTCAACCCCTCTGACGTCCTCCCTGTACCTCACTGTACCTGTTCATTTGTCTCCCCACCAACCGGGAGAGCAGGCCCTTGTCTTAAATATCCTTGGATTCTTGGTGTGCTGGATAGAGGATCTGGCACATAAAAGTCACTCAGTAAATGCTGAATGAATAAATAAACATGTAAATATAAAATCTGCAAACAAGCACACTAGGTGATTTAATTTCTGTCTACGTAGGGGAATCTATCTGGTTATTGTTTATGGATAGCACATTGGTTAAGAGCATGGGCTTTGAACTGGACCTCCTGGGTTCAAATCCTTTCTCTTCCAGTTACCAGTGCTTTGATCTTGGATAAGTCATTAACCCCTTTGAGTCTCAGTTTCCTTGTCTATCTAGTGGGGATAATAATAGTATCCAACTCACAGTGTTGTTACAAGTATTAAATTAGTTGGTATACATAATAAACCATTCTTGGCACCTCTCAACTATTAGTCATTGATATCATTGTTGATATCGCCATATGCAGTGAGGGAAACGAATGCCAGAAAGGTCTGGATGGCTTCAGTGGAGACTCCTGGTATAGGAGACACAGTGCTGTCTTTGGAAGGTTCCCCTAATTTGCTGGGGCAACCTTGGGCAAGTCACTTCATGCTTCAGAGTCTGTTTCCACATCTGAAAAATGGAGATAATCTTACTCCAGCTGTAGCTTTGAGATTAAGTATATCAAGTTTCTGGCACAGTAACTAGCACCTAATTCCAAAGGCAACAAATGTTTCCTTTTGCTCTTCTCCCCACTGGCCTGTGAGCTTGCCAAGCACAGGATCCTTGTTAATGGTGCCTGAATCTGCCCACCCGCTCATGCCTAGCACAGAGTCTGGCCCTGTGAACAGACAGTAAACAGTGAATAGAGAATTAATACTTGTGGACTCCGAAGTGGGCTCCCTTCTCCTGCTTCACACATCTGTCCCTTCAGTTTCGTTTTTTCTGCCAGAAATCTGGTCCAGAGAATCATCATCTCTCATGGTGGCTATGGCAACAACCACCTACCGATCTCCCCATTCAGAGAAGGGCTTGCCCCTCTAGCTTACTGAACATGGTGCCAGATTTGTCTTTTTAAAGCACAGACCATGTCCCTTGCCTTGCACAGAAGCCCTTCGTGGCCCACCAGAGCTGCCCCCCACCCCCAGCTCCTTAGGCTGGTGTTTAAGGCTCACCACAGACCACCCCTGGCTGCCCCTGCCATCATGTCTTCTCTCTCTCCCCCTCTAACCTTACACACACACACACACACACACACACAAGCACCAGACTGAATCATAGTTCCTTGGCACCACTGTGCCTTGCTCACATCGTGCCCCCTGTCTGGAGCGGCCTCCCAAGGCACCAAACCCCCATATCCCAAGGTCCCACTCTAATGCCACCTCTTCACCTGGCCTCACTCAGTTGCACAAGCTAGAAGTGTCCCTCCTGCACCTAAGTTCCCACAGTGCTTCGTGGTGCAGCTCCTCGCCCACTTGCCGCCGCAGATGTCGTATTGTGTTTACCTCTGTGCCTGGGCTAAGTGGGCCCTCAGTGAACGTGATGGACGAACGTGGTTGGCCTCCCCTCTGTAAGGGTAGGGATGTGTCTCCTTCATCTCTGCACCTTTCCTCTCTCACACACACACACGTTTTCCTGAACACAGCAGGGGCATGATGCATACTTAATAGATGAGCCACCTAGCCTTGCTGTTCTAGCGCGCAGAGGTGTCTTGAATTGGTCTTTGCTCCTCAGTCCTGCTGACGGCCCTCGGGCAGACCACACCGTCGTTCACTTGGACTGTTAGAACAGGCTCCTAGCAGTCTCCCTTCTTTCCTTTTAAGCCTGCACAGACTATCAGAGTGACCTTTCTCAAACAGAAATCTCATCATGCCTTTCCGCCGCTGCAAACCTTTCATTAGCTCCAAGGATAAAGCCTCTGCTGCCTTCCTCTTCAGCCTAGTCTTCTGCTCCCCCAGGTTCCCTTGCCCCCCGCCCCACATACTTCCTTGCATCCCTCCAGAGCTACTGTAATACCATGGCAACCCTGTGTTGTTTCAGGCCTCTGTGTCTTGACACACGCTGTTCCCTCTTCTTCAAATGACACCCACCTCCACTCACCGTCCCCCAACATCTGATAAACAGCTGCCCATGCCTCAAAACCCAGTTCTGACAAAAGCTTCCTCTGTGAAGGAGGAGATGGCTGACCGCATGAACAGCCCCCATACAAGCCATACATCCACCCCACAATACTGGGCATTCACTGTGCACCAGACATCCTCTCTAGGCAGCTGCTGCACTGGCCAGATTCCTGAGGTTGCAGTCGTCACTGTGTTGACATGAACTGTGCTTGTACCTGCCTCGTTTCCTCGCCCGGAGCCCTGAGGTCCGGGCTGCTGCTGGCTGTCATCACTGAGTGCCCCTTGTCCCCTAGTGCTCGCAAGGTGCCGGCAAACGTGGAAGACCTGTAAATGAGCCACACTGAATGCAGGGGAGTGGAGGGGAGGAAGTCAAGTGGGGAATAGGGCGGGACAACGTCGAAGGTTCGATCCAAGGCCGCCAGGGCCTCTCGAATCTTATTTCAGAGTCCAGGATCCTCCTGGTTAATAGCAAAAGATGCTTCAGCTTCGTCTGTCCTGGGGCTCCTGCTCAGGCTTTGGGTGAGTGGTTCTCAGTGGCAAAGTCCTCAGGAAATTCCCTGCAACCCCCAAAACGCTAGGCCAATGAACAGGTCCCACAGGCTGCTGACAGCTCGGCACAGTGCGAAATGCGGCTTTGCTATCATCAGGGTGGCAAGAAATAAGTCAGTCTGGCATTGGCTTCAACCATTCAGACCCTCAATGTGTCATTCTTCTCTTTAACAAAGCTTGCCGATACTTGCTTTGTGCTTGGCACCGAGGACAGAGAGAGAAATTAGATGCTTCCTGACCTGGAGAAGCGGCTTGTCTGGGGAAGCAGGCTGTGTGATCCAAGACACTTCCCGGAACAGGTAAGTCAACACGTGGCTAAGTCCCAAATAGCAGGTTCCTGAAGGAAGAAGGAGTCTGGTGCATTCCAGGAACTGAGAAGACCAGTGGGGAGTACCTGGAGATCAGGGACAAGATACCAAGGTGAACCTGAAGAGACCCTGCAAGGTGGAGGTGGGGGAGGGGCACAGCCTTGTAACTATAATAACAGCTAACATTTGTGTGGCACTCATTATG